>NW_025814829.1:11450000-12070000 GCF_022079265.1 Lynx rufus
ATTTTGTCATAGCACCCCAAGCTGAATAAGATATCCATAGTCCATTTATACAAAAAGACTGATATAATTTAACTTCTCCAATGCACCTGATAATTATATGAATATTTAATTTTTTTCTAAAAGTTGGTTTAAGGACAACCAGGTCTGCAAGATAATAGCTGTGCATAATAGGCAAACACACACACACACACACACACACACACACACACACACTCACACACACACACTGTAATGTCAAATGTTTGGGAAGTCATGTTACTTTTTTTCCAGATAACTTCTTTTTTCCTCAAGATTTGCCAAAGGATTTTAATGTAACTCCAGATAAATTCTTATAACAAGATTTCTTAGATCTTCTGATATGCTAACAACCATTTTGAATTTCCAAAGGTACATTAGCAAAGGTGATTTCCATGAACCTTGGTACAGATTGTGCGTAAAGGTCTCTATGATGACATTCCTTGATATGTTCACCTGGGTGTTCTTTTCCTTTATACTGTTATTCAATCTTTTTTTAACATAAAAAAGCTTTTCTTTTTCTTATAAACCTCAAGGGACAAAAATTCACCAGGGCTTACTTTAAGAATTGCTTACATTTTATTAATCGCTCATTCTATAATTATTATGTAATATATACCATTTGATTTTTGAAAACATACTTTTCCTGGGCCCTATAGTTCACATATATCAATTCAAAGCATGACAGTCATTTTGCATAGTTTGTATATGAAGAAGCAGAAGATCCAGAAATATTATACATCTTAATAAGGTTATATGGTGTTTAAGTTTCTAACTAAATTTTGAACTCAGGTCTGTGTGACTTCCAAGCCCATTGTTTTTCTGTATCATATAGTGATTTCTTTTGTCATCTCTCCTACTTTGGTTTGTTCAAACCTCTAATTTATTTATTTATTGGTTTATTGATTTATTCTTCTCATATTGGGGTGAAATAGAATTTTTAATAACATAGAAGATAAATGGTCTCTCTGTAACTCAGTAGATAAATTTATTCCTTCCAAAGTGGGAGTTAAATGTTAATATTCTATTGCCTATTTGGTGGGTTGAGGTACCACCAAAAATTTTGTATAAAATAACATTGACAACGAGGATTTTCCTTTTAAGAAAAGGAATCCCACAGTCATATTAAAGAAACAAACAATCCCCCAAACATTGGTGGGAGCAGTCATCCCAACATTCCTCTTACCTGAAAAATGAAATGAGAGAGGCTAACTTTTCTGATGCTGTATTCACAGACACAGTCATATACCACCCCTGCAGAGTTCTGGAAATGATTGGCTTTTTTTTGTTCCCTGGGAGACATTTTTTCCCCCATTTCTATTCCTTGTTGTTTTATTCCTCTGAAAGCTTTTTAAGGCTTGTTTACTTACTCACCTGCAGCTAAAACTTGTTTTCATAGGTAGGTGGTAAGGCTTTTTTTCAGTGCCAGTTTTAACTTACTTTATTCTTTAAAGAAATCACTTTGGTTTTTTCCCATATTTAGAGTTATAATCTTCAGAAAGTATTTTTTAAGAGCAATTTCTGTGTATTTATATGAGGGTTATCTTTGGTTTTGCTAAGCATTAGTACTAGGCTGGATGTTTTATGTGCCAAAAGTCTCTCTTTCTTTGCGTGGTACCCTAAAACCTCCAAAACACAAAAATACATGTGAGTGGAAATCATTATTTGGCTTCTTATTGTTAAGTCCACTTCTAAAGTCTTGCTGTGGAATCCACTTTCTGAAGGAATTCGGCTACAATGGAGTATTTTCATACTATAATAACCCACTACAGACACTGCTTTTGATTTTTTTTTAAATAGAAAGACCCACAAGATTTGTATA
Organism: Lynx rufus; assembly: GCF_022079265.1. Lineage (NCBI taxonomy): Eukaryota > Metazoa > Chordata > Mammalia > Carnivora > Felidae > Lynx > Lynx rufus. The sequence continues at coordinate 11,451,838 of NW_025814829.1, forward strand.
TATTCACTGGTTATAAGTGTCAGTCTATTTTGTTGTGTGCTTTAGTAAATCCATGAGCTTTTTCTCGTGGAATGTTTATTATAAATGTATTTGATTAAACTGACAGAAATCCAAGATGTAATTAAAATGGGCTTGGTATACAACTGTGCTTCCCAAATAATACGTTCAGATTACCAATAAACATTTATGTTTTGCAAAATGTCTGATATAATACTATAGACTTCATTTATGGCTAGCTAATTACTGAGCCCTGTATTTATTTAAAATTACAGGTAGATAGAAAGATAGATATTCCTACTGATTTCAGTCAAGTAAAATCATATTTCAGAACTTTCAACTAAGTCTTAATGACTTTATATTTTCAAGTACTTTAAATAAAAAGTTTGATTCTGCTTTCGATGTTTGATTGTTGCCAGCTTTCAAGCCCCACCTTTCTCCCCTCCTATCTTGCCCTACATGTGATAGCAAAGCCCACGCATTTCTTCCTTTGCCTCCAGCAGGAACTTCACACCAGGTAAGCCTGAGCCAGGTAGTAGGAATCCTCATTCCATGCCCACCTACCTAGTAACCATGATAACCCCCCACACCACCAGCTACTCCCTGTCTTTCAAACTATTTTCAAACCAGCTTGGGAGCCTGCCCTGTTCTCCTCAGAAAGCATCACTCTGTGAGTAATAAATCATTTCATGCCTTCTTAGTACATGTGCAGTTTCATCACTAACATCCAAACCAGTGGGGCATCGATCCTACCCCCAGCAGGGCAATCACAGCATCTGTATCAATTTGCACAATATCACAATACACTCCATTTCCTACTTTTAAATATTTCTACTTTTAAACTTTTAATATTGATAATATTTATTGTACTTTACAGTGTGACTAAGTTCTTTATGTATGCCTAGAATACCACACAGTTTCACTGATTTCAGGCATATGTCAATATCTATAAAGTGGAATTCTTGAGTTAGTTACAGTTCGAGTCACTTAAAAGAGCCAAAGTAGGGGCGCCTGGGTGGCGCAGTCGGTTAAGCGTCCGACTTCAGCCAGGTCACGATCTCGCAGTCCGTGAGTTCGAGCCCCGTGTCAGGCTCTGGGCTGATGGCTCAGAGCCTGGAGCCTGTTTCCGATTCTGTGTCTCCCTCTCTCTCTGCCCCTCCCCCGTTCATGCTCTGTCTCTCTCTGTCCCAAAAATAAATAAAAACGTTGAAAAAAAAATTTTTTTAAAAAAGAGCCAAAGTAGAAGCATATTCTTGGGATATGCACTAAATCTCCTGGAACAGAATCTCTGAGTCTGGGGCCTAGGAATTAGTATTTCTAGTGAGAATCTAAGGTACGTGCACTATTTTATTTGAACACCATGGGGCCTGTGTACCCTTGGAAAATCCTGACTATATTTATTCATAGTTGTTCTGCATCTATTGAGTCACATTTCAATCATCCCAATCAGGCCCTGTTTTGTTTTTGTTTTTGTATGTAAATTACCTTGAATATTTTTGAGTGTTATGATTTTATCCAGAAGAAATTTCTAGGCATCTTTAGGAAATATTTGTATTCATTTTTAAGTCCATGCATTTCATGAGAAACTATAGGTTAAACATGAGATTTAAATTAAAAAAAATAACAAAAAGGCTGAAAACCTCATTGTTTTTCACTTTCAAATAATTTGAAAAACAGTTAGATTTCTCATGTTTTTTATTGCTTTTTCAAGAAACAGTCAATGCCCAAAATTACACCTACATTGTACTTAAACTATCTCTGATGTTAATTAACTAGATGGTTACTTATAACCCTAAAGATTTATTAATTAGTTTTTATGAAAGGATTGATGATAAAGTAATTAAGGATGTTTGATATTTATCATATTTGGTTAACTCAATCACAGCACAAACTGACAATGGGAAGGAGGAGGAATATAGTAAGAAAATCGGAAGAAAAAAAGAAAATGAACAATTCCTGGACACACAGCTAAGAAACTAAATATATGAAAAGGCGCAACAATGAAAGTCATTTTAAAAATCATATTGGAAAGGATATCAGACAATATTTTTAAGTAGAGCACTTTCTTCCAAAAATTTATGTATCAGGAACATAATGTAATCTTAAACAATCTCTTCCTAAAACCTTAAGGTCAAGATGCATGATTGTGACACTTTGCCTTTTATTTTTTCCTCTTTTTCTTTCTTTTTTTTTTTTGATGTTTATTTATTTTTGAGAGAGAGAGAGAGAGAGAGAGAGAGAGAGAGAGAATGATGGGGGTGGGACGGTAGCAGAGAGGGAAAAAGTCACAGAATCTGAAGTAGGCTCCAGGCTTTAAGCTGTCAGCACAGAGCCCCATGCGGGGCTCAAACTCACAAACTGTGAGATGAACCTGAGCTGAAGTTGGACACAAGCCTGAGCTAAAGTTGGACGCTTAACTGACTGAGCCACCTAGGTACCCCAATTTTTCCTCTTTTTCTAAAATTCTCCCTTTCCTTTTGGCTTTACAATAGTTAATTTTTTTCATTATACACACACACACACACACACACACACACACACACACACACACATATGTATATAAGGGCCCAACATAGTAACCTACCAAGGGTGGTCCAAAACAATGGATTTGTTACTCTAAACTGGAAGGATTTTCAACCATACCAAAAGTAACAAAACAAAAGATATGTGATGTGTGGTATATCTTTTTATGGCACACACACACAAATAAAACAAATGAAGTTATAGAAGCTGAACACCCAACAAATTTGATGGCTAAATAATAAAATTGTCCTCAAATATATTTTTGAGAATTTTCAAAATATGGTGTATTTTGATGAACAGTTTCCTTAATTTTCATGAAATCTAGTATGTCGATCCTTTTTTTATGATTAATTTATTTTGCATCATGTTTATGAAATGTTTACTAAACTCAAGGTAATGAAAGTATTCTCTTATGTTTTTCATTTGGACCATTAAGTAAAAAGACCATATTTTCATTACTGCATTGTATAACATTACCTAAATTAATTAGATGACCACAAACATAGAGGTTTCAAACCTATTCTGTTCTCTATTCTGTTTCATTGGTCCTTTTGTCTATTTTTGTACGAATACAAGCTGTCTTAACTACTGTAACTTTATAATAATCTGAATATCTGGAAGGGTAAGTCCTTCATTTTTTTTTCCTTTTAAAATTGCCTTGACTAGTGTTAGTACTTTGAATGTCCATAGAAATTAAAGATTGAGCATGTTCAATTCAACAGCAACAAGAACAAGTCTGAGATTTTTATTCGGATTCTGTTAAGCCTCTAGATTAGTTTGGGTATAGCCATTTTGAGCTGTGATACAAATATTTTGTTATCATTAACTTCAAGCATTTTAAAATTTCCATTGAAATTTCTTACTTGACGTAAGGATTATTTAGCATTGTATTCCTTAACTTACTAGAAGTTGTGATTTCTTTTTATCTTTGTGTTATTGATTTCTAACTTAATTCTGCTATGCTCAGTGAACACACTTTGAATGATCTAATTCTTCTGCAACTGAGACCTGCTTTATGGTCTAGTATAAATTGAATGTTTCATGTGCATTTTTAAAGAATGTGTACTTAGTCTTTGTTGGGTGTGCAGATATTATAATTGTTAGATCTTCATTTGAGGAAAGTTCACTCTTTATCTCATTTAATGCTTCTCATTCCAAAATACACCTGTCTGCTATTACAACTGGAATCTCTGCCTTGTGTTTGCATTTTTTCTATAAGCTCTACCTGTACCTTTATGTCTAAGCTGACCATCAGCTGGTTTTGAATATGTCTGCTATGTATACTGTACAGTTAAGTCTATGACCAATTTACATGTATTGTTATGGCAGATATGTTTTTCCTTTTGTTCTTTGACACTAATTTAAGGTTTAGTTTCCTTTTTAGTAATTCTTTATAATTTGTCACATCATGGTCTCTTTGTTTTGCTTCATGCTATTGTTCCAATAGCTGGGAAGATTTACTTTTTTTTAACTGTATGCTAGACAATTTTTTTTTCACTTAAAAAGTTTACATTGACTATCTACTATGAAAATACCAAAATTAGCATATATTGGTTTCCTCCAATTTGGTCTGCATAACAGGTGCTGCCATTGCTCTGTCCATATCGTCTTAATTAATCATGAAAGTTAGCCCAGTGGCAGTGGAACAGTGAAAAATCCTTGTGATTGCAGTTCCAACATCAAACACCTGTGACTCTCTACCTGAGGACATCCTCTGGTTTCCTTGAGCATTCTTTTCCCAAGTGTCCAGTTAACATTTCCTAGAATGACTTGTAACAAATATCTACAACCGAATTGGTAAAAAAAATATCTTCACTTCTTTGCTCCTCATGGGAACAATTCTGAGTTTGGTTTTATATAGTTTCTCAGGATCCTCAGTTGAATAAATTCCTAGTTGTCCATAGGAGTGCTCCTCTAATTAGTAGGCATTTTATTAGCTTTATTTACTTCCCTCTTAATTTCCTACTTTCTCACCTACTCCTCCCCAGATTTTATTACCAATAAAGAGAGAGGAATTAAAACAGCTCATCTTTGAAGGGAAATGTCTCAGGGAAGGAAAAAAGGCAGCTGCACAAGTCTTTTCCTTTTATAAACGTGACGATAACTGTACCTCTTGTCCTTACAAACCACACTAATACTGTTTACTGGGAGAAGAGTTCTTATTTATAAAATGGTTTAAGCAGAATGTCCCTAGTTTAGGTTTACTTATGGTGAACAAGCCCAGAATCTGTGGATTTTGTGAGCTATGACTCCCTGGGAAATGCCCATACACTGTATAATAACCTAGGTTATTAAATGGATATATTTCACAAACTAAACACTTTCTACTGTGTGACATACCCATTTATCTCACAGGTTACCTCCTTTATTTTTAAAGATTACACAGTATATGTACAAAATGCAAAAGAAAGTCCTGGAGAGCAGCACTCCCCTAGACCTCTTCCTAATTCATCTGTAGTAGTTGATTGTTTTTATTCTTAAAATTTTTCATAGAGATTGGTAATGAATACTATTGCTGATTTGTGTGGAATCTGGATTTCCCTCTGAATGTTGGTGTTAGTTCACCTCCTAAATAAATTATTTGCTCAAGTATTTATCTTAGAGTCTAATTTTAGAGGAACCTAAGACACCTTCTTTCCACTTTACTTTTTTTATTTTGCAGGTTTTGAGAGAGAGAGAGAGAGAGAGCTCTAAGGAGGAGGAACAGAGGAGAGAAATAGAGAGGGGGGGAGAGAGAGAATCCCAAGTTGATTCTGCACTGCTCGAGCCTGACTGGGGGCTTGATACCAGGAACCAGGAGATCATGACCTGAGCCAAAACCAAAAGCCCAATGCTCAGACTGACTAAGCCACCCACCTGCCCCTCCCCTGAACCTTCTGTTGTAGAGTGGGTTCCTAGAATGTAGATTCTGAGACAAAGTTTGTACGTAAGATATGTGTTAAGAAGTGCATTTAGGATACACATTTATAAACAGGATAGGAATCAGGACTGGGTGGAGGAAGATGTCAAGCTGAAATGTAAGCCCCCAAACAGCCTAGTTTGATGATTCTGGGAGCTCTGGAGCTACAGTGGTCATCCAGTGTTGTTCTGAGTTGAGCCTTGATGGCCAGTCATTTATGCTTTCCTAGCTTTCAGTCATTGTTGGTGGCAGTGTGACTTGGGCTACAGGACTCTGGAATTGAGACAACCCTTGAAGAAGCAAACAGCTCAAGGTTATCTATCAGTAACACTCTCCAGTAACACTCTCAGCCTTTTAACAAGGATGAGTCCTTCACTGAAATGGTATGGATGTGGCATACCACAATCATCATATACCTGGTTTTGATGACTATATTACTTATTTTCTAATACTTTTTTTAAAATTATTTTTTCTTACTCTTTTTTAAGCCTTTGAATATTCTCATTCTTTTTAACTGGGTTATCAGTTTTAAATGAGATAATCAATGTGATTTCACAACCTCATAACTTTTCTTTTCCCTTCTAAATATTATTAATTATATTACTTATGGATATTCAGAATTGATTACATTTACATTACAGTATGCTTTATTCTTAGTCTTGTTATTAAATTGGATTGCATGTCACAAATCATTTTGCTTTATTTTCTCAATTCATTTTATGTTCAACTGAAGATTTTAAATTGTTAATTTCCTTAGGAAGGGCTTACAAAACATATATTGTTTGGTTCGTTTTTTATATGTTTAAGTGTGGTTTATGATTCATTTCTTTTTAAAATACATTCTATTAGTCAATATTTGCTACAGAAATAAGCAACTCTAAGATGTCAGCTTCACATCTACTGGGATCCATTGGCTTAGACTGGCTCAGTAGGGCTTTATGACTTTTTCATTGTGGGACAGAGGTTGGAGGAATGGTTACTGCCTGGATTTTGCTGTTCTTATGGAAGACAACAGGAAAGCATTAAAAAAAAAGACTGATGGAAATACAGAATTCCTATTATATATTCTGTATTTAATTGGACTGTATATTGACATGTTTGCTTACATTCTCCTGGCTAAAGCAGACCATACGGTGAAGGCCACGTGGCAGGAAGTCATATGGCAAAGGGCATGGATAAAAATGTGTTGAAAAGCAAAGAGCAAATAGCTCTGACATAATACAATCTGACAAGTACATTCCTTGGCAACAGTAATTGGGTTATCTCCTTTCTACATACAGAATGCACTCACTCGTCTCCAAGAATGGTACCACAGGTGTTTCAGGCACACATGACCCTAGGCTTGAAACACAGAGTCTTATGATGAACTATTCTTCATCAGGACCAGATGCATATTACCTTTATTTGAAGGCATATAAATGAAATAGAGAAAAATAGTATGTGGTTGTGAAAACATGGTAACTGTAGCAAATACTTCTACCTGAAAAAGACGATAATGGCTGTTACTGGTTAGAAGCAATTCTGAAATAATCATAGGCAAATATTCCAAAACCCCTTTTCAGGAAGACGGAATATTCTCTGATTAGGTTAGTTCTACCCCTGATAGAAACTCTCAAGTCCCAGGTGCCTGGGTGATTCAGTCAGTTAAGCATCTGACTCTTGATTTCAGCTCAGGTCATGATTTCATGATTTGTAGGTTCCGGCCCCATGTTGGGCTCTGTATGAGTGTGGATCCTGCTTGAGATTCTCTCTCCCTCTCTCTCTGCACCTTCCTCTTTCACACTCTCCCTCTCTAAATAAATAAATAAATAACTAAATAAATAAATAAATAAAACTTAAAAAAAAAGAAGCTCTCAAGTCCCTTTTTATACATGGTTTTAGATGTGCATTCTGGGAGATCTTTTCCATTGGTTATATCTGAAGATGTTCTGCTTTTTGCCCATAGAATTTTGCATATATAAGTGTTTTTGGACTATTGTGTCTCTTTTGACATGTTTGAACTATTAGAGTCTCTTTTAATCCATGTTTCAGGTTCATTTCAAAATATGAGTTTACTAAGTCCTTGTTTGGTTTCTATTTGATTCCACTCACATCTAAGTATAAGTGGCCATAGCCATAAAACATGAATCTTTCCCTTTAGACTTGATATAAGTACCTGAGTCTATCAATTTTCTATGTGCCCATCCTTTTGTCTCCTTCCTTTGAGTTATTTTGTTTACCTGAAAGAATTTACTGAGAGTCACATTAATTCAAGCAGGAAGAAAATATGCATTGTTTCTATTGTTTCTGTCAAAAGTTGAGACTACCCAAAATTTGTTTTTCTTTTTATGAAAGTTTTTCATTTATTTGAAATATGTACCTTTATTTGGACATGCACAGTGTTGACTTTTCCATATTCATTTTATTCCTGGAGAATCTTCCCTTATATATTGTGGAGTCTTAGGCAGGAATAAAAGTTGTGTCCCAGATACCAAAAATCTACATCTTCAAAAGTTTATTAGTAAGTTAACCCATGTCTTAAATCATGTGTTATCATCCTACTTTGAAAATATAATTATGACCAAAAAAAAAAAAAACAAAAACAAAAAAACTACCACTGTAGTTTTAAAGTTGGCAGCATCTCAAAGTCACTGAATTTAATCATTCGAAAGCCTACTTGGGGATATTGTTTTTAGTATGACAGAGTTTGGGTAATTCATAATGTAAAGAAAAATATAATATGTAAATTATTAAATATTTATTATATTGAGTTTATTTATGCTTTTATTTTAGGAAGAACTAGAATTGTGTGGTTAAATTAACTCCACATGGGTTTTATTTACAATGTTTGCAATATTGATTAAAGATCTTTGATAATTTTTTGGTACTGTCAATCTGATGAAGCTATTGTCTCCTAAGGCAGTAGCCCTGGAAATTGTCCAGAAAAGTCCTAAAGCAAGAAGTGCCTGGGTGGCTCAGTTGGTTAAGCATTTGTCTCTTGATTCTAGCTCAGGTCACGACTTTGTGGTACCTGAGTTTAAGCCTCACGTCAGGCTCTGTCATGTCAGGTGACAGATGGGAGCCTGTTTGGGAATCTTCCACTCTCTTTCTGCCTCACGTGTGCTTGTAGTGTCTGTCTTTCTCAAAAACAAAAGCTTAAAAAATTTTAAAAATACAGTCCTAAAGCAAAATTATAAATAAACTATGTACTTATCATATAATATGCACCTATTATAATAGTGTCACATTATAGATTATCATTTTATGTAGAATATTTCAAATTGTATAAATTAATCTTATGAATTGCTACCTGATACTGTAATTTTCCACTGTATCTTAAAGTATATCAATACAGTACTTCATAAATTTCTCTTTGTATGAATTTTATGCTTTTGGATAATGTTTTCTTGCTGTATCTCATGGGACATTTGCACTTCAGCTTTCTTCCTTTTTCAGTTTGATAATTTTTGTCTTGTTCTTAGCTTTTAACATTGTTTAATATATTATTCAATGCCTCCAATTTCCCATAATTTCTGGGATAATATATTTATTTTCCTTCTCCAACATGACTAGGTTTGCCAGTTCACGCGGCATTGATTTTTACTGTCCTGCCATGGATTTCATGGATTCTTCTGTCTCTAATTTCTGCTCTTGATTTACAGAGGTAATCTATTCCTTTTTTTAAGTTTATTCATTTATTTTTAGAGAGAGACAGTGAGAGCAGGGTGGGGAGGGGCGAGAGAGAGAGAGAGAGAGAGAGAGAGAGAGAGAGAATACCAAGCAGTCTCTGCATTGTCAGCTCAAAGCACAATGAGTTCACGGCTTGAACTCACAATCCGTGAAGTCATGACCTGAGCCAAAATGAAGAGTTGGGCAGTTAACTGAGCCACCCAGGTTCCCCAAGGTAATTTATTCCTTGAGCTATCCTTAAATTTTGACAGCACTTTTGAATGAAATTTTCAAATGGAATTTTCATTTCCATGGAAATATATTTTTCTAATATTCTTAAAACTTTTAAATTTCTTTCCTTGCTTATTTTAGTATCTTTTTATATATTTCACACAAGTTCCTTTTGTTATCCTATTATTACTCACCTATAAATGTTCTGAGTTCTTTTTTGTGAGCTTTTTGCAAGACTTATATGAGAGATGAACCACAGACATATGCTATCAGGAAATCTCCTGGCTCAAACCTGGTGTGTGTGTTAGAGACAGAGAGACAGAGACAGAGACAGCGAGAAAGAAAGACAGACACAGAGAGAAGAGAGGATAGAAAATAGAAACAGGTTTGATGAAATTTCTAATTTGGACCAAGGAGATACTGCACATCTTTCAAATGTAAATAAAATCTATAAGTGGAAGAATATCCACTGTCCAAATACAAAATGATCAGTGGTTCCAAGTCCTCCATCAGGGCCCTTGGTTTGTAGCCTAGGCAGGTTAAAAATAGATCAATATTCCCTTTGTAGGTAGTACTAATTGCTAATGCTTAATAATGCTCACTATGTTCCAAAGGTTGTTATAAATGCTGTATATACATACTTAGAACCACATGACATAGTTATAATTATTATTCCATTTTACAGATGAGGAAAGTGAGGCACAGAAAGATTAAATAACCTTCCAAAAGTTACAAATTTATTGGTTTCTATTTCATCACTCCCAGTAGATTATTTTAAGACTAATTAGGTTGGGACTTCTTATGGGAGAAAAAAAGATTATATACTCAGAACTGCTTTAGTATATGGCATTCTTGTCTGGGCTGGGGAGTAACATTTTACTTACCTAATGTATTCTGAACTCTGAAATATTTTTTAGTTTTTCAGCCTTCCTGATTAGTTTTGAGCTTTGTAGTGTAGAGATTTGTCCGGAGAAAGTTTGACCAGGAAGAACAGGATGGGATTCTGGGAAGAGGTTTGTGGTAGGCCTTATGCTCAAGTGAGAAAGAAAATTCATTCTTCAGGTTTCTCCTTCAAGCCAGTTTCTTCAAGAGACAGGGACTCAAGAAAAAACATTCTTGCTGCGAACTTCATAGTTTTGGATAATACTTCCTTGTTATATGTCCTCGGAATCTAGATCTCTTAGAATTTTAAGAAGATGAGAATAATAGCACTTTAAAAAATGCAAGGTCTATTTAAAGTAATCAGTATGTTTTCAAATAATTTCAAAAGACATATTTTAAACGTGATATTTAGTAAAGTAATAAATAAGTGAAAACTGAATATCTTTCTTCCTTTCTAACAAAACAACTAAAGATTACGTATGATTGCAGAATCATTCTAATATACTAACAAATAAGGAAGAAATATATAGAACAGAAATATAGTCAGCAAGGTTTAGATATATTCATCATTTTAATATTTATATTTGAGAATCACTTAAAAACTGCTGACCAAGTAACAATAGTAATTTTGTATTTTTCAACCAAATCTAAAAATATTTTCTTACTCTTTTTTTAATGTGTTGAAAACTATAATAACATATTGGAAGCTCTAAAATGCACACTATCTAACAATACACACAGAAAAAAATGCATTCTATTTTGGAAAATACACCATCAAGATTGACTCATATAGCAATCATCTTATTTTGACAGCCATCATCTGTATAAAATGTCAACCTTAAAGTGAAGATAGACAAGTGAAGAATGAACTGTTGCCTTTTCTGAGTTCAAAAGAGTAAATGCACATCTCATCTCAATAAGAAGTGTAAATCTGAAAATGGTTTAATTAGTTTTGTTAGCCTTTTTTGAAATAATAAAGCTGAAGACAACAAAAAAATCTAATATAATTAGTCAAATTTACTAGGATAACAGAAGAATTTTGACTTAAATGGTAAAGTATATTAAATTGATCTAAATATAAACATGAAAAATCTCTATTAACGACTCATACCACAGATTATTTTCATTGACAACATCTATGATAATGAAAGAATACACAGTTTATTGTCACATAACCAAAACTTTTATGTGCTTAGATTTTCCCATTATGTTCCATTTTTTCTAAAAGCTGAAAATTCAAATATGTTAAATACATAAGCCAACACTTAAGCCTGCTTTCTCATCCAAAGTCCAGGAAACAGGCATCCACAAAAGTAGCCTCAACAAGGCATCTGAGGATAAGAAAATCATCTTTTAGCCAGAAGATTTCTGTATTCTGATAGGTTCAGTTTTACCATATAGTAGGTGGATGGAGGACCATTAAAAGTTTTTAAGAAAAGAATGAGGTAACTATTCAGTAGTTTAAAAGACAAATATTAGGCCCTAACTGGTGACAATGGTAATAAAAAGTAGTAGGAACATCTATATACGTTCTTATCTTTGTGTAAGCAAAGGATAATCACAGAATGATATGCAGTAAGTTACTAACAATAATTAGCAATCAAGAGGAAAGAGTAAGTCTATAAATGTTCCTTTAGACACTTCAGTATTGCTGAACTGTTGTATAAGTATGAATTATTCTTTTATTTCAATTATTTAAATAAAAATAGTTCTTGAAAGAAAACAAGTAGATTACCTCCAAGATGTTTAGTGAGTAGAATCAATAGCACTTGGAGACTAACAATGTGTGCCTGATGAGCAAGTGTATAGATAGAGTCAAATATTTGTACTAAATGAAGATTTCTCACTTGGATTAATATGATGATTTTGACTTATTTAATCAAGATGAAGAATACAAAGTTGGGGGGGGTTGTAGCTGTTTTTTAAAGGGGAGGTTAATGTGAGACAATACACTTCTTTAGACATATATGAGTGGAGTCTGTTCAAAAGATGGTGGAGAATATGAGCTTGTAATTTCCAAGAGGTGTGGAGATTGAAGATGTAGAAAGGGGAGTTATTAGTAGGAGATGAAAACATGGGAGTGGGGAAGTAGAGGAAACAGCCTGGAGATAGAGCAGAGGGTATAGGATGGACTGTGTCAGGAGTGTAGTCCTTGCATTCACTAATATTCACATGATGATTTGAAACACAAGGATTTTTAAGAACATGAAAGATGTGAGTTGTGTTGCAGTGTAGGTGAGAGAAAATGGGGGAGAATAAGAGACATTTTTTTTAAGTTAAAAAGTATAGGAGTGCTTAGGTAGCTCAGTTAGTTAAGCATCCAACTCTTGACTCTGGCTTGGGCCATGATCTCACAGTTTGTGAGTTCGAGCCCCACATTGGGCTCCATGCTGACAGGGCAGAATGTGCTTGGGATTCTACCTCTCCTCTCTCTGTGCCCCCTCCCTGTCTCTCAAAATAAATAAATAAACTTAAAAAACATCTAAAATGTATAAATATGCAAATCCTAAAATATATAAATCTTTCATATCTACTGTATTGCATCAAATAGAAGACCCATTCCTTATACGAATCACAATTATTTTATGTATTACTAAGAAAGGAAAAATGTTGACATTAAAATTTGATAATGATGCCTTCTGATAATAATATTTGTAAGACTCATTCTGATAGCATATGTATCAGAATAATTACAAATATATGTATATATATTACATGTAAATGTATATATATTTTACACAATTTTTGATCACTTTTTTTTTAATTTTTTTTTAACGTTTATTTATTTTTTGAGACAGAGAGAGACAGAGCATGAACAGGGGAGGGGCAGAGAGAGAGGGAGACACAGAATCTGAAACACGCTCCAGGCTCTGAGCTGTCAGCACAGAGCCCGACGCGGGGCTTGAACTCACGGACCGTGAGATCATGACCTGGGCTGAAGTCGGACGCATAACCGACCAAGCCACACAGGCGCCCCTTTGATCACTTTTTATATGCAAGGCATTGAGAGGATTTAAAAGATATTGACCCCTCAACCTTCAACTGTGAAAGAGCTTATATTTGTGTGTTTGTGGGTTTTTACTTTTACTGCCTCCAAGATCAAATAGCTTCTCACTCAGGTATTCCAGACAATCTTACTTATAACTGTAACCACTACCCTTCATGCTGGACCAGCACTGTCAGTCCCCCTAGCCCTACTACTATATTTATTGTTAGAAGCTATCTCAGGGCACAAATTTCTGTTTGTTTTGTTTACTGATGTATCCTAATTGCTTAGAATTGTGCCTGGCACCGAGTAGTCACTCAATATTTGTTGGATGACTGAAAAAAACTTTTGTATATATACAAAGCTGTTAGAGGTCTATGTTATAAGGTAGCCACACATCAATAGCTAACTTGGCTTTTAAACTTTCCATCTGGTTAGTTTGGAAATTAATTGGCTTATGCCAGCATTATCTGTGGCTTTATGACATTTTCAGACCCTTCTTTCCCTTAATGTGCTAAGCTTAAAACAGGATTTGATTTCCTGAGCTACTTGTCTGCTTTCTCTGTGCCACCAAGGAATTCAGTCCATCTTTCATCTCATTCACGTTTTTTTGAAAGATCCTTTGGGGGTCAAGTCTTCAGGTGTGTGTGTGTGTGTGTGTGTGTGTGTGTGTGTGTGTGTGTATGTGTGTGTGTGTGTGTACACGCATATATAAACACCACACACACACACACACACATATACACACACAATGGGTTTTGTGTTACCTTTTGATGTAAGTAACATTTTACAATCATAATGTAAAGAAATAAAAGCCTGATATATTGTACTTCCAGATGCTTCCCTGATGTATAGAATCTTCTTATACAGTAAATAATGCATTGTAAATATAAATATATGTTTATAAAAATATATACATATGACTCATTGGGTTGTTTTGAAACTCCATTTCTTTTTGTACATTTAAAACCACAAGCTCATATTTAGCATTATTTTTAGGGAAATGTCCATGGTCTCTAAAATCAACTAAGAAATGTGTACTTCAGGAGTCCAGATCTTAAAAAACATTAATACAAGTTATAAAGAAACATCATTTTGACACAGTGCTTTGTTGGCTATAGGAATTTGTCAGTATTGACCAAATAGTAAGCCTGTGTAAGGCAGAATAATTTCGTAAAATCCATTTCTTTATAGGATGCCTCACACTGGATTGTAACTACTGTGGTTGGGGGCTGACAGAGTTCATGGGGATGGAGAACAGGAGTGAGGGAGAGTCTGTGAAAAAAACAAAGCCATTTGCCCTGCAGAGCATTTATCTTTGTGTTGGCACATTGCCTTCTATGATAGTTCATAAAAACTCACAAGTATAGGATTAGAGGTAAATATTACAAAGGAGATGTTTTTATTAAATCACTTTCTCTTCTTTTACCTTCCAGGGGGAAAAGAAATGAATATTCCAAAATACAATTTAAACTGATCCATGGGTAAATGTCAACAGTAGTGTTTTACCCAGTGGTAATTATTCACAAATGGTTAATCTTCCTAGTTAAATAGTAAGTGAAGGACTAAGCATTTATGTGTTTTTAATGCTACCATAATAACATCATGAATCATTTAATCGTAATGCTCAAAGTTTTCATTTTAATGGCAGCAATCACCATCACAACAATAATCAAGAGGCCTTGGTAAAACTCCTTTCCCAGAGCATGACCTTGCCTACAGAGAGATTTAAGGGAGGCCTACAGAGCCTTCTCCCCTGTTCCTGGCAAGTCATTTCCCTCTGCCACGACACCATCTGTCTCACAATTTACACTGCCCAAGAGATTAATTCCTAGAAGGAGGCAATGATTACAGTGATTACTTCCATTACTCTAAGAGAACAACAGTACTAATTCTTCCATTTGTTGCAACCCTATTTATTCAGCTCTTACCCTAAGTCAAAAACTTTCCAATGACCCACTGTCATAAAGACATGTATCCAAATGGCTCTGTATAGTTCATGATCTGACCTAATCTATCATCCCTTCCAAATCCCACAAATATTTTTTGAAACTCATAACCAAATCTTTCATATCTTCAAAAACATCTCAGAATATTCCTTTCACCTTCTTGTTCCAACTGAAACATGATGGAAACAAACAAAAAGCCATCAGTCCTCCATACCCCTCTCAAACGGTGGCTGTTTCCTTCCTCCTACTTTGGGTACAATCCCTGGAAATGGTTTCTTCCTCCTTTCAACTCCTTTACACTCCCTCTACTCTAGAAAAAAAGAAAAACACACAACAAAAATAAAACTGCTTTTCTTTTTGGCCATCGGATCATAGCACTTCCTTGTTATGATGACTTCTAAATTTCCCAGTTGTTCTTAAACACTGAAATTGTTAAGACCTAAACACCAGGCTCACTTTACATCTCTCAGTGAGGGAGCCTATATTTACTCTAGGCTACTTAAGCAACCATGTTAACAAAACATACAACTTAGTGATATGTGAATATGTTCATCTTCATATAACTTCTGTATCTCACCACAGCTTCCCACTTCCATGTTTATAGCCTAGAATATTTTACTACTTATAACTTCATACTATTTTTTAAAGTTTATTGTATTCATTTGGAGAGGGGGGAGAGACAGAGAGAGAGGGAGAGAGAGAGTCCAAGCAGGCTCCATACTGTCAGTGCAGAGCTAGAAGTGGGGTTGGATCCCACGAACGGTGAGATCATGACATGAGCCAAAATCAAGGGTCAGATGCTCAACTGACTGAGTCGCCCAGTTGCCCCTACTTCTTTTTTTTTTTTAACCCTCAATTTCAAGTATTCTGCTTACTAACTACCAGCTCCTAATTTTCCTTATTTTTAGCAGGAAAATATTTCAAATTTGCCATTATCCATTTTATTATGGCTTTTAATCCGTTGATCCTGACACTTTTTACTATGTATTAATTATCCCACTCTGACATCCATTCATATCTGTCACAGATTCTAATGTGACCAAGGAGGCCTTAAAATTCTCCTCAGCTTGAGTACACTTTAGACAGGTTTCTTTCGGAAGATGGACACCACACCTCTCTTTTCATAGAGCATTTACATTAAAAACTCACAATTTTCAATTCTTTGTCTCAGCCCTTACCAGTTTTGGAGCCTAGAAATGTCTTTCTCAATGACCTAGGAACTATTCCTTTGAAATATAATCTTTAAAAAGGATAGTGTCGTGTCTCAGAGTCTCTGGGAGGGACGGTAGGGGCCTAACACCTTCCGTAGCATTAATTAGCAAACACAGAGAGCCCAAACACCTTGACAAACCCACCAGACAGTGTTCTCATTGTTTCTAATACTTCATTTCCCATTTTCCCTTGAATCCATTCCTATCAGCCTTTCTACCTTTCTAAAAACCACTCATGTCAAAGTTATCCATGACCTTTTTTGTTACCAAAGTTTTATTCAAACACCTTCTTTTCATCGCATGTAATCTCTCAACTCTTTTTTAGAAAGTATTTTCACTTTGTTCTGTAACAAAACATTTCCGGCTAACCTCCCCTACATTTTGACTACTTTTTCCAAGTATCCTTTGCTAGCTTCTTTTATTTCACTCAATCCCTTCTTCATTAAAAAGGGGTGTATTTGAAGGAAAGCACTCTCAAAAATAAAATTACTTATTTTACTCATTAAACACTAATTCATCAAATGATTTTAAAGCACATTATCATTTCATGACACTTTCATAGGATTAAGTATACTTTAACAATAAAATAAATATGATCCCTGTCCTCATGAAGGCTATGTTCAAAGCAGTAGATACACACGGATCACTAATGTCTATGTATGTGTGTGAAATTTGGTAAATATTAAGTGACATAACAATATGGCATGACATTCTATAGCTCACAGGTGAACTGGAATACAGAGAAACATTCGATAATTGGAAAGTTGAATCACTAATAAAAGAAAATAATATATCATTTTAAATTAGTAAAAAAGGATACAATGATGATTATTTTAAAATAAAAGCTGCCTTTATATTTAGAGTGCAAGCAATAAAAGTGTTACCTTATGAAAACCTCCAGGGGACTTTATTTTAATGACTATATCAGAAAAAATTATAATTGGGCTTTCTATGGTTCCATGTGCTATGTGCTTTTGAAGTGCTCATGTAGCTTGAGGGTATATTTCTTACATTCTTAATTATTCTTACGAAAGTTTTCTTCATTATTAATTTGGCCTCTTTACGAAGTAAGAACGTGCTAAATCAATTTCAGCTTAGCTGTTTTTCAAAGGATCACTGAATTTAGAAAACACTGAGACTTTACTATATCTAGAAGTTATAAATATTAATGCTTAGATTTAAATACTAAACAAATAAATAAATATAATGGAATACAAAATAAAGTAGTGCTTTATGTTGGTACTAAGATGTTTGAAGCTCAAATATTTCTAAAGCTCAAATCCTAGCACTTTTAAAATTATCCTATCATACAAGGTCAAATGTTTAGGTTTTTCATATTGAAGTAGAAGGACAACAAATCTATATATTAAAAATTAATCAACAAAATGTGTTTTTACAAGGCAATTTTCCTGTTTTTCTGTTGTCTTAATCCAAACACTCACTTAAAAAAGTGAGACTATACTATTTAAAAAAAAAGTTTATTTATTTATTTTGAGAGAGAGCGAGCGAGCGAGAGAGAGAGGTATGAGTGGGGAGGGGCAGAGAGAGAGAGAGAGAGGCATGAGTGGGGAGGGGCAGAGAAAGAGAGAGAGAGAGAGAAAGAATGAATCCCAAACAGGCTCTGAGCTGTCAGCACAGAGCCCATTGCAGGGCTTGATCCTAGGAACCGTGAGATCATGACCAGAGCCAAAAGGGTTGGCCACTCAACCAACTGAGCCAACCAGGTGTCCCGAGAATGTACTCTTTTTAATACAGTAAATATAACTGCTTTTCTATTAATGCACTATTGCAATTATCTAAAAAAGGAAATTAATCAAATTATTTTTCTGACTAGAAATAAAACTGACAGAATGCTTCTTGCACATACAACTCATCCTTCTTCCCTCATTTTAGATCATTCTCTGAATAAAATTCTGAATAAATGAAATGGCTTGACCTATGCTCACTGTAGTTGAATGTTGACATATTGTCAACTTCATTGCATTATTTCTTCTAGTTTTTGCTTTTTCCTTATTCCTTTTAATTAGTTAATTAATTAATTTATTTATTGTTGAGAGACAGAGAGAAACAGGGCACAAACAGGGGAGGGGAAGAGAGAGAGGGAGACACAGAATCCAAACCAGGCTCCAGGCTCTGAGCTATCAGCACAGAGCCCAATGCAGGGCTGGAACTCACAAACTGCAAGATCATGACCTGAGCTGAAGTTGGATGCTTAGCCGACTGAAGCACTCAGGCTCCCCACTTATTCCTTTTTAAATCTCCTCCACTACCCACACTTCATAGGCAGTTAGTGCCAAGATCCAAAAGAGAAAATATTTGTCCTTCACTAAATTTCTGTGTACAGGCTGTAAGAATTATGTTACAAATATATCTGGGTCACATAATATTTAGGAAAAAAATACTTCTCAGGTAGTTGGTCATTCTGATCAAGGATACCTGCATCTTCACAGCTTAATCTATTATCCGTGACCAAAAACTTTTTTCAGTTTCAATATTTATTTATTCGGTACACTGTAGTAAATATAAAAACTACTAACGACCTGCAACATTTCAATATTCTCTCAGATGACCTTGTTCTGATAGTGAATTACAGTTTAAACTTGGAAACTCTTGAATATACTTTTTTATTTTATTGTCTAAAAACATTAAGTATTTCTTTAATCCTTAGGTGCGTGAACCTAAAGACTATTTTTTTCCCAAGAACTTGAAGTTGGAAATCAGGTGGCCTTGTTTAAATCCTGGATCTTCTACATACTCTCCCTCTCTCCCTCTCTCTCTCTCTCTCTCTCCCTCTTCTTACATTTCAGGTGTAAGATTTAGTGATTCACCACTTACATACAACATCCAGCACTGGTCACAAGTCCCCTCCAATACCCATCACCCAATAACATAATACATCCTAGCTCCATCCACATTGTTGCAAATAGAAAGATTTCATTCTTTTTCATGGCTGAGTAATATTCCACTTCTTCCTTGTTCATTAATCAACCTCTATACATTTGGGCTCTTTCTATAATTTGGCTATTGTTGACAATGCTACTATAAATATGGGATGCATGTATCCCTTTGAATCAGTATTTTTGTATCCTTTGGGTAAATACCTAGTAGTGCAATTTCTGGATCATAGGGTAGTTCTACTTTTAACATTTTGAGGAACCTCCAACCTGCCTCAGCTTGCATTCCCATCAATAATGTAAGAGGCTTCCCTCTTTCTCCATATACTCACCAACATCGGTTGTTTCCTGTGTTGTTAATTTAGCAATCTGGGAGGTGTGGGGTGATATCTCATAGTTTTGATTTGTATTACCCTGATGATGAGTGATATTAAGCATCTCTTCATGTATCTGTTACCCACCTGGATGTCTTCTTTGATAAAACGTCTATTCATGTCTTCTGCCCATTTCTTAATTGGATTATTTGTTTTTGGGGTGTTGCATTTGATAAATTCTTTATAGATTTTGGATACTAGCCCTTTATCAGATATGTCATTTGCCAATATCTTCTCCCATTCTGAAGGTTGCCTTTTAGTTTTGTTGGTTGCTTCCTTCACTCTGCAGAAGCCTTTTATCTTGAAGATGTCCCAATACCTCATTTTTTGCTTTTGTATCCTTTGTCTCAGAAGTGCCTAGTAAGAAGTTGCTATGGGCTGTGTCAAAGAGGTTCCTGTCTATGTTTTCCTCTAGGATTATGATGGTTTCCTGTCTCACATTTAGGTCTTTTATCCATTTTGAATTTGTGTGTGTGTGTGTGTGTGTGTGTGTGTGTGTGTGTGTGTGTGTATGGTATAAGAAAGTGGTCTAGTTTTATTCTTCTGTGTTTTGCTGTCCTGTTTTTCAAACACCATTTGCTGAAGAGACGATCTTTTTTCCACTGGATATTCTTTCCTGCTTTGTTGAATATATATAGTTGACCATATAGTTGTGGGTCCATGTCTGGGTTTTCTTTTCTGTTCTACTCTTCTGTGTGTCTGTTTTTATGCCAATACCATACTTTTTTGATCACAACATCTTTGTAACATACCTTGGAGTGTCAAAATGTGATGCTTCTGGCTTTGCTTTTCTTCAAGATTGCTTCGGCTATTCAGGCTCTTTTGGGGTTACATATGAATTTTAAGATTTTTTGTTCTAGCTCTGTCCAAAATGCTGCTGGTGTGTTGATAGGGATTGTATAGTACCCAAAGATTGCTTTGGGTAGTGTAGACATTATAACATTATTTGTTCTTTCAATTCCTGAGCATGGAATGATTTTCTATTTCTTTGTGTCACCTTCAATTTTTTTCATAAGTGATTTATAGTTTTCAAAGTACGAACCTTTTATCTCTTTTGTTAGGTTTGTTTCTAGGTATCTTATGGCTTTTGGTGAATTGTATATGGGATCGATTCCTGATCTTTTTCTGCTGCTTCATTATTGGTGTATTGAAAGGCAACAGATTTCTGTATGTTGATTTTATATTGTGTGTCCTCACTGGATTCATGTATCAGTTCTAGCAATTTTTTGATGGAGTCTTTTGGGTTTCCTACATAGGGTATCATGTAATCTGCACATAGTGCATGTTTAACTTCTTCCTTGATGATTTGGATGCCTTTTACTCCTTTCTGTTGTCTGATTGCTGTGGTTAGGGCTTCTAATACTATGTTAGATAACGGTGAGAGTGGACATCCCTGTCTTGTTCGTGACCATAGGAAAAGCTCTCAGTTTTTCCCCATTGAGGATGATATTAGTTGTGGGTTTTTTGTATGTGGCTTTTATGATTTTGAGGTATGTTCCCTCTATCCTTACTTTGTTGAGGGTTTTTATCAAGAATGGATACTGTATTTTGACAAATGCTTTTTCTGTACCTATTGAAAGGATCATATTGTTCTTATCCTTTCTTTTATTAATCTGGTGTATCACATTGATTGATTTGCAAATATTGAACCAGTCTTGCAACCCAGGAATAAATCCTACTTGATCATAGTAATGAGGCTTTTAATGTACTGTTGGATTCAATTTGCTAGTATATTGTTGAGAGTTTTTGCATCCGTGTTCATCAGGGACATTGACCTGCAGTTCTATTTTTTAGTGGAATCTTTGTCTCACTTTGGAATCAGGGTAATACTAGCCTCTTAGAATAAGTTTAGAAGTTTTTCTTCCATTTTTATTTTTTGGAATAGTTTGAGAAAAATGGGTACAAACTCTTCTTTCAATGTTTGGTAAAATTCCCCTGGGAATCCATCTGGCCCTGGACTTTTGTTTGTTTGGAAATTTTTATTACTGACTGAATTTTTTTGATGACCTATATGTGTTCAAGTTTTCTATTCCTTCCTGTTTCAGTTTCGGTAATTTATGTTTCTGGAAATTTATTCATTTCTTCCACATTGCCCTATTTGTTGGCATATAAATTTGTCAGAATATTCTTTTATAATTATTTGTATTTCTGTGGTGCTGCTTGTTATTTCTCCTTTCTTATTTGTGATTTTATTTATGTCCTTTCTCTTTTCTTTTGATAAGTTTTGCAAGGGGATTATCAATTTTATCAAATTTTTCAAAGAACCAGCTCCTGATTTCATTGATCTTTTCTATTGTTTTTGTGTCTATATAATTTATTTCTGCTCTAACCTTTATTATTTCCTTTCTTCTGCTGGCTTTAGGCCTTCATTTGTCATTTTTTATCCAACTCCTTTAGTTGTAAGGTTGAGTTGTGTATTTAAGCTTTTTTTTTTTGCTTCTTGAGGTAGGTCTGTATTGCTATATACTTCCCTCTTATGACCCTTTTGTTGCACCCCAAAGGTTTTGGACCATCATACTTTCATTTTCATTTGTTTCCATGTATTTTTAAATTTTTTCTTTGAATTTCTGTCTGAACCACTCATTCTTTTTAGGATATTATTTAACCCCTATGTATTATGCTCTTTCCAATTTTTTTTCTTATGGTTGACTTCAAACTTCATAGCACTGTGGTCAGAAAATATGCATGGTACGATCTCAATCTTTTTGTACTTGTTGATGACTGATTTATGATGTAGCATGTGATCTACCTGGAGAATATCTCATATGCATTTGAAAATAATGTGTATTCTGCTGCTTTAGGATGAAATGCTCTAAATATATCTGTTAAGTCCATCTGGTCCAGGGTTGTCATTCAAACTATTGTTTCCTTGTTGATTTTCTGCTTAGATGATCTGTCCAGTGGGTTGTTAAAAGTCCCCTACTATTATTGTATTATCATCAATGAGTTTCTTTATGTTTGTTATTAATTGTTTTATATATCTGCAGGCTTTCCTGTTGGAGGCATAAACATTTATAATTATTAGATCTTCTTGTTGGATAGACCTCTTTATTATGATGTAGTGTCCTTCATCTTTTGTTACAGTTTTTGGTTTAAAATCTAGTTTGTTTGATATAAATATTGCGACTCTGGCTTTCTTTTGAAGTCTATTTGCATGGTAAGTGTTCCTCCATTCCCTCACTTTCAATCCACAGGTGTCTTTAGATCTAAAATGAGTTTAATGTAGGTAGTATATAGATAAGTCATATTTTTTTTAATCCATTCTGACACTTTTTGTCTTTTGATTAGAGCATTTAGTCCATTTACATTCAGAGTAATTATTGACAGATATGAATTTAGTGCCATGGTATTACTTGTTTTGTTGTTTCTGGAGATTTTCTCTGTTCCTTCCTGGTCTTTGTCACTTTTGGTCTTTCTTTCCCACTCAGAGAGTCCACTTTAACATTTCTCTTAGGGCTCCTTTAGTGGTCATGAACTCCTTTATTTTTTGTTTGTCTGGGAAACTCTTTAGCTCTTCTATTCTGAATGATGGCCTTGCTGGATAGAGTATTCTTGGCTTCAGATTTTTCCCATTCAGTACGTTGAATATATCATGCCACATTCTTTCTGGCTTGCTAAGTTTCTGTGGAGAGATCTGCTGCTAACCTTATCTTTCTTTCCTTGTAAGTTAGGGGCTTCTTTTGTCTTGCTGCTTTTAGGATTTTTTATTTATCTCTACATTTTGCAAGTGTACTACGATATGTCTTGGTGTTGGTCTGCTTTTCTTGATTTTGATGGAAGTTTTCTATGCCTCCCAGAATTGGAAGGCTGCTTTTGTCCCCCAAGATTAGGGAAGTTTTCAGCTATAATTTCCTCAAATAAATCTTCTGCCCCCTTTTCTCTCTTCTTCTTCTGGGACTCCTATCATACAAATGTTATTACATTTGATAGGTTCACTGAGTTCCCTAAGTCTACTTTAATGACCCAAGCTTTTTCTTTCTCTCTTTTGTTAAGCTTTATTATTTCCCATAATTCTGTTTTCTATATCTCTTACTTGTTCCTCTGAATCTTCCATCCCTCTGGTCATAATAAAGTCAATTTCAAATCTTGGATGTTGTAGTTTTCATTGAGCCTGTTTGGTTTTAAGCTCTCTTATACCCGATGTTTTCTATGTTTATCTCAAGACCAGATAGTATCCTTATGATTGCTGCTTTAAATCTGGATCAGGAATATTACTTCTTTCTCTTCCGAATTGATCTCTGGCCATGATCTTTTCTTGTTTTTTCTTTTGGGATGAATTCCTCCATCTTGTCATTTTGTTTAGTTCTCTGTCTTCTGTGTGATAGGGAAGTCCAGCATGTTTCCTGTTTCCAAGAGTAACGGCTTTATGAAGAAGAGGTCATATACTGTTCAGGGCTTGGAGTTCCACTAAGAGTCTCTGGTGTGTGCTGTGGGCAATGTGCTGCTCGACCCCTCAGGTCAGTCAGTCTTCTGCAGTTTCTCCTTGCCTGCAGTGGGGAGTGTGTGGACCTTGGTCAAAGTGTGGTGAGTTTTAAATAGGTGTGCTCTGAGAGGCTTGTTAAAAGGGACCCAATGCTATTTCCACCAGCACTAAAGCTTTTCCAAACTCTGTGGTCAGTAGATGTGGTGCATATGGTGGTTTGTGCTGGTTTCTGGGGCAAGGGCCTACTGTGCTTGTTTTCAGACACAGTTGGCCAAGAAAAGCTGTACAGTGAAGAAGAGAGGGGTGGGGCTTGGTGTAAGCAGGTTAGGCAGCCAGTGTTGGCACCACATTGTTTACTGAAGTTAGTTTATGCTGAGGGCCAGGGGAGGGAAGTAGAGCCAGCCCACTCCTTTGTCCCTTGAGAGGGGAGTTCATTATTCTACTGTTAGGGAAGCCCTCCCAGAAGAGCAAATACTTTCTCCTCATGTGTCCAAGATGTTTTTCAGATCACCATTTCACACCTTCTGTGTCCAGGTAGCTTGCCTGCCTGGAGCAGTGCAGTGCACTTTGGGTTTATCTCAGGCAGGCCAGTTGAGTTTTAAACTCTAAACTTAAGGGACCTGGTGTGGTGTGGACCTATGCTGGTCTCCTTGGGGAGGGTCTCATTACACTGGGATTGATGCAGCTTTGACCCAGAAGGGCAGATGCACCAGAGTGCAGGAGCATGTGGTTTGGAACAAAGTGAAACAAAGAGCCTGTGTCTAGGTTAGCCACACATCAGCAGGTGTTTCCATGTCTATGCTGAGGAGTAGGGGAGGGACTTGCCTCCCACCAGCTCTTTTGTCCTGAGAGGCAATGCCACCTCTCTCAGATGCACTCCAAGAAGAGGGAATGACCAAGGCTCCAGACCGGGGCTCCCTCCCCTCCGCAGCACAGATGGTCCGTTTCTCCCCCAAACCAAGTCTCCATACAGCCTACCTTCCAAAATACGGCATCCTCTCCTCTCTAGTTGTGCAGTTTGAAATTGATCTCAGATCAATTTCTTGGCTATTCAGAATGACTTGATAGTTATCTAGCTGTGTTTAAGGGACGAGGCAAGCCTAGGGTTCTCCTACTACTCTGTTATCTTAGCTCCCCCCATTCTTCTACATACTCTTTATTGTGCCTTTGGACATGCTGTTTAACCTTTTTGTTTCAGCTTCTTCATCTATAAAATGAGGCAATAATAGTGCCAAATGCATAGGGTAAAGATTTAAAGACGTGTAGAAAACTTTTAGGAAAGTATCAGTTAAAATCTCATTGATTATTATCATAAGCATCATGAAGTCTAACTGACAGAGAGGAAGAGGAATTTTAAGGATTGGATTCCAGCCATTATGGAGATTGGTAAGTCTAAAATCTCTGGGGCAGGTCTGCAAACTGGAGACCCAGAGAAGAGTTGTAGAAAGTCTCAAGGCAGTCTGCTGGCTGAATTCCCTCTCTTCAGGGGAGAACAATCTTTTTGTAAAGGCCTTCAGCTGATTGGATGAAGCTTACACACATTATGAGAGTCAATCTACTTTATTCAAATTCTACTTATTTAAATGTTTATGCCACATAAAAAATGCCTTCATAGAAATATCTAGAATATTGACCAAATATGTGGGTACTGTGGCCTAGCCAAGTGGTACATAAAATTAACCATCCTAGTAGGCTAAGACATAATATTATGGTGTAAATTATTTTATCTCTTGCTTTTTTCAGTGAAAATTATGTTGTCATATGCTTTTCTTTATTGCTATTTATATTCTTTTACATCCATATATCATAAAAAGGAGTTATGCCTGATATTTGGCTATTTCATATAATCCTGCTATGAATAGTCATTTATAAATACTTTGGTGCAAAAGTACACAGTTTTCTCTATGGCATATATGGAGGAGTAAAAACGTTCTAAGGGGGTGCTATTAACTTATACCTTTGTCAAAAGTTAAGAGTTCCAGTTGCTGTACATTCTCACTAATTCTTGGTGCTGTCACATTTTTATATTTTGCTAATCTAGTGAATATGTGGTAGGGTTTGCCAGCAACAGTCATGGTTTATATCTGTTTCCTGAGCGTAATTATCAGCAGCCAGTATCACTGGCCTTATTCGAAGAGAGAGGGAGTGAGTGCACGTGTGAGAAATCTTTCTTGCTTTCTCTGAGTGCACGCACTCTGAGGACAGACCATTAGAGAACAGAGAGAAAAGCTGGCAGTCTGTAAGCCAGGAAGACAGCTCTCACCAGAAATCGAGCTCTGCTGGACTTTGGCCTTGGACTTTTCTGCCTCCAGAACCATGAGAAAATAAATTGCTGTAGTTTAAGCCACTTAGGCTATATTTTGTTATGGAAGCACAAGATGACTAATACGGTCATTGTGTTTTTCCCCGTTATGATTTATTCTTTCCATATTTTATATATTAGTCCTTCATTAGTTATAGATATTTAAAAAATTCTTCCACCGTGAGACTTGATTTTGCACTTTCTTACTAATTTCTTTGTGTGTATATAAAGTTTTAGTTTTAGGAAGTCAAATTTGTGTGTAATTTTTTAAATCTTTATATTCTGAAGTCTTGAATATATTTCCTATAATATTATCTAAAACTATTAAGTATAACTTTTAGTCTTTACATGTATGAATATATATGTGTGTGTGGATATAGATGGTATATATATAGATATATATTTTTTTTTTCTTTTCAAGAATTTCAGCATTCTTTTTACATCTAATTATTCTGGTTTCATTTCTCCTCTTTTTGGCTACATTTTTGCATCCTTTTTGAGAGGTTATCATTTCTTCACTTACTTATTTGAGCGTCCCAAAAACATTTGTTAAAAAATCCCAGTCTTTGCCATAAAGTTAATTTTTTGAGAACATTCATGTGCTTATTGTAGATTTGTTGAGATATCTCTATTAGCATTAATTTCTACTAGTAATTTAGAATTTTAGTTTCCAGTATCATTTTGAGCAGGTTTTATTTTCCAAATCATTGTAATTTCATTCCACTATCCCCTTGTTCCTATCGTTCCATTACCAGCAATTTTGCCTGTATGCCCCACCCCCCTTAAACCTTGCCCCAACCCCCTCTTGCCTTCCTGGGTCCTCAGCAAAAGCAGTGCCTTCCTTAGTCCGGTTAGCAATCTCACAATTCAATTCGGAGCCTAATCTTAACTCTCTGTTCCTCCCATGTCTCTGTTTCACAGTTTGACATAAATAGTAGGTAAATTCAGACATTGTTTTACTATGTTTCCAGATTCTTTTCACATGCAACCGGGCTTACCCTAGCTCTTAGCTAAAAGTAAATAACCACAGAAAGAGTAATTCTCTACAAAAGCCAGACTTTTGTTTGGCTCTTCCCACTCTGGACCCAGATCTAGGCAGCCCTGTGAATCTCCCTTGCTAATTTTTTTTTTTTTTTTGCATTTTCGTTCAATTCCTTAGCTGTGAAAATGTAGGTCTTATTTTTTAAATTGACCATGATGTCTTTTTATGCTTTAGCTTTCATTAATTTTTATTTGAGCAGAATATGCCAGAGCATCAACTTCCTAAGCTATTCTAAAAGTCTGGGCTTATTTTTTAATGGAAGATATTTTTCTCAGAAGTCAGTTAGAAATTGAAAATATTAAGAACAGTCTCTAATCCCTCAATTTCATGATTCATCCTCTTTTTTTGTAAGGAACAAGTGTGCCAATCTCTAGCGTTACTGAATCTCACCAAACAGATGTGTACTATCTTGATGGGTATGGTGAAGAAGATTTATTCCTCCTTCTACACACTGACTCAGGTAGGAAGAAGGGGGGATCATTAGGAGGAAATTTTTGTTTTAAAAGAAGGAACTACTATTTAGAGATGCTTTAAATAAAACATTCTTGGCTTTATTTTTCTTTTTAAGAAAAACATTTCAACTTATTTGATACCAGGATAATGCTGACCACATAAAACAAGTTTGGAAGAATCCTCTATTTGCTTATTTTTTCAAGAGTTTGAGGAGGATTGGTATTAATTCTATTTCGAATGTGTGACACAATTCACCAGTGAAGCTCTCTGGACTTCTGTCTGTGGGAAGGCTTTTGATTACTGTTTAAGCTTCTTACTAGTAATTGGTCTATTCAGATTTTCTGTTTATCATGATCCAGTGTTGGAGGGTTGTATGTGTCTAGGATTTATTCATTTCTTCTAGCTTGTTCAATTTGTTGGCTTTCCAACTCCACTGAAAGCCCCTAGGTCATGGTGTTACCACCATAATATGCACTGTAGTCACCCTTAATATTCGGTCTTGTCCAATCCATTCTCACAAAAGCAATTCAGATTACTGCACTTCTCTGCTTAAATCCCTCAAGGACTTCTTAGTACTTTTAAAATAAAATCCAAATGCCTTACAAAGACCACAAATCCTTGAATATTCTAGCTGGTTTGCAATCCTGCATCCTCACTGTCCTCCAGCAATGTCGATTTCCTACCCGACTCTATTTTTGGAAAACTACATTCTAGTATTACTTAGGAACATATGAATATCCTGATTTGTCTGCTTGGGATGTTCTTCCCTCAGATGGTTTGCTTGGTTGTCTCAATCAAATCTTTCAGATCTCAGGTCAAATGCCACCTCCACAGAGAAGCCTTCCCTGATTATCCTATCTAAAGGAACTCTCCCTGTTTTCTCTTATCATCCTACGAATTTTCTTGATAGCATTCAACACAATCTGAAACAGTGGTTTCTTGTTTATGCTCTTAATCTCACTTAAAATATAAATTTCATGAATTAAAATATTTATCTATATTTTACATTATTTGATTCTGGGAGCTGATACAGTATCATCATATAGTAGGAGTTTAATAAGTACTTGCTGCTTTTTTAAATTTGGGGGTTGCATAGCATAAATACTAATACTACACACTTTAGAATCACAGAAACCTTATTTCAAATCCTTTTTTCTATTTTTACCTTTTGTCCTTGGAAAATCCATCTAGCCAGGGCGCCTGGGTGGCTCAGTCAGTTAAAGCGGCCGACTTCGGCTCAGGTCATGATCTCATGGTCTGTGAGTTCGAGCCCCGCGTCGGGCTCTGTGCTGACAGCTCAGAGCCTGGAGCCTGTTTCAGATTCTGTGTCTCCCTCTCTCTGACCCTCCCTCGTTCATGCTCTGTCTCTCTCTGTCTCAAAAATAAATAAACGTTAAAAAAAAAAAAAAGGAAAATCCATCTAGCCAAATTGAGCCTGATTCTTCATCTCGATTATATATGTTCAAATAATGACCAGTAACATTTATTGAATATTTGCCATGTGTAAAACATTCTGGTAAAGACTTAAAGGGATCACTTATCTTAACTGTTAAAATAGTTTTATGAGGTAGACATTTTTAACATTCTTGCTTTTTAGATTGAGAAAACTCAGTCTAACAGTCAAGTCACTTTCCAAAAGTTACACAGTTAACAGTCATATTCCAGAGGCAACACTCTGAGAATGAAGTGTGACACTATTTGTAAAGCTGTTGTTACTGCAGTTGTTATTGAGCCAAGAAACTATGCCTAAGACTGGAAGCCACTTGAGTTAAACTTTTTTAACAAAAACTCAGTTTTCATAACCATGGAACGTAAGTTCTGGGGCCTCTTCTGTATTATGTTGCAGGCTTAGTTTGAATCATTACACCTAGTTTACTGAGAAGACCAAGAGTATTTTTTGAGCTGTATACCATACCTTATAGTGTAATTAAAAATTTTTCACATCATTGTTTCAATTAAATCTTTTGAAGTTCAGTAAAATTCACATATCATCAGATTTATTTTCTCAGATTTTTTTTGTATGACATCTTAAAAATTAGATTAAGGGCTCTTATTTTTAAAAAAATGCACATACAACCATTACATCGTATCAAAGACTACATGTTCCCGAGAAAAATAAAGCAGTTTAAAAATTAATTTCATATTATTTTCTTTACTTTTCAAAATATTTCATATTTTGGATATACCTGTACCTCTCAAAATACCCAACCTTAAATTATTAAAATAATAACTGAAAAATTCCCTATTTTACTGTTTGAGGTCAAAGATGTTTTCCTTTTTTTCTTTTTTTAATATTTATTTATTTTCAGAGAGAGAGACAGACAGAGCACAGGCAGGGGAGGGGCAGAGAAGAGGGAGACACAGAATGTGAAGCAGGCTCCAGGCTCTGAACTGTCAGCACAGAGCGTGATGCAGGTCTCAAAGTAATGAACCACAAGATCACGACCTGAGTCAAAGTCGGCCGCTTAACTGACTGAGTCACCCAGACACCCCAGTCAAAGATGTTTTCTGTGTCTACTTAAAGTTTATTTCTTTCTTCTTTAAGCTCTTACGGTAGTTTATTTTTACCACTTAGCCTATCATCAGTTAGGAATGGTTTTGGTGTTTTGCTTGTTTCTTTTTAATTTTGACATTCCCCATTAATTCCAAGCTCCTCACAGACAAGTGCTGCAGAAGTAGACAGACCAGTGAGCTACTTGAGACCAGAGTGCCTTGATCCTTGTTATCTGATATTCTCCCTCTCACAAATGCCTAAATGTCCATGGGTTTTCACATTTTCCCTCATAATAAAACATGGAGAATGTGTAGCAATAAAAGGTGGTTCATGAAAATCTATTTGGGGGTCACGTTTTGGTGCTCTGATAGCCTCTCTGATGAGAGGGCCTCCTTTCTGAAAGGTAAAAGCTACAATGTAGTAATGTAAAGTAACAGGGCAAGTAATATCCAACAATTATAAGTAACTTTCATAAGGTATTTAACTGGGGTTTCAATACAGACAGTCAGAGCCACAGACTCAGGTCCTGTTCCAATAATCTATTGCATTAGCCTCCTGGTGCTTGGGTGACTCGGCTGGTTAAGCATCTTGGTTTCAGCTCAGGTCATGATCTCGTGGTCTCCCGGGCTCAAGCCCTGTGTCTGGTTACACTGACAGTGCAGAGCCCACTTGAGAGGCTCTCTCTCCCTCCCTCTCTGCCCCTCCCCTGCTTGCACTGTCTTTGGTCTCTCTCAAAATAAATAAACTTAAAAAAAAAATAATGCATTGGCCTCTAAATTACAAACTTTCTCCAAGTACACTGTCACTACCAGCGAAGGCAGCAACAGAAAGAATGTAAAACAGCATTAATTTATTCATGATCACTCTTTTCCCCTTAGGCTCCTCCCCCAGGGAGAGTTTTGAAGGATGGCTGCAAAGACACTATTTTACCCATCCTTATATCAATAACATTCTCTGACTATAATCATATCTGTGCAATAAATAATTTTTCCTGCAATTACAGACTCAGTTTTCTCCTCAAATCATTTGTATCTAAGGTAATACTTAGCTGGTAGTGACAAAACTGGTGTATGGAAAGCACCTCATAAATTATGGTGATACAGGAATCCTGGTCCTATGCTTGAGTGCCACCACTGCAATATACCCAGCATGTCTTCGCACTGTATGAAGTATTTGCATGTTACTTTCCTTAATACCTAGCAAAAAAATTTGAAAGGGCACAGTTTCAACCCCATTTTACAAATAAGAAAACTGATGCTCTAAACAGCTTAACTTAAAATAAGTAATGGAACCAGGATAATTCCACGTTCTGTCTGACCTCAAATTTCGTGTGCTTATGTCTTAACCATTACCTGTAGTGCTTTTTCATTCTACAGTGTAATACAGTTGGAATGTAGAGATTTTTTTTTTTACCTTTCAGTATCTTTCAGACTTTACTGAGATCACACAATTATGCTATATAGTAATGCACAATATATAGATAGGTGAAATTAAGCAGATTGTAAAATATAATGTCAATATGGTATAGTCCACTATTCGGTAGGGGGAAAAAATGCCAGAACTCTGTTGCCTGTCAGAATTAACATAAATACAGTGTGCTTTCTTTTAAATATTTTTAAGGTTTACTTATTTATTTATTTATTTATTCATATGTTTTTAGTGTTTATTTATTTTTGAGACAGAGAAAGAGAGACAGAGACAGAGACAGAGTGTGAGCAGGGCAGGGGCAGAGAGAGAGGCAGACACAGAATCTGAAGCAGGCTCCAGGCTCCAAGCTGTCAGTACAGAGCTCGAGGCGGGGCTCAAACTCACAAACCACAAGATCATGTTCTGAGTGAAAGTCCAAAGCTTAACCTACTGAGCCACCCATGCACCCCAGTATAGTTTAATACTCGTGACATAATATCATTTTTTTTCTTCCTTCCTTCCTTCCTTCCTTCCTTCCTTCCTTCCTTCCTTCCTTCCTCTTTCCATCCAAGAGAGAACATGAGTGTGGGAGGGGCAGAGAGAGAGGGAGAATCGTAAACAGGCTCCATGCCCAGTGCAGAGCCTGAAATGGGGCTCGATTTCACCATCTGAGCTGAAATCAAGAGTCGGATGCTTAACCGACTGAGCAACCAAGGAACCCCAATAATAACATTCTTTACCAATTTCAAGCCATTTTATTTCAGTGCCTGAAGACATTCTCCACCTTGCTGTCCCTGGGCTTCAATTATTTTGTTCTTCATTAATATCATAGTTCTTACTAAGGTCTGTGCAAGGCTGTTAGGTGCCGTGTGTAGCGCTAAGAATCCATGGATGAATGAAACATTGCTTCTGCCTTCAGAGATATTATAGGCAAATAGTGAGAAAAGACAGATAAACATATATGTAAGATTCACAGGAAAAAAGTGTTAGAGCATAGATAACTGTATGCAATTTCTTCTTCATTCCACATTCCAAGAACCAAGCACTAAGGAGGAAGAGGAGGGAGGAGGAGGAGGAGGAGGAGGAGTCAGCACAAGAATCAAAGCAAAGCTATTGCTGAAATCCACATCATTCTCCAACGTGTGGGTCAAGCTCCATCTTGTCCACAATATTTTGTGACATCTCCATTTGAAAATAAACTTTATGCTTCCTGAACTTTTTATGGTTTTTTTAAAAATTATTTTTGCTGGTTAGCATATATAATTGCTACACATAACTTATTTTCTCTGCCAGATTGGAAAACATAAACATTTATTTATTTCCTAGAACAACAGCATGGCTACATTAACTCACTAGATGTCCAGTGCATATATTTTGATTAATGAAATAAAACTATAAATAGAATAAATATAATAATGGAATATCTTGTAGCACCATCTGTCAAATCTTAACATTCCCCAAGCTCTTTTCTCACTCCCCCCAAAATCCTATTTCCATTATTGAAACTTTCTGACTTTCAGATATTTCACTGTCCTCCCCTGACTACCATTAGAAATGTGTTTAAGTCATTCTATATATTTTCTCATGTTATATTGATCTCAGACTGGTATGGGATACAATATACTTGCACTTAATAGAGATCTATACGATGTATTATTGGTTGAATTTACATTTTCTTTCTGTGTTTTGTTGGGTTGTTTGTTTCTAACCCCCTGGGATTCCTTCAGATGTTGTGAAGATGGATGCATCCAGTGAATTGAGTGAGGAACGTTTTTCTTTCCCTAGGATGATGACACTAATTAAAGACATAGCTTTTCACTGATGGCTTTTAAATCATTCTAATATTTATTTCTAGATTTCCCCTAATGAATAGAACAAAGAAAATTATTTTCAGATTGGCAAATAATAGTAATGGTTTCAAGCACTCTCTTTAGGGTTTGCTCCATACATTTATCATTTCTTGTGCACACCCACATTCTATTTTATAGTTAATTATTTAGAACAGTAGGTTGCCCCTCCTCCAAATAGAATAAACTAATTTCACTTTGCCTTCTAACTAGAAACAACTAATAATATGGAAATATAATGAACACAAGGCAAGATTCTTTCATAGAAACTATTTCCATTATATTCACATCATATTCTTTAAAAACCACCACATTTCAGAGTTGTTAGTAATGGAAGAAACAAGTCATCATAATTTCATGTAATCATGCTGTTTTTTCTAAATAGTTTGTGGCTGTGACAGGTCAGTTTTAATCCAGCTAGCTGTGTACAGTATATTAATGTGAAAAACCCAAACCACAAATTTGCAAGCTCTTTGTGCTGAAATAACATCTGTCCTTAAATAGCTTATTTCCTGATCCACCAGCAAAACAATTTTAATCAGTTTATTGTCTACATCGATGCTCATTAACAGCAGGACAGAATTGGTTTTAGTAAATACGGTGAACCATTCTTCAGTCTTTTTTCTGCATTGGTTCCTGGAACATGTGTAAGAATTAGGCAATGAATGCCTTGTCATAACATGGCCAAGCCTGCAGGAAAACTGAAAGCTGAGGCATCTAACCAGGAGCAAGAACAATTCTGAACCAGAATCTGCAGACTCCACTGGTGGGAAACTTATAGCGCCTACCTTCATGCTCATTAGTAAGAAAAAACACGTGGTCAGACTATCCTTGCTTCAGCCAACAATTTTTATAAGGTAAAACCTATTCCTGCACATAATCTGGATCCTCACAGGTATATTATTTTACTCTTTTACCTGGAGGTGGGAAAACACACACACACACACACACACACACACACACACACACTTCAAATTACTTACCATCTCATATTGAAATTGTCCAATTAGGGGCACCTGGGTGGCGCAGTCGGTTGAGTGTCCAGCTTTGGCTCAGGTCATAGTCTCACGGTTCGTGGGTTCGGGCCCCATGTCGGGCTCTGTGCTGACAGCTCGGAACCTGGAGTCTGCTTCGGATTCTGTGTCCCCCTCTCTCTCTGCTCCTCCCCTGCTTGTGCTCTGTCTCTGTCTTTCAAAAATGAATAAACATAAAACAATGAAAAATAAAAGTTGTAAGTATTAACCACAACTTTGATACAACACAGCTTGGATGAAATATAAACAGACTTCTTTTACTCTAATTGAAAGACTATTGGACAAAAGTTGTCTCAGTTACTAAGCACAAAGCACCCAGAAAGTTAGTGGCATAAAAAGTTCATCGTGTTATGTTTACAAATGATGGGTCAGGAAGTTGGACGGGATGAAGTAGGAACAACAGAGATGGCTGTCTATGCTTTAAGATGTTTGGTGATTCAGGTGGGAACATTGGAGCCTGTACATCACTCACAGCTTGGAGGCTGGAATTATCTTGATGGACACAAGTTCACTCACATATGTGGCACTGGAGCTGGAATGATCAAAGGATGCACTCAGCCAGGGACACCCATGCATGGCTTTCCATGTGGCTTGGGCTTCTCAGAGCATGACATTGGCTGGGAGGGCATACGGAGAGTGATGATTCCCAGAAAGCCAGATGGAAGTTGTGTGGCCTTTTCAGACCCATCATTGAGAGTCAGAGAATGTCACTTTTGCTGCATTCTATTGGTTACAAGAAAGTCAGCTCAGATTCAAGGAAAGGAGATATAGATATTGCCTCAAAGAATTGGCAGTGGTAATCTGTTTTCCACAGTCAATTAGCAGGTAAACCAAATCAACAAAATCTCCCTTAATTATGTTAAATTGAAAGGTAATCATTTTAATACTTTCAATTAGAAAAGATGTAAGTAATTATTAATAAAATCACCAATAGCTAACATCTCTAAACCGAAGTTTAAATGAGAATTTAAGACTACAGAGCGTCCCTGTCTTACAGTGGTTTGAGTTACATTTTTTTTTTATTTTATGGTGGTGTGGATGTGTTATGCATTCAGTAGAAACTATACTTTGAATTTTGAAGTTTGATCTTCTCGCAGGCTGGTGACGTGCAGTGCAGTCCTCTCTCATGATGCTGGGCAGTGGCCATGAGAGGCGGCTCCCAGTCAGTCATGAGATCATGAGGGTAGACATCCAATACCATCCTTCTGGACCCATGTAACCACTCTGGTTTTCACTCTCAGTACAACATTTAACAAATTACACGAGACATTCGACACTTTATTATAAAATAGGCTTTGTGGTAGATGATTTTGCCCAAGTCCAGGCTACTGTAAGTGTTCTGAGCACGTTTTAAGGCAGGCTAAGCTCAGCTACGCTGTTTGATAGATTAGGTGCAATTCGAAAATGCATTTTTCGACTTATATTTTCAACTTACGATGGGTTTATCAGTATGTAAATTGAGGAAAATCTGTACTTAAAAGTGTTCACTTTCTTTTTCTATTATTCTTCTGGTAACTTTTTCAAGAGTGACCTTGCTTCATTTCTGCTCTTAAGTGGCTCTCTAAACTTTGATCCAGTACTTTCTATTAACTCAAAATCTATGGGGCCATCTCAACAGTAGGATGATCTTCTGAACTGGCTTATGAACA
This sequence comes from Lynx rufus, assembly GCF_022079265.1. Taxonomy (NCBI): domain Eukaryota; kingdom Metazoa; phylum Chordata; class Mammalia; order Carnivora; family Felidae; genus Lynx; species Lynx rufus. Next base: position 11,488,083 of record NW_025814829.1, read on the forward strand.
GCCCTGGTTTCTTGAATGTTAATAACCTCTCTACTTAGGGCCTACATTAATAGTCTTTCTAACAGAGACGTGCCTTTCCACTTACAGACTTGAAAAGCTCCACTAATGTTTTTAGGAGCCAAAAGTCAGGTGGGAAGAAATATATCATCAAGCGATTGCTGCCTTGAAATCACCCAGTAGGATACAAGGTTTCTAAGAAATTGTCTGAAGTTAATTGCACATTTTTATTTCCCTTTACAAAGAGAGGTAGTGATACCTACGGTAGGTTAATACTTCCACTTGAGAGAGCTAAATGAAAGGAAAATCTTTCTGAACTTAGCAAAGCACAGCAATTAATTTTGTCTGTTAGGATATAAATTAAATGTACAGCTACTAGTTAAACTTTGAAAGCAAAAAGATAGTCATTCTTAAACCACAGTATGGTGCTCACTAAACACCAGATAAAATGGGATATCTTCATTACAAATTAAAATTCATCTTTATCTCCTTGAAATTTATCGACACTTCAAACTCTCCTTTAAAAGTCAACTGCTATAAGACACCTTCCCCATTAACTCCAGCTGGTGGTGATTTTCTTCTTTGACCTTCATTTTGCAATATGATATGTACAGCATTTCTCTCACAATGTCTCATACCTTAGACATTGTGTACCTATCATGCATTTCTTCTTTAACACTTAATCTCATTGTATATAGCTTTCTCAATTTTGTAGGGCATAAAATACAGGAGTTGAGTGGAAAAAGCACTTTTTAAATTCATTTGAAATGGATAAGCATTGCATTTGGTGTAAAGAAAAACAACTCTATTTGTTACATAATGTTTTCTCTTATAAATAGCATGGAAAGATCATGGTCATCTGTCTCCCTGTCATGCTTATGTCCCAATATTCTCCCTCCATACACATTTGTATCGTATCTGCTATGGACTCAATGTTCTTGTCCCTGCACCCCCACTTCATACATTGAAGCCCTAATCCCAATGTGATGGTATTTAGAGGTGAGACTTTTGGGAGGTAATTAGGCCATGGGAACAAAGCCCTTATGATGGGATTAATGGAAGAAGGGGAGAAGACATAAGATCTTTCTTTGTGCCATGTCAAGACACAGCAAGAAGGCAGCCGTCTGCTAGGCAGGAAGAGTCCCCACCAGACATCCAATCTACTGGCACATTTATCTTGGACTTCTTAGCCTCTAGGACTGTGGAAAATAAATTTTGCTGTTTAAGAGGCGCCTGGGTGGCTCAGTTGGTTAGCATCTAACTCTTGATTTCAGCTTAGGTCATGATCTTGGGATTTGTGAGATTGAGCCCTGCATTGGGCTCTGTACTGACAGTGCAGAGCCTGCTTGGGATTCTCTCTCTCCCTCTCTCTCTCTGCCCTTCTCCTGAGCTCATGCTCTCTCTCTCTCAAAATAAATAAACATTTAAAAAAATGTTTGCTGTTTGAGCCACTCAGTCTATGGTATTCTGTAACAGCAGTTCTGACTAAGACAACATCTATATGTATAAACACATATTATAACTCTCCTGCTTATTCTCTATAAAAATATGGAATAAAATAGAATGATTTCTATGGATAAATGTGTAAATATGAAGGTGCACCACTAACCAAAGTACTTTTTTAAAAAAATTACATTCATTATAAACAAAAGGTATATCTTGCTTTGCAAAAAACAGACTGAGGCAAAAATAGGCTCTCTGAGAGTGAGTGCAACATATCAGTGAGCTAAGTTAGAACTGTTAGTGAGCAAATGTTTCCTTTCTCAACTTGCCTTTCATAGGATGAAGATTTACTGATATTTCCCTTTAAGCTTTCCTAAAGCTAAATTTTGAGAGAAATATTAGTCTTATTTCTCTAATCTTAACATTTATTTATTTTTGAGACAGAGAGAGACAGAGCATGAGCAGAGGATGGTCAGAGAGAGAGGGAGACACAGAATCCGAAACAGGCTCCAGGCTCTGAGCTGTCAGCCAGAGCCCGATGCGGGGCTTGAACTCACGGACCGTGAGATCATGACCTGAGCCGAAGTCAGACGCCCAACCGACTGAGCCACCCAGGCGTCCCTTATTTCTCTAATCTTAAGAGAATCCTCTTAAATCAGTCTTCCTTATTGCCCCCCGTCCCATTTCTTGCTCTGTGCATTTAATATTTTCTTTGTTCCTCTCATGGATGCAAAGCAGAAGAAAATAACAAAAAATAACTGAGTGACAATACCTGTGATGAAAATCAGTGCTGTATATCACAGACCTAGAGAATGGGATTTTCTCAGAAGTTTGACAAATATCAGGTCAATGGTAAAAAATATTAAGGAATTTAATATTCCATTTACTGATAAATGTTGTACACAATTTAAAAATAAGTAAACTCGACACATGAAATAAACTGCTGCAAAATGCTGTAATAGGTAAAACACATAACTAACCATAATTATAATTAAAAATAGCTTTCTGTTATATGCATATTAATTAATATGCCAGGCACATGTTTTCTGATTTTCCCATGGCTTAGAATACTTAATTGGGTATGGTCCTAAAATGTATTATTTTACAATTAAAATTAGTGTTGGCTCCATGTTAAACTAAATTATTTTTAATATATCAAATTCTTACACTGTCATTCAGTTTTCATGTTATAATAGAAGGCATTTGAGAACATATTTTGTTTTGTTTTTTAAATTGGCCAATCTCAATTCTAATCTGAGCCCTGTAACTTACTATGAGATATTAGGTCATTATTTAATATCTCTACTTTGTTCCTTGAACTAAATTATTTTTTTTAATATTTATTTATTTTTGAGAGAGAGAGAGAGAGAGAGAGAGAGAGAGAGAGAGAATGTGAGCTGGTGAGGGACAGAGAGAGGGAGACACAGAATCTGAAGCAGGCTCCAGGCTCTGAGCTGTCAGCACAGAGCCCGACGCAGGGCTCGAACCCATGAACCATGATATCATGACCTGAGTTAAGTCGGTCGCTTAACCACTAAGCCACCCAGGTGCCCCTTTGATCTAAATTATTAAGATGGGGTGCCTGGATGGCTCAGTCAGTTGAGCATCTGACTCTTAATCTTGGCTAAGGTCATGATCTCATGGTTTGTGAGTTCCAGCCCTACATCAGGCTCTGTACTGACAGTGTGGAGCCTGCTTGGGATTCTGTCTCTCCCTTTCTCTGAACTCTTCCCCACTTGCACTCTCTCTCAAAGTAAATTAAAAAAAAAACTTTAAAAAGTAACAATAAAATATTAAGATAGTAATACTTGTCTATTCTACTATTAACCAAATTAAATAGAAATATATGTGTGTATCTACACACACACACACACACACACACACACACACTCACTCACATTCACACACAAATGCTCAGACAATTGTTCTTCCTTTCTTTCTCCAGATCTTAAATATTGGACCCTGTCCTCCTTCATCTCTGATTACAAATACAATGGATTCATGATCATTCCTGGGATATTTTCTTTCATATCCCTTGTATCTTCTTTCTTTTTATTTGTTTCCTAAAAGAGTTGATCCCTCTCTTTTTCCCCCCCTCTCTCCCCCCCGCCTACTTCTCACCTACTCTTTTAGTTTAAAATTTCTTCCCTAAAAACCTATACTATTACAAAATTCTTTATAAATCCCTTATGCCAGAGTATTTTCATTTACTCTATTTTAAGTAAACTGCATGTATCTCCCTCAGTCTCTGTTTTTATCACATCATTGCTTTAATTTCTACAGTAGCTTATCACATTGGTGAAGTCTATGGAAAAATAGAGAAGATTTTGTATTGAAAGGCAACAATCCTATGTGAAACTTGCCATTTTTAAGCCAAAATTTCCCCCTTTGTTATGTTAGGGAGAAACATTATTCTCATTATTCTCAAAATTCTTTAAAACCAATTAAATATGAATGCATATAGTATTTATATATATTATTATATATCTATATTATAATATATATTATATATTATGTACATTACTTCAACTTGGCTTATTTCTTTCTTGTATTGTCAATTTATTTTTATTTTCCTTCATGCTCTGGCCATATGTTGGAAATCAGCCCCAAGCAAATTCTCTGCATATCACTTCCTTTTATAATCTGAAATTCTCTACCACTCATTTGTATATAGTGTACTGAGATCTCATTGATAGCAAGATCCAAATTTTACTGGCTCTTTCCCTGCATTTATTAAATGTGCAAAAATCTTCAACTCTCCCAGTATCTCAAAACTGTGACTTAATATGCCCGGCAGGGTGTTTTATCTGTGTTCATGACCAGTCATCCTGCTAGGAGCCACTGACAGTGTCTGCAGTTATGCATGCCATCATTGCTTTTCCTGCCATTCTTGTAACTCTCTCAGGTTCTATGTCTTCCCTATTTGATGGAACCATCTCCATTGGGCCCTCCAATGACAAAATTAAATACTGTCTGTTGAGCATCCATTGTCTCTTCTTGTAGTAAATACCTTCTTGTTTTCCTTACAGAATTATGCTTCTATGAGACCACATCACTTTGAAGGAGCCGATTTTACCCCCACCTCTAAAGGTGAGCACATGACCAAGTCTGGCCACAGAACACCACACGGCCCTGGGCAAAGTGATAAAGTAATTTGTAGGCATGTGACTTAGCATTAGTTCAATCTTAATCCTAGGGCTTTTGCTAAAAATGTGGAGAGATACACCTTCATTTCACCTGGTCTTGAACTTGGGAAAACAACAGCCTGAATTTACTGCTGGTGACAGTAAGTAAAGCTGACTCTGAGAAAAGCAGAGACAAGAGATGCAGAAAGACTAATTCCTTATATACTGTTTGATCCTGCAAAACAAATGGTGTATGAAAGCTTTTCAGCCACTGTATTTTTCAATTACACGTACCAAGTCTTTCTCTCTTTTTTCTGCCTGAAGCTAATTTAAGTTGGGTTTTCTATGACTTACAAGTAAAATAATCCTAAAACTCAGTTACTAGACTGCCATCATTCTGCCATTCATCACACTCTGAGGATATCTTAGGGAAAGGGGGTAGGAAAAATAATTCTTTCCGCATGGTTTAACTCTCAGAGTGTTGTTTATACTCTAAGTTTATACAGACTCAGATAAGGTAGTTATTTCAATTTTCTTTTTCAGTGCTTTCTGTGTCAGGGACCTAGATATGTATCCAAGAGCTAGATAGTTTTGAATTCCTTCTATGCACTGACAAGGAAGTTGGGGGACAGGTTCAACATAGTGATTTGTCAATCCTTTGGACAAGTTCTCTCTAAGGAATCCCTCCTATCCACTGCAAATATTCTTCTGTTGGGCTCTCCTCATGGGCTTGCTCAATTTACTCTCAATACACACTGGTTTATATTTAATTTTTAATCAGACAACTCCTTAGCCTATACACTTTGCTAAACATATTTGAATCTTTCTCATACATTTAAGCTATGCTTCTTTCCATATGTGATCTTTTGCATGTATTTTTCTTTCTATCAAAATGTCTTTCATTGTCTGTATTGCTCTGTATAAGAGTTAGCCATTTAAATCTAAATTAATTAAAATTAAATAAAAGTAAAACTTAAATTCCTTAACTTCATTAGTTTCATTTCAAGTGATCAGTAATCACAATGGGGCTAGTAACTACATTTTGGGACAACATAAATATAAAACATTTATATCATTGCAGACAGGCCTATTGGATGAAACTATTCTAGATCATGTTTCAGAACCTGGTTTCAAGTAAAAACTACATTTTAAAAAGTCATTTCTGAGTTGCATCCCAGACTTTCTGGGTGTGGATAAATATTCTCAGAGCCTTTACTGGTTTTTAAAAAAGGAAAGTTGCTAAAGATTTGAGGCTACTTCTGCTGAGCCTTTGTTGGGAATGAAGCCAAGGACATAGTGTAACCATCGTACCTTAGATTTCACCTCCTCTGAAAATAAACCACCTAGATATTACTTATTATTTGATGATTTCTAATGCTCCCTGTCACTCTTCCTCCCGTACTCAGTTTCAGCTGGATATCACAAAAGAAAAAAACAAAAAAAAACCCTAAAATTTAATAATCTTCAACCTGTTTTTTATATGCCAACTCAGCCATTATTTGTGATCTGGAGCAAGTCACTTAACCTCCTACATCATTTCTTCACCTGTAAATAAAATGGCAAGTGCAGACGAGTTAAATTATCTTTAAACTTTAAGCATCCACCATGTTTGCTTTTAGCATCATATTTCCTTTTTAAAAAATGTTTTTAAACATTTATTCATTTTTGAGAGACAGAGAGAGACAGAGTGCGAGCAGGGGAGGGGCAGAGAGAGGAAGACACGGAATCTGAAGCAGGCTTCAGGCTCTGAGCTGTCAGCACAGAGGCCGGTGCAGGGCTTGAGCCCATGAACTGGGAGATCATGACCTGAGCCGAAGTTGGAAGCCTAACCGACTGAACCACCCAGGAGCCCCTAGCATCATAATTCTTAAAAGCTACCCATTGCTATTTCACCCCCTTTTCTGGAAAAAAAATATTTTCAAGTTTAATTTAATCATTATTTTCATTAACAGAAAATTATTTCTAGTGATTAATGTAGTGTGTTTCTTGAAGACTTGTGGCTCCAATTCAAGAAAGGAAATAATAGAAAATACAGAAGGGGCAAAAATTCAAAATAGAGGAGTGAGAAAGAGAGAAAATAAAAATAAGAGATAAGTAGAATTTTATCCTGTAGTCTTTGCTTTTTTCCATCTTCTAGTTTCCGAATAATCTATTTAAACATTCATAATGAACAAAATAGATTTTTCTTCCTCTTTGATATAATAACCTCAAAGGTGATCATTAGTAAGAAATGGAGTGATTTTGATGATTATATGTTGCATCCAATGTCTATCTGATCAGTTCTTATATGCTTTGTTATTGAAATCAGTGTATGCAAACAATTGATAAAAGAAAAACAGGAGTATTATAGGTTGAATCAAATAAACCTTTGTAGGAAATGTGAAAAAAAAGTAATAAAATATAGTGCATTTATTTGCACTTAATACTGTATTTCTTATAGATTCTTCATTTTTAGGTCTATAATGTGCAATACTAATTACCTGGATTTAGGCCAAACTTTACAAGTTAAGAGCACAGATCTCTAAAAGACTGCCCTCACTTCAGACACCAGCTGCAAGCTTTGGGATTCCCAGGCCACTCACTTCTGATCAACAGCCTATAAATCTAGAGTTTCCTATTATTCCCCTCAGGTTTGATAATTTGCTAGAATGACACACAGCACTCAAGCAAGCATTATACCTATTATTAAAGTTTTATTGTAGCAAAAAAGGATACAAATCCAGATCAGCCAAGAGAAGAGATACACAAGCTGAGGTGTGGGAGGGTCCTAAAGTTGACTCTTCCATATTCTCTCCTGTGGAGTCAGGATGCATCATCCTCCCGGCATATCTTGTAGCAATATGCACAGAGTATTGTTAAACAGGGAAGCTCACCCAAACACTGAGTCTAGAGTTTTTACTGTGGTTTCATTACATAGGTATGAATGACTGAATCATTGACCATGTGATTGAACTCATCTCCACCCCCATGTCTCTTCCCTGAAGGTCATGCTGATATCACATGTTTGAAACCCCAATCTTCTAATCATATACTTGCTCTTTCTGGCAAGGCCAGTTCCTATTCTCTTTAAGTTTAACATAAACTTAGGTGCAGTCTAAAGGACCATCATAAATTACAAAGACACTCCTATCAGTCAGGGAATTCCAAGGAGTTTTGGAACCATGGACAAATGAGAGACAAATTAATATATAACAGATGACAGAGTGATTTATCTAACTTTTTCTGCCTATATTTTGTTAGAACCTATTTGATGGAAATTTACTTGAGTGATAAAGAAATTGTAAAAAATATATTGTGTAATGGTAAATTGTTATCTATAAATACTTCTATTGTAAACAATAAACTTATACTTGAATGTAGTGACGTAAATATTGAACAAACAATCTTTGGGGCAAATACTCCTGATTTGTGGCCTTTGTCATTTTCTGTGGTACAAATGTCAGGTTACCAACATGCCATTTCTAAATGTGGAGTTGGGAAAAGATGAACAGGACACTTATCAGATTGTCTGAGCGGTGCTAGTGGGCCACTGGCTAGCAACATTATGTAATTGAAGATTTGGTTCATATATTTTAATATACTTCAATGTTTTAATTATCAATGAGTATAAAGGAATAGATACTAATTCATATGTATTTTAACTTAGCAATTTGCTTCTCAAAGAACAGTTTGTGATCCAGCTGGATTTTAACCAGCTATATAAGTGTTTCAGACACTGCTTCCCAGTGACAGAGCCAGAAAACAGCATCAACACCATTGATCAAGTTTCCATCCTCAAATTTATTGCTGGTTCATGGCTCTAATAAACCAGAGCTCTATCTTCTAATTATTACTGGGATTTCTCCACATCACTGAAGGATTTTTTTTTTCTGTGCCAATTATAGTATTTGCATTTTTATCTATATTCCAAGAAAAAAATGCAGTAGGTGGAATTTTACCAGCAAGTGATTTTCCCTGGAGTTCCAGACATTCCTGGATTAAGGTTTATAGAGCAAAAAGTGGGGTAAGATGGTGGACTGCTAGAACAGTACTGCATTAACTTTCTAACTATGATTTAATTTTTTTTTCTTTTTTGCCTTCCAAGTCGCTGCTGTTATCATTACTAATATTCCTTCTATACTATTAGTATCTTTTCTAGTCAAATCTACTTCCCCCCCAATAACATTCCCTACCTACTTTATTTATTCAGATTGCCTTCAATTTTTTTTATGTTTATCTACCTCTATGAGTCTGTGATTATTAACTTTATGTATCAATATAGTTAAGCCTATGTTTTGGATCAAATATCAGTATAGATATTCATGTGAAAGTATTTTTTTTAGATGTGATTAACATGTAAGTCAGATTTTGAATAAATCAGATTACCCTCCATAATGGGGGTGGGGCTAACCTAATCAGTTAGGTTAAGAGAAAAGACTGAGGTCTTCTGAGTGAGATGGAATTGCCTCCCAACTGCCTACAGACATTAGCTGAAATATCAACTCTTCCCTGGGTCTTCCAGTCTTAGCAGCTAAACCTTAACAAATATAGAAGAGAAACCCATGTACACGTGGCTAATATTAGCTATTGGGCAATCAGGATCAAATTCATGACTTGTTTACAAAGACCTGTCATTTACTTTTTCTCTTTTTTTTTTCCTGAGAACTTCTAATGGAAAAATAATCCATATAATTCCACAAAATATGGCATTTCATCTAAATACAGCATAGATGTGTCAGTAACAACATGTGTACAAAGTGTATAAAGTCTGTGGGGAAAAAACTCATTCCTAAAAATGATAAATGAATGCCATGCATTCACTTAAGTGGTACAAGCACAATTTTCCATCCTTGATCAGTTCACTTGGATTATCTGAAGCACCTCATTGTCTGCCAGCTGTCAGACGTATTTTTAATTAGGCACTAATGAAGTAATATATGTATGTAAACCATTTAAATCTTGTTCCAGTTTGCAAGGACATCTGTGAGGTGGAAAGTGAGAATCCTTGATCTTTGCCAGACGTTACAAATTATAAAACTATAAAACATGAAACTCAGGTACTCAGAATGACTCCATTCAAAACAGGGGAGGGTGCCATTAAGAAGGTTAAAAAGGACATTTTGCTCAACTTAGTCGAAAATAAGAGGTTTCTTTTCCTCAAGTTTTTCTCTGCAGCTACATTTTTGGGCTGCTTTATCACTCAAGCGTAATATATTACTAAGTGTCTCTAAGTGTTCTGATTTGCTTGAAACTTTGAATAGAATTTTGGAAAAATAAGTATGATTTTTTTTGGTTCAATATATTCCAACAAATGTTCTTCCATAATTATATATAACTTTAGTACTTTGGCACAGATAAAAAGGCAACTATCATACAAACTACCTTGCCTGCAACATATTCCAAACAATATTTTTTACTTAATTTGAACTAGAAGATGACTTCCAAGTCATCTGAGAGAGAATTAGGGATATAAAGAACTTCCCTTGGTAGTCATCTGTAGGTGTTAAATGAGCTTCTGTCATTTTTGTCTGTTTGTTTTTGGAAGTGGGAGCTCTAGTCCAAGTAATGTCAATGTTAAAAGCAGAAAATAGGCATATTTTTTTAATCACCCTCTCTTGTGATGTAATTCTCTGCCATTTCTAGCAACTATTAGTTTATTTACTTATTTTTATTTTAAGTAACTAATAATTACATTCACTTTTCCATTTGCTCTCTATAAAGTATCACATTCACATGTACAGTCATATAACCAGTTCCTTATCACTAAAGGAGATCAGCAACTCTATGTGTGTGATGCTTGTGATATCAGAGCATTGCCAGGCTCTGGCTGGTTAATTTTGGGGGTCCAATCAGTCCAACCGGCAGTTAATAATGCACCTTTAAAGACAGCTACAACTATATGCATATTTTAATGGGAATAGTTTACTCAGACTAAACTGAGTGAATAATCTTCCCGATTAAGAATCTTTGCCACATTGCAAAGACACTTAAAAGTAGATGTTATAATTAACATAAAACAAAACTCTTGATAAGTTATCCTCAGCATAAATTGATCCACAGCTCCTCATAAGTTACGAAGACTTCCCTGATCTCTGTCAGTTTATAATTCAAACCTTGCCCTAATTTTTTACCAAATGAGTTTATGATGACACTTGTATTTCCCCCTCCACCCACTCTTATCATCCTTCTCTATTAGTTTTTCTTCCACTAGTATTCTTTGCCCTTTCTGGTATAGATTCCAAGCTTTCTTTAGTATAAATTATCTATTATTAGTCTATTGTTCACAGTAGGCTCCAAGAATGAAGCTACAAAGCAGAATTATCTTTGGTGTTTTTGTGGGAGAGGAGATTTAGTTATATTAATCATTTATACATTTTCTACATCATGTGTTTTTTAGGTGATCTTTGAGATAAAAGCATATACTTAAAAATAAATTATTAAAATGATTAATTGTAGATAATACATCCATGAGTAGATACAAATATGCAGAATCTACTCTAAAATACAGTATAGTAATAGAGAAAAGTTCTGTGGTTCAAGGACAACTAGTTGAATACTAAATAATTCAATTCATACAGCTTAAACAAACACCTTGTCTACATTAAATAAATTGACTTATTTTATTAGTGAAACAAAATAAATTGTTTTTCCTTCTAAATACTGTCCTCCACAAACAAGGGGGCAAACTGTAATGAGGCTATTTTAATTTTTAATATATTATCAGTATTAAAATTTATAGTAGTGAATTTTATCTGAAGAAATGAAGACATTGAATAATTTAGATACTTGCTCTCAGTATGTGACAGAATCAAAACTTACTTTAAAACAGTGAAGAACAATGGTGCCTGGGTGGCTCAGTCAGTTACGCATCCAACTTCGGCTCAGGTCATGAACTCACAGTTCGTGGGTTCGAGCCCCACATCTGACAGCTCAGAGCCTGGAGACTGCATCAGATTCTGTGTGTGTGTCTCTCTCAATGCCCCTCCCCTGCTTGTGCTCTCTCTCTTAATAATAAATAAACATTAAAAAATAAAAATAAACAGTGAGAAAAATTATGTATATTTAAAGGGCTGGAGAAATAATAAAGAATAAAAGTAGGAATTAGAAATACTAATAAGAACACAGACTGCCATTTAACATGTATGTATTTAGCACTATGTACAAAATTTTTGAGGAATACAATATTATTGCACTGTACCTCTCATTAGAGATCTGCATAACCTAGAGGCAGATAAACATACGTGTAATTAACAACGCAAAATCAGCTTTCTCACCTGTTAGAATAGTGGGACCCAAAATTGTTCTGGGAACAAAGAATTGAAATGATTAATTCCATGAGAGGAAACATTCCAAGTGCTCATCTAAGGCTCTTGATTCATTCTGTAGAGGCTGAAGAGGAGGGCAGCAGAGATACAGGTAATGGCTTTAGAGACAGAGATAAGAGTATGGGGGAGCAGTTAATTGTGCTTGCAAAGTATGAAAGCACAGCGGATCTCAGTGCAAGAGGCATGTGCCATGTTGGGCAAGAGTTACAACTGCAAAAATTAATCAAGTTAGCACTTGGTAGGTCTTGATTTTATTCTGAAATCAGGTACATACCATGATTAGATCTTTGTTTTAGGCAGTGAACCCGATTGGCAATGTTGATGTCATTTAGGTGGTTGCTGCAATAGATACAACAGTTCATGTCAGCCTAATCCAATGTTCTACAAATGAGAACAATTGATTTGTTATAATGTTCTTCTATTCTGTGCCATGTAAACATTTTGCAAGTATTTTCTGTGCTCCTATACAACATAAAAAAGATATGTTATTGCTTTTTTAGAACCCTATGTAATAAATGTAGTGAGCCTGAAGGAAGTAAAATTTAACATTATATATCATTACTATTGTTTTTCCAGTGAATTTGGGGGTTAACAATCCAAGTCCCCATATAGGACTCACTGTAAGATAATTATTCTAATTAGAAACATTCAGAGTTTTGATATCCAAACACATGCTGTCAACTGTGGTTGTTTAAAATTGCTAGAAAAATTGGTATCTTATTTAAACAAACATAAATCATGAGCATTGTATCTGGTGTTGGGATTGATCACTGTGTTCTCTCATATACACAATGGAGTACTACGTGGCAATGAGAAAGAATGAAATATGGCCCTTTGTAGCAACATGGATGGAACTGGAGAGTGTTATGCTAAGTGAAATAAGCCATACAGAGAAAGACAGATACCGTATGTTTTCACTCTTAGGTGGATCCTGAGAAACTTAACAGAAACCTATGGGTAAGGGGAAGGAAAAAAAAAAGGAGGTTAGAGTGGGAGAGAGCCAAAGCATAAGAGACTCTTAAAAACTGAGAACAAACTGAGGGTTGATGAGGGGTGGGAGGGAGGGGAGGGTGGGTGATGGGTATTGAGGAGGGCACCTTTTGGGATGAGCACTGGGTGTTGTATGGAAACCAATTTGACAATAAACTTCATATAAAAAATTAAAAAAAAATAAAAAAGGGCTATAAAAACTGTTACCTTTTTTCAAGGCTGCATCAAAATATTTTTGCCAAAAGATATCATAGTCCTCATTTAACAAACAAGTGACTAAGTTAACATGCTGATGCCAAAGCAAAATTAATTTGCTAATTTCTCTAAAAAATATCAAGTTACTTTTGCTACTTATTTCAATGTAACTTTTTTCTTTTTTCACAAAAACATGTTTTAAGTGACAAAAATATATTAAATAGGAGTATGCTCAGACTTACACTCTCTCTTCTTACTAAAAGAGATTGTTTTCTGCCCTTGTGCCTTGCTCTTGACCTTGTTCTGATCTCGGAACTGTGCTTCAGAATTTGGTAATGGAAGAGTAAATTTGGTAATTTGCTAATGGAAGAGTAAATTACATGAGGAAATAGAGGGTCTTAAAATAGAGAAGATGATCAAGAGATTAAATTGTCATATGATAAAATATTTTACATTTTTCGTTAGGACAGAAGACAAAAATGTTTCATTATGTATGTATTACATACGCATATAATTATGTATTAGATGTCTTCATATATATGTTCCTATGTATAAATTATAATAAATCATTTTTAGAAGTTTAAATAACATGCACTGTAAAAAGCCTTTCTAGATTGAATAGCATTGAATGAAAGAATCTAAAAGATTCTACTGGAGAAAAGAAAAACATCAAATAACTTTATTGACTTTTTTGAATACTACCAATTTTTCTTCTCTAAATATATCTATTAAATGAATGCTATCAATATCCCGCACTGAATCTACTTTTCCTCACATAAATGGAGATTATTTTAAAAGTGAAATAAGAATCTAGTATATTAAAAGCCAGTGAATCTTCACTGGTTTTATATATATATATATATATATATATATATATATATATATATATGCTTTATATAAGAAATCATTCCAAATATATAGATGTATATAAGAACAACAGGCAGGACCAATAGCTTATTAAGATATTTCTGTCTACATTTAAGCTTTGCTTACAGAAGTACTTAGTTAACTTTGTGTTGAACAAACTCACATTATTAAAAATTGCTACAGGGGCGCCTGGGTGGCGCAGTCGGTTAAGCGTCCGACTTCAGCCAGGTCGCGATCTTGCGGTCCGTGAGTTCGAGCCCCGCGTCAGGCTCTGGGCTGATGGCTCAGAGCCTGGAGCCTGTTTCCGATTCTGTGTCTCTCTCTCTCTCTGCCCCTCCCCCGTTCATGCTCTGTCTCTCTCTGTCCCAAAAAATAAATAAACGTTGAAAAAAAAATTAAAAAAAAATTGCTACAAACCATTGTCACATGGATATGGACATGTGTAAACTAGATAACCTACCGATAACATCAAAGTAGCTGACCTGGTGCTTCAGTGAATGTGACATGTGGCCAATCTGAGGAACTACAGAAGATGTAGTCATGACTGTGCACAGCCCTCAGGAAGTCAATTCAGCAGTTCTGTATACTCAGTCTGAGTCTCTTACATTCTATGTAAAATATGACTTAATTAAGAAACTACATTTGAAAGTAATCTTCAGAGTATCTGGTGATATTTAAAGTAGAAGTTATGGCTCAAAAAGTTGCTGGACAGCAGTTTCAACAATACATGCAATATTCCTATGGTATGTGATGATTTTTAACACAATTTATTAGGAAAAACTGTAGTTTGGTTAGCACTTACAAATCTGTTGGTTACTTTAATCAGTCTTGGGCCTGTAATAAACAAGCGATTCATGTGGTATTTGATGATAACAAAGTTAAAAGCTGAATATATAATTTCATGAAGACATTCAGATATATCTTAAAATGGAAAATTAAAGTTTGGAAGCAACATATTTACTTATGTAAAGGAAATTTTACAGATGCAAGGCCCATCTTTCTCTATTCGAGTTTTCTCAGACAATTAGGGCTTAGGAAAACCTCCATCTGTTTTGTTTATTGCTGTTGCTGTTTTCATTCTTTATAGAAGGAACAAATTTGTCCTGAAGTGTACTAGGAAAAGGCTTAGATAAATAATGGGACATAATCTCTGGTTAAGGCTATGCTAATTAGCATATGACCTTAGGCAATCACTTCATTTATTTATACCTTAGTTTCTACATCTTCCTTAAAAGGAGTTTATACCACATAATCTATACAGTTTTCTCCCATTTTAAATTTCTAGAAATGTATTTTTATACTGGATTCGATGATTCAATTTGAAACCTTAACCTTTGGGCTGGGAAACAGATTATCACAGACCTGTGAAAGGCTATCAGAAAAGACATTTCAAACTGATTATTTTACCTAGTATTGAAATGTTTGCTGGGTCTGGGTTAATGTGTCTAATCATTAAAATGCAAGGAGGCTGGGTGGCTCAGTTGGTAAAGCATCCAGCTTAGACTCAGGTCATGATCTCATGGTTCGTGAGTTAGAGCCATGCATCCGGCTCTCTGCTGCCAGTCCCCCTCTCTCTCTGCCCCTCTGCCCCAGTTTTTTTGGTTTTTCATTGTTATGAGGATGAAAGTTGATGTGAAGTAATGTGCCTGGGGATGTGTGGTGCTGAAAAATGTCAGTATACGAGTACAGTATATGAGAACAACTGATTTGTTATAATGTTCTTGTATTCTGTGCCATGTAAATATTTTGCAAGCATTTTCTGTGCTCCTATACAACATAAAAAAAAGATATGTTATTGATTTTTTAGAACCCTATGTAATAAATGTAGTTAGCCTGAAGGAAGTAAAATGAAAAATGTCAGTATATTCTCCCACATGAGACAGGAATGGACCAGTAGACTCACTATGATGAATCAGTATAGTGTTAAACAGTTTAAATACCAGGAGAACTACATAAAGCACAGAGGAATTAAAACCTTATCTTATCTTTTAGTAGTAAATAGGTATATACACAGAGAAAAAGGAGCAAAAATGAGAAAGAACTACATATTTAATAAGAATATATTAATAGATTCCTACCTCATACATCATTTAAATAGCAGAAACAATCAAGAATATTTGTGCATAGAATTTAAATTCCACACTGCCATCTTGTCACTGTCAGTGACCATGTAAGTGTAAAATGCCAGAGTAAAAAATGAACATTACAACCACGGGAGTATGTAGTTAATATGGTAAGGAGGACAATGAAAATAACAGTTGTATTATGCAGTGGAAAGAAGGAAGTATGGGCATATATAGCAAAATATTTAGTAAGACAGTCCTGACTTTTGGTCAACAAATTTAAACTATTTACCTAGATTATTAAACACTGAAGTCTGTCTTCCAAATGTTTCAGTTTAAGAATAGCAGATGGTCGATAATTAAATGATGATCACTAATGCCTATTATCAGCCACAATTTTCCTGATACTAATATCTTACCTTAATTTCTCCTCACCTTCTCTATTAGAAGACGGACAAGAGGAAAGCAAGGGGATTAACTCCCATAAGGTTTGCATATAATCTTTGGCTGCTGTCATTCATCTTAGCTTGCCTCACATTATTAGAGCTAATAATTTCAAATATAGTTTTTTCTGTGAGAATGTTTTTTTAAGAACTTTGTCTTCACAATTAATCCTCTTTGAATGTATTTTTGTGGTACAATTTTTTTAACATCTAACTTTAAGTTCTCATTTGATTCCCTTTTTTTCCTCTGTTGTTATAAAGATGTTCAAAAATAAAAAACAACAATTGGTCCCATAAAGGGCATCTGGGGTGTGGTCCAAACCTTTGCATGTCCAGAAACCTGTTATACCAGTTTGACAAAATTGGTCAGTTTCTGGCAGGTTGGGAAACACTAATCAAATCCATAAAAGTGTGATTGACAAATCAGAATGGCAACTTATTAACTTAAAAAAAAAGCTACCTGCACATCAGTCCACCTCTGGGAATTGTTAAGGAAACTTCCTTTTCATTATCAGTGTACCTGTGGCCCAGAGTAATTAGACATTCACCAGTTACTTTGTCAAGCAGAAAATGTAGCAAAGGGTATTTAATATATCGAAGAATACTTAACCTGGGATATGAAAATACTTAGTTGCTTCTTCAGAGAAGGAACTACAACTCTAGCAGCTAAAATAATATATAAATATATCAAATGTATTCTTTTTATGTTAGAAAAAAATGGATAAATCCTCCTAATCCGTATTCTTTAAAAATGAACAAAACTGAGTATATTGTTCATACCCAAATTGATGCAAGAATATCTGAGGTTATGGCACATACATCCCAGAACATCGATTCAAGTACAATGTTCCTAATAGCAAGATAGTATTTTTAAACTCCCTCAAAAATAAGTCACTTATACGGAGTGCCTGGGTGTCTCAGTGGGTTGACAGGCCAGTTCTTGATTTCTGCTCATGATCTCACGATTGGGATCAAGCCCCGTGTTGGGCTCTGCACTGACAGCACGAAGTCTGCTTGAGATTGTCTCTCTCTCAAACTCTCTCTCTCTCTCTCTGCCCCTCCACGCCTCAAAGTAAATAAGTACACATTTTTAAAAAGTCACTTATATTTATAGCTCACCTCATTGTGAGCCAATACTTTCCTTTGCTTTATTATTTTAGAAACTTAAAATTTTTAAATGAAGTTTTAGATTTACGGTAAAACTTGAAAGAAAGGTACAGAGATTTCCCACATATCCCGTGCTCCCACATATGCATAGTCTCCCTCTTTATCAACATCACTCACCACAATGTTACTTTTTTACCAAGGCTTTTTTTACCAATTATATTGACACATAATTATAATTACTTAAAGTCCATAGTTTATCTAGAGGTTCACTCTTGGTGTTGTATATTTAATGCGTTTGGACCAATGTATAATAATATATATACATCATTAAAATATTATATAGGGCATTTTCACTGCCCTAAAAATACCCTGTTCTCTGCCTATTCATCTCCCCTACCCCCAACCCCCACACACCTCCTCTGGCAGCCACTGATCTTTTTACAGTGATCTTTTTTCAGTTCTGCCTTTTGCAGAATGTCATAAAGTTGTCCTACAGTATGTAGCCTTTTCAGATTGGGTTCTTTCACTTAGCAATTCCATTTGATATTCTCCTATGTCTTTTCATGGCTTAGTAGCTCACTTCCTTTTTAGCATAATATTCCACTGTCTGCACATAGCACAGTTTATCCATTTCCCTACTGAAGAACATCTTATTTGCTTCCAAGTTCTGGCAACTATGAATAAAGATACTGATAACATCTGTGTACAGATTTTCATGAGGACATAAATTTTCAACTCATTTGGCTAAACAGCAAGTTCAATGGAGCAGGAGTAAGTTCAGTTTTTTAAGAAACCACAAGACTGTCTTCCAAAGTGGCTGTGCCATTTTGTACCCACCAGCAATATATGAGAGTTCCTGGTACTCCACACCCTTGCCAGCGTTTGATGTCATTATTCTGGAAATTGGCCATTCTAATAGGAATGCAGTGGTACCTCATCTTTGTTTTAATATGAATGTCCCAGATGACATATGATGTGGAACATATTTTCATATGTGCTTTAATTTTTAAAAGTGACTTAATCTTAATCTTATTCTTGAAACCTGAAGAGATAACCTATTGAGAAACTACACAAACTTAGCCATGACCTATACTTAACACACAGCGTGCAGATGACTATTCCAAATGGAAATTTACTATTATTGATGATTTTGGAATATTACAGATTCAGGGCATTTGTGTCTACTCAGTAAAATGATAGATGAATAACAGCATATGAAAACTAAGCATTATAAAAAATAAATAAAAAGACTACAATATATTTCTGTAGTACTAAAGGTAAAGTCCCCTGTGAAAACATGTTCTTTAAGTGCAGTGGTTTTTATTGTAAACAACCTTCCACATTGTCTGCTTGAATTCTCCAATATGTGGTCAGTTATAAACCATAGCTCCTATTGACAGCAGAGTCTCTGTATAGGTGATCATTTGTAACCTCCACAATTCTAGTTATCTAACAAACACAACTGAAAGACCAAATAGGTATCAATTTTCTACAGTTAAATGAATGCCATTGTTATTCCATCTACAGAGTCTGTTTATGACACAACCAGTTATTCACAGTGGACTGGGGAAAGAAATCAAGAGAGACAGAGACAGAGACAGAGACAGAGAAAGAGATGAGAATGAGACAGAAAGAGAAAAAATAGCATAATTAGGAAACCATATGTTTTTTTGCTGCCCTATTTTTTCTTGTACTTTAAAATATTCTCTTGAGTTCAATTATCCTAACCTAGGCTCACAGCAGGTAGAATTTGAAGAACATTTATAAAAAGAGAATGAGCTTTACTCAAATCTCACAGCACTAAAAGATGAAAACAAGTTAGCCAAGAAATATTGATACAGTTGGAGAAACATAAAAATAGGGATATGTCTTTGTTTTATTAAATAAATTTATTGTTTGCAAATTTTGGTACTATTCATACTCAAGGTATTATTTTTACAGGAAGAAACACATATTAATACATTAATATACAGTTGTAAAGTACTCATTGATCTTTAAAGTCTAGTAGTTTCACTACATGTAAAATATTGGAATTATGATGTATATAATTTGATCAAAAGTATAGGTTTTCTCTATAAAAAATGAGCTCATATAAAGTTAACACCACAATGAAATACCCAGAATGCTGCTGCCAACAAAAAATAATTTGACACAAGGCAAATATGTTTGCAAACATTACAAGATTGATTTGTAACTTAAACAAATCTAAATACTATTCACTTTGAGAGATGATTCTTGTTTATTTTTTTCAATAGCCATCTTTGCTGATTACTGTAAATTCAATAGCTCCAAATATAATATTTCAATAGAATTCCAGTCCTGATTTCCAACCACCTATTTACTATTTCCACTCAAGCGCTTAGTTGAATAATCAGACCTCAGATGTTCAAAATTGAAGTGATCGTTCATTTCAATGTAGTCCTTTTACTGCACATCTTCAATTTCATTAATATTACCTACATTTCCCAGCATTCAAGATCTCTTCTTGTTCCACATATCTAATTGTCATGAAATCTTATTAAATAAATACTTGTTATGGTCTCTCAAATGTCATATTTCTTCAATTTTATTCTAATTGAGTAAAGCCATTATAATGTCTTACCTAACTGACTAAGTTGTTCATATTAATTCCAGTCTCTTCATGTTTTACTCACTGTTCCTCATGGTTTTTTTCCTACTGAAGAAATTTAAAAAATGGGTTAAAATTAACTTCTTCAATCCATCATTATAGACTTCTATAATGTGCTCTCACGCTAGCATGAAATATTTTTCTCATTATGTCTTATATGAGCCTTATAACTGAACAAATATTTTCTCTTTACTATCTCTTCCCCCCCCCCCACCATCAAAGATGTCCCTGTCCCACCTCATCACCTACCCTTCATTCTTTCCCCACCCTCATCATCATATAAAACATTGGCCATACTATTCCTCTCCCTTTTTCATACTCTCACACTATAAAAATTGCATCCATTCTCCAAAACCATATCAGATTCCATTTCCTCTCAAAGGTTTCCCTATTTCATTAATTTACTTATGCATTCATTTGTTTGTGCAGACAACACATATTCATCGAGTGCCTCACTCTGGTGACCCAGACTGATTTGCTGCTGTTCTGAGTGTGCCGACCACTGAGGATTAAAATCATCTGTTTCCAACCTCCTTTGTACACAGTGGTTTCTTTCTGCTGAGCACTACTGTACTTATTCTATAGTTTAGGATTTGTATTTGCCTCACTTGTAAGCTCTTCTACAAGATTGAAATCAGTGCTGAACAGACCATGTGACTTACAACTTTTGTGTGCACTGAACAGCCCAGAGTCTGGTCTACTGCTCACACATGGTAGTGTCACAAATACCTCTGATTTAATTATTTGGTTAGAGTGCCAAAAAGTTTTTTAAATAGCTTTGTCTGTATGTGTCAATGGATCATAATGACAATGGTCTGGTGAATGTCTGATGCGTTAGTTCAAAATAGTAGTAACTTTATTTTTTGTGAGTTTAATATATCAGAGAAAACAATGACCATAGTTTAAAAGGGCAATGCAATAAAGCCATGACAGTAAAATTCCAAGTCTGGAAAGATAATTTTCTGAGAAGTTTTCCTTAATGTTCCCTTCCTCCAGTTTTACATTCAAAAAGACAAAAGCAGCATTACAGTCAATTTCCTTAAGTATCAAGTAATCTATATTTTGCAAAAATGATTATTGCAGAGAGCAATGAAAAAAAAAACGGGGGATATTTTAAGCAATCAAAGCCTCTCCAGGGACAGGTTAGAGGAATTGAAGATCATAACAGATGTTTTCAGCTATCTAGTTAGCTAGGGCTATGATGCAAATAATTGTTACTGCCATTATCTTTGAAACCAGCTGTCTGATGTCCCTATGAGAGACAACAAAATAATAATAATAATGGTATAGATGATTTTCAAGCCTATTGCTGAGTTACAACTTAATACTGATTTTTGTCTGTATAAATGCTGATAGGCACATGAAAATGTTGAGACCAGACACACTTTGTTTCTAAATTTCACTAGAATATCATTTACAATTAAGGCCTAATTTATTATTAGTAATGGCTTTTACTGTCACAATATGCTAATAAAATTACAGAAATAGGAACAGGGAAACAAGAATCTCTCCAGAATTTCCCTGTCAATTGATTTGAACTTGAAAAACTGTTAAATTAATTGCATGACATATTTATCCAGAATTTCCTCTGTGGAGATAGCGGAATGCCTGGCAGTATTTTTGTTACTCTGATTTTGAGGCTGGGCTCAGAAAAAGAATAAGGCTTTTTAGTGGAATTTTTTCAGTGGCTCAACTCATTTTGAGCATGGCACACTGCCTCCTAGCTAGCACGTGAACTGGCCAGAATTTAGCACAACAGGTAAATCTGCCAAAGGACAAAGGGTTCCAATGGCGTCAAGGTGTTCAGAAATGCTTGACAGACAAAACACTATCACATGAAGTTAACTGGAAGGCAAACCAGGATTTTAAACTTTATAAACAATACATTGGTTTGCTTCACATTATATATTGAATTATAATTAATATAAGCAGAATCGTTTTTTGTTTTAAAAATTGATACTATTTAAATACAGTAATGTTTTTGAAAATGATGAAGGTTAACACTCACCAGCTAATTAGCTCAACATGTAAGGCTGCACTTTAACATGGTGCTTTTTCTTATGTTTACATATGCTGTTAGTAAAGACATGTAGTTTCCAAAATTATTTTTAAATTCTTTCAAACTAAAAGAGATGTGAAAACAAAATTGATAAAATACCAAAACCAGTGCAGCAAATAGTGATACATGCCTTCTGGAAGTTTTAGTTGATAGTCATGAGAAGCGTCTACTGACAACTCAATATATGTGTCAAGATAGAAATTCAGAGTTTGAAGAAACTTTACAGATCACCTCATGAAAATGTCATATAGTTTATGACTTTGGAATACAACATATTGACAAGCAGTATTTAAGCTTCTGCTTAAACTTCTTCATTGAAAGGGAACTCATCTCCTTAGTGAATGTTTCCTTTTGGACCACTCCAATGATTGAAAAGGTTTATTTTCATATATATTATTTACCATCTTTTTTCTTACAATTTCTGAGGTATTTCTTCTATCCTGAAAACAGTAATTTTTTTATGGTCATTCTTGTGTACCAATTTTCAGATTTCATCTAGTGAGTATTAGAAATGTCAGAATACAAGTAAAATATGTACTTGCAAAGAGTACATGGCTTACCAAAATCGAATCAGTTCACAGAAAACTTAAGAGTCTTTCTTAGGGCCAAGAATAATTTCCCACATTTTGCAGATAAGAGCTAGAGCCACCAATAAGTTACAGTGTAAACAAGCAGACGTCCTTACAGAGGTGGTGCAGGGGCTTCAGGGCAGCAGGAAAAGTATTACCTTGGTGCTCAAGAGACTGATTTTCAGTTTTATTTCGGTCAATAGTTCTGTCATTTGTTCTATTGTTAGTCATAAGCTAATAATATGCCTTTGGTCAAATAACCTCATTTCTTTGAAACTTGGTTTTCTTAAAAAAAAATTTTTTTTAATGTTTATCTTGAGAGAGGGGGCGGAGGGGCAGAGAGCGAGGGAGACACAGAATCTGAAGTAGGAACCAGGTTCTGAGCTGTCAGCACAGAGCCTGAAGTGGGGCTGGCACTCACAAACTGTGAGATCCTGAGCCGAAGTCAGATGCTTAACCGACAGCCAGGCACTCGAAACTTGTTTTTTTTTAAAGACTACATAGCCAACAAGACTTTTTTTAAAAAATGTTTTTTAATGTTTATTCATTTTTGAAAGACAGAGAGAGAGACAGCACAAACAGGGGTGGGGCAGAGAGAGAGGGGGAACACAGAATCCAAAGCAGGCTCCAGGCTCTGAGCTGTCAGCACAGAGCCTGACGTGGGGCTTGAACTCACGAACTGTGAGATCATGACCTGAGCCGAAGTCAGATGCTCAACCGACTGAGCCACCCAAGGCACCCCAAGACTTTTTATGACAATAATATTACATATTATATATATTAGTATATTAGTATAATAATGTCAGTATATTAGTATAATACACTATTCAAAAATGATGCCTACTGATACTACCACAAAACATTTGAAACTGGAAATACCTGTTTTTCTGCATCACATAATTCACTTTAAGGTGAGACTTTACAACAAGTTTCATGAACACATTATTTTTTTTGAAGGAGACTCAGACCAATATTATAACTGGAACCTAGTGCTGGAAGATGCTCTCTAAATATTTTAGAGGTATATTTCATGTGAACATTTGTTTTCATGGTAGTCAATGAGATTAAAAAACAAATATAACTAAATATTTAGTATGATGCAGTAGTCGAAATAAAGTATGTGTCGTCAGAACACTTGGGTTCTTCTCTCAGATCTGCCAGTTACCAACCAAACATCCAGAATCTACTAAATTTGTATCCTATGAATGGAAGAGTTAAAAAAAAGTTGAAAGAAAAATGTGAATATTCAAGTTATAATAAAATGTTACGTGATAGATTATTTGAAAGAATCCAAGGGAATTTTTCCTTTAATTAGGTCTATCTGAAAAAAACCTCACCTCAAAATTTATAGTAGTAAACATTTACTAATTTTAATATATACAAAATGTATATGTATATATATATATGCACACACATGCTACATATGTATATATATATGTATGTGTGTATATATATATATATATAAAACTCAAATGTATATATCTCTACATATTTTATTGTAACAAAATACATCTAATTTTATATATTACATATATTTAAATTAAATAATCTAAACAATGATATATATCAAATAGTGAAACAATTCACTTCACTAATAATACCGTTTTAATGAAAATAATGTGAACTGATTAGCACAGTTGACGAGATTAGGCTCAGTCCAAGAAAGTTCTGGAAGCATGGAAAGTTAAGAGAATTAGTTATTTGCCCAGTTGGATAAGGAGGTAGGGGGTGGGGTGTCTGTGTATCTGTAGTGAGGCATTAGTTAGGTCTGTATCTGATGCTTATTGCTCAGTTGTGCTATCACTCCTCTAAAACAAGTGCATACATTCCCTCGAGCTAATATAATATAAAGTATTATGATTACTTGTCTTAAATGTATTTAAAACCAAAAAACTTGTAGCGGCTGTTGTCATCCTGGTGCACGGTTTCTCCAGAGTCTCCAAGAAATGAAGTAGTTAATTTGATGAAAATATGTTCTGTGGGTATTTTAATATATTTATACATCCTAATAGCTCCCAAACCACACAAAATAAAACCTCAGTGCTCTGTCCCGTAAGACATGAACATAAAAGATTTTAAAAGATATAGTAATGTTACAACTTTTTCAACTAGGAAACATCTTGATTTGTAACAAATGTTAGAAGAGAAAAGCTTTGCTATTTGGATATTTTCCAAACTAATTTATACTCAATTAGGAACTTTATTTTTAATCTACAGAACCATTCAAATCAGTAATTAGAAAGCATGGTTGAACAACAACAAAAAAAGCCCACTTGCATTTGCTGAGAAAATAACAAGAAGGGAATGAGCCATTTCTTTTTTTCCAGCTGGATGCCATCTCTTTCTGCCTGCATTAGAACACATATTGAACAGAAATGAGCCATTGGTATATGTTAATACCTATCACATCAAATACTTATAATAAGAAAAACACAGTGGTTGTTCCGCACAGAAAGAACAGGGAGAATTTGGTACATAAACAAGGACATGCAAAATAAGCTTCTTATGAAGACTTTTCAATCACACTTTACCTATATGGAAAAGAAAGCAAATCTCATATTCCGTACATTTGTTCCCTCAAAAGAAGCCAAATAATTCTTTGAGAGCGTAGTACAAAAATCTCATTGCCTCAGTTTAGACTTTTCTGACAGCCAGACCCCAAGATAGAACTACCATACTTATCAGAATTTAGCTTAACTAACAGACTCTGAATTTTTTATTCAAATTATCCACATTTTATAGGCTATTTCTCATCCTTCACAGGACTCTCACAATAGAACAGATGCATTAACAAGAACTGTTGTTTTGTTGTTTTTTCAAACCCACAAAAGGACTGGAAGACTATACAAGCAATTGTAGTTAAGTATTCTCTGGTGTCAAGCCTGTGATACTTGACATGATTTGCTAAGTTGTTAAATAGCTAGAGCCAAATAAAGTAGCTTCTCCTTGTGCTAAACATATTTATGGCCTTGTTTAGCAAAAACTCTTAAGAGAAAGAGTCATATTGTTGCAATATGAAAATTCCATCTTCAATTCTTATCACAACAGAGAAACTTGAAGTCAAATAGACCACAAGTACTCTAAGATCATGGATGAAATAATAAAAAAGTAAAGTTTGATGTGTATTCAATAATTCAATTAATTGTGATATAGAAGCAACTGAAATGTCAACTGATAGATGAATGGACAAAGAGGTGATACATACATACCATTGTATGTCAACTATACTTCAACTAAAACAAAAGAAATACTACCAGTAAGCTAAATTAGGAAAAAAAATAATGACTTGTGAAGACAAGCTCTAAAGAAGGTATTTTTGGTTGACCTGTTCACTGAAATGATTGATAGGAAATTTCTAATTAAAGTCAACCTATAATCATTAGATGCACTTTACTGCCTTATGCGAAAACCAAATAAACACGTTTTATGCGTGCTCTCAACTATAATACAAATGTGCATGATGCTGTGATTGGTAACAATGCCAAAGCTTAGGACTCATTTTTAAAAATATGAGTGAAATTGATAGGAATCTGAGTTTCTTCTGGGCACAAAGTTTTCAAATTTTCCATAGTATTTTAAATTTATCCTATTCTAAAATGCCTGCGTGCCTTCAGTCAGTTAAGAGTCTGACTCTTGATTTCAATTCAGGTCAAAATCTCATGGTTTGTGAGTTTGAGTCCCGCATTGAGTTCTGTGCTCATAGCACAGAGCCTGCTTGGGATTCTGTCTCCCTCTCTGCCCCTCCCTGGCTTGCTCTCTCTATCTCTCAAAACAAATAAAAATAAACTTCAAAAACATGTAAAAACAAAACAAAACAAAACATGGCAGATTGCTCAGTACAACACAGTTAAGAAACATGTTTTTTAATATAATCTTGCATAAAGGAGGTGTGACCAGAAAGTCTGATTATTCAGATTTAGAGGATATTCTAAAACTGTCTAAACCAATTATAAAAGTAAAATAAAATCTCAGATATTTCACAATTGCCATATCAACATCTCAATGTACTAGAATTCTTTGGATTGAAAATATTTTGATTTGATTCAATTGAGTCAGTTAATCTAATACAGTTTTTAAATATAGTCCATAAGGTCATGAGCTCTGGAGTCCAATATTCAGGCTTTTCTTTCTTTTCATATCCTTTTGATGTCTTTTAGTGTTGTACTGGAGCAATCAGCCAGATCGATGTACACAGATTCCTTGAGTGTGTGTGTGTGTGTGTGTGTGTGTGTGTGTTTTCTAATAAAAAGATTTTCATTAAAAGTTGCTGATTCCTTCTAGCGTAGGCACAATTTAAAAGCACAAAAGCCTTTTGAAACTGCGAAGCCATTTAGCATTTACTCAACTAAATTTTTAGCCTCTGTGCTCCATTATACATTCATAAGATGGATTTCTTTCTTTTTTTTTTCCTGGTTGTACTTCATTGATCATGACCAAGAAAACCAGAGAATTTTTCTTCAGGGTTACTCAGCTTTCATACAAGTAAATCAAAAGTGCCATAGCATCATCTTGGCACCCCAAAGAACACTGCTTTCAATTCCTTCCAAATGATCTGTTTTCTTGCGTCAAAGCTAAATGATAAGAACATAGTAAAGAAGGAGGCAACAGTTCCAGAGTTCTATGTTGTGCAATGAATTCCTTGTTTTATTATAACCACAAATATTTATCAAGTGCTTTTAATGATTCATGTACTATTCTAAGTCTTTTGGAAGTGTCTATTATTAAAACTCACAACAATCTTACGAGGTAGAAACTGTGATTATTTTGAGGTTACTTCAAGGAATTTCAGGTTTACAGAGGATAAGCAAACTGCCTATGGTCATGTAGCTAATAAAAGGGGCATTCCAGAATTTAAATTCCTGTAGTCTGACTTCAGAGTCTATGCTTTTAGTCAATATACATTGCTGTCCTGCTGCTGGATGTGACATGACAGTCAGCTGAATCTACATGTCATCACAGTTTTGTAAGTTAGTATCTGAAAAACTTGGATTCTTTTAAATTGTAAGGAAAACAACTAAGAATTGAACAGTAGCAAAATTACATTATGGGTGAACTGTGTATAGATTTACTTAATAATTAAGGCCTAGATAGAGAACCCAGAAAGCTTTGTTTCTTCTGTTTCTACTGCATGAAAAAGCTTGTGTCATCATGAGAGGCTGAGTCTCAGGCCTGAATGAGGTTGCCATTCTTTTTGGTTTTGTGTTTGTGTGGTAGTCCTATGTGCACAATTATTTTGCCTTTAGGGACTCCTTACATGTTTGCTTAAATTGAATCTCTGCCACGTAAAACATTCTGTCCTCGTCACGGATACTGCTGTTATTCTGATCCGTTTACTTTATATTCTGCTATCTGTTTCCATCTCTTTGCATTTTCATTACGTGGATGAGTTGTGGAGACTGATCTCTGTTTAGGCAGAAAAACATAAACTTTTCTTTTCATGTATTTATATTTTGCATAATGTATTGCAATAATCTGGGCTCAATTTCTCTGTTCTAAATTACTTGCCATGCTACTTTTTAATGTCCTCCCTCAGCATATTAAATTTTATAATGGTTTTTTTATTAATTGAATTCTGTTATTGGGATCCAGTTTGCTAAGAAGAGTTCACAGGACCTCTTTGAAACTATCTGTTCACTTACAGGCAAGACATGTGAGCAAATGTTGTTCTGGTTTAGGGGCATTTCATAAGCCATAATGCTCACTCCTGGAATTCTACACTGACTGCATTTGTTTGAGAAGATAGGAGTGGACAGCCTCGCCTGGCTCTCACTTAGACTGAAGAGAACATTCTGCTGATGTGCATCTCAGTTTTCTCAGAAATACCTTTGTATTTTCACTTGCTGGAAGGATCTAAAATTGCCTTTCCTTGATATTAGAGTAGAAAAATGAAAGACTGCAGATGGATTTAGAAAGAATAGAGTCTAAGCAGTTGTACATATTTTGCTTTGTTTATGTTTCTAACTTTGGCTACTTTATCCTTAGGAAAAGGAAATTTACTTATGGTTTAGTGCACTCACATTCTACTTTGACAATTCAGATAAATAAATAAATAAATAAATAAATAAATAAATAAATAAATAAATAACAAAACAAAACAACAACAAAAATGAAACCTCACCATTTGCCCTCCATTTTCATCCCTGATAATATTTCTCTGGAGGATATCCTGTTTTAGGTGACCCCTTGCCTTCTTGCCCAAGTCCACACGTCATGATTACCTGTCATCTGCTTGAAAACACTTCAGCATCAACAGTGCAACACACATGAGCTAGTTTATTTAAACTAATATAAACTAACAAGTTACTCCAATCAGGAATGATCAGAAGATCTACATTGTGATCTTAACCAAATATCTCAACAATCACACATGTTTGCAAATGATCATGTTGAAGGTCTAAAATGGGTTTTCTGGACATGATAAATATTAGACTTAAGATCTCATTGGTGAAACTGAGGATTTTTAAGATCGTGATTTTGCTAAAATAACTTTAGCTATATACCTGATCCTTAGATGATCAAAGTATAAGAATCAAAGGGTATCCTACTGTAACTGTTTTTTAAAGATGGCACCCGAGTCACTCCCCTAAGCAGTCCTGGGTCCAGTCATATAAGGTAAGACTTCTGGTTGCCAGATGCCAACTATAAGGATGAACAAATACTTTTTCTGGAATAGCATCACAACAGTCTTAAGTGAACTTTATGCAAGATAGTGGCTGGTGCAACATAAAGGTGGAAAGGTAGGACTTCATCACGCTTACAAACAGGTTGAATAAAGTGTTTTGAATTTGCTGGGTAATAAATATTTGTTTAATACAAGTCTGTATATATGACAGAATTTGGACTAAGACTTGTTTTTATGATAAGCTGGTGGTGAAGCTATGCAAGAGTAGTTAAACCTAATTCCACTTTAAGATTTATGAACCTACCATTATTACCAAATTGGCCTGGTGCAGGGAGTAGTTGTTGTCCATACTCCATTTTCATACTAAGTATTTCATCCATAAATTATCTTCAGTTCTTCCATACTTTCAACATCTCTCTCCACTGTTTTATTTTATGATTATTGTAAACATTTTTCTCTATGATATTAAAAAAATTTCCTCTAGTTACTGAAAACCTGCCTTCCTTTTCTTGCCACCAACTCTCTGAATGAGTGTTCACTTGATCTTTCTACCTCCTTATCTCCATTTTGCACCTTAGAATTCTCTGACTTCCCCAGATCTCTACATGACTTTTTGTTAATTAAGCCAATGAGCGATTTTCACTCGTTCTCTCATTTGGCCTCCTGGCAGCATTTGACACAATTGGCCTCCTCACTCTCTTGACTTCATGGCACTATTCTGCCCTCATTCAATCTTTTCATTCTGATTAATAATTCTCTGTTGCCATTGAGGGTTCATTTCCCTCTGCCCAGCCCTTAAATATTTATATTTTCTGATTAAACAATAAACCAAGCATTGTGTTTATTGCAACATGTTAATGCTCTTCTCCAACACTAATGAGATGCATGCTGTATTTGCTCCCTTACCTGCAACCTTCTGTTGGCTGTTTATCTGCAGGGGAGTGTTAAGTTCTGTACTGCAAGGGTACCATGAAACCAGAACCTCCTGTATGGTTCTTATTTCAGCTAAGAGTTCATTGTTTTCCTCGCCCTGGTTATTCCTAAAATGTTTTAAAAATAAGTACAAGAGATTTACTTTATAAGTCCTAGAATTCACTGGAATCAAAGTCCATGACTGCTTTGAAGATAAGGCTGAAGATGACCTTCATCAAAACAACAACAAAGTTTTACAGTTTAGCACTATATAGATTTAGGGGCTTGCCTCTTAGAAAGTTGGAGGCACTCTGAGGAATTGGTAGAAAGAAATATGAGAGGGTTGACAAATAGTTTAACTTCTAACTTGAGAGTCTACCAAAAGATTCCTGTGAACTGGGTCTATCCATTAGAGAGAGTAGTAGTGACATTGTATGGGTGATTCTCTGATAGACAGGAGTGGTGAAGGAGAAATTATAGTTTGTAAAACATTATCATGTGATTCTAAATTACAGACTTGCCATACTGACTATGAAATTGAGACATCAAAGAGGGCATTTTGCTCAGTGACAAATGGATGGTGTATAGGTTTTGTTTTCATATTTGGAAAATGAAAAGAGAGCTAATACAGACACAATAATAATGTGTTGTTTAAAATATTATAACATTGGACTGTCATAGATAAAACATTTTGGGTGTTATTTTCCTAAACATGTGATTATATCTATAATTTGAATATTGGGTATAAAAAGTATTCTAAAATATTAGACATAATTTTAAATGATATAAAATTTATGTTATATTGGATCTTGGTTATTTTTGTTTAAACCAAATTTGGAAATATTTTATGATTTTCCACACTTCCTTCCATCACCAATGTTAACAGAAAGATTATATATACAGACAACCCACAAATTTATCCTTTCAGCCCAAATCCCTTTATTCTCATTAATCAACTGTATAATTAACATTTCCCAAAAGTTATCCTGCACAATCAGAAAATCCCCATGAATAAGAGTAATTCATCTCATTTCCTAACACAACTTTAGCTTGTCCTATGATCCACAGAGGAAATGGCAAATGCCAAAGCTGGATACTTGAGAGCCACTGGCCTTCCTTTCATTCAGCCTCCATATTTAAAAGGTTATTTTTTTAGCCTGCTTAAACTGTCATAACAAAATACCATAAACTAGATGAGTTAAACAACAGAAATTTTGGTTTTTCATGTTGTTGAATTTGGGAAGTCAAGAATCCAGGTATAGACTAGTTTGGTTTCTGAGAGCTTTCTTCCTGGCTTGTAGATGGCTGCCTTCTCCCTATATCCTCCAATGGTGGAGTGAGAGAGCTAGGATATCTCTTCCTCTTCTCATAAGAGCACCAGATGTATTGGATTAAGGTTCCACTCCTAAGACCTCAATTAACCTTTATAATTTCCTCACAGGCCCTATTTATAAATACAGTCACATTGAAGGTTAGGACTTTAGCATATGAATTTTGGGAGGACACCAACATTCAGTCCATAATAGTTAAGTAGTTTTCTAAATTTTACAAATATATTATCTCTTACAGTGGTCATTCCTCATTTCAAGACCTTATTATTTCTCATCTGCATTATAACAACCTATTAACTGTCTATCTCTGACATCTGGTATCATTATATTAATTTGCTCTTCATGAATACATGTTTTATACTGCCCCCAAAGTGACATTTCTAATATGTTGTTTCTCTACTTTTGAAGCATTTGAGGGGATTAATCCTGTGGAATCTCCAGAATAAGAGCTTCTGATCTTGGCTCTACCACTTATTAGTTCTGTGGCTTTGACCAATTAATTACCTAATGTCTCCAAGTCCTCTTTCACTTCTTTAAAAAGGTAAGAATAATCATAGCATCTAGGTTTAATGTAAGCCTTAAATGTGACAACGCATGAAAGACACATAGCTCAGTATTGCTCATACAGTAAGTTTTCAATAAAGGCTGACTGTTATTATTTTACCCAATTAATGTCTCATCTGGCTCTCTTCAGCCTTTAAGATAAACCACAGTGTCCTTTCGATAATACAGGATTAACGCTCTTGGATTAAACCCTCAACTTATTTACTTTTATTTTTCCAAGGATTCCCTACTTCTTCCCTGGGTTAATCATACTGATGCATCTATAGCTCTTTATACTCCCCTACCTGACCTCTAGGCCTCAAGACATAACCTCTCTCTGCATTTAGCACTCTTCCTGCCCTTCTCCAGTAGGTGGCACCTGCCTAATCATCATTCAAGACTCAACTCGGGAGTTTTCCAACTAAACTTCCATGAGCCCCCCTTAGAATCTAGGGTATGTTCTCCTCTCCCCTCCCAGGACTCTGGCAGCAGTCATGCTTATCTCTTTCAGACCATGAATTATAGTATATGGTAATTTCCTCTTTATCACTCTCCTCTTCTAAAGTCTACCTTTCATCAAGATAATGCCCACACATGTGGTTCTTATTATTTGTTTCTATTTTCTTTTCTTAGTTTTGAATTTAAACATAGGAACTTAGAAAAATAAGAGGTATTAAATAAATATCCCAAATGGATAAATATGCCATACCCCTTTTAAAATATCCATATTCTTATCTGCATAAACAAATAGACACCATGGTCTTTTTAGCCTTCTATTAAATTCAAACCTAAACTAATATTTCTTTACCCTGATCTGGATGCCATAACTGATGTCATTGTGCACCTAATTTTGTTGTTTTTTTTTCTTTTTCAATGCAAATCTAGAAGATGGAATTTTTTAGACTCTTTTAATGAGCTGAAGTGGATATTCAAAATAATTCTGTTAAAGCAGAGAGGACCATTTCAGCACTTCAAAATATTTTAATTCTTTTCTGCCCCTCCAACCTATATTACACTCATTTTATAGTAAAGCACTAACCTTAATTGGGTTTCCTATTATTTTAGTACAAAGAATGCAAGATTATACAGAAACAGACTTCTCTCATTTCTTTCACTGTAAAGTAAGGATCATAATTATGTGATTTAATGCTATGCAAATATCGGAGAAGTTTGTTTTTATGTCATCATGAACTTAAGTAGTTTGTATTTTCCCGCATACTCATGTTTTTGCTTTCCTTGGGTTGCTGATTGGGCTGCAGTTGTATTTTGTTATTCACTGGTAGGTGTTAGATGAAGTTATAGGTAAAACTGCAAGTCCCTATAGATAGCTGGTATACACTTAGTCAGCTAAAAATAACTGAACATTCTTAGGGTGTTCAATACAGGATCAAAGCGTAGAGTACAGAGAAGTGACCTCAAATCGAACACATCTTGCACTGCTGTTTGTCAACAGTAAATTACATCTGATTTTAAACAAGAAAAGGAAAAACTACTGGCGACCTGTGAGTGCGCTTCATATAAGGATCAATACAAAGGAGAATAGCCTTTTTAGCTTTTTCCAAGTTCTCTGACTTCCTGGAGCAAATTGGCAGTACTTTTTGATCATTCTCAATTAATAGCACTCTCTCCCTAAGCCAGAGAGTCTATAGTCCTGGGGGCCACAGAAGGGCTGGGGGCTTCACAAGGAACATAATGGCAGTGTTACAGGCTGAAGACTGCTTTGCTTTAAAAAAAAAAAAAAAGAAAGAAAGAAAGAAAAGAAAAAGAAATTGATTTTCAACTTCTGTAAATAGAATTAGGAACTCAGAACTATGTGCTGGGAAATGGAGCCAGGGAGAATTTTGTGTTTTTGCAAGCCTTATTTTGAAGTGTACAAATTAGTGATTTCTGGAGCAATTTCAAATCAAAACGGCACTAAACTCAAACCTTTTTAACCAAACCTTTGAAGATACTCATACAGATTTTTTTTCTTTTTATGATGGTGAAAACAAACTACAATCTTACTCTTTACCTGAATGCAAATGTTTTGTTCTTATATATTTTTCAGCAATTCTTTGGAGTTACAAAGAAACACTGACACATAAACACCTTGAGTATGTCTCAATATTTGATTTGGACAATGACTTGTAATTAATTTTCAGTGAATCTTAAAACCCTTGGCAAAACAAATAAACAAAAATGGATGATACGTTCCAAATCACTTTCATTATTACCATTCCTGTGGCTAAAGTGAACCAGTTTATTACACTCAGGGGGAAAAAAAAGTAAGAGAAGAGGGGAGAGAAAAATCATAATAAAATAAAAAGTAGAGCTGAAGAGAAAAGCAAAAAGAAAAAGGAAGAAATGCATGTATTAAAAAGTAATAGTAAAATGTGCTGGTTAGGAAGGTGGGCTTTGGAATAAGATAGGTCTATATTTGGATCCAAATTATGACAACATTTAATTACTTTTGGTATTATATTTTGAGAATAACAATAAAGGACATAGTAAACACTCAACAAATATTAGCTTTTAATTATAAAATATTCAGAATTGTAAGTTCACTATGAATTCCACAGGTCCCTAAGTTGTTTTTGTTTGTTTGTTTGTTTTGTTTTTTTGTTTTTTTTTTAGGTAATGGCATTTACATGTAGATTTTGAATTTGCATGGTGACTACTCATAAAATTGGGTGTTAGTCAGTTTGCAGAATTGTTTGCTGCAAATCAGTTGCCGAGGAATTGGACATACTGAATCTTCCTTATGAAATTTAGCTGTATCTTGACGTTTTAATAATTCTTCCTTAATGAATTGAATGGAATTAATCAAATAAGATTAATCAATCAAATAAGATTGAACAAATGCAGAGAAATAAATGCATCAAAGTGGTAGATTTGAATATTTTCAACTCTAGACTAGAAGAATAAAGTAAAATTAAATAATTTCATAAAGCTTGTGTTTAGATTAGTGGATAGATTATTGAAGAAAATCTGAAAATCCTAATAGAAATTCAAATATGTATGTTTTTTTAAATGTTATTAAATGCTCCTCTCTGCCAGGTTTTGCATGTGTCCCCATGTATAAACAGGTCTATAAAATAGACACCGTTCCTATTCTTATGGAACTTATTGCTTAGTGGGGGCTACAGTTCAACAATCAAGCAAATAAGCAAATACAGAATTCCAAAATGAATTTATTCTATGTTTATAAAATACACAAGAGAGAATAGTGGGAAGTGAGAAGTACTTCCATGGGGGGTTCAGGGAATAATATCTGAATTAGTAAAATTTAAGCCAAAACTTTAGGGACAACAAAGAACCAGTTATTAATAGAAGTGGGGAGCAGAATCATCTGGAGGGGATACTACGTCTAACCACTGAACAGCATGCGAGAAGGTACCTACCTGATTGAGGAATTGAGATGAGTGCGGCTGGAACGTGTGAGGGTAACCGTGATATATACATTTAAAATGAATGAGGGGCGCCTGGGTGGCGCAGTCGGTTAAGCGTCCGACTTCAGCCAGGTCACGATCTCGCGGTCCGGGAGTTCGAGCCCCTCGTCAGGCTCTGGGCTGATGGCTCGGAGCCTGGAGCCTGTTTCCGATTCTGTGTCTCCTTCTCTCCCTGCCCCTCCCCCGTTCATGCTCTGTCTCTCTCTGTCCCAAAAAATAAATAAACGTTGAAAAAAAAAATTAAAAAAAAAAAAAATAAAATGAATGATACTTGGGTTAGACTTCTCTTAAAAAAAAAAAAAAGACTCCTCTAACAGATGCCCATCTGTTTGCCTTAAGAGGTAGGGGATAAGAGTGGAAACTGGCTGTGTCCGTGGCTATTCACAGTGTGGTACATAAATCAGCAGGGTCAACATTACCTGGGAGCTGGTTAAAAATGCAGAGTCCCAGGACCCACCCCAGGCTCCGGGGAAAAGAATGCACTTTCACAAGATCTCATAGTGATTTACATGCATAGTTTGGGATCCCTGGTGTAGGAAAGTACGAAGGATGACCTGAAGTTGTTGGAGAGATGGTCTGGATAGAAAGAACTAGATTCATTCAAGGTACATTTTGTACATAGTGTAATGAGGTAATTTAATAAGGTGGGCATTTTTTTTAACTCTTCCATCAACATATTTCTGAATAACTGTGAGAAATAAACATGTCCTGTGTTGCCAGGTTTGCCTGAGTTTTTCATCCAAACTGTAAAATGTATTTAGTTTCCTGGTTTATTTGAACAAACAAGCAAAAACAACAATAACAAGAAAAAAACCCACAAAAAAACAAACACCCTATATAACACTTCAATTTTACTCCATAGCAGACTGGATTTCATTATAAAATTAGACTGTTAATTAAAACTATGATTAAAAGTTTGATATATTTACTGTGTTACTTTATATAACCTTATGGACCTTGAACAAACCAAGCACACAGATCTTACAAATTACAAAATCACAGAATGTATTTAATGTAATGACAAAGATTAAAACTTTGAAGGCATTGGGATTTGGACATCTATTAAAAATAAATATGCCAATATCCCTTCAGTCAACATGAAACAAACATTACTCTGTGCTGATTACGTGCCATACTACGTCCTATGTAGTAAGATATGTGAATAAGAGACTGTCATCTAAATGAAAAAAATATTTGCACCAGCATTGAGCAATAGGAGAAAAATAGGGTAAAGACGCTCATGTTTTCCTAATTTGAATTGTCCACCTTTTAGGTAAATGTGCATTCACTTAATATATCCAAACGGCTCAGTAATTCAGAATGTGATTAACTCAAATGCAACACTAATCTACTTGCAAATCTAGTTCTCTGGGAAATGAGGAAAGATGGAAAGGCTGTTTGAAAATGGTAACATCTGACCTATTACAAGCCTGGGTGAAAAAAAAAAAGAAATAGTAAGACCGCTGCAACAAAACAAACCCATAAAAGCAAAAAACGGGAGTGCAAGCCATTTACCTTTACAACAGCTGCACGGTGCAGATGAATCAAAGCACTGCCAGCAATAAACGGATCTGGTCAATGTCAATTTTCCCCAGGCATCTGGTATTGTCACTAGTGATTTTACTGAAGATTACCCATCAGTTAGTGCAGATTTGTTTTTTAATTGGCCCTCACTGCACCTGCCACATTTTTCTTGTTCTTGGTCCCAGAAGCTTTTGCAGAGAAGAAGAAGGTGGCTATCTGAAGAATATATTCTTAAGGCACACCATGAAGGACATTCATGAGAACAATTAAGTTTTAATACTAGAGAAAAAAATCACCCTTGCTTAATATAAGGAAAAGGAAAAGGCAATCATTAATGAATTAGGAAGAAGGAGCAAAAGCATCTGCATTATTATAATTTCAGCCTTGGAAGGTGATCATTTTCACAGTATTTTTTTAAATTTCCTATAATAGTCAAGTATGACATGCTGGAAGTAAATTATGAACAGGTGGGCAGGGTGTCCAGAGGGCAACACCACTCATCAGGTTGACAAAGCAGCAAGACAGATCACAGGATAATCAGCAGGTGGGTAGGGAAGCAGCAGGCAAAATGATTTGCTACATAGTATTTGGCATTAATTACAACTGTTGAAATGCTCGGGGTGATTTTATTTTAAGGTGAAGAAAACAAAAATATGGTTTGGAATTTCATGTTACCTTACTGATCTATGTGTTTTGGAATCATTTCATATGATGATTCTATTATACTCTGATATATAAATATTACACATTGGTGTAATGTAATAAGCAAATATGGTCAATGTCAGTTTTTCCTAATTTGAATTGTCACTTATAAATCATTTACGAGCACTTGTTTGACTTTCTCATAACCATCCACTATATGTTCCAGAAATGAATATAGAATTACAGAAATGAAGATGTGAAAAAGTATCAGGATTGTTTCTACATTATTAGTTTATATAAGCCAATAAAAACATATCACTAAAATGGAAATATTGTGTAAACATTGGAAGTTCAAACTTTGGACCAATATACAATGCTAAACAAACTTATTAAAAACAGCAACAGATTCAAAGGCCAGTTTTCTGGAGAATCTATATATTCCTACAAAGAAAAAATATCTATTACTAGTGAGATTAACCCACTTTAGGACCTAAACCCTTTGGGAGGGGGCTATTAAGCTAGGAGGAAAAAAAAAAGCCTTGGTGGAAGAATTTAGCTTATTTTTTAGAGGTAAATTTCAGCAAGAAAATTATTAGACAAAAAGATTTGCCTGAAAAAAAGACTGTAAAAGGCAAGGAAGAGGAAGGTTATAGAAATAAACATTAAGAACACTGGACTCTAAATGAAAGTAGAACAGGAGTAGGTTGAGAGAAAATGCTAGAAACCTCAACATTTTGCCACACAGGAGTGTTGGCTTTGGTTTTTTATTTGATGAAATAAGGGAATGCATTTATGCATGGATACTAAATGCTGTGGAATGAATGTGTCCCACCAAAGTTCGTATTTTGAAATCTCAACCCTGGTGTGATGGTATTAGGAGGTGGGGATCTTTGAGAACTACGTAGAGCATGAGGGCATAGCCCTCACAACGGGATCAGTACCCTTACAAGAAGAGACACACACCAGATCTTCCTGTCTCTCCACTCTGCACCATGTGAGGACACAGGGAGACTGCCACCTGCAAACCAAGAAGTGGGCTCTCACCAGACAGTGTATCTGCCAGTACCTTGATCTTTGACCTCCTAGTTTCCAGAACTGCTGGTAAAAAACATTGTTTAAGCCATGTAGTCTATGTTAACTTGTTTTAGCAGCCTGAACTTCAAGTGTTGAGAGATGAGAGAGAGATAAAGGAAACATAACAATAATTGGTTGCAAAATTTTAATATATTTCATAATGAATCAGTGACCTATGCTGAGAAGTTTGTCATGTTTTTCAAATGTTATTGAAGTCTCAATAGGAGCACTCATTCAAACGTCCAGTCATTTCCCATTAAGCTAGAGAGTTTAGCACACTTAACTGAAAGAAGGAAAGTGGCTGGTTTTACTGGCATTAAAATGTAAACAATCATATAAAAGCATTAGTAATCTCTTCATTAACTGATTTGCAAAAAAAAAATTCTGTATTTAAGAATTGCATTTTGGGGCGCCTGGGTGGCGCAGTCGGTTAAGCGTCCGACTTCAGCCAGGTCACGATCTCGCGGTCCGTGAGTTCGAGCCCCGCGTCAGGCTCTGGGCTGACGGCTCGGAGCCTGGAGCCTGTTTCCGATTCTGTGTCTCCCTCTCTCTCTGCCCCTCCCCTGTTCATGCTCTGTCTCTCTCTGTCCCAAAAATAAAATAAAAAAAACGTTGAAAAAAAAAAAGAATTGCATTTTTTATGCTTTAGGTCTTATTTAAATGAGCAAAATGGTATTGATATCTTACATTCTTGAAAATGACTCTATTCTCCATAGCCAAGGCTATGGGTGCCTAATGGAAGTGGCATTGTTGATGAATAAACGAAAATAACACCATTCCATGGTACTTTTCAGTTTGTAGATGGAGCTTTATCTACCGTGGTTGAGAAGTAGATGGAAAATATCCAGAATTAAAAGTAAATTTTTGTATCTCCTGTATCTAGGGGGCAATGGGTTTAATTTAAAAGTCTGACAACAACTATGCACCAGTAGAGGGAAACTGACCTCATTCTCACATTCAAAGATAGTTTTGGAAGGAGATTTCCTCTACAGTGTGTTAGTAAATGTTAAGTACTTAGAACAGAGCCTGGTTCCTAGCCATATATACGTGCTAATTGTACTTGTTGTTATTATTGATTGATTGATTGATTGAAGTAGTAATTGTGCCTTGATGAATATCTTAAAGGTGGCTAGAAAGTCAATAGGACTTTTATTTTTGTAGTATGCAAAACTGTTTAGCAGAAACTTGGATACTTGCTAAATGCCTACTGTGGTCAACAGAACAAATTACCCCCTAAAATATACACATGTCCTAATCCCTAGAACCTGTGAATGTTCCCTTATTTGCCCAAAAAGTAAAACAAAACAAAGCAAAAAGATCTAGGCTTTTTGTAGTTTTGACCTTGACATGGGGAGTTTATCTTGGAATAACTGGCTGAGCTCTAAATGCAATACATGTATACTTACAAGAGTGAGATTTTAATCAAAGAGGAGGTGATATGAAGACTCAACAGAGACATTTGAAGAGGCTTGTCTTGGTGATTGGAGCGATACAGGCACAAGTCAAGGGAGGTTGACAGCCACCAAAAGCTGGAAGAGGTAAGGAACAGGTTCTCCTCTAGAGACTCCAAAGGAGTGTGGACCTGCTGACACCTTGTTTATGGCCCAGTGATACTGACTTCAGGTTGTAGCCTCAAGAACTTTGAAAGAGCATATTTCTGTTCTTTAAAGCCACCATGTCTGTGATAATTTGTTACAGCAGTGTTGGAGGTGGATATTGAGAAGATGTGACTTTGAGCTGACCCTTGAGCTGGAGCTGAGGCTCCTCCCCCTCTCCTCTATCTTTGGAACATATGTTCTTGTGCTATGAGACACTTCAAGATCACAGCATTGAAAGAGCAAGATGTGACGGAGACCACGTAGACTGCATACTTGACTGAACACTATTAAGGTCTCTATATATAAACTGAAGATTCTGGTGGGCAGGTGTGGAGATCTACAAGCCTGACGTGTAAATTCCTTTGCTTATTAAAACTGAAACCTACCCATCAGGAGTGGTCTGCCTCTTTCTTCAACCTTTCCTTCCATGTATGGGGGGGGGCAGTTTTGAATTTCACCCAGAGAACTCCCAATGTTGCAAACCAATAAGCAGCCACAGAAAACTACTGTTGGCCAAAACAATACAGTGAAGTCCATCCATCTATAAGCACAGCTTAAAATGACCACAGTCTGTCTTCCCACCAGCTTCCTGTGTTAAATCACTAGGTACAACTGTCATCAGGAAAATCCAGGTCCTTTGACACCTGTTGATTTATGCTAGAATGAGTTAATTTATGCTAGAATGCACTTATGTGGCTTAGAAATACTTACATATCCAAACACAGATTCTGCTTCTTACAGGCACTGTTACTTACTGGTTTCTGCAAGATTGCTGCTACTTTTCCTTGTTTAGTGAGAGAAGAAAATTATCTGTTGCCACCTTCCTACCATATCCTAGGCCAGAGGAAAAGAAAATGTCAGGCAGTGTCTTTGACCTCCAAAGCAACTTTCCTTACTTTCCAGGTGACTAAATTAAATAAACTGCTATTAATATCACAAAAGTATATAATACCTAAGGTGAAACCACCTTTAGGAGATTATTGGTATCTCTCTCTCCGTCCAGATTCCTGGGAGATGGTATGAAACATGTTTTTTCTCTTAACTGTAGGAATTTAAAAGAATAGATTTTTCTCATAAAATTATTATCCAATATATTGATGAATACCGACAGTGACCAGAACTGTAACTGAGATAAAAATCCTAGTCTCCATAAGCAAGTAGCTGGTGTTATGAGTTAAAACCCTTTAATTCAACAAGGCTAAACTCCCCAACTAGGTTTATTTGTTTTAAAAAGTTTTATCATTTACCTAAGCTGTATGTAGAATATGCATATTTTCCAGTTACTTGTATATGATCTATGCATTTTTGAACTTCACAAAGAAGAAAAAGGTCAAAGGGAAACACTACATGGCCATAAAAGAGTGACCTGAAATGATGTGACAGTACATTTAATAAATATGTCTGAATTTTTATCAAAGGCAACAATGAAATTTCCATCTCCTAGAACAGAAGTTAATTTACTGCTAGGAAAATGCTACAGCCATAAAAAAGTAGGAATAGAGAACATTTATTTGTTGTTGCTTATTTTTCTAATTGCACAGACTCCATTTCAAGTGGAAATAAAACGTCCTTTTGGAAGTAGGGTGAAACACATTTACTTCCCTTCTATGTCCAATCAGATATCACAGTATCAAAAACTATATGAGCCAAATGTTGACTTACTTGTTTTTCTATTGTTACCTTTTTTTCTCTTGCTTTTCTTTTTGTTACCCTAAGATGTAAAGAGTCATGATTCCAGAAATGAGACCTAGGACAGGATTAGTTTCTATGGAATAATAATTATAATGACAACAATACTTTATTAGCTTATGATGTGTTTGAATTACATTATGAATATATATATATACATATATATATATATACATATATATATATATATATATATATATACACACACACATACACACCCATATATCAAATTTTAAGGGTAATAAACATGGCAAGCAGTGGTATTGGTGAGAGAGCATACAGTATTTGAGACTGGGTTTGGGAAACAGAATGCCTAGTGTGTAATTTATTAACTGTCACTTTGCAGATGTCTCTCGACCCCTCTGCACGCCAGAGTCCCCACCTGTAAAATGTTGAGGACAAGAGTATCCTCCCCACTGCTTTGTTGTGAGAATGGAAAGAGCTGGTACATGCAAAGCACTTGGAACAGCTCTTGTTCATGTTCTTAACAAATTATAATTAGCTTCTACCAATCTTCATCACAACCTTCCAAGGTTCATATTTTTAATCCCCATTTTCTATACCGGGAAACTGATCGTAGATGTTTCCATAAATTTACCAAATTTACAGAATTAGCAAGTGGAGATAATGAATTGTGAGCCCAAATTTCTCTCTCCAGCTTAATACACAATTACATTTCCACACTATTAGTACAGCTAATTCTACTTATCAGGTGTTACATATCCCTGCTTAATTTTTCTTATTTGAAAAATAAGGAAAATTGTAGCACCTGGAAAATGATAAGTGCTCATTAAATAGTAGCTCTTATTACTGTTCTTAGGATCATTAAATTTATTTGCCCTTCATTGTCAAAGTCTTTATCTTCTTGTTCACTTTTTCACAGCATTTATTGTCAAAGTTAAATCACAAAGAATTTATATATAACAATTTTGTAACAGGGAGAATATGTTATTAAACAGACTTGATAAACTTTCAGGCAGTCTGTTTACAACTTGGAAATGTAAATATCATTTACATTTTGCACATTTCCATTCAAATATAGGCACCTTTCCTAATTGTAATAATTATCAATCATTTTTGGTTTTGTTTTTGATCCCTGGCCTTAGTCCCAGATTTTAATTACCATTCTTTTTCAACCTACTCTGAATTTTACCTTAGAAACAGATTTCTGCTGGGGTCTTACTGCCTCTATACATCTCAGACAACTTGAC
Organism: Lynx rufus; assembly: GCF_022079265.1. Taxonomy (NCBI): domain Eukaryota; kingdom Metazoa; phylum Chordata; class Mammalia; order Carnivora; family Felidae; genus Lynx; species Lynx rufus. Next base: position 11,531,448 of record NW_025814829.1, read on the forward strand.
ATAAGAAGTGTGTCTGCATATCCGTGTTGTCTCCAGATTGTCTACTTCTCTCATTTCCTTGTCTGTCAGCAGAGCAACATTTAAAAATGTTCCTCTCCTAACTCTCCTCCCATTTCTTGACTTCAGGTTATCTAATGTTTCTATCCTAATGAATTAACTTTTAAATTCCTCTCAACAAGAAGAACCAACTTGCCTATACATTTCTATTATAGCTAATTCTAACTAAATAATTTCTAGCTACATCATAAATTGCTTAAGTAACACAAGGATGTAGTAAGTTAAGAAAAACTGGTCCAGAACAAGTCTATTAAAAATAGAAAGCATACCTTACACAAAATATGAGATATTTTTAACAAAAATTCTGTCTTTTTGAATCTTAGCAATCTTGGATATTCTCAGCTGAAGATCAGGAACTTGCACATTTGTAGTTAGAGAACTTGCACATTTGTAGAGATTCTACAAAGCCTGGAGATCTTATTTTCTGATTGACCAATATAAAATTTGCCAAAGTGTTGATAAAGCCAGTCACTTCAAATCTCAAGTCAGACCTAGAAAATATGAATTACATTACTGGAAAGTAGAAGTCTAACAACTGACACAAACTATTAGTTAAGAATTATAATAGCACCCATAGTAGTTAAAATTTTTAAGTATGTGTACTCCACGTTTTACTCCATATTTTATGCACAATAATTTATCTATAATAAAGAATAATCTGCCTCTGAAATAAGTATGCCCATTTTGATACATAACCTCATCTGTTCAGACATTAAATGATTTGCTGAGTTCATACAAGTTGTACGTAGCAGAGCTGAGGTTTAAACCCAGATCTGTTGCATTCTAAGATGTGCGCTTGTGAACACTTATCTAGATCCTGCGTTTCTTTGAGCTAGCACCCCATCTTCTTTCCTTCATGAGCAATGAGTTGGAAAGAACATCCCTCTACTTCATTACCTGACAATAATTCAATGAAGTGGCCCAAATTCAGCCACAACTCTCCTGGAGCAAAACCTGTTTAAGATACGACTCTTTCTTTGTCACTTGGGAGCATTTATATAGAGAGAATATCCTATAAATTCCTGGCCCTTATGCCCTCACTCCTCCTCCATACCCACACACTTAATCTAATCTATGTCCAGGGCCTTATTTCTCCTGAAAAAGCTTTCAGGGGCCTTCAACAAATGGCTAAATGAGGTTGTGGTTTGGATCTTTAAAAATACAATGCACATATGAATCTGAAACCTATAAACTTGGTCTCATTTTGTGTCATCTATTACCCAAAAGTTTTCTAAAAGAAATCTCACTCCAACTATTTCATACTGTAAATATTAAAAAATGTCTAGTTCAAAAGTTCTTCTGGAAGGGTAATGGTTTGGCAATCTCTTCTCCAATATTTAAAAGTCTGCACATTCATATTCTGAGCAGAGTGCTAAATAAATCTGCAAAGCCCTTTTAATAATTTCTCCCTGCGGATTGCACACAGTGTTTGAATCAGGAGGTTTTGATTACACGAAACCATTGAGAATAGGATTGTTAATTCCTCAGACACATGAACAGAATGAAAGGGAAAATCTTCACTGAAAAGATGATTAAAGACTTAAAGGGAAATGGATTAAAAAGTGAAAATTAAAGGAAGAAAAATGCCAAGGAGCATGTGTATTTGGATATGTTTTCATTTCCCCAAATACACAACTAAAATTAATATGCACTGAATCTTGCAGTGACTCAGTGACCCTGTCCAGCCAAAGAATGAGATCATCTTGACAAACAAGGTCTCTGATTAACTGATTAAGATTTTATCTATTCATATTTTAAAAATATTTAAAATGACTTGAATTTTTAATTCCATTAACACATAACACTAATGTAAAACAGGTATTTCTGTATGATTCCAAGTTGGTGTTTAAAAAATGAATGAACACTCAATATCCTTATGTTAAGGTTTTATCCAGGGGTGCTTGGGTAGCTGAGTCAGTTAAGCATCTGACTCTTGGTTTCGGCTCAGGGCATAATCTCAAAGTTCGTGGATACCAGAGCGTGGAGCCTGCTTGGGATTGTCTCTTTCCCTTTCCCTCTGCCCCTCCCTTGCTTGTGCTCTCCTTCTCTCAAAATAAATAAAGAAAGAAAAAAAAGAGTTTTATCCAAATGTGTACTTTTACGCATTGTATATTAACATTCCCAACACTTGCCTTTTCTACAACTAAATGAGACTTCTGAATATCAGCTCCCAAATAAGTATGTTGTCACAAAAAATCCTTTTGATGCTCCCCAGACAACAGTTCCACAGTTTCGCACCTCCCTCTCTCCAGCCCCTGGCCACCACAATCTGTGTTTTGTCACTATGGATTCACCTATTCTGAATGTTTCATATAAATGGAATCACATAATAAGTGACATTTTATTACCGGTTTCTTTGACTGTGAGATTCAGCCATGTTGTAGTATGTGTCACTATCTAATTCCTCTTTAAAGCTAACTAATATTCCATTGCCTGTATATACCACAATCTATTATTTGTTTATGGGCATTTGGGATGTTTCCACCATTTGGTTATTGTGAATCGTGCTGCTATAAACATGCATGTATAAAGTATTTGTTTCAGTACCTGTTTCAAGTTCTTTTGGGCATGTATCTTAGGAGTGAATCTGCAGGGTTATATAGTAATTCTATATTTAGCTTTTTGAGGAACTACTAAATTGTTTTCCACAGCAGCTGAAACATTTTATATTTCTGCTAGCAATGTACCAGGGTTCCAATTTCTTGATATTTCTGACAACACTTTTTTTCTTTTAAATTATAGCCAGCCCAGCAGGAGTGACCTTATACCCCTTGTAGTTTTAATTTGCATTTCCCTTTTTTTTAAATTTGAATTTCCTTAATGACTAGTAATGTTGAACATTTTTTCATATGCTTGTTGGCTATTTGGATATATTATTTGGATAAATATATATTCAAGTCCTTTGGCTGTAATTTAATTATTAGTTTGTCATTTGTTGCTGAATTGTGGAAGTTCTTTACCAGTGCCTGATAAATATCACCTATTTAATAAATGTATTGATTCTGAATCTGAAAGTATTCTAGATTCCCCTTCACCTTTATTTTCCCTTAAATGACAGGTAATTCCAGAATTTTTTTTATCCCCTTAGACCCATCTCTAATATTTCTGCATATGCTTCTGATTTATACATTCAGATATCATAAAATCATGATTTTTTTCCAGGACTGTGTACTTCTTCCCCTTTGTAGCCTCTCTGCTCACCATCAACTCATACTTAGGGAAAGAAAATGTGCAACATTCTTATGAGTAATACAGATTCTTCCCCCAATGTAACTTAAAAGAAGCTATCCCTCAATCATAAGAATCATTTTTATTATCATTTCCAAAATCACGAGAGTTGTTGTTTTATGTTTGTTTAATGTAAGTCAAATTCATGATCTCCTACCTGCATTTTACTTTTAGAAACAAATAAAATAAAATGACTTCAAATTTCTATTATTGAAAAAATGCATATTCTTTAGTAAAGACCATTAACATGATGTCTTAGAAAAAAGCTTTTCAGTTTCTCCTTTACTTTTTCCTATATGCAAATTCATCATTTGTAACTGTAAATGTTTCCTTACTAAAACTTTTCCTTAGCTATATTCTCTCTGTTCCAAAGCTTCGAGTTTTGGAACACAATTATGCCACTGACTAAGCAATGTGGGATTTTAGTTTTATTAAAAGGGATCTAACTACTTACTTTATATGTCAACAAAATCATTTTTGCATGCAAAGAGGAGTTCAATAAACTGCAAAAGCCACTTTCAAAAATATGTCCCCTAAGAATGTGAGTGAATATTCTGATATTGGTTAATTAAATGGGAAGTACTTGATTTTAGGAAGATGATTATTCCTCATTACTTTATCACAATGAAAGCATATATGATGACCATATACAATTTAATATACTTGGCTCCTGTGGATGATTCTACATTGTTTTTGTCTCCTTGATGAATTAGTTAACTTGAGGAACTGTTAGTATTTTTCTGTTGAAGCCAAGCTTATTACCCGTGCCCATATGTCTGTAGTAAGAGCAATTGGGAATATAGAAACCTTGCATCTGGAAGGAGTTAGCTTTGCTTCCTCTGTAATGGCTTCCAATCATTCTTTCTAAAAAACCCAGTCTTACAGAAAAAGACTAGACTTTCATGCAAAACTCTGTTAAATTAACAGTTCATCATTTTATAGTACACTATAATGGAACTCTATGTTCAGTCATGTGCTCTTGTTCACACTCCTGAAATCTCATTACAAAGTCAGCCTTAGACATATGGCTGAGTCTATAGCTACTTACTTCTTAAAAGAGGGCTGAAGTTAGTCTCTCCTTACCTCATTTATCAAATATGCATGCAAAATGTGATCTTATATGTCAACTTCACTTCTTTTTTCTTTTCCTTTATTTCTTTTTCTTTATTTCCTTACTTCCTGCTTTCTTTTCTTTTTCTTTTGAAACATTAGATTCAGTTTATTTCAAAAATATCTAGCTTCTTTCTTGAACATTAGTTCTCATACCCAAGAGATGTAAAACTATAACGCCAGGTGAGAGGTATCATGTTGTATGTACTAAAATCAGATTGTTAGTAACAACATGCCCAACATGCAGGCTTTTGTTGAAATGTTAAATTTGCCATTTATGTATTGCTATGACTAAAGCTATATTCAGCTTTGATTTGGTGGGCAATTGTATGTTCCTTCTTGCTTGGATTGGTATACATTGGTTCTTGAGTTTCTTGTTGATTTCCAATAGTAAATAACACTGGTGTATTTCCATGAGTGTAGGACGCTCTTGTGGTTTGAAAAAAAATGAGTTGTTAATTTGGCTGTACATCAAATTAGATCCTGAAATACAGGGCACTTGCACACAGGATGCTGATAGGTGGGTCAAGTTATTTCAAAAAGAGACATTAATTGTGTTACACATTTAGCCCATTTCTTTCTCTGTGTATCATCGTATTGCTGTATTGCAGTGGGGTACCACTTAGCCCATTGCTTCCATTGTAGGGGAAACTTTTCTAAAGCAGCCATTTGTATTGCTTTTATAGTTTTGGGATGGCCCCTTGTGAGGGGCCAGAGTAACTACACCAATAAATTTCTTCTCAGGTTGGCTTTGCCACAGACTTTCTCATTATTGTTTCTATTTCCAGTAAGGTGGGTTGTGTGTATATGTTTTTAAAGGATCTTCTAGAAGAGTAACAGTAAGAGGTTATTTCCCTCAAATATTTTCCATATGCTTATTAGTGGTGGTCTTGGTAGGTCTGGCAAATTTTCTTAAGTAAGTAGTTGTTATTTTGGATGGAGAATTACCATCCTGAAAGCAGTCAGGTTTCTCCATGGGATTTAATGTCTTTTACAAGAGTTATTGTTGCTGAAACACCCAAGAGCTGTGTTGCTTATGGTGCATAGCCAAGAGGGCAATCGTTCTAAGACTCAATTCCATTGAGTGTTATGTAAAACTGGCAGTTGGTTTTGTGAGGTAAGGTTAGGGAATGATGCACAGCTGGTTGTTGTTTTGACTTTTCATACACACCTTGGCTAAGGTGCTTATATGTTTTTACACATTGCTTGTTTTTGTTTGTATTGATTAGCAGTCATTGAGGCGATCCATGGTGCACTAAGATGAGCAGAGTGGGAGCCAATGTGGCAATTTCCCCCCATCTCTTTATCCCAAATGTCTCCATTGGGCCCTGTGTTTTCTAGCCCTGATTTTCTGAGGTTCTAAATAGTTAGCTCATTGGCCTCTTAGCCAAGAGTCAGTAAGAATATGAGCTTCAGGAAAACATTTGTCAAGGGCAACCTCTAGTGCTACGAATATTGCATGCAGATCAGCTCATGTGACACTTTGGTCTTTCAGTCATACAGAAATTGGAGTGTTTGAATAGAGGTGATAGGTTTCAGCTGTGCATTATCTGGCTCCCTTATACTTCATGCTCATAGCATCAATGAAGAAAAGCCATTGCTTTTCTTGGTTTGAGAATGCTGACCAACCTCCATGTAGTCCCTACTGAAGGTTTTGGCGAGTTAACCTCAATGGCAGAATATGGTTATTTCTTCATTTCTTCCAGTAGAGCCAGAATTATTTCAATCATGTAGGTGTAATTTCCATTTTAATAAAAAGGCCTCTGTTGTGATCCAATTTCACAGGGAGATCTTTCCATTACTCAGAGCATAATAAGAATCTCAGTCCATAGAATAATTGGCTTTGTCCCTATAAGGGCTTCAGTTAAGATAAATGTCTAGTATGCCAGCCAGGATTGCCTCTTTAGTAGTTAACATCTTTTGGTTGAGTCTGAAAACCACTTATACCAAATGCCTGTGGGTAAGCATTTACCTGTCCATTTGGTCCAGAAACTTCTAGAAATAAACTTGGGGGTGGCTCAAACTTAAAATTGTAAGTCCCGTTTCCAAGGCTGCAGTGAGAAAGCCAAACTGACAACTTCCTTTAGTTTATCCAGTGCCTGTCATTTCTCAGGTCCCAAGTGAAAAGTAGAGGACAGGTGGTGACTTAATAATGAAGGCCAACTAATATTGGAAGTGAGTAATATGTTGGAGCAGAATCCAAACATTTCTCTTCAGTATTGGGTCCAATGTAGGAGATTGGAGCACTAAGAGTTTACCTTTTAAGCTACAAATTGGGAACAGTAGCACTTCTAAGCTCCAGATGTAGCTCCCTAATTTAACACTGAGAGGTCCCTCATACTTTATGTGAAGAAATTGTTCATCCCTTTATGATGACCTGTGAGATAGTATCTTGGTCAGATCCTGTGAGGAGGATGTCATTTATATAATGGCAAAGCTGAGTTTCTGGTGGGAGTGAGAAGCAAATATCTAGGTCCAAATGGCAAAGCCTGTATGTGATCAGGGAAAGGCATACTATTGACCCTCAAAGATGAAGATAAATTGTGGTTGAGTCTCCTGTGATATATTTACTGAATAGAACATATTAGCCAAGTCTACAATAGCAACGATTTACCCATGTCATTTTGAATGTCATCCTTTAAAGTATAGATATCTGGTAGAGGTAGGTGCTTACACAGAGACAAATTTATTTAACTTTCCATAGTCAATAGTTAGTGTCCACTTATCAGCAGTTACTTTCAGTACAGGTCATAATGGGGGATTGGAATCAGTACTCCTTCTTTAACTTAGCTATAACAGGTCATAATCCTTCAGTGCTATGCCCAGCCCTACCTAAATCAGTATTTTATCATATTTACCATCCACACTGGTAGGGAAAGTTGACTGTTTCTTTCCAGGTCATGCCCATCAATCAAGAGTCTAACAGCCTTAGATATGTTCCATTAAGTTACCTGCTGACTGAGGATGTCTAAACAATGGGAAAAGGGATAGTCTCCTGGAAGGGGGTGTGCGAAAGGTGACAATCAGGTAGAGCATCTTTTACCAAAAAGATGGGCCAGTTTAACAAAAACTGAGCCAGTTGTAAGATTCAAATTCATTAACTTTAATTAATCTTCCTTTCAAGCCAGTAATCTCCTGGGGCTAGTGGGTAGGGAGGAAACCCTTTAAAACATGAGTACTTTCATGGATTAAGAATATTTGAGCATCTTTGTCTAACCAATTGGAGCCAGCCAATGTTTGTCCATTCACTCATCATGCATCCTTTCATTCATGGAGCCCAGACTTCATTCATCATTCATTCATCCATCATTCATTCATTCATTCATTCATTCATGGAGTCAAACTACAGTTAATGTGGTAAAAGACTAATTGTCTACTTAAAGGGGCCAACTTTCAAGAAATACAGATCCCTAGGTGGGGACAGGTTCCTGTCACCAGCTGAGATCACGGGTAGATGAAAAAGGTGAGGCTGCTTCCAAAGAAGATACCTGTCACAGATTATAATGTAATTATAGTGAGTATTGTAATTGTTCCACTGATTTACTATATATTATGCAATTTAGAACCCTTTATCTCCAAAATAACCTCTCTTGTACATCTCAGATTAATACTTAAGCAGGGGCCTGGCTGTATGTGACTTGTTTGGCCTAGGAAGGGGTGGCCTCCCCATCGATAGTAATTTCGATTAGGCCTAGAAGTGGATTGTAGAATTAACAAGCAACACTTGGCTCAGAGTTTGTCTCCCATGAGTTTCTATTAAATCCTGGGCAGCTATGCCTTCTTTAATATTTTACATCAGGCATTATTGTCTGTAAAGGGGATTTATATTTGTTGGGATCCCCCCTGAGAAACATCTGGATTGACTCAGTACTCAATTCAGCATCCTCAGGACATTCCAAGTCATCATGCTGAACTCTACTCATTGTCTGACCCAGTCTGACATGCCTAGCTGAAGATCTTTGGTCTCAGCTAATGTTTTCTATTCATAGTTGGCCTGTCCATGTGGGCCTAATTTAAGGTGGGCTGCCCTCCATGCCATGGAAATTCATATCAAGGTTTATATAGACAGGGATCCAAAGCCTCTTCTGGGGGTCATTCCCACCTTCTGCACTAATTGTGGGGTTCCTTTGGTAGGGACACCATTTTCTCATCCTTATTATGTCACCCAATTGTTTAATTTCAACCTCCGGTAGATGGAGCTCCAACCCTGCCAGATACACCATACAGGCAGGTAGCCCCTTTTTGGTTAGTTCCTGGATAGATCCTTAAAGAGACTCTGGGCCTCAGGGTGAGAGAAAGGACATGTTATCTCCTCCAAAGGACAACCAACTTGACCCTTCCCCATTTTTCTTTTCTGTCTTTATTATTTTGAGGGTGGTTACCAGCAGAAAAGAGTAAATTATCCTCGCCACTATCACAGTGGTATCATCCTACCTTATCCACTAGAGGACACCAGGCCTCTTCCCCAGGATTCTCCCCCCAGCCTTAACCTAGAGTTTAAGCCTCCTCTCCAGGTGGCAACCTGATGAGAAGCAGTGGCAAGAAACACTCAACATGCATCTGTGCTTTGAAGTACCTGTTTTTTTTTTTAAATGTTCATTTATTTTTGGAAGAGAGAGAGAGACAGAGTGCAAGTGGGGGAGGGGCAGAAAGAGAGGGAGGCACAGAATCTGAAGCAGGCTCCAGGCTCTGAGCTGTCAGCACAGAGCCCGATGCTGGGCTGGAACCCATGTACCTTGAGATCATGACATGAGCCAAAGTCAGATGCTGAACTGACTGAGCCACCCAGGCACCCCTGAAGTACCTGTTTAGTCACTTTAAGCAATACTTTAGCAGGTTCAGCCCAAGGGTTGGTTTGGATGTCACTCTGGGGATGGGCTAGAATGAGACCATCTGCCATAACAAATCCTAGAGTGACAGCTGCAGTCATGCCAACTGTTTACAAAGGTATCTCCCCCAACTGCACTCAGGAGGCTGGCTTTGGCCTGACATCTCTGACTTATTGGCTCATTTGTCTGCCATAGGAGTCTCCAGAGAGGAGGATATCCTCTTGCCTCAGAGTACCCCAAATCATCAGCTATAGGGACCTCACTCACTAGGGCCCATTCTGAGTGATGGGGAGCCCACCCTTGGTACAGTGGTCTGTTCTCCTCCCCTTTGTCTGTTTAGGCCCACAGGTATTATAATGTCCAGAATAGCCCAGTGGGGACCCAGGTGTGTGTGCTGACCTCTCTTCTCAGGCAGCTGGCACCTCTGATACCCAAAATCAGTTCCAATGGTGTGAGTTCACTCAAATATTAATATTGCTTGGCCAATCCAATGAGGCACAGGGAGACAACAAGAAATATAGAGTGTAATACAACACAGAGCAATGCCACACCAGAGTTCAGGTGTTCCAAAGTTTGAGTGCCAATCACTTAAGGCCATCCTGGATCATTTTGCCGACTGATTGTCTTATTGATTGGGTAGGTCCCATCACTCATTTCCTGATCAACTCCAAAATTTCTCCCCTTTTCCTCATCACTACTTTTAAGTGGTTTGAGGGATTTTGAGGCTGGTCAAGGAAAATGATATGACATAATGTAGAGTTGTAAGATATTTGAAGAGGTTATGAGCATAGATTTCAAAAACTGTAGAAAGACATCAAGGAGCCTAACACATTTAAGGAGTCTACACATACCTAAGCAAGATAAATACAGACAAACACCACACCCATATACAACACAGCTAAATCTCCTGAAAACAAATAACAAAAACATTTCTAGGAGTGGCCAGAGGAGGAAGGGTAACATACTGTCACCCTCATGGAAACAAAAATAAGGCCAATAGTTGATTTCCTGTTTTAGTTTCCTATGACTACTATAACAAATTGCCACAGACTTGGTTGCTTAAAACAAAAGAAATTATTTTCATCTTATCATTCAAGAGCCCAAAGTTCCAAAATCAAGATGTCAGCAGGACCACGCACCCCTCTGAATGCTCTATAGGAAAATCCTTCCTTACCTTTTCCAGCTCCTGGTGGCTTCTGGTATTCCTCGACTTATGTAAGCATAACTCCAATGCCTGCATCTCCTGTGACTTCATACCTCAGTCTTATAAGGACACCAGTCATACTAGAGTGGATTAAAGGCCCATATCACTCCCATATGACCTTATGCTAAACAATTACATCTACAACAACCTTATTCCCAAACAGAATCATGTTCTAAGCCATTAGACGTTAGGACATTAATACATCTTTCTTGGGGAACATAATTCAACCAATGACAAATAATGAGATATAATTTTGTACCTAATACTTAGACTGAAAACTGGAAAATGTCAAATATTTACATGTATTTGAGTCTCTTGGAAAGGAATCAGAGGTAGTCAGAGGCTTCATCTCAGAAGCAGGTAAGTAATATGGTGTGAATGTGAACATGGAACATTACAGATCACTTAGAAAGAAGAAAGTAGATGTACACATGGAAAAATGAATATGTCTTTCAAAAAATAGTATTTAGGGGAAAGGTAAAATAAAGAACAAAATGATTCTTAACATAAACACTGTTTACATACATTAAACTCCAACAAAATATAAAATAAATTTCATATGAACACAAAAAAAACAGCATATCAATTGAATTAAACTAATAGTAATGTTGTGGAGACAAAAGGGAGCAGATAACCAAAGATTAATAGATAAAATAGGAGGAAGGCATTGCAGACAATGTGCCAAACTGAATATACAGGGGCATATCAAGGAGCATGATTAAGTTACAATTTGGCTCCTAGGATGAGATAGGCAGGATTATAGAATGAACCTGAATAATCCATATATCTATATAATTTCTTCCACTTCTGTGCGGGCAGGATCTGTAAATATGATGAGAGATCACTCTTTTGATTATGTTATGCTATAGGCAAAAGGAAGTCTGTAGATGCAGTTAGGTTCCTTAATCAGTTGTTTCTGAGTTAATTAAAAGACAGCTTAGATTAGCCTCACTTAATCAGACAAATCTTTGAGGTCAGGAAGATTCCCATGCTGTCCTTAAATAGGGAAGATCTCATGTTGTGAATGGTTCTAGGGAGGGAGACACATGGCAAGAACCTGGGGTCAGCCTCTAGGATGTAAAAATAATCCTCAGTTTATAGCTTCCAGGAAAACAAATACTTAGTCTTACATTCATAAACTAATGGATTATGCCAACATCCATGGGAGCCTGAGAGAGGATTCAGGGTTCTAGGGATCAATGAATATAGCCCAGCCACCATCACTGACTGCTACCTTCTGAGACATGAGCAGAGGACCCAGGCAGGCTATGCCAGACTCCTAACCTATGCAAACTGAGATAGTAAATGTAGTACATTGTAAGCTCGAAGTTTGAGATAATTTGTTACACATCAATAGATAACTAATATAAAGAGCAAAAGAAAAACAGCAAAAATACTTCTACCCTTGAGGTCAAAAGGGGAAAGGAAAGTGAAAGAAAGATGGAAGGAAAGTGAAGCTGCTCTGCTTTATTAATGTTATCTTTTAGCAGTCTGTTAGCAGCAGACTAACTTTTTGCCTCCTTTCATGTTAGTTCATCCTGTATTGGTTAGTTCATCTATTTGGTTAGTTCCAGTTGCTGCACTAGAAGTGTTGGATACCAAGAAAATAATGAGAAAACACACTGGAAAAAAAAAAAAAAAGACATGGTCACTGCCCTCATAAAGCTTATCATAAAACAAGAAATTACAATAGATCTTTGTATGTGTGATGTAAATGCCTGATTTTACGTTTTCGATTGCTGAGGCATCGAATTCAAAAGACACTCATCTTAAATAAACATATTGCTAGCCCTATGACACTGATACTAGCAAAACAACCAAATAAGGACCCAGGCCATCTGAGTCCCCACACGCCCCATGAAGTTCCTTCTTCCAGAAAGCTCCAGGTAACCTGAATTACTAACCCTTTGAGTGACCCTGCTTCTTTCTTCCCAAGCTCTAATTCCCATTCTTATGCTTAAATTAGCCAATAAAGGAGCCCAGCTCAGTTGGTTAAGTGTCTGACCTTGGCTCAGGTCATGATCTTGTGGTTCCTGGGTTTGAGCCCCGCCATCAGACTCTGTGCTGACAGCTCAGAGCCTGGAACCTGCTTTAGATTCTGTGTCTCCCTTTCTCTCTGCCCCTCCCCTGCTTGCGCTCTGTTTCTCTCTCAAAAATAAATAAACATTAAAACAATTATATTAGCCAATAAAGAGTGAACCCAGGAAACCCTAGACACCCCACCCTCAACCCTAGTAAGGACAGAGCTCTAGGTCCACAGTCAGTCTGTCTCTGTTTCTCAAATTTTCCATGCAACCTTTCTGTATGGCCTTCAGGATTTGTGAGGAATACATTTTCTTATGTTAAGTTCCTTGATGGTTTTAGCTGAAGTGCTTCCTTCAATCATCATAAGACCACAAGTGCTGGTCCAGCAACAACATTGGCCCTAGTAGGGGAAATATCTGTGGAGACTCCCTATAGTAATATGGGTGATTGAGTGCCTCAGGAATTCCAGGCATGGCTACTTATAGGCTGGGACAGACACAATAGTATGTTGATAATAGGCCAAAGAGCAACAAGAATAATATGTAATAGTGTCCTTTGAAACCTGTGTTTATAGTGAATTCTCATTCCCCTGATATGATTTTTAGAGACCTCATTCTCTCTTGCACTCTCTGGTTATATTAGTCTATTTTCATCTTGATAAGCTGAAAATGTGTTAAAAGTTTTAGCAGATGAATTCCATTTTTAATCTTTTGGAATGCAAAGAAAACTTCTACTTAAATCCTGCCCTCTAGTAGGGAGCACAGGGTGAGTTTAAAGGACCTCATTAGGAACACAAAGCTAAACATTCCTGAAGATTGTTGAAAAAATTTCCTAGAGGATTTATTTACTCACAGAGGCTGAATCACAGCTTTATGACAGCTTCTGAAAGATCTCCTTTCTACCCTCCCTGCACCCCCCTCCTTATTTATTTTTTTAAACAAATCCAGGGGTAGTTTGTACTGAAGCATATTAAGAGGCCAGATTAATTAAAATTATATGTATGTATTAAATAAATAAATATAGTTATTCTGGAAATGCCAGAATAAAATACAATCATTCAATTTGTAATTAGTATTTGAACAATAATGTACATCAATTGTGTTTTCACTTTATTGATCATATTACTCATTTAATATGTGTCACGTTTAATACATAATGTAAAATACTCTCTATTAAAAGGAAATTACATTGTTTTTATGCAAACCTACTTTAGACAATGGCAAAGATTTTTATGAGAATCCATTTTATTTTCTTTCTGTGTTCTCAGGAAGAATTTTATTTCCTAGGTCAGGTTGTATGACTGATTTTTGGCCAGTGGAATATGGGTAAGAATGATATACATGACTTCCAGACATGACCATAAATCCTGTTGGGAGAACTTTCACTGTATTTATTCCCCTTTTTCAGTGACCAAGAAAGTCATTTTAAAGCTGATAACCTCAAAATATGGAAGAAGTTTGAGTATTTAAAAGAATGTATATAACAGAGCTTTCACTGACATTAGTAACACAAGCAGCAATAAAATGCTATTGCATCAGGTCATTGCTATTTTGGGGTTATTTCACAGCAACATAGCTTATCTTCCTCTAATACAATAATCAATATTGCTTTATTTGCCTTCCAAAGTAGCATTTTCAAATTTGAGTTGGGATTATGTTATGTTTGGTCAGCAGAATTTTTTCTTAATTAATTTTAGGGGCACCTGGGTGGCTCAGTCAGTTAAACGTCCAACTTCAGCTCAGGTCATGATCTTGTGGTTCGTGGGTTCAAGACCCACGTCGGTCTCTGTGCTGACATTTCAGAACCTGGAGCCTGCTTCAGGTTCTGTGTCTCCCTCTCTCTTTGCCCCTCCTCTGCTCATGTTCTGTCTCCCTCTTTCTCAAAAATAAATAAACATTAAAAAATTAAATTAATTTTATATGCCTTTAGATGCTGAATACACTATTTAATTACTATTTCCTTGTTACTACATCCCTTCTTCATTACATTTTTTATATGACAGGCCCTGGAATCCATTTGGTCTTGCAGGCCGCTGCTATATAATAAGTCTTACTTAATATCATCTAATGCTGAGCAAGCAAATGGTAGGTTTTGTATACTTTTCTATATATATGAGTTATGTGCTTCTCAAAGATACACATAACAGGAACAGTTGGATAAATTTTAAAGCCTGGTATTTTCAAAAAATACTGCACATGGATAAGAAAAAATGTGATAGTATAACCTAAAATATGGAACTATTCCATCTAGGTAGGAAGCTAGGTTTAAAAATCAGTATTAAATATGCAATGCACCTTGCAAAAATTTATGTGACTATTAACAAAAATGATAAATAGATAACTGCAGACCATCTTGCAATATTTATAAGTATGGGATTAAAGCCTCTCAAAATCAAAACTATGTGTCTTGAGCATATAAACTAAAGTTTATGGGATTTAATTAAAGTGGGCTATGGTTCCAGGCAGGAATATGCTATGAGATTCAAACTCCTCCTGATGCTATGCAAATATTAGATTTGCCCAAGCAGTGCCAAAAGTCTATCACAAAATCTTTTTGACGTACTTATAATTTTATTTTCATAGCAAGATTTTATAAATGGGGGATGGACCAGAGGCAGGATATCATATGAAACCAGTCTTAATATATAGGTTTTAGACATCTTTTCTTAATCCTAGGCCAATATCTGATTCTTTCCCATCAGTTCCCCAGAATTGTTTTGAAGATATATTTCCCATCATTTTATTGACTAGTCCTTTTATTTTAAAGACTTTAATAGTAACTGTTGCAGTGAAATGGACAAGGAGGATCTAACATCAACACTGAAAGATCTTAGAAAGTCATTGTCACAGAACAATGGTATTAACACTTTTTCTTAAATGGGCCTAGAGAAACTCTCTTATCTACTGCTGAGAATTACCTGTTGGGATGATCCTACTGAATAAAATGTAATAAGCAAATACTGCTAAGTTTCCTAAGATTCTAATTTTCTGATGTGAGACTAAGATTGTAATTCTCTGACATGAGCCACTTCCTTAAATATGCCTCACGTGTACACTATTTGTTGGCACTTTCACCCTTGTTCTGTCAAGATGTCTCTTTCATATACAACACAAGCAATTCCTCTGTAGTGCTTATGACTTTCTTATACTATTTTTTCTGGAGGTCTGTCTGAATCTGTATTCTAGAAACAAATAAAAATATAAAGATTGTACAGTTGTATTAGAATAAACACATGAACATGAGCTATCTAGCTAGCCAGCTCAACATTATTCCAGTGTGCTTTCAAACTTTCCTACAGTCCTGGCAGTAATTTGTTTTTATTCACTTATGTATATATTCTGCACATATTTATTAAGCAAGCCAGGATCCTAATCAGGAAATGACCACCAGGAGGATGAGTCTGACCATTAGCCTGCTTTTCTCCTATGTCAGAATATGTAATGATGCAAATGTCTTGTAATATTTTAGATACAACAGGGGAAAATAGATCATAATGATATAAATAGATGAATAAATAATGTAAAAGTTCCATGAGGAACAGAATATTTATATAGTTTTAAAATCTTTCCCCATCAATTAATTATTAATTACAACTGAAATAAATTACAAACGCTTCCATTAACTCCCACTGCACCAAATGTCTAATACTGTAAAACAAAACAACTGCTAGAGGAGTTTGCATGTAGAAGAAAGGAATGGCATCATTTCCCATTTTTGTTCCCCCCCCCTTTTTTTTTAAACCTGATTGCAGATGTAACTCTGACAATTTAGGGGGCATAAAACTTGGAGAAAAATTCTTCAGTCTTAACTGGCTTGAAGAAACAGAGATCAGAGTTTGAAGCCATCACACCTAGAAAATGAAAAGTTCCATTTAGCAGGTAATTATGTGAATAAACTCTGCTCAGGTTTCTGACTAATCTCCAAACTCACATGGTCAAGGCAGACTCAAGAAGTCTACCTAAATTTAAAAAAAAAACAAAGAAAATTTCACATGGTATCCACCCCAGGGGAGACATAAATTAGATTGTGAGTCAGGCCAAATTAACTGAATGCTAAAGCAAACAAACAAAAATACTCTTCTGAGGAACATAACAGAATCTAGAGTCTCTACAATGTATCGTCAGGATACAATACATATATTAAGACATTAAAAAAACCCCACAAAAGTGTGACCCAAACTCAAGAAAACACAACAGAGAATGTCCCAAGATAATACAGTTACTGAAATTAGCAGACAGGGATACTATAGTAGCTACTATAAGTTCTCAAGGTTATAAAATTAAATACTCATGATGAATCAACAAATAGGAAATCTCAAAAGTGAAATGGAAACAATTTTGTCTGCTGAAAGTTTATTGCATTTACCTTTATTTTTGTATAACCTTTCCCCCCAGTGGATAGAGACTTCCAAATTGACTGTTATAGTGGACTGAATACTGTTCTGCTACAAAGGCAAAATATCCTAATCCCCATAACGAGTGAATGTTACCTTTTATGTTAAAGTTTTTGTGGATGTAATATGGTAACTATCTTGAGATGATAGGATGATTCTGGAATATCTGGGTGGCTCCTAAATGCCATCAAAGTATCCAGAGGGATAATGAAAGAATAGACACACAAAAAGGATAAGGTGGTATAAAGATATAGGCAAAGATTAGGGTGATATGTCCATAAAACAAGAAATAGCAGCACACCAGAAACTGGAAGAGGCAATAATTGAATTCTCCCTAGAGTCTCTGGTGAAGTCTCTAACACATTGATTCCAGACTTCTTGTCTTCAGAACTGGGAGAGAATAAACTTCTGTTGTTTTAAGCCACCAAATCTGTAGCAATTTATTACAGTAGCCCTGGTAATATACAGATTTTTATACTAGATGTGGAATGCTACTGTAACAAACATCTAAAACTGAGGAAGTTACTCTGGAATTGGACAATGAGTATTTGCTGAACGAATTTAGAAGCCCATGATAGAATAAATCTAAGATTGCTTTAAACCATGGATATATATACATGGATGTTACAAGTATTTCTGGTGAGAGTTCAGTAGGAAGTGAGAAGCATGGTAGATAAAATATATTTTATCATAGAGAATATCTGTATCAGAATAAACATAATGTTGGTAGAAATATCAGCGTTAAAGATGTTTCTGATAATGCTGTGCCCTACACTTGCGTGGAAACTAGAATCTGTTGGTGATGGATATTCAGCTGAGGAGAATTCTAAAGAAAGTACTGAATATGTGATCTGACATCTCTTTGCTGACAACAGTAAAACGCAAGAGGAAAGACAAACCGAGGAAGGAACTGTTAAGAGGAAGGAACTGTTAAGTGTAAAGGAACTAGAATTTGATAATTTTTGGAGGTTCTTGACCTATCCAAGGGGCAGAGGATGCTATTATTGGGAAACTCACTGTTGGAAGGTGTGCTCTGGAAAGAAGGTAAAGAATGTTGGACAACTTTTGGCTGAAAAGATTAGGTATGTGACTCATGAGTTTGCTCAACCATATCAGCAAAAGTCAGTAACAGACATGGTATTATCTACAAAAGGTCTTGGAGTACATTCTTGTCCAACTGTATGGATCCTTGTTACATCCATGAAAGAACCCAAAGGTGTCTCAGAACTTTATATCAACAGAAACACTACCACCTTGGTCTGGTATGGACAGAGACAGGATGAAATAAAAGAAGGTTGTTGCACTCCCAAATTCTACATACAGGTAACAGACTGATAAAATTCCTCATCTGCAAACATATGCAACCCTTTAAGAAAAAGAGAAGATGACTCCAAGAGGGCAGCCTTGGGCTCAAAGGGCAGATCTTTGGGCAAAAAAAAAAGGCCTATCTATGGCTTCAGAGGCCAGATCTGTGGCCACAAAGAAAATACTGGTGGTCACAAAGCCTAGAACCTCATGTTACAGATTACTGTTATGTCTTGAATCTAATGGAATTTGCCCTGTTGGATTTTGAAATTTCTTCAGAATGGTGACCCCTTTCTTCTTTCCATTTCCATCTTTTGAAATGGGCTGTTTATAACTATTATCCTATGCTTGTCCCACCAATGTATTTTAGAAACAAGTAAATTGTTTTATAGATTTACAAGTCCATAGATGGAGAACAATTTTCTGAGATGAATTATATCTAGTTTCATCTATATACGATTTAAATAATTTAGATAATGAGATCTGAGACTTTTAAACTGCTAATATTTACATGCAATGTTGCACTTGGGTTGATTCTACACTGGGTAGAATTCACTAGTAAATCCTCCTGCTTGGGACTTTCATTTTGGAAAGTTTTTTGACCAATAACTCAATATTTCTACTTGTTACACATCTATTCAGATTTTGCCTTTCTTTTTGAGTCATTTTTGGTAGTCTGTATCTCTCTGGGAATATTTCCATTTCACCTAGCTTAATCTCATCTGTTGGTATAAAAGTGTTCATAGTATTCCATTCTTCACTACAAGGTTGATAGTAACATACACTCTATTATTTCTGCTTTTTAAAATCTGTATCTTATTTTTCTTTCTTAGAAATATAGCTAAAGTTTATCGATATTGTCAAATTTGTTTTGTTGATTTTATCTACTGTTTTTCTATACCCTATTTTGTTCATTTATTTTTTTAACATTTTTTAATTTATTTTTGAGAGACAGAGAGAGAGCACAGGGAGTGGAGGGGCCAAGAGAGAGGGGACAGAGACTCTGAAGCAGACTCTGCGCCATTGATAGCAATGAGGTGGATGTGGGCCTCCAACTCATGAAGTGTGAGATCATGACCTGAGCTCAAGTTGGGCACTCAACCAATTGAGCCACCCACATGCCCCTACCCTATGTTGTTAATTTCTGATGTAATTTTTTCTTGTGATTGTATTAGGCTTATTTTGCTTTTTTTAAATTTATTATTTCCTTAAAATGTAGGATTCAGTTATTGATATGATAAGCTTTTTATTTTTTGTAACTTATGTATTTACAGCTATAAATTTCTCTTTAATACTATTTTCACTGCAAGTTTTGTCATATTGTGTTTTGTTTTCATTTGTCTAAAAGTATTTTCTAAATTTTCTTTTAATTTCTTCTTTAAGCCAATGGATATTTAGGAGTATATTTGTGTTTTTTCCCCAAATTTCTTGCTGTAAATGACTTCTAATTTTATTCCATTATGGTTGGGTAATATACTTTGTGTGATTCCAAACTTTATAATTTTATTTAGACTTGTTCTGTGGCCTAATATATGTTCTATGCACACTTGTAAGGAATATGTATTTTCCTATTGTTGCATAGGTTGTTCTACAGATATCTGCTAGGTATGTTTGATAGTGGTATTCAAGTCTTCTGTTCCTCATTGCTGTTCTGTTCAGTTGTATCCATTATTGAAAGTGAGATACTGGAGTCTTCCAAATATTACTGTTGAATTATATATTTCTCTCTTTATGTTAGGTGCATAAAAGTCTGTATTTTATTTTCACTGATTATTTATCATTATAAAATAACCTTCTCTGTCTCTAGTTGTAATTTATATATTAAAGTCCATTTCATCTGATATCATTAGGGCCATCCCACCACTTTTTTGGTTAAGATTTGAATGATGTATATTTCTATCCTTTGCTGTCAATCTAATTAAAGTCTACTTGGTCCAAAGTCTGGTTATCTTCAGGGTCAATTTCAATTGATAGCATTTTATTTTTTTCTTATGGATTGGCCATAGTTTCTTAATTTTTTGCATGTCTCATTTTTGTTGTTGTTGAAAAATGGACACTTGAAATTCTAAAATGTGACAAAACTTCTAATCAGAATGACATTCTATCTCCAGTGTTTGTTGTTTTTCCTGCTTGTGAGTTGCAAATGTTTGCTTATTCACTGATTTTTTTTTTTGTGAACTTATTTTGTAAAATCTGTATTCTTTTTCATGTGGCCACTTAAGTCTCTACGTGGTTAACTCAGTGGTTAACTAATTATGGCGTAGTTTTCTTTAAATGACCAGTATCAATCCCCCAGGTTTTGCAAAGGGGTTTGGAGACATGCCTTAAACATTCAGCCAGGAAGTTTACAACTTTGTTTTAGACTTCACTTCCTGCTTTTGCAGGGCCTCAGTGTTAGCCAGAGGTGACAGGAGAGCGTGTTCTCAGATCCTTCATCATGCATACAACTCTATGCATGTGAGTGGCCTTCTAGATTCCCAGAAAAATGTCACAGCTCTTCAAATCCTCTATAGACAATTTACTCATTAGCTTTTAAGTTCTTGGTTAGTCTATTGTTTCTTTTTTTAAAAAGTTTATTTATTTTGAGAGAGAAATAGAGGGAGAGTTAGGGAGAGAAAGAATCTTAAAGAGGCTCTGCACTGTCAGCGGGGAGCCTGATATGAGGCTCCAGCTCATGAGCCTCTTCATGTTAGGTACATAAAAGTGTGTATTTTTATATTTTCATTGATCATTTATCATCATAAAATATCTTTCTCTTTCTCTAGTTGTAATTTATATATTAAAATCTATCTCATCTGATATCATTATGGCCACCCCAGCACTTTTTTGGTTAAGATTTGGATGGCATATTTTTCCATTCTTTACTGTCAATCTAATTAAAGTCTGTGTCTACTTGGTCCAAAGTCTGATCATCTTCAGGGCCAGTTTCAATTGATAGCTTGACCTGAGATCATGACCTGAGCGGAAATCAAGAATCAGATGTTTAACTGACTAAGCCACCCAGGTGCCCCTTGGTTAGTCTATTGTTTATCCCAACTCTTATCCATTACCTCAGACAACTACGATGGTAAAATATATACCTATAAATGTCTTTTAAAACTTTCCCTAGCTAGACATTTTTAGCACAGAGTGCAGGTCAAATAAAGATAAGCCATTTGAATGGGATCTTTCAGGGAACAATCAAACAGATCAAATAGTGACAATTTATTGGCCATGACAATTTTAAAGAACTTCAGCTTCTTTTTGCGCCTTTCAATCTGATCCCAGCAATGTGGACTATTATTTTTCGAGATTACTGCTTAGTTGAGGAACAGGAAATGTGGTTAGGGCACATCAAACTGTCACAGACTCACTGCTCTTACTAAACTTCAACTATTTTCTTGAACATTCTCCAGGTGGCTAAGGTCTTGATTAATTTCCATAGTTCTAAAAAATTCGATTCTTCCAATTTTTGCCAATTTTTTTTATTGCTTTTATGGAAGGGTGAAATTTTGGAACTCTTTACTCTGCCAATATCACTGATATCACAAAATTATACTTTTAAATATTAGTTATATTACAATGTTTGCTTTTCTTCTTCAGGTATTCCTGTTACCCATGTGTTCAATATTTTTAAAATATCTTTCACAGCTATTCCCTTCTCTCTTCTTTTTCTCTTCATTTCTGTTTTTCTTTAAGTTTATTTTTTTATCCTCTCTCACTCATCTTTCACTTGTGTCTCTTCTTTCTTGAGACACAATATATTCTTTCTTCTTTATTTTTGAGATGATACTGTCTTTTTCTTCAACTTCTTTCTCAAGTTCTAGAAATTCTCATTTCATATCTTCTTCCTGTTTGTCTATTACTATTCTGAATATGTGAATTTCAATTTAAGGTATTTCTTTACAATATGAAAATGTTTAAGTCAGGTATTATGTTATAAATTTCCTCAAAATTTTGTCTGTAATATTTCAGCATGCTTTTGAATGGTAAAAGGTTTATATTAAATTTTGTTAGAATTTCTTTTTACTAGTGTTTTTGCTTTATATTTATCTTCTTGTTTGTTCACATTTTATTTTCCTGAACCAGTATTACAAGATCAAAAGTTGTATTATGGGTGGGTACAAAGGATTTGAGGTAGCTTTTATGGTGTCTGTGTTTAAGCAACCACCCCTCCTGTATATGTCATCTCCTATTATCCCCTGACTTGCTCACTGTGTTCCAGCCACATGCCAAATATGATCCTGTCTCAATCACTTTTTCTCCAGATATGTACATTGCTTGCTCCCACATTTCTTTCATTTCCATATGTCTATGACCAAATATCACCACACGGAAAGGATCTTGTGAGCTAACAGGAAACCCTTACTGTTTTCACTATATATACCACCTATAACACATGACAGAAAATGATGAAATCATACATATTTTTTGACTCCCTAAATATAAGTTTCATTACAGCAGTGACTTTATTTTGTACATAATTATATCACCAACCGGTGAGGCACATAGTGGGGACTGAATAAAAATTTACTGATTAAATGATGAATGCATCTTTTATGTTTTACACATTTATTTTAATCAAATATTGGTTTAAAATTCAGAAATAGTCTTTTATACATTATATTTATTCTTAAACTTTTTGTCAAAAAATTACAGTGAGCTAGTAAACACATACATGATTGATATGATAGCAATTTAAGAATGTGAACTATATTACATTGACACCATGAAATCTAAAAATACATACAGTATTGAAATAGTCAATAATATGACAAATTAAATCTCTCTTACATTTTGTTTCTTTTGGTCTTATTGTTAGGATAAAATACTAACCACATGTGTAAGTCTGTGTATAAAAATTAAGGGAAAATTCTATTCTCAAATATCATATTAAATATTTATATCCACTTGGTCACACTGAATAGACCTTTCAGTTATAAATTTCTGACTTTGCTCACATTAAATGATCTACTTTGTATTATAATTCACAAATTTAGTTCTCAGATTCATAAAAATAGCTAACTCTTATTCAATGTATCCATTCAAACTGGTTTGAAATGCTTTGCTCAACAAGGTGTGCTTAATAAGTGTTTTTGTGTAGGTAGTAGGAAACAAAGTGCAGCATAGTGAATTTACTTCTTCAGTTAGAAAGACCATTCAGCTAGAAGATCACTCAGGCAATCTGCAGTCTAGTAACTGCACCAACCACCGACTTATAATGCTTTCTCTCATAGGACTGTGGCACAGGGAGTCATATTTTGCATATCATGAAATAAGTATTATCAATTATTATACCAAGCAAATGCAGTCTATTTTTATTATACATTCATGTATGCTAAAGTTAAACCACTTCCAAAACAAATATTGGCTGTGTTTAGCTGGTGTATTTAAGCTACCAAATCACTGATAATTAATACTTAAGTTCAAGGCTCAGAAAAAAGAAAAGTCTTAGAATATTTAACCAATAATAACATTCCCATTTATTTTATCTACAAAAGGAATTGTTACATTGTATGGTAGTTATTATTTTGATCTTTTTAAGAACATCTATACTGTTTTCCAGAGTGACTGTACCAATTTACATTCCTACCAACTGTGTACAAGGGTTCCCTTTTCTCCACATCTTTAACAATACTTACTATAATTCATCTTTTTGATAATAGCAATTCTTACGGGTATGAGGTGATATTTCATTGTGTTTTTTTTTAATTTAAATTTTAGTTAGTTAACATACAGTGCAATATTGGAGTTTCAGGAGTAGAAGTCAATAATTCATCACTTACATACAACACCCAGCCCTCATCACCACAGTGCCTTCCTTAGTAAACATCAGCCACCTAGCCCACCTCCCACCCTTCTCTCTCCATTAGCCCATAGTTTGTTCTTTATCATTAAGAGTCTCTTGTGGTTTGTTTCTCTCTCTTTTCTCCCCCACCATTCCCATATTTTCATCTGTTTTGTTTCTTAAATTCCACATGTGAGTGAAATCATATGGTATTTGTCTGTCTCTGACTGACTTATTTTGCTTAGCATAATACATTCTAGCTCCATTCACGTCATTGTAAGTGGCAAGATTTCATTCTTTTTGATGGCTGAGTAACATTCCATTATGGATACACACACACACACACACACACACCCACATATATATATATATACACACTGGATCATAAGGTAGTTTTGTTCATTGTGGTTTTGGTTTGTATTTCCCTGATGATCAGTTATGCTGATTATCTTTACATGTGTCTGTTGGCCATCTGTATGTCTTCTTTGGAAATGTCTATTCAAGCCTTCTGCCCATTTTTTAATCAGGTTATTTGTTTTTTCAATATTAAGTTGTGTACATTCTCTATATATTTTGAATATTAACTTCTTATCAAATGGATTATTTTCCAATAACCTCTCCCATTAAGTAAATTTCTTTTTGTTTTGTATGATTTCCTTCACTGGAAAAGATGC
Organism: Lynx rufus; assembly: GCF_022079265.1. NCBI lineage: Eukaryota > Metazoa > Chordata > Mammalia > Carnivora > Felidae > Lynx > Lynx rufus. The sequence continues at coordinate 11,556,040 of NW_025814829.1, forward strand.
TTTTTATTTTGCTTTAATCCCATTTGTTCATTTCAGGTTTTGTTGCCCTTGCCTGAGGAGACTGGTCCAAAACAACAACAACAACAACAACAAAAATTGCTAAGACCAATGTCGAAGAGAGCATTGCTTATATTTCCTCTAGGAGTTTTATGGTTTTACATCTTACATTCAAGTCTTTAATCCATTTTGAATTTATTTTTGTATACAGTGTAAAAGATTGGTCCAGTTTCATTCTTTTGCATGTAACTATTTTTCCCAACACCACTTATTGAAGAGACTGTCTTTTCTGTATTGTATATCGTTGCCTCCTTTGTCATAGATTAATGATCAGATATGTGTAGGTTTATTTCTGGGCTACAGCTCTACTCTATTCCATTGCCCTATGTGTCTATTTTCATACCAGTAGCATACTGTCTTGATTATTACAGCTTTTGTAGTATAGTTTGAAATCAGGGAGTGTGATGCTTCCAGCTTTGTTCTTTCTCCAGATTGCTTTGGTTATTTGGGGTCTTTTAAGGTTCCACAAAAATTTTAGGATACTTCATTGTATTTCTGTGAAAAATGCGATTGGTATTTGGATGGGTATTGCATTGAATCCATAGATTACTTCAGGTAGTATGGACATTTTAACAATATTAATTCTTCCAATCCATGAGCACAGACTATCTTTCCATTTATTGGTGTCATTGAATAACTTTTTAAATAATACCTATGAGGCAATAGAAAGAAACTGTCCTGCCAGCCACATCTTCTTTAAGATCTCTTTCATTAAGACACCCAGCCTTCCACATCTCACCACAGAAATCCAAAATCTGCCTAATTTTGTTTTCCTCATGTTCCCTACCAATTCCTCCCTGCTGTAAATAGGTATGTCTTGTCTCATGTTCTCAACAACATTCCTGTTTACTGTTAAGAAGAGCAAAACATTATAAGCTATTTGATGTTCAAATTTAATAATACGCCATAAAATTAATATTTAATATTAATCTAACCTTTTGGGGCATATGGATCCTTTAAGATCTCCGCCAATATTACGTATGTATCAGCAAGCTGATGGTCATAAATCACTTTCCTTTTTAAAACTTTACATCTCCACTGATAATTTTTCAGCCCATAATATCCCCAAAAGACTAATTAAATGAAAAGTCAAATAACATTTTCTCTAATATATTCAAAAGTACATATAAATATTTCAGGTAGAGGGAACAATTTTATAATAAAATGATGAATTTTTAAATGGATTAATCTTTCTTTTAATTATAATTTTACTTTATAATTATAATTTTACATATAATTATAAAATTATAATGATAATTGGTTGAATTATCTCTTGAGTCTGAACTGAAAAATGTACTACCATAGATTATATCTTCATTAGTTACTTTTTCTTTTTTGTCTTTTCAATTGTAACTTTTACATGAATTAAAATATTTTCCTTCAAAATGCATTTTAAATTGAGCCAAAATTTTCCTTATAAAATGATTTATATATAAGCCAAAACACTATTTTTCAGAAGTTCTATCTTTTAAATATTTATGTCTTCTATTTGTTTCTCTCTGTCCCTTTGGCAGTGCTGTCTAAAACAGTTACACCATACTAATTAATAAATATACTAACATAATGAAATATAAAAGTCCTTTACAGTGGCTTACAGTTTAAATGTCAAGTTAAGAACCTTTAAGCATAGTGAAAAATAAGCCATTTTGTGGAGGGGTGGACACCTGATGCAGGTGTGGTAAGATGAAAGGAATATAGCAACTTTCTTAGTAAAAGTGTTATTAACATTTAAAAGAAAATAGACCCTTATTAAACTTTCTGAAGTAAAATATATTTTCATTTTTCATGATAACATTTTGACCCAAACCAGTGCAAAGCAGAGTTTGTAAGCTTTATATGGAATAAAGCAATACTGTTCTGAATAACAAATATCTAATCTTAACCCCTGAATTACATTGCCATGTGTTACTGAGTAAGTTACACTCTCAAGTCATCTCTTTCCATCATGAAATTAAAATATTGGCATATTTGGGGCGCCTGGGTGGCACAGTCGGTTAAGCGTCCAACTTCAGCCAGGTCACGATCTCGCGGTCCGTGAGTTCGAGCCCCGCGTCAGGCTCTGGGCTGATGGCTCAGAGCCTGGAGCCTGTTTCCGATTCTGTGTCTCCCTCTCTCTCTGCCCCTCCCCCGTTCATGCTCTGTCTCTCTCTGTCCCAAAAATAAATAAACGTTCAAAAAACAAATTAAAAAAAAATTGGCATATTTAATTTATAAGTTGTCTATTAACTCTACAGAGTTTAACATGTCTTTTATTTTCGATTAACCTCTCTGTTTGTTTAAATATTAATTTTATTTTCCAATATAAATCATCTTTATATTCCTAAAGAAATTTTACTTGCCACTTGTAGCTTATACATTCAATTGAATTGTTGAGTTTTGTTTTCTAGGAATTTGTGCCTTTGTTTATGAGTGAAATTTGTAAGAATAACTTTCAACATTTATACTATCTCACTATACCTCAAAAGCATAATCTCATCAGAATCAATAGCTTGTTATGGTAGTGCTTCTTAGGAAAACAAATCTTATTTTTGATTCCTAGATAACCTTGGATTAGCTCTGAGAACCAGGCTGAATATTTTAATTGGACGAACCAGTTTATTAGTTTTTGTGTTATGGTTTACTGAACTTTGTTACAAGCCAATTGAATTCATTCAACATTTAGCACTCCTTGCTAATTGTATTCTGATATTTTTATGAGTCTATAATTGTTATCTTGGTCAGAATCTGGCACGTGGCAGCACCTAATCCGAGAGGGCACTGGAAAATAACATCTCTCAGATGCAATTGGCCTACCCTAAATTAAGAGTTCTATTAATTTGAGGGAGAAGGGGGTAATACTTTGTTAAGAGTTAACATTCTCTGAAATGCTTATTTAAGTAAATATTTGAGATTATGCCCTTCTTTAAGAAATTATAAAGACAAATCACATCATGGCTCCTACTCTTTTTACTTTAATTACCTCCTAAACTAGAAGTCTATATTTTATTATATATTTATTTTATTATACTTTATTTTATTATATATTATTATTATATATCATATATGTTTCAGACTAACACCAAAATAAGTTAAAGTTACTATGTTAATATCAGACTACAGAGATTTCATAGCAACAATATTACCAAGGAAAAACATCATTTCATAATAATAGAGTCAATTAAAAAGCACACAGCAATCCTCATTTTTATGTGCCTGCTAACAGAATTTCATAATGAGTAAAGCAATAAAAAGTTAGAACTGAAAAAATATATACAAATTCACAAGTTCAAAATTATGCAAAGTGGCACAATATTGCTAGTAAGTTGAATGTGATAAGTAAGGAAACAATTATAACTAATAAATCAGTAATAACAATAAAGTAATAAAAAGTAATCCTAAAGAAGTAAAAAAAAAAGGAAAACATGGGGCACATTAAAAAAACATAGCAAGATGTTAATTTAAACCTAACCCTGTCAATAATAATATTAACTATAGTTTAAATGCCCCAAATTTAAAGAGCTTATCCAGCTGCATGAAAAACAAGACCTAAATATATGCTACATATAAGAAAGCCACTTTATGTGTAGAGATACTACCGGATGAAAGGTAAAGGATAGGAAAAGTTGTAATTGGATAGCACTGGTCAAAAGGAAGGGGGACTAACTACATTGAAAATAAAGACTTTAGAGCAGAAATATTGTGAAAGACAAGGGCACCTAGGAAACTCAATTGGTTAAGTGTCATACGCTTGATTTCAGCTCAGGTCATGATCTCATGGTTCATGGATTCCAGTGCTGACAGGGTGGAGCCTGCTTAGGATTCTCTCTCCCTCTCTCTGCCCCTACCCCATACCTGTGTAACCTCTCTCTCTTAAAATAAACATTTAAAAAATATATTGTGAAAACAAAAAAAATTCTGTTTCCTATTGGTAAAGGGGAAATTCATCAAGAGGAATTAGCAATCTTCAAAATAATGTACCTAATAAGAAACAGAATTTAGAAATACATGAAGAAAAACTTGACATGACTTAGAGGAGAAATAAACAAACATAATTATAGTTGAAGATTTTGATAACTCTCTTTCAACAATTTATAAATCTAGTAGACAGAAAATCAGTAAAAATATATAAAAATTCATCAGTGCTATTAGCCAACTTGAACTAATTGACATTTATGGAATAATCCACTTAACAACAACATAAAATATATTATTTTCAAGTTGCACATGAAACATTTACCTAATAAACTTTTTGTGGGCCATAAAACAAGTCTCAATAAATGTAAAAAGAATCAATATATACAAAGTATATCCTTTGACCTTAATGAAATTAAATTAGAAATCAATAATAAAAAGATGTATGAATATTCTCATAATATATGTATTGGGTTTTTAAATTAATTTTTCTAATTTTATCCTGAAGGCACACAGAGTATTCTGTATCAGAGACAGATTTTTTATTAATTACCTATAGTAAAAACCTATAGTTCTTCATTTTCCCTACCCTAATATGACTTAAGCAACTTCAAGAAAACCAGGTCAAATGTCCTACATGACTAGCCAGGTAGTCTATAGGTATAGGATAAAAAAATAAGTAAATCCTTTCCATTAATATGCAGGAGAGAGGCATCTGACATGCCGTCCATAAAGGAAAGAAAAAAATAGTTTTTCTTTATTGATATGGGATGGAAATATGTCTTTCCAAGGGCCAGATAAACCTTCAGTGTCTGTAGCTTTTATGACTTAGACATGTCTTTAAATTCCTGGGCCTCATTCCTCCTTGAAATATAAATATCTAGGAAGGCAATATTCTGATATAAGGAGCTAACTCTGATGTCTATCAAGAATGTAACCATTTATCTTTTGAATAGCTTAAATGAGTCTTATTATTCTTTTGGATCAGAGCATTAACTAGATAAATGGCTACAAATATAATTCCCAATGTATGTGAAGAGTCTCAAAAGGCTAGAGCTTTTTACAGGAGCATTAAAAAATCCAAAGAGGTTTTATTTTCCCTATATTATGGAAATTAAACAACAACCTTTTAAATACCTCTTGAGTCAAAGATGAATTGAAAAGAAATTTACAAACATATTAATTGATGACAAAAATCCCTCACAACATATCACTATTTATTTGAAACTGGTAAAGCAAGATCTAAAGAGAAATTTACAGCACCAAACACCTGTTAGAGAAGAATAAAGGACCCAAACTATGAGCACAGCTCTATATTCCAATGCTATACGCAATAAGAACAAATTAAATCCAACAAAAGTAGATGAAAGGAAATAATGAAAATCAGAATAGATATCAATAAAATGTAAAACATACAACAAAATTTTTAAAAAATCAATGAAACAAAAACTGTTTTTTTGGAATCAATAACATGAATAAAACTCTAGCCAGACTGGTCAGGAAAACAAGGGAAAAACACACAAACTGCCAATATCAGCAACAGAAGAGATGATATCATTAAGATTCTACAGAAATTAAAAGATAAAAAAGTGGTTACTATGAACAAACTTATGACAATAAATTTAAAAACTTAGATGTGTCCATTATAAGACACAGACTACCAAAATTCACTCAAGAAGGCAGAAATAGTATAAATAACCCTACAACTATTACAGAAATTGAAAGGAAAATTTCAGCCCCAGATGGCTTCACTATTGAATTCTACTGAAGATTTAAAGGAGAAATAAGGGCAATTATATCAAAATGCTCCCAGAATATTGGAGAGGAGAGAATAATACCCAACATATTCTATTATGTCAGCATTATCCTGATGCCAAACAAGATAAAAATATTGCAAGAAAAGAAAACTACAGAGTAATATCCTGTGTGAATACAGATGCAAAAAATTCTTAACAAAATTTTAACTATCCAAATTCAACAATATATAAAGAGGATAATATATCATGGTCAAGTAGTGTTTATCCCAGGAAATGAAAAACCTATATCCCTACAAAGACATGTGTATGAATGTTCATAGCAACTTTACTTTTAATTACCCCAAACTGAAAATGGTCCAAATGTCCATCTACTCACAAATAGATACATATAATATTGTATAAACATACAATAGAATGCTAGTCAATATAAAAAGTAAGGGATTACTACTAAATATAAAACATTGAAGAATCTCAAAATAATTATGCTGATTGAAAGAATCTGTACAACAGCAACAAAATGAGTGCATAGTATATGATTCAACTTCTATAAAATCTAGAAAATATAATCTAGTCTATAATGAGAGACTAAATATATGGTTGCCTGAGAAGAAGTTAGACAGGAAGGGTAAAATGTGAGGGATAAAATAGTTGGTGAGAAAACTTTCAGGGTGATGTATTTCCTCATTATCTTGATTGTGGTGATGGTTTCAAGGGTGTTTATACATTTCAAACATAAAAAAATTTGTACTTTTGGTAGATGCATTATATTATATTATACAACATGACTGTTTATAAAAATATTGACATAGGTTAGAAATGTATCTGGATTAGTTTCTATGAAATTTAACCAAAATTGATGGAAAGTAGTCAGTAGATTAAATAGAATATAAGTGAGAAGTATGTATGGATGTATGTATTTGGATTAATGAAATGTGTATACCAATAGAAACAATTTATTAAGAATGTGAAATGTAACATATAGGAATAAAATTAATGAAAAGAGAAGCAATACCAGGAGAGACGAAACCCAGAGCAATATTGAAATTTACTTTGAACAGGAAGATGGAAACCACTTCTTGAAAATGCTAGAATGGTAGGAATGGTAGGATAACAGTGTTCCTGAATAAATAAATAAATAAATAAATAAATAAATAAATAAATAAATAGTCTTTGGGGAATGATCAGGATGACAAAACAAAAAAACAAAAATTAATGTCTGATATACACTTTTTTCTGACATCTATTTTTCTTATGGCCCCTCTTAGATTGCTTATTAGATTGCGCACAAACACATAAATAAAAAGCATGTAACAGTACAAATAAAGTCTTATTTATCTTTTGCTTTCCACATTCAGTCTATCATGTCTTAAGATGACATTAAAAATAATTTTTGCAGTTAATTATTTGGGCTCAAGTATAGTTACTATTTGTATGAATGATCACCAGGAAAAAAAAATGTCTACTTTCTAGAAAAACATGACCTAGAATTATTTGTAACATTTATCTCTAGCTTTATATCTGTTTTAAAAATCACATAAAAGGAATATTTGGGCTATTGTTTGGCTCGCATCAACCGTTTGAAAAGACAAATTTATTTTTTAGAAATAATTTTCTATTTTCTATCTAAGATGAAACTGAGGTTACATGTAGCCAAAAGTTTTTAAATTCATTTTCTAAAATACAATTTAATTCAATCCACCAGGATTCCTAACAGGTAGAGGAGGACAGGATTGTGCCCTCTTAGAAATATCAAATTAGGTGCCATGTGAAAACATACTTAAGTTACTTCTATAGAGGGAGATCTTTAAAAGCTGTAAATATCTGAAGATCAGAAAGAAATGCCTTGCAAAGTTTATGGATTAATAACTCCAGAAGTTTACGCAAAGATGATCCAGATGTTGGAAATATATTTGAATTCAGTATTTTAAAAATAAGTAATTTCACAGTCATCAAAACCTCTGTAAGAATACGAATACAAGCAAACACATTTACATAATAAAAAATCTATTTTCCATTACATTTCATGTCAGGAAATATTCAACAACAAAATAACAAAAGAAAAAGATGTCCTCCTGTCTTTTATGATAGTTAGGTTCCTTTTTATGTTTACCGTATCATATTATTCTAGCACAAATAAATACTCTCTTTTTGGAAATATCAAAGAAGTTATCCACTTACTTTTTCAAGCTTTGCTTCATGAGAATATGTTGGTTGCTTTGCTTTGTTGTGGATCTAGGGATACAGAAAAGAAAGTGAGATATGATCCCTGACTGGAGGAGTATAATGTGACTGAACATTCATATCAGTTACTTGACCCATATACACATTCTTGTAGTATTGTTGTTTTCTATTATCTGACATACTTATGCCCTGTATTATTGTTATTTTTATATATAAATATTTGCATACTTATATAATGTAGAAGTATATATGTGAATACACACACACACACACACACACACTTATCTATCTATCTATCTATCTATCTATCTATCTATCTATATATACATGAAGTGTATTTTAGGGTACCTAAAGATAAAGACTGTTCATTAAAGTTTCTTCTTCTTTACCTATCCTATTCTGGTAGATATATAAATATTTTCTAAATGATGCAATTTGTAAATCCATATAGTGAAACTGCCTTTCTATAACATGGTAATTTAATATATAAAAGCTTGCATATTTTAATCACTATGGCCAGAAGTGTGGCCTGATGATTTTCCTTTTGACCTAGGTTAGTGATGCTAAGCACCCTGGATAAAAGGTGAACTGAGCTGTTGACAGTGCCAATGTTGGGGACATTGGTGGTAGGAAAGGGTGAGTACTATATTATCCCCAGCAGTTTAATGGAGATTAGAGATGCATGGCTGAAGTATAGCAAAAGCAGTTGCCTCCCACAAAATCAATATTATCTAAATTCAGATAAGTTACACTTTTTCCCAGAAATATAAAGTTTAGTCCGTGAGTTGATGGTTTATTTTAACTTCGTGTTTTACAAGTCATACTATTGATTGGTTTTACAAGTCTTGTGTTTTCAAATCTGTTATATATATAGTGTCTAGTAGATAGTTTACAAATCTGTTATATATATACATATATGTGTGTGTATATATACATATATATATATGTGTGTTATATATACATATATATGTGTATATAGTGTGTAGTAGTAGGATTTAATCATTACATATAGAAATTTATACCAATTAAAAAGTCCTATTTACAAGACTATCCAAGTTCCTACATATTAGCATTTATTTATCTCTTTCCTGGCACAGATGGTTGTAAATATTTTGGCAGTCCTTCAAATATTTATTGAGTATTTACTATGTTCTGGGTACAGTGGTAGGCACTGGGAATAAGTATAAAGTTAAACAAGCAGATATGGCCTTCTAATCTTCAAGTTTATAATGTAATAAAGAAGAAATATTATAGAAATGAGTAAATGGATAAATAAATGATATGATGTGAACCCTCAAGGACTATATTGCTAGCTTATTTATAAGAAAAAGGTTTAACAGGTTAAGCAACTTAGGATCTTGAAGTCAGAAAGTGGGAGAGCCGAAGTGTGATTTGCACCAAAGTTACAATCACGGCAAAAATAATATTACAGTTGAAATAGCAAAGGAATCTGACAAATATACTGATTTTCCTGTATCTCTGAGGGGTAATGCTTAATAAATCACTGCTTTACCTCTTCCTCCTCACCACCTCAATACTGATTGCCTTTAAGCATGAACATCAGAGGAACGAGTGGGATTAACCCACACAGCACATAGTGGGGGAAAATAGATGCTGTGTAAATAAGAAATAGAAGGAAGAAGACAGAGATATAAGGAAAGCATGTGTTTATTTTTTTCTTTCTAATCAAGCAACTTTAATCCACTCCTCTCCTTATTCAAACCTGAACGCAGTGCACTAAAATTCATTTGAGCGCAAAGTTCTTAATTAGGACCAAGCCATGAGAAATGGCAGATGATAGTGTGCTGGTCAACAGAGAGAATGGTCATGCTGATTTAGGTGACAAAGCTGCTATTGCAGTGTCATCTTGTGAATAGAGTGACATTGGCATCAATTAGGGGGGGAATCACCTACCCCACAGTAAGGGCAGTGAAAATGAACACCAGCAGGAAGACATAACGTGAAATTAATTAAAAGGGGGGCAAAAGACAGCTAGTAAATTGTGGTTTCAGAATAGTTTCTAGGAAAAATAAGCAAACTATTTTACCTAAAATTCGCATTGATCTTTACTGTTTGGCTTAATGGACTCCACTAACAATGACAGTTTAAAGGATGATAAAGTATCGCGTTGCTTCAATTAAATAGATAATTATGAGGGGAAGTTTTTGAATCTGGTGTTTGATGGTTTTATCTTTCAATCACATCAGTAGCATATTCACAGTCCCAGTGACACTTTTAAACTGTTCAGAATTCTGTACAAGATGATGACACACAGGCGGGATTTTTCTCTATGGCTTTCTTCAACCACAGGACGTCAGTGCCTGCACTGAATTTTCATTCTGCCATTGCTTTTCATTTGTAAGTGTCAGTTTAAAAACGCATTTCATGTTTTCTCTCAATAGTAATCTCATTTTATGTCTTTTATTTATTTTCTTCACTTCAACATATTATTGCATACTATCTCATGTAGGCCTAACATATTTTGGTGACAAATACAGCCAGATACAAAAATAGAAGGAAAAAAAAACTTTATATTTGTTGAGGTATTTTCAATTACTATCACTTCTTGACACAAAACCATGAAGAACATTAGGCAGGAATTATTGTCCCTGTTTTATAAACGAATATGCAGATGCTGAAAGAAGTGATATATCCTACACAAAGAGACACTGTTAAATTTTGCTACATTTTAACACAAAATGTTAGTGGCATCCATACAACTTAGAGCCTAAATTTTATCAAAGGCCACTCACAGAACTTTACTGGTCTTCTATCTAGTTATGACCTGCTTTTGTGTCTCAGATGTACACATGAAAAGCCCAAACTTCCCTTTACATTACCTTGTATTAGTAACTACATTGATTTAATATGGGCAACCAGGTCAAGTGAATATTTGGTTTCATGGACAAACTCTTATTTGCAGAAGACAGAATTGCTGACCCCTAAACAAATGTTTGTGTATGTGTGTGTGTGTGTGTATGTGTGTGTGTGAATATACACACACACTCATATTAAAAATATATGAATATGCATTTTAACACAAACATGCACATACATATACGAAATATTTGTTGCTGGATTTTTTCAAAATGTACCTGCAGAGAAAACTTTAAGAATTTGTTTCATTAGTGCAGGACAGTTTTATACTGTAACAACATAACAACTCTGATTATCTTCCTCTCTCTCTCTATCTCTCTCTTTCTCTCTCTTGGTATCTTGGCATAATTAAAGTTCAATTGTGAGAAATTTCCCTGATAATTTCTGACTTATCAAAATTCATCCAAAATATAATTCTCACACATTAATACTGTCAGTACTCTCTGATTGGAGAAGTCATTTCTAATAGACCAAAGGAAATCTGTTTCCTTGGAGAATTTGAAAAGGCCATGGTAAAATTTGGAAAGAAATGTAATACATGAAATTTTCATCATACTATTTATATTTCCTTTCCTGTAACATGTCCTTTTTAGAAGTAGTATATGTATTCTAGATACACCATAAAATTCCTAGCATCTATTGCTGAATTAAATCAAAGCCAAATGACCATATGGTTAAATTATTCACCATGGAATACTGCTTTTTAAAATTCTTTTTACTTCGGCTACAGCAGTCCCCAGCTAATCCTGATGCATTAAGAATGTCTGACACATTAGCATATTTTATAATTGAGCTGAGAAATGATGTTACTATTAATTTATTTTTGAAATATTAACTTGCTTTTAAAGTAACTATAATGAATAAATGTCAGAAATATTTATGACAACACATTGTTATATCAGGTATGCCCTTGAAATTCCAAGCTACATTAACATGAAGATTACTGTGCCTTTGAAGAAAGTTCTCATTGTATCCAGGGAAAATATGGTTTGAATTATGCTATGGAGAAGTCCAATATGAGTAAATGAAGAATGACACAGACTCAAAATAATTAGCTACTATTATATTAGTAAGAATAAGTTAGAAGAACGGGTAAATATTGAAGTTTATATTGATATTGATTTTCTAAGAAAATTAGTACCCTTCTATTATATAGAATGATGCTTAGCATTTAATTTGCACTGCAACTTTTGTGCTGTCTTAATTTCATATCATCTTGTTTTTCTAGAAAATTTCAAATTATTCATGGTAAGAACATGAGCTACATTCTACACATTCCCCATAGCATCTCTGTTTACTAAATACTTAACACAAAATTCTCTTTTAGATCAATCACTTAAGTAAATTTTGAGGTAGCTTAGATAATAGTAGTTGATTATCTGACTATGACCACAAAAATACTGATATCTTGAATGCATTCTAAAATAATAAAAATTGGTCAATTAATATGTTTTTATATATAGGCAAGCATGTGGACTTAATATATAATTGTCATGCTTGATTTATAGGATTACATACATGGAACATACAGAAGAATGATATTTGAGATAGTAAGACTTATGTCATTAATGAGATTTGCTTGAATCCCAATATTTGAGTACTAACAGCAGCAGTTTCTAAAGTCTAGAGAACTTAAACATTTTTACACATACACACTCATTTATAAATCCTTGATAAAGTAAGTTGGAAGAATACAGAAAACATTTAAGAAATAAAAATATGAAAGTTTATTAAAACAGATTTTCACATTTGCATTGTGAATACTTGAGCAAGAATTGGGATAAGTGATGTGAGGGGAAATACAGCATCTTTTATAGTCTTTTACTTTACTCAGTTTTAAGAGCTGTACAAAGACTAGTGTTTCCACAGAACATAATTTAGGAAATAATGACCAAGAGGGTCTCAAGTGCTTCTCAGTCATTTGGAAAAATCCATACTTCTCTTTCCTCTGCTCCTTCAGTTATATATTTAATGCTTTCCGTGAAGAAAATTGGGGAGGGAATTATTACTTTACAATCGTGATGGTCACTAGATAGATGATAAATGGAGAGGTGGGTAGATAGATAGATAGGCCTTGGAAAGTTATGTGTCAATCAGGGGGCCTTACCTTGTTTTAGGTATAGTATGTTTTATACATTTTATTGTTTCCATTTACCAGATATTCTTCTTTTTTAAAGTTTATTTATTTCTGAGAGAGAGAGAGAGAGACAGAGAGAGACAGAGAGAGACAGAGAATGCAGAATTGGGGGAAGGGGCAGAGAGAAAAGGAGAGAGAGAATTCCAAGCAGGCTTTGTGCTGTCAGCCGTGGAACCCAACACAGGGCTCAATCCCATGAATCGTGAGATCATCATCTGAGCCAAAATCAAGAGTTTGATGCTTAACCAGCTGAGCAACCCAGGTGCCTTTCCCAGAGATTATTCAAATGATCTGTCAATGATTTTTAAAAAGATAATAGCAATTCATGATAATGTACAATTGAATACAAAATGTATTCACTTTATTTCACTTTGCTTTTTAAATCATAAAAACACCATTTAAGGACCATGGCATTTTTTTTCTCCTTTTCAGAGGCTTACAATACTTTAAAAAAGTACTGAAGGTCACAGCTTTATTTAGGAGGTTGTATGATGTGCTATAAAGTGTCTTGGTTTGGGTCATTGGAGAAGCCATCCCTAACACAAGAATTTTGGGGGCACCTGGGTGGCTCAGTTGGTTAAGTGTCTGACTTTGGCTCAGGTCATGGTCTTGCAGTCTGTGAGTTTGAGCTCCATGTTGGGCTCTGTGCTGACAGCTCAGAGCCCGGAGCTTGCTTTGGATTCTGTGTCTCCCTCTGTCTCTGCTCCTCCCCCACTCATTCTCTCATTCTCTCATTCTCTCTCTCTCTCTCTCTCAAAAATAAAAATAAACATAAAAAATTAAAAAAAAGAATTCTGGTGAAAATATTTTATTTGGGAAATCAAGAAACCATGGTAATGGCTGAGCATTTGAAAGAAGGGAGGCAGTCATCAAAGGATGTCTGATTCAGTCAACATCCATAGTGACTGACTGGAATTTAAACTCCTAGGGAAACTTCAGGAAATGAAATTATATTTTGTCAGAATTATCCTGTTGGATGGATGAAGAAGCTAACTTGCATAAACCAATCCCTTTCAGTCAACAGTTGAGAAATGATCCAAGGGCTGTTCATTTCCGGGCACTTAAGGTTTGTCATGAGCTGACAGCAGTCCTCCATAGTGACGAAAGCCCTGAGGCACAGAGGAAAAAGACGCAAGCAGCTGGAAATCTACTGAAGCATGTTGAAATTAAGGGTTTGAGTCTGGCACTATCAGCCTCAAGTATGGTATCCCTTTTTCATCACCTTGATCCATTTGTGCGCCATATTAAATCCCTCCATATTAATTATCCAGCCAGGAGAGTAACTCCTCCCTTTTCCTATTTGTTCATTGATATGAGGACTCACTACATTCCTAGACAGCAGCCATACTTTTACTGTACTCATTGTAGAACTGTTTCTCCCATTGAAAACAAGACTTCAAGACCAGTTTTGATTAAAGTTGAGGTGACAGGAAGGATAAATTCCCCAGGTGAGCCACTAGAGACGAGCCATTTCCAATTTCCACTTCTTGGTTCCCAGACACATGTATTCTGTTGTTGAGAATACATATGATGGCTCAAGTATTTATTGTATGTTATAGGATGTCAATCCTACAGTAGGCCATTTTAACCTTTATCCTTAGGGAGCTGTATTAGTCAGCTCAGGCTGCTATAACAAAATACCATAGATTGGGTGACCTAAACAACAGACATTTACTTCTCATGGTTCTAGAGGCTGGGAAGTCTGACTTCTAGAAGTAAGATCCCAAGATGATAAATCAGACACTAGGGTGAGCCTTCAGATAATTTCCTGGTTGAGGCATTACAAGTAAGAGAAGCACACTTATACTCGGAATATGTTTCAATTCTAATAAATATGTATGCCTTCACTTTCTCTGGTGGAGGGGCTTGATATAATCAGGCTGTTACCACCTAATGGGCTGGTACAGTATCACAGGTTTAGTCTCTATATTTCCTAGGGTTTGAGCATTCAGTAGCACTTGTAGCTAGATATGCTTTTGTGAGAGGAAACTCAATGTTGTTAGATCCACGAATAGCCTCTTTTCCCACCAATATGGCTACTCCATTCATGAGTCATTGTGACATCTTATTAGTGTTAGATCAGGCCATGTATCCAGAAGCTTTAGAAATAGTTGGGAATTCTATTTTTTCCAGTGAATCGTTCCTTGATAAATGACTAAAGTTTCCTGTGGGTGAAATACTGGGGAAATTTCTGTACCTTACTCTTCCTTTGATGTTACGGGGTCCTTCTTCAAGATGACCCTCACTCTACTTAATTTGGAGAGCTCAGGGTTTGAAACTAGTTCAGATCTGGGAACTGGGAAAGGTGCCCTAATTTCCTATTTAGTTGACATGGGTTTTAGATTATATAGGTTAATACATAACCTTGTTGGCTACCCATCTATTTTGCCACTAGTAACGCCATGATATATTAGCCACAGGTACAAACTCCTGGGAGTCTTTGTTCCTGGCAAAGACTTCTTACAATAATATGTCCACCTTATTTCTGAATATAAAATGTTACCACTTGCCCTCTGCTATTGCAGAATCCTATTATCCCCATTATTTCAGTGAAATAAGTTCTAAAACATTACTCTTACCATCAACCTTGGCTTCTCAGTGATTCTCATGTCCGTATAACAGACATTAGTATTTGTTTTATGGAAAAGAATGTCTCTACTGCTTCCTGGGAAACATAGCTATCTGTTCTCAGGTCTTAAGTAATAAACTTATACTGGCATGTTTACCTCCTTGGGCCTTTTGATCCCTTTATAATACTCTGCCAAGTTAATATTATCACTTTACCTCATTAATTATAAGTCATTGATTTGTCCATGCTTCCAGTAGCAATTCCAGCTCTGAATTAGTACTAGGCCCAGGTGTATTTGTCAGTGTATAAAATCCTGAGTCATAATCCTGAGAATATGCCTCATCAAGAAATTCACTTTTACCTCTCTTAAAGCCTTAGATGAGTAACTCCTAAAGAGTTGTGTATTTTCAAGTATCCAATCCTGTAAAATTGGTGCAAATGAATACCATTAAAGTGAAATGATAAGTTCCAGAAGGAAAGAAATTGTAATGCATATATCCAATAAAAGATTCATATTCAGCATATATAAATCAATAAGGAAGAAAGTAGACCAAAAATAGGCAAAGGACTTAAATAAGAATTTCACATTGCTGATTTTATAATAGCTAATATTCATGGAATGGTGATTATATTCATTACACATTAGAGAAATTAAAAATAAAACCAAAATACATTACTATTTATAAATCATCAAAATTGTTTAAATAAAAGTTTCAGGTAAGAACAAATGTATGTCAAGGATGGGGAACAGTTTTTAAGAGTCTCTTATGGTTTGACTCCCTCCCTCTCTAACTTTTTTTCCTTCCCCTCCCCCATGGTCTTCTGTTAAGTTTCTCAGGATCCACATAAGAGTGAAAACATATGGTATCTGTCTTTCTCTGTATGACTGATGGGGGGTGGGAGGGAGGGGAAAGGGATGGGCATTGAGGAGGGCGCCTGTTGGGATGAGCACTGGGTGTTGTATGGAAACCAATTTGACAATAAATTTCATGTTAAAAAAAATAAAAAATAAAGGTTAAATAAAAGAGAAGTTTGAAGCCAAAAAAAAAAAAAAAAAAAAAAAAAGGATGGGGAACAACCAGCACTACCATGCTCCACTGGTAGGAATAACCCACCAGTTAAAAAAAAACCACATTGGTTAGAAAAACCAAAGGAGAAATAGCTTCTTATCTATTCCTCCCTATCTCATCCTCCATCTTATCTAGCTCCCTCAAAATCCACTCCTAGACATGTTCTGTTGGCTCTGGAGGCTTACCTAAGATTGTGAATTAAAGCTTCTGTTCTATTGCTTCACACTGTAAAATAACAAAAATTCAACCAAGTAAATGTTAAAGATCTAATTGACTTTATTAATTGATTCATGATTTGGGAAGCATCTTGTCCAGCAAGATGAAGGGAGCTCCAAAGGGCTACGTAAAAAGGAAAGGTTTTTAAAGGTTAGGGAGGGAGTGTAAAAAAGAAAACTGTTAGCAAACGATCCATTGTTTTGGACAAGGTTGCCCTTCTAAGGAGAAAGGAAAAGGTTCTATCAGTAAATTTTCTAGTGCTGACCAGAAAAATCCTCACGTTGCCTGGTAAAAGTTTACATTTCTGGCGGACTGAAATTGCAGTTAGGTTAGGTATTAAGTCTTGGTTTACTGATGCCATTTTGGATCTGTTGTTTTCTTTTTTAACAATAGTCAGTTTCTGGAACTGGTTTTTCAGGCCAGTCTGCTTTCCAGTTGTAGAAGATAGAGTCATTATATGCTATTACAAAGGCCTTGTGATGTTTATACAACACTCAGATATGACCATGGAGGTGACTTAGACCTTAATTTTGTTTTTTCAGGGCATTAATGATATTTAACCACAACCAGCTACATAGTCTTATAATTACTATTGTCAGCTTAACTTTTAAATATGAAAGATATTACTTTTATCTGTTACATCTCATAAGTTTTTATGTAGATATTCACCATGTCCCCATACTATAGAACATTTGAGATTCTTAGTAATTATAAAACTATAGCATGTTAGAGGTCCCATGATCCTGGAATATTCATCAACAACACTATCCTTTGTATCATTAGGCTGGTAAATTCTTTGACATTACACAATGACATGCATAAACAATTTGGCAGATGCAAGGAACATAAGTTATGGAGCAGGGAACTGATAAAGGAAGGAAAAAAAAAACCCAGACAATAGAGACAAAGTATTCATTATTAAGCTAATTGACTATAAGTGACTGAAGTTTATTCCTTTAGGGAGACACTGGGAAACAGTTTAAAATAGATGGTTTAGAATTCTTCCTCCTAAAGAAAATGGAGGTATAGTGTATGTATATACATATACATACACACACATACACACAAATATTTATGTGTGTGTGTGTGTGTGTGTGTGTGTGTGTGTGTGTGTGTGTGTGTGTATTTTTTCTTCTCAGTCTTTGAAAGCCCCCAGGAGTTGTGGATTGTTAATACCTAGTATTTTAAGCTTGCTGTACTCACAAAAGCAAAGTGGCTTTCTAACAGTGTTGGAAAATAACTCAGGCACAACGATACACATTTTGACAACTGGATGCTGTTATATCTAATTCTAAATAACTTCTTGTAAATATGGCCCACTGCTACTTATAAATTATTTGCATGGAAAATGTTTTTCCTTATAAAGTATCATATAGGATATACTTTCTCTCTAAAATCTAATATGGGGTTCCTGCCTGGCTCAGTTGGTAGAGCATGCACCTGTTGATCTCAAGGTTGTAAGTTTGAGCCCCACATGGGGTGTAGAGATTACTTTAAACTAAAATCTTTATTAAAGGAAAGATATTTATTCCTGAAAAGTATTTCTTGTTGAATTCAAGTGGTAGGTAGGTAGATTGATTAACAGATGTATCTATCTTTCTTACAATTTTCATAAAGAATATATACATATGTAATGTCAGAAAACAATACTATTTGCAACAATCATCATTCTTATAAGGAGATACAGATATTTACCTATAAATAATTATTACACTTATAACTACAAAATAAAAATTGAACACAACTTCTGAGATTTCTTTTACAAAGCTTTTCAATATACCTACAAATACATATGTATTTATGGATATTTTGCTCTAATCTTTATTTTATTTGTGGTGAAGTAAAATTGGAATAAAATTTCATTCTCATTTTTAAAAATCAGATATATTAAAAAAGGAGCATTTATTATATCTGCACTTTTAATTAGATCAAGATTTCTCATAGCTAACAGAAAAGAAAGAAGAAATGAAAAATTTTCTAACCCTTGCACGGGTCAGAATTCTTCCAGTACGTTACGCACTTAAAAACACAATTTCTAAACGCTAGGCACTTTCTTTTGTTTCAAATTTCAGTTCTTTAAGATATAATATCTGGGAACATTTAGAAGATAAACACACAGGCAATTGAATGATTGCGACTCCTTTTCACACAGTGGAACCATCCTTCAAAGATTTTATTCTAAAATGCCTTCTTTATTGATGTCCTTAAGCATTTCAGTTCTTGTAAGGTTTAGATTCATATTTAAAAAAAATGAAGAAATGCGGTTATTTGACCTTGAGCTTATTCTGCTGCTGCAATAGACAAATATCATTTTTAGGAGCTTTAATACTTTTTAAGGCAAAATGACCTTGGGACAAATCTTATGAATGTTCACATTTCTACTGTCATGGTCATCTACCAGGCAATGTTGGCTTCCAAGGAATTCATACAAAAACTCGTAAATGTGATATGTTACTCTGGTATCTTCTACTACACAGGATTTGTATTGCAATTTAATAAAGAAAAATAATTTCTTAGATTCCATTTCTGTATATTACTCATTGTTACATATTTTGGTCCTCCCCAAAGATATATATATATATGTTTCCTGAATATACAATTATTAGCTTTCTATATAAAATTTTCAGAGATAAGAGAATAACGGGTTATAGGAAATTTTAAAAATATACATATGTATTATATATTATATTATATTATATTATATATGTATATACAAGTTAATATTTTTAAAAGAGATTTCTATAGAAAAGAAAAATATTGAGAGAAGCATACCCTTTCTATATATTCGAGAGTTAAAATAATATTGGAGAATTTGTTGCTAAATTTTTCCTGATATAAGTCAATTTCATAATTTTTTGTTGAATTTCCTTGGATAATTTCTACATATATAATTCACATATACATACAGCAAATGACTATTACCATCTTGGTATAGCATCTTGGTATACCATCAGAGGTCTGTGTTCACATCCATGTCTTTCATGACATCTAACATTCTTTGATGATTGAGTCTAAGATCTGACCAGGAAGCATTCATAAGAGGTTTGAAAGCAAAAGGGAGAGAAAATCCTTCTGGCTGTGTGCAATTCCAGCAGTGTCAATGATACTGGCCCCAGTATCATTTTTCATAAGGCCACAGCAATGTTACCAACAATGGCAGGGCTCAAATAGCAGTAATTTTAATTTCATGAGTCTGGCCTAGGGGAAGTAGTAACTTCTTACATTCTAGATAACATCATGTTCCCATTTTTGCCCCTTTGTGACCATTTTTTTTAAAATTAAATTTCCCTCTTTTCTCTTGATATTGACTGAACAGGGAGTTTGAGAAAAAATTTAATGGTTGCTTTAAAAAAAATAAAGTTTTCTTTGTTTTTTCCTTCCTTTCTCCCTTCCTTCTAAATTGGCTGAATAAAACACATATATTCAGCCAATTTAGAAGGAAGGGAGGAAGGAAGGAAAATACAAAGAACACACACACACACACATATATAACTTATTTTATATATATATATAACTTTATTTTTATATATACATATATATGTATACATAAACATACTAGCTTTCAAAGAAACAAAATAAACAAGATGTGGTCCATTTTTCTAAGAAATGCATAATGCATGTTGAGAAACAGTTCCTTATCCAAATAATTTTCACACAGTTATGTAGCAAATATCATAGTGAGTATAGAAGTAAAATGCCAAATGAAGAAATAATTTTAAAGATTTATAGGTGGAGTGCTCAGAAATAAATCTGGAAGAATAAGTTCAATTAACAATTAATTGGGCAGTATACTATTTTTAAATTGTTTTTCAGATCTCTGTTCTGTCTAGGAATACTGAAGGACAGCATAAAAGAAATATTCCATGGAGGTTCAGATCTGTAAAATAAACATGAGTCACTCATTTCTACCTTTATGACAGCTAGTTATTGATCTTGGTCATTCTCCACTTTTTTTTTTCTTTTTTTTTTACTGCATATTCCCTTATGTTTGTTGCAAGTCATTTAAATAAAATTTTTATATGGATATATTTTTATAACAGTATTATAAATAAATACACATTATATGTATGTACATTCTATATACATATATATATACACATATGTAATGTGATATATGTGTTTGTGTGGATATATATAATGATAATATCACATTTTCTTCTCTTTAAAGGTATGTCATTGTTTGCACACATTATTGTGATGAAACTTAAAAAATATATATTTTAATATATCTTCTTCAGGGTTATTTTATTCAAAAAACTATTTTTTATTGTTATGTATTAGTTTTAAACAAAATTTTTTTTTGAAAATCTGTCATCTTAGTTTCTTTTTTAATAAAAGTAATATTTAATTTTTAGATGAGTTTTAGTTAACAAAAAAATTGAACAGAAAATGCAGTGTTTATGTAAGAATGTTATATTAAGTTTGGGGCCACCTATCAAACTAAAGCTGGTTTCAAGTATGCTATACAATTTAGAGCCGGGGTTTTGATTTTGAAACTGTTGATGTTTTGGACCAGATAATTCTTTGTTGCAGGAGGCCGTCCTTTACATTGTCAAATCTGTAATAGCATTTCTGGCCTCTACCAAGGAGAATACCACCCCACCCCAAGCTGTAACAACATAATATGTTCAGACATTGCCAAATAGTCCCTGCGAAGCAAAACCATCTCTGGTTAAGAACGACTGATTTTGACTGCCACAAATTTCATTAATTTTTAATAAATTCCTAAACTACAGCTTATATACCAAGAGATTCTGATTTAAACAAATATAAATACATATATTATTTCCATAACATAATACCCTCAAGTGAAGTATTATTAGTACAAATTACATTTAATGTATAAACAAAGAAGTTTGCCTTTGAATAATACATTGTTGCTTCTAGAAAAAATGTTCATTCTAGTGTATGCAAGTCAATTCATTTCCAATTCATTAAGATATTCTCCTTTCACAACAGAAATGAAATGCCTGGGACTTCTAATTTGATATCCAGAATTACTTTTAAGTGTTTGTCTATAATTGGAACCTATAAACCTCCATCAATAATTTTAATAACTGACTGGTAAACTCACATTGAGTTAAAATACACACGAAATTCTAATGATTCTCTGGCTTTACCTAATTTGGTCAACCAAAATGAGACAGCAGGCAATTTAACAAGGCTTCCAATAAGGTAATACACTGGCTTGCTCTGTTTTCTCAAATCTTCTTTACTGTCTCTAACATTTCCGCAGCAGTAAGTTCCTCCTGCCACAAGCATGCACGTGTCAATGAATTAACAAACAGGCCAAAACATTTGAAAATACTGATGCAGGTACATAATAGATTCAATAATCGAAATAAATGGATGTAAATTAAGAAATGGCAAGAGTTCTATACCTTAAAACTGGAACAACCACTCCTACAATCCCTACCAGAGGAAATTCCAGGAGTAATGTGCACACTGAGATAAAAGCTAAGCAAGCATACTAGAAAGCCGTATTTTCAAACTTTAGTGGTGAACCTTAATAAGCAGGGCTGAATGGATGAAAAACCACTGCCTGGGCTAGCCGTCAGCCTTGCACCTGGTATAGAAGCAAATTCTACCCATGCCTGTCCTTACTTCTTGCTTGCCTTGTTCTGCTACTCCATCAGCCAGAAAGATCAGAGAGCAAACAAAAAGGTACAGAAAAGAAGCGTAATAATAATATATAAAAATTCACTCAATTATAAGCTGCCTTCCTAACACACTAAAGAATGACTCCTTAAGAGATGTGTCATTGTCATTTAAACATTTCCCTATTTATATCTAGAAACAGTTTTTTACTTGAAGTCTATGCAGTGTCATGTTAGTAGATCCACCCCAAGTTTGTTATGGTTGCTACTTGCAGGATATATCTTTTCCCATCCTGGTAACATAAAATCCGCTTGATTCAATTTTGGCTAAGGAGTTAAAGAAAAAGTTTAAAAGAGAGAAGCATGGAGCTGAGGAAAAAATAATGCTCTTAGAGATTTAGAACAGACTAAGTTGCAAAAGATTCTGGGATTACAGGTAAAAGGATTACTTTGTAAACCCATTAGGAATAAAAAAGGAAGGATTAAAAAAATTTTTTTAAGTTTATTCATTTTTGAGAGAGAGAGAGAGAGACAGAGCATGAGCAAGGGAGGGGCAGAGAAAAGGAGACACAGAATCCGAAGCAGACTCTAGGCCCAGAGCTGTCAGCACAGACCCCGATGCAGTGCTCCAACCCACGAACCATGAGATCATGACCTGAGCCAAAGTTGAACGCCTAATTGATTGAACCACCCAGGTGCCCCAAGGAAGGATTTTTTATTCAGTAGTGTAGGAAGTGGTCCCTCAGTCAGGCATAAGCACAATTTCCTAGATTACTTAAGAGGTGCCAAAAATATTTATCATGACATGACCAAAGAAGGGGTCATCCTGATGTGTGGAGTGTTAAATGAACACAGAAGAGGGAACAATATGGGAATGATACACTTTTCAAGTAGTTTCAGGAACAGAAGTCATTGCCTTGCATATTAATAACTGGCTTACATCTCTGACAGCTGTAGTGGCATAAAGTACATTCATTAAGAGGAGTTTGTGTCCTACACATCTTACTTTCAACAGCCAGTATGGTCAATGCTTACCACAGCTGAGGATGTGACCCAAATTGAGATTATAGAAAAAGAATGGAAGAGGACAGAAAAGTATAATAGAGAAGGCATATTAAATATAAAATTATATACTTGTATAAACATTTCTGAGGGGAAAAAGTACGAGCTTTTTAAGCATTTTATACAGGTGACCCATAAATATGACTCATTATATGGCAAAAAAAATATTTCTGGGCTTAAGTTTCTTTATCAGTACAATGAAAAGGCTAGACTGGATCGTCTTTATATCTCTTCACCTCTAAGGTATTGTGTCTCCATGATTCATTTTCAACATCTCACTTCAATTATTCTGAAATCTAATCATGTTTAGTGAAGCTTTTCTTCCATGAAAGGCAAATTTCTGTATTCATGCTTAATCTTAAAAGTTGTGTGAATAAATGAGCAATCTGAATAAGTTCTGGAGACCTACGTACTATATGGTGTTGGGATTATAGTCAGCTATACTGTATTATATACTTCAAAGTTGCTAAGAGATTAGATCTCAAATGTTCTCAATACAAATGAAATAATAATTATGTGATATGACAGAGGTATTAGCTAATGCTATGGTGGTGATCATATTGCAATATATAAATGTATCAGATCAACACTATGTACACAGTGCTTACACAGTGCTATATGTCAACTATATTTCAATAAACAATTCCATTAATAATAGCATCAAATAAGAATAGCATCAAATAGCATCAAATAGAATAAGTACTTAGGAATAAATTTACCAAGAAGGCCAAAAACTTGTACACTGAACATTACAAAACATTGCCAAAAGTAATTGAAGAAGACACTAATAAATGAAAAGGCATTCTGTGTTCATGAATTGGAAGACTGATTATGTTAAGATATAGATACTACGCACAGTGATCGACGCATTTAATGCAATCCCTGTCAAAATCCCAATGACATTTTTCTTGCAGAAATAGGAAGACTCACTCAAATTCATATGGAATCTCCAGGGACTGTGAATAGCCAAAACAATTTTGAAAAAAAAAAGTTGATATCTCATATTTATGATTTCAAAACTTATTGAAAAATTACAGTAATCAAACACTGTGGCATGAACACAGACATCTAGACCAACAGAATAGAATAGAGAGCCCAGAAATAAACCCTTGCATATATGGTCAAATAACTTTTGACAAGGGCACCAAGACCGTTTAGGGGGGAAAGAATGGTCTATTGAACAAATGGTGTTGGGGAACTGGATATGCACATACAAAAGAATGAAGTTGGACCCTTACCTTATACCACATACACCCAACACCAGTTATTAGGGAAATGCAAATCAAAACCACAAGATAACACCTTGTAGAGCAACTATAAAGCAAACAAACAAAACAAAACAAAAACAATGCCCCTAACAAGTGGAAGATGTGGAGAAATTGGAAACCTTGTGCATTATTGGTGGGAATGTAAAATGGTCTAGCCACTGTGGAAAACAGTATAATCCTTCCTCAGAAATGTACATATAGAATTACCACACAGTCTAGCAATTCCACTTCTGAATATATACCCAAAAGAATGAAAAGCAGGGTCTCAAAGAGGTATTTGTACACCCATGTACATGGCAACACTATTCAAAATAGCCAAAAGGTGAAAGCAATCCAAGTGTCCACTAATGGTTGAATAGACAAAATGTAGTGTATATACACCATAGAGCAGTATTCAGTCTTAAAAAGGAAGGAAATTCTGACACATGTTATAACATAGATGAACCTTGATTTATAGTGAAATAAATCAGAAACAAAAAGATAAATACCAACCACTAAGGATTCGACTAATAGGTTATGAACCCGCTGTATGAACTCACCCTTCAAATGGGGGAAGATTTTGAACAAATCAGCATAAGAGTAAAAAGGAGAAGAGTAGTTGCCAGGCACTAGCTGGAGGGAAGAATGGGGGAAAGTTTAATAGACATTGTGTTTCAGTTTTGCATTATAAAAAAGAGTTCTTGAGATCGGTTGCACAATAACGTGAAAGAATTTAATGCTATTGAACTGTGTTCTTAAAAATGGTTCGGGTATTAAATTTTATGTTCTGTGTATTTTACCACAATTAAAAACATTTTAAAGCCATTGTTGGAAAAAGAAAGTTGTGTGAACATTTTTTCTACCTTTTCCCATTAGTTTCACACATTTCTGTCAATTCCAAACAATTCAAAATGAGTGAGATAGTTTCTCTCTACTGATACCTTTGTGCAAATGACAATCTGCTTACTGTTCTTCTGCCCTTTTTCTAATTTATGCCTTGAACAGTATGTGCTAGTTGAGTTGAGGGTAAAATTTGCTGATCTGTTCCATATTCTTGTTGGAAGCATGAGTTCATATCGTAGGGAGAGGCACAAACACTGGGATATATGTTTGCTCATTTATTCTGCTGAGCATGGCGAAAACACAGGTAGCTCTTCTAAAAGTATAGAACTGACACTGGACAATCAGGTTCTGTGGGGGTTCAAAGAGCTTCAAGAACAAGGCATTCTCTTATGCCTTAGATTGACAGTTGAAACAGGTGACTTAGACTCCCTGGAGAAGCTGTGATTCCAGCTGAAACTCCTCCAGGCTGCTTGGGATTCTCTCTCTCTGCCTTGCTCTGCCTCTCCCCTGCTTTTGCTCTTTCTCCAAATAAGTAAATAAATAAATAATAAATAAATAACTTAAAAAATAGGCTAAAAAAAAGTAGATGGCTTGGGGCAAGGTTGCAGGACTGCTGATGGGGCTTTCCCCTCTATAAACACCTGCCTGTGCACGATTAAGGGCTCCAGGAGTCAATGGAAAGACCCAAAGAAATAATTTTTAACATTAACTCTCTAGTAATGCTTACTGTCTCCACTTATCAGTTAATAGATTTTTTTTTCATGGCCAACTGTAAAAAACTTTCCCTCTGAGGTTTTCAAAGGAAAGAGCTGCTAACAAGTAGTCCCTGTAGGGGACATGTTTTCTAGTAGGGTCTTCCTTCTTCTCATCTACCTCCCAGAGCCACCTTAGCATCTTTAAATGAGTAATTAGCACTCTCCCTGCTGACTTGGAATAATGAAAATCTCAAGTAAAGAAGGTCAAAATTTCAGAAGAGATCATATTAGCTTCTAATCTTTTTTTGAAAAGCTTTATTCTTTCATTTACACTAGCCTATGAAGGAATTAATCACTCTTATTTTCAGTGTACACACATCAGTATACAACAGGACTAAAAACATATTAAATTCACAATTAATTTTCTTTGAATGGTGGCATTTGTTGCAAGATTAGGCATACTCCAATTTTCATACCTTAACGTAAATATTTGTGTAAGCAATAGTTAAATAAAATGTACCTATTCTCTTATTATGCAAAATCTGTGTCCCATTTTTATGAAAAAGTATTTTTGCATACATTTAAGAACATTACATTTATTTTATGTATTACATATAAATTCAGAAAAATATAAGATTGTCTTTTATTATGAAAACAAAGATGATACAAAAACTACTTATTTGAAATGTATTAACATGTTACTATACTTTCATCAACCAGATATAAAAGTACTGAGCAACTCATTTACTTCTTCACTTAAATTTTTTTTCTAAATATTGATCGTATATAGAAATGTATGCTGGGAAAAAAACTGAATTGATCTTTTGATGGTCAGCCAGGATTCCTCCCAGTATCTTTCACTGATATATCACAGCATATGTTTGTATTTCTTTCATTTTTCTAACATTAAATTGATGATTACTATTTACTAACTTATTTCTTGTACTTAATATACATGTAACATCTTTATAAAACATATACCAAAGTGTACGTTAGGATTTTAGACATGTAATGATAGTTTTTTTAATTGAGTCTTTTCTTGTACCAGTATAAATGCTAATTTTGTTTTAGTAAAATCTTAAAACATGTAGTAGTAGAACAACCAGTGAGGCACATATTACTTTCTTCATCTACAGATGTGGAAACCAATACACTGAATGGTGAAGTAACTTAACCAAGATTATAACATGATAGAACTCAGCTTTTTCAGGTCCAGAAACTGTGCTTTCCTTCTCTGTGCTTTCTTCTATAAGTAAGAGCCAGCAAGGTTAAGGATGTAGACAATAGTCTTCTAGATAAAACAAACAGCAAACTAGAAGTTCTCATTGTGGGCAAATCATTATTCCTTAAGTCAATTTAGTATGTAATGTGAAAAGAAACTGTAAATTTAACCCAGGTTCCAAACACAGACATTGTAAAGTACTTTAAGGTGATTTGATTTTAGCTTTACAGCAATGGAGGTTGGAGGGAGGAGATATTTTCTGCCCTTTGCAGGAGGAAGAGAAATTTGACATTAATTACATTTAATTAAAAAACAAAAAGACTACAAAGAAGGGGCATGTTTGGTAAAATATAATTCAAGTATCTAGGTGTGAAAGGGTGGTGGCTTTGACTCTGGGAATTGCAGTGGAAAGGGAGGAAGTAAATATATGTAAAATCTTGATAAGGTGGACTTTAGGGACCTGGCAAGTTGGATTTAAGGATGGAGGGGGAGCAGAAAAAGGTGATCCAACTTTACTACTTAGTGAGGGGTAGTGAAGGGATGCAGGAGGAGAAACAAGTTGGAATAGTTAGGGAAATAGTCTACTGAATAGTTTCATTTTATGTTGAATGAGTATCTAGCTTATATTTACTGAAGAGTTTAAGTATGTACTTTGGTGCATGAGTCTCTCTCTCTCTCTCTCCCCCTCTCGCCATACACACATACTACAGGTTAAGTATTGCTGTTTTATGTCCGGTATTTCTATGGTAAAAGTCTAAAGCAGACATTAATAACTCATTCTCTCATTCATTCAGATCTGAGTTCTAATCACAGGTAAGTTACTTTGGCAAATTCCTCAAATTCTAATCTGTATGTTAAGTTCCTGACGATGTTATAATGTTAAAGTGAGAATTGAAATATATGCTCTGTGTAAGGCGTTTTATATAAGATTTGGTATGATTTATAAACTGAATGATGGTAGTATTAGTATGATTATTTTATAGAAAAAAATTAAGGCTTGGCAAGTTACCAGATTCATGCAAAAGTTAGTTGAAAAGCAAACACTTAAATCCATTTCTGTCTGAAATCAGTGCATGGATTCTATTGTTCTGCTTGACAAATGCTAGTTTAAGATCAAATATGATACAAACCCTTGGAGCTAATGTGATTGTTCAAAAATGCACTATAAAGTAAAAACTGAATGAATGAGGGCCCAGGGCAGAAACCTGAAGATAACCAAAATTGGGGCAATGAGAAGAAGAAAATAAAATACACAGCAAATAAATGTGCATCCAGCTACGTATAAGGAAATCTAGAATCGTCACAGATTCTGAAACACAAAGTGTTTCATGAGGAAGGGAGGAGTCTTCAGTGTCAAAGGTGATTGAGATGACAAGAAAGATAAGGTATGAGAAATGTCCACTGGGCTTAAGAAAGGGCACTGATAATTTGGGGGAAAATACTGAAAGATATCAGAAATGGGTACAAAATGCTTTCTGAATAACAATGTAGTACTTAAAAGCAACAGTCTCTATTATTTCAGAGACCAGGGTTTTTGTCAAGTAGACAATCTTTAATTATAATGGAGAAAGAGCACTTGAGAAATGATTGTGCTCATGTCCAAGAGCAAGTGCAACAACAATTTTATTCACAAAAGCATTAAAATGCTAATGATTCATCCTTATTATAAAGCTTCTAATGAAAAACTGAAAATGAAATAACAAGACTTCATTCCAATTATAATGACTGAAGCTAGAATGAGACATAGTGATATCACATTTCCAATTCAAGTTTCTACAAATTAATATTACACTTTTGCAGCCTTCTGCAGGAGTCGAGTGGCTTAACTTAATAGACTTCATTGTAATGTGTTGTACATATTCAGAACTTCAGCTAACCATTTCACTACATTTAAACACTATTGTCAAAATACAGAACATTTTTAGAAAGTCCATTTTTTTAAATTAATTTTCCAAGACTTACATATGGTTAGAGATTGGCGTTCTTGGAGACAATCCTAATTTATTAACCGAATTTTCACAGCTTTGTTAGTCTTCATATGTTTCTCTTTCTTTCCTCCTCAAAATTTATTTGTTCCTTACTCAAGGCTGTCACTCTAGCAGGGTATTATTGATTCTTTCCACTAGACATTTAAATTCTAGATGAAATACTGTTCCTGTGTTATAGTCTTCTAGCTGACTGTGTTTCAGATATTTCTGTGCAGCAGAGTCTGGGACTCTTCTTGTGAAGATAAGTCAGTACAAAGTTTTGTAAAAATGACTTGGCTGACTTACTTCTGAGCAACTATGATTAGACCAATGAAGACTAGTATGATGTAGATGTTAAATATTAAGTCAGATTATCATTAGAAAAATAAATGTTACCTTTGGAACAGTTTTAGATTTGCAGAAATACTGAAAAGATAGTACAGAGAATTTCCTTCTGCCCCTTGCCCAGTTACTCCTATTACTGTCTTACATTAACATGGTACATTTGTTATACTTAGACAATGTTGATACATTATTATTAACAAAACTACATACTTCATTCAGATGTATTTGGTTTTAACCTGTTGTTCATTTTCTGTTTGAGGATGTCTTCCAGGAAACCATTACATTACATTGATCATCATGTTTCCTTAACTTCTTGACTGTGACAGTTTCTGACTTTTCTTGTCATGGATACACTTGGAAACTTTTAAGAATAGTGGTCAGGTTTCTTACAGAATGTCCTAACATTTTTCTCATAATTATACTAGGGTTACAGGCTTTGGGGAGGAAGACCACAGAGATGAAGTGCCATTTTCATCACATATCACAGATATATGCCAACATGACATCACTGTTGATGCTGACCATAAGATAATGTTACCATATTTCTCCATTGTAAATTTACTCTTTTCTACCCCTTTTCCATGCTGTGCTCTCTGGAAGGAAATTACTATGAGCAGTCCAAACTTAAGTAGCAAGAATTTATGTCTGACCTCCTTGAGTACTGAATATTTACATCAGTTATTTGGAATTCTTCTACAGTAGAAATCTGTTTTGTCTTTTACATGTATTTATTGACTCATTATTATATCAGTATAGACTCATATGTATTTATTTAATATTTTGGGTTATAATCCAGTACTGCTTATTACATGATTCAAGTTGTTCTAGCTTTGGCCACTGGAGCTCTTTGAGTTGGTCCCTTGGTCCCATTGGCATATATCACTATGATTTTTTAAAAATATTTTCCCACATTCTGGCTTATGCTTGTATTTTCTATCCTGGTCAGCCATTTCTCCAGAAACCATTGGCTCCTTTTGTTGGAAAATGCTCTTGGAAACCAACATCTGGCTGCCAGGTGTTTTCATTGCTCTGGGCTTTTGTTGCTCCTATGACTTTTCAGTTGATAGAAGTTAATACATGTGGGTATACTAACTTATTATAGACACATTTCTGTACATACTTCTAGATGTTACCATTTGTATCTATAATAATCTAAAACATGATTTTATACAGATATCCATTTGGTTAACCAAATGATAATCCATTATTATATGGATCATTCTAGCTTTCCACCTTTGTCTATTGATACCTATTCCAACAGTGAGAAGCCTGTTTGCAACCATTCATTATCCATTTACTTAATTTTTTAATTCAAATAAATAGAGAATTATCATAATTAATAGCCCATAGTCCCATGGAAAGCTATTTCATCAACTAGAGTACAGTGCTTCTGTAGGGTTTCTTTTTACTTTTGTCTTGCATACTTCACTAATTTCCAGATTCAATTAGGTCAGCACTTCTTTCTCCCAGTCCCTTGCTGAGGTTTTGTTTTGCATGTGCATTTGTAATACAGTTAGAGTCTTTCCTCACATTCTGCATTCTATCTTGGGATCCCTTGACCTCCTAAATTTTTTTTAAATAATTTTTCATGCATTAAGAGTCACTCTACATTCAGTAAAGTTCTATGGGCTTTGACAAATGCCTTGTTATGTATCCACTATTGTAATATCATGGGACTAGTGTCCCCATGCTAAAATGTTTCTGTGTTTCATTTATTTAAACTTTCCCTTGCCCCTAAGTCTCTGTCAAACTCTGATATTTTCTATATTTCTTTTGTCTTTTGCAAAATGTCATACAATTGGAATTGCACAATAAGTATAACACAGACTTGCTTCTTTCGCTTAGTTATATGTATTCAATTCACCTGTGTATTTTTGCACCCTGTTGGCTTATTTTCCTGTTGTATGGATGTGCACAGTTTATCTATTCCTCTATCAAAGAACATCTTGTTATTTTTCCAGCTTAGGGTGATTGTAAATAAAACTACTTTAAACACTGATATGCATATTTATGTGAGGACATATGCTTTCAAATCAGTGGATAAAGCTGACATTTTTTCCTCAGAGATGTTTTAAAATAATGGAAACTTCAAAAGAAACCAACTAATAATATACTTGTGCTTGAAAACAGCTCTTGGAATAGGTTTTTTGGCCAAGCCTCATAGACTGGTTATGGGTGCCCTTAATGTACCTCAGGCAAGGGCATTTGAGATCCAAGGAACAAATAGAAAAACACAGGAGCAAGCCAGGGAAAAGCCATCTGGTAATTCTTTAAGCAATTTTGTATGAAACCACTGGATCTGACACTTCTCTCTCTCTCCATTGTTAAACAAAACAAAGCAAAACAAACATAAAAGCAAAGAGGAAAAAAAAAGTCTACAGATTTTGAATGGTAGCCAAAATTTGTGAATTACTTTCTAAAATAGCACATGATCTTAATGGAAGGCAGGTAGATATCCAGAAAAAGGACATTTTATGATGTAAAATATACTACACTACTTCCAGAGGAAACCTATCCTTTCATGAAAATTTTGTCCTTAGCAATGTTTCAATTTTCCGAATAAAGCCTTTAGAAATGTTTGCCTTCAAAGCACATCCAGATAACTACCACTAAAGTGAGGTGCCCTCTGGGAAAAGATCTACACAAAGACAAAGAAAATAAACCATAGCTGGCTATACTTAACAAGAAATCTCTTTCATGTAGAAGTTTAGAACAATTGCATCTATGGGGAAAAAAGAGACTTTATATGTCTGCAGTGTAAGCTCCGACTGTTGGCTTTCTTTTTGTAATGCAAGTGCCTTGTTTAAGCTTTGATAGTGGAGGCACCCACTTCAAAGACTTACCCGTTTCAAAGAGGCCTCCACTTCAACAAAGGCTATCTAAAATATTTTGTCAACCACACTACTAGATAAAGATTCAGGCCACTTTCTCCCATGAGCCTCCTTTGTTGTAGAGATTTTGGTTGATTTCTATAATTGATCATTTGGTCCACTCAGTTTTTCTCTTCCTGTCTCATTTTTTATTTATATATGTATTTATTTAATATTTTTAAATTTTTATTTCTGCTTTTATGTTTTAAAATCACCAATAGTGAATATTATATTATCTATTAGCACTCACTCCCCATTCCTTCCCACCTCTTACTCAGTCCTCGGTAATCTAGCCTACTTTATAGTTTTGCCCATTCTACACATTTCCTATCAATGGAATGGTAGAAAATGTGTTATTTTTTATTGTTTCTTCCATTTGAGTTAGTACTTTCAAGGTTCATCTATATATATGTGGGCATCTCTATTTCATTTTTTACCATACCTAAATACTATGTCATTGTATGATATACCATATCTTATTTTTCCTTTCATCAGTTGTTAGAAATTTGGGTTGTTTCCATTTTGGGGCTCTTATAAATAAAGCTGCTATAATCTTTATGTGAGCACATTTTTAATTTCCCTTGATTATATAACTAGGAAGTGAACTGCTGTGTCTCACAGAAATTCTGCTTAATGAGTTTGCCATTCTGTTTTCCAGAATCACTGTTATCATTTTATATTCCTACAAGCAGTACATATGGGTTCTAATTTCTCTACTTTCTCACCAACACTTATCACTATCTTTTTGATGATAGCCACCCAATAATCAAATGCCTGTAATTCTAGGCATTTAGATTATAGATTAGATATCATAGATTACAGGCACCTGGGTGGCTCAGTCTGTTGAGCATCAGGTCAGGTCATGATCCCACAGTTCGTGGGTTTGAGCCCTGCATCAGTCTCTGTGCTGACAGCTCAGAACCTGGAGCCTGCTTCAGATCTGTCTATCTCTCTCTCTCTGCCCCTTCCCTGCTCGTGCTCTATCTCTCTCTGTCTCTCAAAATATAAATAAACATTAAAAATTTTTTAAATTCTTTCAAAAATAAAAAAGATATAATAGATTATAGATTAGATATAATATAGATTAGATTATAGATTAGATATAATTAAAGGCATCTTATAATTGGGTGCTGAACAGTACTTGAGTGAGGTTTTTGGTTTGTATTTCCTTAATGACTAATGATATTGTACATTTGATTTCGGCCAATTGTATATCTTTTTGGAGAAATATTTCCTTAGGTCCTTTGCTTGTTTTTTAAAAATTAGTTTGTCTTTTGAATACTGAATTATAAGAATTCTTTATATATTCATGATACAAATCTTTCAACGTTATATAATTTGCAAGTATTTTCTTCCATTCTATGTGTTAGCGTTTCACTTTCTTGACTGTATTATTGTACGAAACTTAATTTTGATGATGCCTAAGGAATCATTGCTTAATCCAAGATCAGGAAGATTTTCTCCCCTATTCACATCTAAGGCTTACATAATTTTAGCATACATTTTAGCTTCATAAGTTGTTTCTTGTTTATTTTTGTGTATAGTGCAAGATAGTGGTACAACTTAATTCTCTTGCATAAAGAATCCACTTATACCAGATTCATTTGTTAAAAAGACTATTTCCCCATTGACTTGTATGAATCACTTGTCAAATAGAAATTGGAAATAAACATGAGTTTATTTTGGACTCTTAATTAATCTACATACCTATCTTTATGTCAGTACTAGATAGTCTTGATTACTGTATCTTAAAAGTAAATCTTAATGTTTTAAAACAATTATAGTAAATTTCAAAATTAGGAAAGTTCTATTTTTTCCTCTTTCAAGATAGTTTTGGCTAATTAGAGTCTTGTATCTTTCCATATAAATTTTAAGATTTGATTAATTTCTACAAAAAAAGCTAGCTATGATTTTGATAGTAGTTTAACTTTTGAAGTATCTTTGCAGAATTCTAACTCATTTCTAAAGTAACTTTACAGAAACAAAACCTTTATTAATAACCATGTTATTAAAATTAAAATATGCTTATATTATGCAGGAAGTCACGGTTATAAAGCATTAGTTCCAAAGGGTGCCTAGGTTGCTCAGTCAATCATCTGATTTCAGCTCAAGTCATGATCTCATGCTTAATGGGTTCAAGCTCCACATTAGGCTCTGTGCTGACACCTTAGAGCCTGGAGCCTGCTTTGGATTCTGTGTCTCCCTTGTGCTCTGTCTCTTACTCTCTCAAAAATAAATAAAATTTTTTAAAAATTAAAAAAAAACACATTAGTTCCAAAATCCCCAAAACATTAGTTTCATTTAAAACATATCGGGGCGCCTGGGTGGCGCAGTCGGTTAAGCGTCCGACTTCAGCCAGGTCACGATCTCGCGGTCCGGGAGTTCGAGCCCTGCGTCAGGCTCTGGGCTGATGGCTCAGAGCCTGGAGCCTGATTTCGATTCTGTGTCTCCCTCTCTCTCTGCCCCTCCCCCGTTCATGCTCTGTCTCTCTCTGTCCCAAAAATAAATAAACGTTGAAAAAAAAAATTTAAAACATATCAACAAATCTAGTAGCCAGGAACTAAAATTTAGTATTTTCAAAAAAAAAATGACTATTTTCAGGTCTCTAGGCAGGACAAGTCCTAAGTTGCTTAAATGTAAATGAATATGGATGTTAACCAATCTTTAGAGCAGTAAGAATAGAGCTTCCATCCATTTTTAAATAAGAAAATGTCATAAAGCTCCACATCATTATTACAGAAGGCTGGTATTCTACTCG
This sequence comes from Lynx rufus, assembly GCF_022079265.1. NCBI lineage: Eukaryota > Metazoa > Chordata > Mammalia > Carnivora > Felidae > Lynx > Lynx rufus. The sequence goes on from NW_025814829.1 coordinate 11,591,401, forward strand.
TGAAATCAGTTATTTTATATCTTTTGTGAGAGATCTGAGAATAGAAATAATCTACAGAACTGAGGTGAGCTTACTCGTAAAATATAGGAGCCCCAAGTCTGTGGATATGTAATAATATAATAAATATAATAAATATAATATAATATAATATATGCATATTAACATAATATGCATATTAACATAATATGCATATTAATATAATATGATATAAATAAAATATTCAATATAAAGTATAAAATTTATAGTATAAAATATAAATATATATCGTATATATAACTTTACACACACACACACATACATACAATTTTATTTTGGAGAGAGAGTGAACGGGGGAGAGGGTCAGAGGGAAAGAGAGAGAAAATCTTAAACGGTTCTATCAGCACAGAGCCCAACGCAGGACTCCATCCCACGACTCTGGGGTCACGACCTGAGATGAAATCAAGGGCGAGACGTTCAACCAGCTGAACCCCCCAGGTGTCCCTGTAGCTATTTAAAACATATTTGAATCAGTGTGCTTCTCCCATTTGTTTCTTATGATATTCCTTGTGGAATCTACGTTTTCAGCTGTGGTGGGAGCCATGATTCTCCTGTTATGTTCCCTGGTTAGGACCAGCAGCATTAGAACCAAATGTGAAACAGAAATGCAGCCCACACATACTAAATTAGAATCTCTGGTGGGGTGGATCCTTCAATCTGTGTATTAACAAGTCTTCCAAATGACTCTGATGGAGGCTTAAGTTTGGTAACTTCTGATTAATGGTTTAAGGAGAGAATATTCTAAATTTACTATATCTAATTGAACACATTTTGCTTTCTTTTCTCATTTCCTCTCTTGGATTCTGTGTTTATAATGTTATTTTAAAATTCTGGTTAGCATCTATTCTAACACCCTGCATGCCTTTATCTATGATTATTGTTTTGCTATTTAAGAGCTTAGTTACATGTTGCATTTAGAGTATAGTTATTTTTTTCACTTTTTAAAAAATTTACCTGTTATTACTTACTTTTTGTCTATGGTAAGATTTATATAGTATTTATTACTTTCAAGGAATTACAAACAAGAACTTAATGTGCATATACCCACATGGACACACATATGTACAAACATACACACATAACAGAACATTATATATGTGTATGTTTATTAGACATGCATATACTTACACATATACACACATACATGTATATGTATTAGGCATTTAATATACACACATATATATATATTATTTTAATCCTAATAGTCAACTAAGGAAATAAAATTATTAATATCCCCCATTATCCAAAAGAAGATACTGAACAACAGAGAAATTAAAGAACTTGCCTCAAATTTGGATCCATTAAGGGGCATAGGGATTTATTAAAAAAAAAAAAAAAAAAAAAAGGACGTTAGAGTGGGGGAGAGCCAAAGCATAAGAGACTGTTAAAAACTGAGAACAAACTGAGGGTTGATGGGGGGTGGGAGGGAGGGGCGGGTGGGTGATGGGTATTGAGGAGGGCACCTTTTGGGATGAGCACTGGGTGTTGTATGGAAACCAATTTGTCAATAAACTTCATATAAAAAAAAAATCATACAAAGGAAATTCCATAATATACAAAAAAAAAAAAAAAAAAAAAGAGGCAGTCTGGCTCCAATTGATGAGGCATGCTGGCTAAAATACACTGAATATGCAGCACATGTTTGCTTTCCCTATTAGGCATGATATAAAATATTGGCACAGAACATATCTGTGGCAAATGAATTTGGATTCATAAATTATCCTGCAACTATGTGGGAATGATTTCCTCCTACACAATGGCTCCTTTTAAGCCAATGAAGTTGGCCCTTGTAAAGAAAACAATCCTAGATATTCAGTGAATACACTTTTAGCAAAATATAGCCATGGTTACACTTCTTACGGAATAGGGTCAAAGTCAGATTAATAGTGAGAGTATACCCTTCAGCCAAGATATACTGTGAGATCTTAAGAAAAAAAAAATCCAAACTCAATATGATGAAATGTTTTTTCCTTGCATGCTATAGGAGAAATGATAGTTAGCTATCCCTGGTGGGGAGAGCACTGCTTGAGCTGCTAGACACTCCTCCCCATTCAGAGCACAGAGAAACCTGGACAAAGAAAATCCTTCATCTGACTTAAGCCTGAGATGGCAGAGCAATCAGACACAAGGGGGAATACAGCACACATGCATCTTTAGCGCAGTGGAGACAGATTGTGTCAACAAAGAGTAGGGACGGATTTATGAACTGGTACATAATGAATACTAAGTAAAGATTGCTGCAAATAAACAAAATTGCATCACAGGCAAAGTTTCTTTGAAAAACGTCAGAAGAGTCCGATTATAACTATCTGAAGGAGAACTATGAGAAGGTAGAGTTGGAGAAGCAAGTCACAGGATCCATTCAACACTATATGTGACAAAGGAATGAACAGACCACAGGTTTTCACAATTGTCTTCCTCTTCTGGTAACAGAAGCACTTCAATGTGTGTTCATTCCTGGTCTTAGGAAATGATGCAATGAGTTCTTTGTATCTTCTGCAAGTACAGCATGTCCCTCTCTTCTATGAATACTATGAACGTGGAAAGTACCACATTCTTCAACATATAAAACACTTCCCAACACATTTTATGAGGCCAGCATTACACAAATGACATGAGATACGTAAAACAGATATTACGACAAAGCAAAACCAAAGACCAATATTTCTCATGAATATAAATACAAAAATCTTCAACAAAATATTAGTAAACTGAATACAACAATTTATAGAAAAATAACTATACACCATGGACAAGTGGGATTCATTCTAGTTATGTAAAAATGTTTCAAAACATAAGAATAACAATGTATTCTTCCACATAAAAAAGATAAAGCAGAAAATCACATAATGATATTAAATGAAATGGAAAAGTACTTGGCAAAAGACAACAGCCATCGTGATAAAAAGTTTCAGCAATTTAGAAATAAAGAGGAACTTACTCAACTTGATAGAGAACATCTACAAAACAAAAAAAAACACACAAACAAACAAAAAACCTAGAGCTAACATTATACTTAATGGTGAGACTGGATGCTTTCCACCTAAGATAGGGAAAAAAGTAAGGAAGTTCTTTTTCACTATACCTCTTCAATATTGTACTGGAATTCTTTTTTTTATATAATGTTTATTTCATTTATTTTTGAGATAGAGAGAGAGAACGAGCAGGGGAGGGGCAGAGAGAGAGGAAGAGACAGTCCTAAGCCCCAAGCATGCTCAGTGTAGAGCCTGATGCTGGCCTTGACCCCATGACCATGAGATCATGACCTGACCTAAAATCAAGAGTTGGACACTTAACTGACTGAGCCACCCAGGAGCCCCTGTACTGGAATTCTTAACTAGTGCAATGAAATAAGAAAAGAAAAAAGTATACATACTAGAGAGAAAGAACTGTCTTTATCCATGCGTGACATGGTTGTCTATGCAGGAAAGCCCAAAGATTCAAATAAAAAAAATCCTGGGAAAATAAATGAATATAGCAAGAACAGAGGGTACAAGATAAGTATACAAAATCAATTCCATTCACACATACCAGCAGAAAACATTTGGAATTTGAAATGAAAATTTACCATTTAAAATAGCGCCAATAAAATGATATACTTAGGTATATATCTAACATATAAATCTGTGTAGAGCATCTATATGCAGATAACTAGAAAACAATGATGACAGAAGTCCAAGAAAATTAGAATAAATGGAGGGATATTCCATGTTCAGGGATCAAAAAATTCAGTGCTGTTACAAAGTCAACTCTTCCCAATTATATGGAAAGGCAAATTATCTAGCATAGCCAACAAAACACTGAAACAGGAATTAGAGAGTCGACATATTTTTATAGTAAGCAAAGGTAATCATGGAGGAAAGATAATCTTTTCAACAAATGGTGCTAGAACAATTGGGTGTCCATATGCAAAAAGAAAATAGAAAGAAAGAAAGAAGAAAGAAAAAGAACCAAGACAAAGGTCTAGACTGAATCTAGACAGCTAATTTCATAAAAATTGCTCACAACTGATCACACTCCTAAAAGTAAAATGCATAATTATAAAACTTCTGGAGAGAAATGTAGGATTAAACGAACATTTACTTGGGTTTGGTGATAAGTTTTTCCATATAAGAAAACACGACACATGAATGACAAAAGTGATAAATTGGACTTTAATAAATTAAAAACTTCTGCTGTATAAGAGAACCTATTAAAACACTGAAAACACAGGCCACAGATTAGAAGAAAATACTTGCAAAATACGTATCTTCTATAGGACTTGCTTACAAAATATACAAATAACTACTAAATCTGAACAATAGAAAATATCAACCCAATCAAAAATGGGCAAAGGATCTTGCAGCAGGATTCATGCAGAGAGATTCGTGACTCCAAGTCTTTTCTTTCCAGGAAGCAACTTTTTTTACTGCTCAGTTGGGTTCATACCGAAGAACTGAGCCACAAATGCCACGTGGTGTAGTTTTTTATACATTTTCTATTTATTTGTCTCCCATATATGGTAACACACAAACATGCAGTCTGATAAAGTGGTCTCGTGTTACAAGGTCATGAGGGAAATTGTCACATGTATAGCCAGGTTGCTTTGAGGTTTTTTTTTTTTTCTTCTTCTCTTTAGGGAGGGGACCCTACCACAATCTTAACAGGTACCTTGCCAAAGAAGTTATGTGGACAATAAATAATTTTATGAAAAGATAAGAAACATCATTTGACATTAGGGAATTGCAAATTAAAACAGTAATATGATACCACTACCTACATATAATAATGGCTAAAATCCAAAAGGAGTCAAGACCAATTGCTGTCTATTCAGTGGAGCAGGAGGAATATTCCTTCTCTGCTGGTGGGATTGCAAAATGGTACAACCACTTTGGAAGACAATTTGATATTTCCTGATAAAACTAGATGTAATCTTGCTGCACAACTCAGCAACAGTGCTCCTGGGCATTTACCGAATGATTTGAAACTTATGTCCAAATAAGATTCTGTGTGCAAATAGTTATAGGTGCCTTATCTTTGATAGCCAAAGGTGCTACTACCAAGATGTTCCTCAATAGAGGACTGGAAAAACAAGCCCCAATAAATCATATGATGGAATATTATTCAGTGATAAAAAAAATGAGTGATAAAGTCACAAGAGATATGGAAGAAACTTGAATGCATATCTCCAAGTAAAAGAAAGGAGACTGAAAAGGCTCCATACCACACAATTCACTTATACAACATTTTGGAAAAGGCAAAACTATAGAGACGTTACAAAGATCAGTGCTTGTCATGGGTATGGGGGTGAGGAGAAGAAAGATTTAAATAAGTAAAGCACGGGAAGTATTTTAGGGCTCTGAAACCATTCCAATGATACCATAATAATGGATACATGGCACTATGTATGGGTCAAAACCCAAACAGCTTTACCGAACAGAGTGACTGTTAGTATATAAAAATTAAACAGGAGTTCATGTGATCCCTGGTAGAAATACAAAATGTGGAAAAAGAAACTAATTATTACAAATGTATGAAACAATCTCATGGAAAGGAATGGAGCAAAACTTGCTATGTAAGTAATTCTGGAAATAAATGGATTAAAACTAAAGGTAAAACCAAACCAAACAAAGCCAAACCAAAAAACAACCTAACAACAACAACAACAACAACAACAACAACAACAACAAAAACACCCAACTCTATGCTTAAGCATTGTGCTCTCATTCACAAAGCTATTTCCTGTGGAGTTACATGTTAACAATTCTGATACTGCTACACATTTATACTGGAAATGAACAAAAAAGTAAATTAATAGCATTAATAGAAGCCAGGTTTATCTCTGATGGAAATGACTACAGAGAAGCAAGATTATGTGGCTAAAATGATCCAAGCGTTAATGGGTTATAGCTAGACATATTAGCACAAACTCATGTTTACTTTGTTATAAATTCAGATGGTTACAGAAACATGTATAGATGTATGTATATACACAGGTGTGTGTGTGTGTGTGTGTGTGTGTGTGTGCATGTGTGTGTGCGTATGCAGCTGAGAAAATCTAGAATACAGCCCGCTGGCAATGATCATGCGATGCACTGAGGTTTTGGTTTCTAGTATTATTCTTAATTAAAAGAAAGAAAACCTCCTTGGACAAGTATCTGATTCTAGGCTTGGACTGGAATTGTACAAAATGAGACTAGATTTTCCACAAATTAAGAAAGTGACCACACACACACACACACACACACACACAGATTGAGGTATGTCAAAGGGACAGAGGAGCTAACTGAAAGAGCTCCCAATGACCCAAGGTGAAAAAATTTGAACAAAATAAATAAAATCATATTAAATAACTGAAAGTTTGAAATAAATATAAGACATAGTATAAGTTCCTGAATAAATAAAGAATAGACAAATCTCTTCTGAAAAAGAACTGCAAGTAATTTATGTTGATAATTCATCCTCAAGGATGAGAAACACAACTCCTACTCCTTAAGTGTGGACTTCACATAGTGACTTCCTTTCAGATAGATAGGTATACACGTAGATTTGTAAATATAGCTGTGTGTGTGTGTGTGTGTGTGTGTGTGTGTGTGTGTATGGGAAGGGGAGCATAACTGCATTTGAGAAACCTTTCAAACACAATTTCAGCCAAGTAATCAAGGTTAGCATCAACAGTGATAAGTCATGTTGATATTATGTGCCATTAATATGATATAATACAATGTCACTTTATCTGTGTTCTTCCTCCTGCAAATACATAATGCCATTCCAACGAGAAGGAAAAATTTAGATAAACCCAGATTAATTCAAAATACCGGTGCTCCTCAAAAATCTCTCAAGGTCATCAAAAACAAGGAAAGTCTGATAAACTGTCAAAGCTAAGAGAAGCACGAGAAGATATAACTACAAAATACCATGTGGTATTTTGGATGGTATTCTGTAACAGAACAATATTAGGTAAGAATGAAGGGAATCTTAATAACATATAATAACATATAGACTTTAGTTAAGAGTAATGTATAAGTATTTGTTCCTTAATAGTGCCAAATATACTATATTAATGTAAGATATTAAAAATAGGGGATATTGTGTGTGGGATATATGGGGTATCCCCATACTATCTTGACAATTTTACTGTAAATCTAAAACTATTCTAAAATAAAATGTGTTTTTCGTACTGAAATTTTCAAACATTTCTTGTATTATACTGACAGCTCTTTAATTTTTAACATGAACTTCCTTGGCATTTTAGCTTTGAGATATTCAACAGTTATTACATTCCTCTTGAAACCTTTCATTCTCCCAAAGCAATTTTTTTTACAGTGACTATTCTTATACTAGTTTGATCTTTTAATGGGGATTATTTTAAAAAAGATTGTTTTGATGTTTTGATAATATTGGTAAACATTCACTACTAAGTAGTTTGAATATATTTTGTACATAATCAAAATGTATATCTATGAGTATTTTAGAACTAAAGTACTGTTGACTAATTTTTAAATGAATAAGTCACTTAAACATTAATTAAATCAATTAATTTAATTTAAATTTGAATTTAAAATTAAAAAAATAAGTTTAAATCATTAAAAATTAGTATGTCACAAATTACAGGATTGCTCAATCAGGATTTCTAATATTTTTCAATTCAATATCTATTATGAAGTTCGTTTAATAATTATACTACAGAATATATCAAACTGCAATAAACAGAATTAGAGAGTATTTTATGTGAGCTAGACTAAAATAGGATTCATCTGAAACTTCTTGAAAATCTTTCAGTCTGAGTTTAAAACACAGGAAGGTAAAACGTTCTACCTTTTTAAATTTATGCTTATTGAGTTTTTTATTTGCTTATTTTTAATATATGCTGTTAGAGCACTCAGGAAAGCAATTTACATGGAAAATAAACAACTGGCTGACTGTAAGGTGTAGTGCTCAACAAAACGGCAAGTACTCTTTGAATCACAGTTCTAGTGGTGTGGTTTATTTAATTGTAAATCGTACAATAATCACTCTAATTTATTCCTTTCTGTGGTTGCTTTTATGTGCTACCATACATACACACAATTTGCGTAATGCAAGCCACTGGAACTTTGACATTTATGACAAATGAGGCTTTTTGGGGGGCTATTTTCAAGCCGCTGTTAAACATATTTGAGCTGTGTATAATAAGGGGCATTAAAAACAATCAAAACTATCCAATAATGTATTTTTTTCAATATTACTCAGTTAAACATTCCATAGTTTCTAAAATAATTTCTTATTTGACACATGGGTTAAGTAGAAGTGTATTTTGAAGCTTGTATATATGAAAATATTCTAGTTTTGGTTTTTACTAATTGAATTACTATCAGCATGATTTTTAGATCATGAAACTTTATTCTGTTGCTCACACCATCAATTTCCATAAATGTGTCATATAAAAACACAAATGACCTTTTATTGGTCAAGATGAAAAAAAAGTTAGAACTTGAGAAATAAATATTGTTATAACTTCCATTTGTTCCTATCAATACCCTGTGAACAAACATTAATAGCTAGTCCGGTGCATGTTAATTGTGCTAGATGCAGGCAAAAGAAGACACGGAAGGGAGTTTGTACTTTAAATACAATTAATAAAAGAAAAAAATGAGCCAAAATAATGTCCCAGCCAACTCAATAAGTGATGAAGCAGTGTGCTTAAGATGGACATAGCTGGACTGGACTCCCCAAGCACTGGGATCCCAGAGACGGATTTTCTCCCATAATGTTCAGCATATTTGTAGAGAAAGGGGAGTAGAGAAACATCTAGGTTTTGGCAACAAAAAGGGGGGGATTAATCACTGAAGAAATGGTCCCCCCACTCCAAAACAAAACAAAACAAAACAAAACAAAACAAAACAAAACAGGAAATGCCTTCACAGCATTAATCTCTTCTTCAGGAGAGCTAAATCAGACCGGCTGAGCTAACTTTTTAATAAGCTACTCAGAAGGAAATGAATCTCCTATACTTGTGTTTTCTCATGAGGATGATATACCTCAACAAAAAATCATATTTATTTTTATCTCTTACTGATAAAACTTTATCGAAAAAAGAAATTTTTTATTCCTCCTTTGGTAAAACATTTTTTTAAAGCAATTGCATATGAATGTAATGAGTGTTACTGGTATTGTGAGTTTTCTCTTTTTCTTTTTTCAAAGTTTGTTTGTTTGTTTGTTTAATTTATTCACTTTTGACAGAGAGAGGGAGAGAGAGAGAGAGAGAGAGCGTGTGGTAGAGGGAAGAAAGAGAGGGAGAGAGAATCCAAGCAGGCTCCGCTTTGTCAGTGTGGGGCTTGATCACAAACCATGAGATGATGACCTAAGTAGAAATCAGGATTCAGACACTTAACCAACTGAGCCACCCAGGTGCCCCAGGTATTGTGAGTTTGGAAATCTGCCTTGTCTAAATTTTCTCTTGTTATTTTTTCTGATATCTCATTTGATAATTAGATTGCATTAAAAATCCCAAGTAAAAGGATTTTATGTGAAGAACTTTGCATTTATTTACTCTTTTTAGTCAGTATTCATTTTGTGCTAAAAGTCAGCATTCTGAAAGTTAACAATTAACTTTCTTTTCTCAAATCTGGATTCTTTTGTTTTTAAAGGTTTTAATTTTTTTGATCTGTTTTAGTTTTACATAAAATGGAGAGAAATATACAGAAATTTTCCAGATATACCCTGTACTCAGACATGCATAGTCTCTTCCATTATCAGTATCAGACACCAGATCTTACATTGGAACACCATGATCACCCAAAGTCCATTTTTTATTTTACTTCATGGGTTTGGACAAATGTATAATGACATATACCTATCATTATATTATCACCTAAAAGATTTTCACTGTACATCTGGATTTGTGGTTATATTTATATCTCAGGATTTAACATTTTTGTTACTAATATTAATGGTATTGTGGTTTTAATTTCATGTTCCTCTTCTTCATTGTTGGTATCTAGAAAAGCAATGGAATTTTCTATATTAACCTTGTATTCTTCAAACTTGCTAAAATTGCTTATTTGTTCCAGGAATTTTTATGTTGATTCTTTTGAATCATATGGAATAATATGAAATCCTCAGTTTAAACCACAAAATGCAGAAAAAGAGTGGAAGATAAAAATAGGAATGAAGAAAGGCAACATAAGCAGTAATGAATATGGTAGACATTAATCTACCTGTATCAAAAATCAATTTGAATGTCAGTGAGGTTGTCATAGTAGATCAAAGCCAAAACCCAACTATATATTGCATATAAATATAAAGACACATATAGATTTTAAAAAGTAAATGGGCATAGAGAATATACCATTTTAACACTAAGCAGAGGAAAACAGGAGTGGCTGTTTTAATTTCAGACTGAGCAGTCTTTGAAATAAGGAAAGTTATCAGGAAAAAAGAAAGGAAATTAATGATGATAAAGGGGCAATCCCCCAAGAAGACCAAATATTTTTAACACGTATGTGCTTAGTGCATATGTCAAACAAAATGAACCAACAAATGATAGAACTGCAATGAGAAAGAAATACACTACCATAGTTGAAGACCTTAGCACTCTTCTCCCAGAAATGGGACAGATTTTAGCAGACCAAAAATCAGTAAGGAAATAGTTGAACTCAACAACACCATCAATCAACTGGGTATAATTGACATCTGTAGACTCTTCTATCCAACAAAAGCAGAACACACATTTTTTTCCCCAAGCACACACGGATATATTAACATTCTTGGCCATAAAACACACCTGAACAAATTTAAAAGAAGAGAAATTATATAGTGTCTGCCCTCAGGTCACAATGGAGTTAAACTGGAAATCAAGAACAGGAAAATAACTGAAAAATCCCCCAAATAAGTGGAGATTAAACAACATACTTGTATATAACATATCAGTCGAAGAAGTAGCCCTCAGAGAAATTTCAAAATATCTTGAACTAAATGAAAATGAAAACACATTTGTGTTTGCTTTAGTGAAATAAAATCAGTGCTTGAAGGGAAGTTTATAGCATTAAATACTTAGAAAAGAAGAAAGATTGAAAATCAGTAACCTACAATTTCACCTTGGGAACCAAAAAAAAGAAGAGCTAGTTAAACCTAACTAGCAGAAAGAAAGAAATAAGAAACAGAGCAGAAATTAGTAAAATTGAAAACAAGAAATTAGTAAAGAAAATCAATGAAACCAAAAGCTTATTCTTTGAATGATTAATAAAATTAATAACCCTCTAGCTGGGCTAAGTAAGAAAAAAGAGATTGAATCCAAATTACTCACATCAGAGATGAAATAGGGACATCAAAATCTATGGAAATTAAAAGGATAATAAAGGAATACTATGAAAAATTCTCACAAATTTTATAACCTAGGTGAAATGGACCAATTTCTTGAAAGACACAATTTTCTCTAAACCACTCAAGAAGAAATAGAGAATCTGAATAGACCTATATCTATTAGAGAAATTGAATCCCTTGGCTGCAGCAACTTGTTACTTGATATGTCTCCAAAGGCAAGGGAAATAAAAGCAAAGATGAACTATTGGGACCTCATCAAGATAAAAATATTCTTCACAGCAAAGGAAACAATCAATAAAACTAAAAGGCAACTGATGGAATGGGAGAAGATATTTGCAAATGATATATCAGATAAAGGGTTAGTATCAAACATCTATAAAGAACTTACCAAATTCAATACCCAAAAAACCAAACAATCCAGTGAAGAAATGAGAAGAAGACATGAATAGACACTTTTTCAAAGAAGGCATCCAGATGGCCAACAGACACATGAAAAGATGCTCAACATCACTCATCATCAGGGAAATACAAATCAAAACCACAATGAGATACCACCCCACGCTGGTCAGTGTGGCTAAAATTAACAACTCTGGAAACAACAGATATTGGCAAGGATGTAAAGAAAGGGGAACCCTCTTGCACTGTTGGTGGGAATGCAAACTGGTACAGCCACTCTGAAAAACAGTGAAGAGGTTCCTCAAAAAATTAAAAATAGAATTACCCTATGACCCAGCACTTGCACTACTAGGAATTTATCTAAAGGATACAACAATGCTGCTTCAAAGGGGCACATGCACCCCAATATTTATAGCAGTGCTATCAACAAGCCCAAATGTCCACTGACTGATGAATGCATAAAGATGTGGCATATATATATATATATATATATATATATATATACATATACGTATATATAGATATATATATATATATATAAAATACTATTTGGTGATGAAAAAGGATGAAATCTTGACATTTGCAACAACGTGGATGGAACTGGAAGGTAGTATGCTAAGCGAAATAAGTCAGAGAAAGATATCATGTGATTTCACTCATATCTGGAATTTGAAACACTTAACAGATGATCATAGGGGAAGGGAAGGAAAAATAAGATAAAAACAGAGAGGGAGGCAAACCATAAGGGTCTCTTAAATACAGAGAACAGAGGGTTGATGGGGGTGGGGAGTGGGGGAAATGAGTGATGAGCATTAAGGAGGGCACTTTTTGGAATGAGCACTGGGTGTTGTATGTAAGTGATGAATCACTGTATTCTAGTCCTGAAGCCAAGACTACACCGGATGTTATCTAATGTGAAAATTAAAAAAAAAATTATCAATAATCTAAAATAGTAAGCAGTGGATCGATAGGTTCACTGGTGAGTTCTTTCAAATACTTAAGGAAGAAATTATGCCAATAACTTACACTATCTTTTTTAATTTTTTTTTTTTGAGAGACAGCACAAGTGGAGGAGGGGCATAGAGAGAGGGAGGCATAGACAGAGGATCCGAAGCAGGCTCTGCACTGATAGTAGTGAGCCTGATGTGGGGTTCAAACTCACTGACCATGAGATCATGACCTGAGCTGAAGTCAGATGCTCAACCGACTGAGCCACCTAGTGCCCCTACAATCTCTTTCAGAGAGTAGAAGCAGAGGGAATATCTCCTAACTCATTGGATGAAGTTAACATGACCTTAACATCAAAACTAAGATGTTACAAGAAAACTACAGACCAACATTTCATGGACATAGATGCAAAAATTCTCATATAAATGTTAGCAAATCAAATCTAAAAAAGTATAAAAAAATTATACACCACAACCAAGTAGGATTTGTCCCAGGTATGCAAAAGTGGTTCAGCATTTGAAAATGAATTAATGTAATCCATCACATGAACAGACTAATAAAGAAAAATAAATCACATGATCAGGTTAATAGATGCAAAAAAAAAAGCATTTGACAAGATTCACTCCCATTCATGCTAAAATTTGTCAGTAAACTAGAAGAGAATATTTAATTTTATAAAGACTACAAAGTATCTACAGCAAAATCATACTTTGTGTATGGAAACTCAAAACTTTCCTGTTAAGATCAGGTACAAGACAAGGTTATCCCCTCTCATCACTCCTTTTCACCATCATACTGCAAGTCCTTGCTAAAGCAGTAAGTCAAGAAAAGGAAATAAAAGATACAGGATTGCAAAAGAAGACATAAAACTGTGTTTTCAGATGACATGGTCATCTGTCAAGAATGAAAAGAATTCATATTATTCCATATTTTCACCTTTCTTAGCCTATCAGTTATGCTTTTCTTCCTCACTTTTTTTCAGTGTTTGCCCTAGAATTTGAAGTATACAACTACAAATAATCCAAGTCCAGTTTCAAATAGCACTGTACCACTTCTCTGGCAACATGAGTACCTTATAATAACAAAATATTCCCAATTTTCCCTCCCTTCCATTCTATCATTGCTCTCATACATTTCTCATATACATAAGTATACATCCATATGGATGTATGTACATGCATAAGCATACAAAACCAAATATACATACACACAAACACACACATATACGTACACACACACACACACACACATATATATACATATATATGTATACATGGGGACATGTATATATATATATATATATATATATATATATATATATATATACCTATATAGGTATATATATATATATATATATATACCTATATAGGTATATATATAAAAAGATTTATATATACATATGAAGACATATGAAGAGATATGAAAGTATAAATACATTAGATTTAAAGTACAATATTTTGCATACATTGCATATGTAAATACATATATAGTACATCTGTGGACATGCTTATCATTTCGAAAGCCTATAGACATTTCTAGTGTTTATGGAGAGTTATCTTTGGTTATTCTGTTTCAAAATGCCAAAAATTATTTCTTCCTCCTCATAAATGTGACTCTCAGGAATCATTTACCATTTCCATAATTTTTTTGCTTTTGAAGCACCCATAATTACTTTAAATAACTTTAAATGTAAGTGTTTTAATCCAGATGGCCAACAGGCACATGAAAAGATGTTCAGCGTCGCTCCTTATCAGGGAAATACAAATCAAAACCACACTCAGGTATCACCTCACGCCAGTCAGAGTGGCCAAAATGAACAAATCAGGAGACTATAGATGCTGGAGAGGATGTGGAGAAACGGGAACCCTCTTGCACTGTTGGTGGGAATGCAAATTGGTGCAGCCGCTCTGGAAAGCAGTGTGGAGGTTCCTCAGAAAATTAAAAATAGACCTACCCTATGACCCAGCAATAGCACTGCTAGGAATCTACCCAAGGGATACAGGAGTACTGATGCATAGGGGCACTTGTACCCCAATGTCTATAGCAGCACTGTCAACAATAGCCAAATTATGGAAAGAGCCTAAATGTCCATCAACTGATGAATGGATAAAGAAATTGTGGTTTATATACACAATGGAATACTACGTGGCAATGAGAAAAAATGAAATATGGCCTTTTGTAGCAACGTGGATGGAACTGGAGAGTGTGATGCTAAGTGAAATAAGCCATACAGAGAAAGACAGATACCATATGGTTTCACTCTTATGTGGATCCTGAGAAACTTAACAGGAACCCATGGGGGAGGGGAAGGAAAAAAAAAAAAAAAAAAAAAGGACGTTAGAGTGGGAGAGAGCCAAAGCATAAGAGACTGTTAAAAACTGAGAACAAACTGAGGGTTGATGGGGGGTGGGAGGGAGGGGCGGGTGGGTGATGGGTATTGAGGAGGGCACCTTTTGGGATGAGCACTGGGTGTTGTATGGAAACCAATTTGTCAATAAACTTCATATAAAAAAAATAAAAAAATAAATAAAAAAAAATAAAAATAAATGTAAGTGTTTTAATTAAGACTTTTTTTTTTTTTTTTTTTTTGGGACAGAGAGAGACAGAGCATGAACGAGGGAGGGGCAGAGAGAGAGGGAGACACAGAATCGGAAACAGGTTCCAGGCTCTGAGACATCAGCCCAGAGCCTGACGCGGGGCTCGAACTCCCGGACCGCGAGATCGTGACCTGGCTGAAGTCGGACGCTTAACCGACTGCGCCACCCAGGCGCCCCTAATTAAGACTTTCAAATTGAGATGTCATCAGCACTGTTAGCTTCTGAACTAAATTATCAAAAACATTGGGAAATGAATACTTTTTGCAAACATTAAATAAAACTAAACAAATCTTCATATATATATATGTCATCATGTTGAATTGCATGTTATTCTCTTTTTTAATCATTTTCTGTCATTATTTTGGATTTTATAATACTTATTTTATCTTATTATAACCCATTTTAAAGTTCTTTCACCAAAATTAGTTATCAGATACTCTTACAATTACTTTAAATGGGTGTTATTGGGATTCATTTCCATTTTGAGGAAATTAAAAACTGGAGGTTAAGTGAAAAAAAAACAGGATTAGAAACTGTATATTTTTATGCTTAATTTGAATCTCTTTACACAATGACACAAACATCCATGTAGGAGACATTCCATTGAAATGAACTTTTAGTTCATGAACATTTTGAAAAGTAAGTGGTTAGAAATCTTCTTTGTAACCATTTCTTGATTCAGTTATGACAAGAAACTAAATTTAGTATCAACTGATAGTTCTCTACTCTAAAAGATGCCTGAGAAGTGACCTGATATTGCAGAGTAATGTTGAATGCTTAATTCAATAAGAAGGTTAGAATAAAGATTTTTGTAATATAAATTATTAAAATCAAAAGATTTACTATCCTAAAATTGCAATCTTTCAGGTTAGCAATCTATTTCAAACTAATGCTTTCTTCAAGATGTTATAGAGAAATAATTTTTATGTGTATATAATTTTTAGTTTTATAAAAGTTACTATGTGTTTATTTATTAAGTACAATCAATATATTATTCCTTAATTCAATATATTTTTATTAAGCATCTTCTATTTCTAATTTCATTGTCTGGCTCACCAAAATGCTTAAATCTAGAGTTTAAAGTTATATATGCATGTGACTAAGTATTTATACCTTTTTCTTTTTTCTTTTATCCTAGACAAGCTTTAACATAGATGAAGATTATTCTGGAAGACAGAAAACTACAAAATACTTGCAATAAAAGTGATAGGAAAGATATTTAATTGTACAATCTAAATAAATAAAAACTAAAATAAAAGATATAGGAAAGCACTATGCAATGTCAAAATTCAAAGAATTTTCCTTATTTCAAGTGATATATAAACCACTGTCTCCTAAAGATCCACATTCCCTACCATCTATTCTTTGCAAAAGTGATTACCAAAAAGAAGTTAGAAATTATATATCAACTATATGAAACACAGTTGATATTTGCCCACCTGTTCACAATACATCGGGACATGCTTCTACTTGCTAAATGGGCTGGAAAAGAAAGAGTATTATGCAAATATGCAAGAAGATACAGTTGTGACTGATGTTTCTGCATGTAAACTGTGCCTATAATAAAGAATATCAAGTAAAAATTCCAGTTGAGTCTGTAATTGTACTTTTGTCAGTCTTCAGAATGCTGAAGTTTGAATCAGTGTTATAGATAAGGGAAAGTACAGCGTATGGTCCTTAACAGCCTATTTTCTATTATCAGAAGCATTCTACGTCTCACAATATTTTGAATTACTTGCTATATAAGTGATCTATAAAGGCTAAACCTGATTTTTCACTCATATAATCCTATCCAGTTTTAATACAAAAAAGAATACAAAGCATATTTTTATTTACACTGAAGTAAAAAAAAAAAAACTATTAAAAGTGTAGCCTAACTCAAGGTTTGCAAACTGTATTACTAGCTGTATAAAAATCACTTTGAAAATACTTTCAGATAACCAAGTTGATGATGAGAACATCCCACAATTACTTAATATGATGCCATTTAACATGGAAAACAGTTCACATTTAAGATCTTTAACCCAACTGTCACAAATGTTCCTCAACTTTGAAATTCTTAACCTTTACTTTTCTAAAATGTTTTGGAATTCATTTTCTTAACAACTCATTAATATATGGATTTCTTAAAGGCTTACATTTGGAATGTCACTTGAAAGCATTTTCTATCTAAATAAATGTTTTTCACTAACATCAAGAAATTAAAAAAAACATTTTTTTCTGTAAATACATTACACTTCTATAGTATTATAGTTAAACAATTTCTTTATGACTTTCAACTGCAAAGTAGAATCTCTATAACATCCTTTTGGAAAAGCACACCAGTTTACTGACAATAAAGTCTCCATGTAGCACTGTTGTAAAGATCCACAAAAAATGACACAAAAGGCTTTTAAAAGTATGCCTCTGAATGGTAAAAATACATATTTCATGAAGACAAAATATTTGTCAATCAAAAATAATTTTATCAGATTCTCTCAGTTGAATGATCTCTGTCCTTGGGAATTCAAACTCTCTTACAGTCCCTTCCCACTACTAATACCAGTCTGAAAACAGTGACTGTGTCAAGAAATCCTAGGGGCAGCTTTTTATACTCTCAAGGAATTTTTTAAAATGAAAGACAAGATTTATGCCTATTAAATAAACTAGACTTTTCAGATTTTCAATCTGCTCTTCCATTATAATGCTGTATTTTTCTACTTTTAATATAATATTTTAGTCTTTTGCTCTACTTTAAAGTGGAAATAAAAAGAAAAAAAAATAACTCACACTCTGAAACTCTGAACATAAGTATCCAGAGAGACCATTTAAAACATGAAACTATCTCTTGGACTGTAATTGTCTAAGATTAATTGGGAGGCAATTATTAGTGGTTTCTTAACCTCTAGTACAACACTGCAGATTAGAATTCTCCATAGGCAAAACATCTTCAAACATACTTTACATAATTTAAGGAATGATTACAAAAGGGAAGAAATTCATTAGCTGGACTTTCTAAGTAAATTTTGAAAATTTATAATTTTAGGCCAGCAGGCATACCATGAACATAGAACCAAATGTGCTGAAGTAACTTTTCTGCTCTCCTCCAAAAGTGGGAGTTGTTTTGTATTTCTTTCCACAGGAATAATCAATATTATAGATTTTTTTTTGTGAACAAGAGACACTAACCTTTGATCAAGACACATAAGCAACCTTTCACATGGTCTCAAGTAAAAATAAAAGTATTCTTTTGGCTTCTGCTATTTATTTTAAGAGAGGAAATCACAAAATTCAACTGATTAAAATGGGGTTATTTGCAGATTATGTGTGTGGACTCCAAGGAGCAGTGATACAGAATTTTTACTGATGGATTTATTGTCACTGACTGGCTCTTTTCCACTGCTAGGTCATGGTCCTTCTTTTTCTACTGGATCATTCTTCCTTCTATTATCTCTTTCCAATATTCCTTGCAGCCCAAGTTCTTGTTTGTTCAAGTAACTGAGTTACTCAAGCTTTAATTTTTATAGTGAAATACATATTTTCAGTATGTAACCTCAAATAAAGAATTTCCATACTGTCTTATATATTTTTTAGATCCATAATGACTTTCACCCCTTTTAAATAGTGCTTATATTTTTTTTATTCAGAAAAACTTTCCAACACGCAATTAGAGCTCATATTCTTCAGGAATATTTCTTGAATTTTGTTATTGCCCCAGAAGAAGCAGAAGACCTGATTCTAATACTAACTGGTTACATTGTACTGAGTATTGAGCACCCCTGGAAAATTTACTGAGGACATACTCTGGACAATAGCATAAGAACAACCACATGTTTAAAGCTTATACCTTATGTGAAGGATGTCTCCCCTGAATTGTTGGTTGGGATGCAATTCCTTAAAAAGTGAAGTTTTATGTTCTAAACTTACAAATATACTTAACTGTTCATTAGGCTACTGTGATATTAATAAATTTTTAAGTTGTTTTGATGGGGTTATGACTATTTCCTATAAGAGAAAAGCACCTGCTAGTGTTTAAGGTATAAAAGGTAACATCTATTGTGTTCATCTTTGTTGACTACAACTCTGAAGGCAGTAATAAGAATGATGTGACCCTAGACTCAGAGAATGTAAGTCATGTCTAAAACACTCAGTCAGCACAAAAGTATAGTTTGCCTCACCAGCATCAAAAACCACAATATTAGTCTCTCCGTTTCTCTGGAGTGCACTAAGCTGGCTGTGGGCCATTTCACATATGTCATAAGGTGACTCTAACCCCATTACTCTCTTTGGGATAAAGAACGTTCATGAACAAAGTATCATTTTGATGCACAGACTAGGAATAAAGATCAGTCAAAGGCATTAGTTAGAGTATAAAACCATGGGGGAAAGGCAGTGCCTGCTTTTCCTCTGTTGGTTTGTAAAGTTGCTGCTTGGTGATGAAGTTAGTTATGCAGCTGTACTAATTAAGTGAATGTCCCAGTGACCACTTGATTGAAGAGATTATTTGAAAAGCATTTTGAATAGAAATATATATATACATACATATGTATATATATAGTAATATATATATATATTATATATATATAGAAATTATATTATATATATATATATTATATATATATATAATATATATTATATATATATATAATATATATATTATATATATATATTATATATATTATATATATATATATAGAAATATATATATACATACATATGTATATATATAGTAAGTAGTAAACGATTTGTAGTTTTCTTGGTTGCTTCTTTCAATGGCACCTTGAATTTTCATCTCTTTTCTATCTTGAACCAAAGCCAACATTCAGTTTTCATACAAATATAATAATTTCCAGTTGGCTAAAATAAAACATAATACTGAATTTTCTCCGATAGCAATGATAAAGGAACTGAAAACCTCCCATTGCCACTTCCTCTTTCTTCTCCATGTTTTAATCTTAATAGACCGTTTGCAGTGAACTGAAATTTAGGCACCTGACTGAAATGTTGCTTTGCCTTCCAATTTGAAGTAATCAACAAACTCTAGGTTTTCTTCTTGTTATCTAACATAGGAGCTAAAGCAACCCTTAACAGGCTTCAAGGAAGAAAAAAAAAAAACATGCGTTTTTCTCTTGTATCTTGGAATAATGAGCCTTGCTGAAGGAAAGGAGAATTGCTAAGGATAAACTTAGTTGCTCAAACTGCATAAGATCAGCGGTGCATATTATAGAATGTAAATCATTCTGTAATCTTCACATCGTGAAGAAAACATAATATGTACTTTGAAAAATCTGTATGTTGCATATTAAGTAACCCGAAATCTTTAAAGGAATGAGAATTATAATCACAGGTGCTTTACATAGTTTTTTACATTTTGATGACTTTTTCACAACTGCATTTTACTTTCATGTCTACTTTTCAGAAATATACTCTCCTTTACATGCACTAGTAAGTTAGAGGTGGATATTATCCTAGAATTTTACATATTTGAGATTAAACCATAGGAAATCAGCATTGTTTAGGGTCAGAAATGGTTCACTACTGGCAATTTCATATTGCTCAACTTCTTTGGGTTTGGATATTGAAATCATTGTCATATACTCACGTGTTACCTTTTTATTCCAGCTTTGCTGCCAAGAATATATGTAATTCTAGAAATAAAGTAACACATTTTTTCACTCTTTCTCTAAACACTAAAATGTATGTAGTTGCATGGCTCTGGTGTCATTGTGAAAAAGCAGAATTTATGTTATGCTGTCTACTTTTGTCCTTTTCAAGATATTTAGCAGTGCTGATCTATTGAAACAGCCTGGCCAACTTCTAAATAGCCAGATTTTATCTCAGCATATGAACCATAGAGTTAGCAGCCAAAATCTGTCTTTGAATATGAAATCTAGTTGCTGAAAATTTGCTGTGATCTATAATCTAAAACGTGCCAATGGCTTCAGGTCTTGATTTGTTGGACTGAATTTAAACACGCGTGTGCGTGCGCGCACACACACACACACACACACACACCAGTTTGTCTAATCAGATCCTGGCTGGAGTAATTTCTAAAACAAACAAAAGTAAATGAGTTACAGTCATGCCTACAGTAAGAGTGACACGGCAACTTTCCCTATCAGAAAGGAAACAAACAACAGTAATGGGTATAACACTGCCTTGTACAAGGCAGCTCTTAAAAGTATTTTGCAAGTATAAATTTTATGTGCCAAATTATGTCCATAAAAATGAGCTTCATTGAAAAGACATTTAAACCCTTGTATTCATGTGACCATATTAATCAAGCATTATATCACTGAGGGGAAGAAAAATATTCCATACATTAGTGAGAGCTAGACTGGAGCCACTTTTATTTTACTTATTTATTTATTTATTTATTTATTTATTTATTTATTTATTTTTTTTAGAGAGAGAGAACAGGCGAGAGGGGCAGAGGGAAGGAGAGAGACAATCTTAAGCAGGCTCCATGCTCTGCGTGGAGCCTGACACAGGGCTTGATCCTATGACCTTGGATCATGACTTGACTCAAAATCAAGGGTCGGACGCTCAACTGACTGAGCCACCCAGGTGTCCCAAAGTGATTTGAATATACTTTAATACCAAATCCTTAGAAATAGGAATATATTTACATGAGAACTTTCTGAAATCGTATGCTAATTAAGACGTAGGAATGATTTTTGTAACACACTTAAAGTATACCAGTGTAACAACTGATTATATTTATAAAGATCAATTAATCATATATAAATTTTAGTATGATCAATTGTCATATTAATATCATTCACTTTTATAAAATAAGTAACATTACACAAATTTGAGCTTACAAAAGACAGAGTAACATAGTGATAGAGGCATCACTAGTGTCTGCTTGTTGGGAAAGATGTGGCCAAAGCAAAAAATCATATGACTTAGCCCAGTGAATTAGATGTGCACACATTTCCAGGTATTTTATTTGGGACACTCAGGAAAGTGAAGGGTCATTCAAACTGAAACTTGACAGGGGTGCCTGGGTGGCTCTGTTGGTTAAGTGTCTGACTTCAGCTAAGGTCATGATCTCACTGCTCGTGGGTTCGAGCCTCATGTCAGGCTCTGCGCTGACAGCTTGGAGCCTGGAGCCTGCTTCAGATTCTGTGTCTCCTTCTCTCTCTGCCCCTCCCCTGTGTGCGTGCGCTCTCTCTCTCTCTCTCTCTCTCTCTCTCTCTGTCTCTCAAAAATAAACATAAAAAAATTAAAAGACCAAACAAAAAACAAAATGAAACTTGACAAAGAAGAGGGTATTTTTGTCTCTGAAACTTTATACGTATATGGTTAATTTATCCATCATTAATAGCACAGAACAATAAAAAAGTCAGATAAAGGCAAATATTTCTATCTCATTACACTTTGTCTTGTTTTCTGTTTGCATTCTCCTGTCTTTCTGAGTCCTGTTTTAAACTCTGTTTCTCAAGATCACCCAAATCCACCTTCACTTCTTTACTTAGGAGACTTATGGTATGTGAAATGCCTATTAGCTAAAAATTCAATATACAAACACAATGAATTATAATCATTTGGGAATGAGATGAGAGACTGGATATAATAAACTGCTGAATACAATTATATATATCATAAATCCCCACAACAAAACTGTGAGGTATTTTATTAACTAAGGAAGTTACAGCACAGAAGTTATTTTCACGGTGTACATCAAATCTGTCATCAGATTCTCTGTGTTTCTGTTTTAGGACATACCTAGAGCCAGAACACTTCTCTAACATCACCATCTTGGTCAAAGCCACCATTGTTGCTCAACCGGAATACTTGTGTTTTGCTGCTTCTGCCTCTGTCCCATATGGTCTGTTAGAATCATAGCACAATATTACATAATAAATTCAGATATGTCACAACTCATTTAAAAATCCTCAAATGGCTTCCCATCCATTTCACTCAGAGGAAAATACAAAAATCTCACAGTCTACAAGGCTCTATATGATTCTTAACCTGCACTGTTTTCCACTACTCCATTCTTAGATCATTCTGATCCAGGTTCACTGGCTTTTTTACTTTTTCTCAAACAACCCTCTTCAAAGCTTGATCCTTGCAAGTCCTTTTCCCTCTGCATTGGAAGTGTTTCCCTCAGATATCTATGTGACATGTTATCTCATTTCTCAAAGTCTCTGAGCAAAGGTGAACCGGACAATCAGGCCTTGCCTAATTCTTCTATACAAGACAGAAACTCCACTCCCATTCTCTGGCTCTCTGTATCCTCTTTATCCTTTTTTTTTTTTTTTCTCAGTAGCTTTTATTATCAATTGTATTATATACTTATTTTTTTATTTTTTAATGTTTATTTATTTTTGAGAGAGAGAGAGAGAGAGAGACAGAGTGAAAGCAGGCAGAGAGAGAGGGAGACACAAAATCTGAAGCAGGCTCCAGGCTCTGAGCTGTCAGCACAGAGTCTGACAAGGGGCTTGAACTCACAGACTGCGAGATCAACACCTGAGCTGAAGTTGGACACTTAACTGATTGAACCACCCAGGCGCCCTATACTTGTTTATTATATGCTCTCTGACTAGACTCTAAAAACTTCATGAAGGGTAGGAGTATTTCATTCACTGCTATGTCCCCAGTGCCTGGTTTAATGTATGTATATAGTAGGTATATGATAAAAATCTGTTGAATTAATCCATGATCCACTCCTTACCAGGTGTTCAGTCTAAGGTCATCATGGTAATATCATCTCTGAGCAAAGGTTTGTTTAAGGAATGGTTTTGTGGCATCAGTATAGCCAAAGTTACACAAAAGGAGGTCACTGGAGGATTTTGGGAATTTCGTCTGTTCCTTGGATAGTGAGACCTCAGAAAGACTATTTCCCTTCTGCCTTTGCTTTTTCTTTATGGAAAGTGATGTCTGGAACTGCTGTGGCCTTTGTGTTGTAGGCCTTTACATGCCACAAACACTGTGGATGTCAGAGAGGAGAGGCAGAAGGACCTAAAGAAACTTGATGCCATTTTTGAGCCTCCAAATCAATCACCTAGGAGAATACTCTATCTCTGGGATTCCTGATACCCTAGATAATATATTCCTTACTGCTTAAACTTGAATTAGAGATCTTTTATTTGTGGCCAAAGAACTGTTCCCTATATGGAATTCCCAGATTCCAGACTGAATCTGGAATTCAGTCCCAGAATCAGAGCTTGCTATATGACTTAGGACTTCTCTTGGCCAATGAGACATTATAATTATGATCAAAGCAGGAATGTACAAAGCATTGGGAATGGGGGGTTTCAGGCCTGCTACTTTTGGAATTCTCTAATAGACAGTATGTAAACAAATCCAGGCCAGCCTACTCAATGATGAGAGACACTGGATGCATGAAATGCACAATTGCTACCACTGAATCAGCTGACAGCCAACTACCAAACACGTAAGTAGAGCCATCTGACTGCTCGATGATTCCCAATGCATGAATGACTCAAATCAAGCCCAGCAGATATGCTGCTTAGCTGAACTAAACCAAATGTCTGGCCCCCAAAATTGTGAGTTAAGCAAGTGGGTGTTATTCATACCACTAAAATATTGGGAAGATTGTAACATACCAAATCTAAAGGAAATAGCATTTAAATGGATATATACAGTGATAAAGAATTTTTTTTGCTTATACAACTATCCTTTCCACTTTTTCAATTGTAAGAGTAGTCAATACTTTCATATTCTAAACATATATATCTAGTCAGAGGTGAAATAAAAAAAACAGGTAGATGGGGGTAATAAAAAATATTTAAGGAAGCATGCTCTTGTTGGTGATCTACAGACCAGGTTTTAATGCCACACTGAGGTAATTCTGCCATAACTGCCACAAATAAAAATAGGCCAAAAATTTAGAAATAATAAAAAAAACCTTAGAATAGTTATATTCCCAATTTTTATTTCTTAGGCACCTTTCTTTCATTAGAGACAATTGTTATGTCACATTATTAATCCCAATGGGTTCTGACCCACTGCTTTCCATTTTTACTGGTGCATAAGAAGTCATTCTTACAGATGAGATGGCATCCTGGAAAGGAAGCTGTCTATCTCCTAAGCATTTTGCTATTTGGTAAATATCTGATGTGTAACACAGTTACAAAAATAAATCTTGGATATCTGGAATAACGGCTGAGTTGTTCAGCATGCTGGTCCTGTTTCTTCAGAACAGGCTGACATGACAATGATGAAGGTGAGACACAGCCTGACTTGCTTTAGGCAACCCGGTTTTTCAATCTGACTAAACATTTTTTTTTTAACATGGCTTTATAATTGCTTCAATCAGATTAAATCTCTGTTTTGTCTTAGATGTAAAGGAAACTTTTTATTTCTGATCTCAGAATATCATATAGAGTATCTGAGTTGAGTCAGAACTTATCAATGGCCAAGTTTTTTAGATATTCACTCTGGGGAATCTGGGTACTGTAACATTAAACTGAATGCCACAAATTCTGGACTTTCCAATAAGTATGTCATAGCAATAGGTTCTCTAGTATCAGTGGAAAATATATGAGTAAAAGAACAAATTTATATACATGTTTGGAGTGGATAGAAATAACATCATTATAGGAAAAATGGGATCATTGACTCAGTTTTAGTTCTTGATAATTTTTATAGTTTTTCCTGTCATTTTATGGAAGTTAAGCCTCAATAGTCTCATTTATAAAATGGGAATAATAACAGGTATGAGTTGAGCCTCAATAGTCTCAATTATAAAATGGGAATAATAACAGGTATGAGTAGAATCCTCAACCTAGTGGTGTGAGTGAGGGCTGGGGAATGAATGTGCTCCAAGGAAGAGAAGAAACTCCTACTTAGAGTCAGCTGTCTTGCACTTTGGCATAGAGAGAGAGCAGGGTAAAGAATCAGTCATTCAAGCAGTATATTCTTTCTGTGGAAGAATTCTAACTCGAAAAATAAACTGTGGAGGGAAAGTCATTTTGCTGCTGAGAACAAGACATAAACAAAAAGACTTACTTATACACACACACACACACACACACACACACACACACAGATATCCATAAAAGAGCCCACAAGCATCTCCACAATTTTTCCTAATTTCAATGATTAAAAACAATATGAAATTTGTGAAATAAGAAATGAAACAATGGGACCACATGAAAAGGGAAATAGAAGGCCTATTAAAAAATGAAATGATGACACAAAAAATTAACCATAATTATAAAGAGGTCATATTAACACTGCATTCAAAAAAATAAACAAAAAATCCTGAAATAAAGGAAGCCAAAATTTACAAAACAAAAGACCCTTTAGTTCTATGTTCTGTTATAAAGGAATGAAGGGAGGAAGTAACTACAAAATTAAAATGTTGTGGTGAACTTATTGGACTGTATAATTAAACAAAGAATCCTAAAGTATCCTGGACCATGAACCAAGGCATCAAATCACACATTAAACAATGCAAAGCAAAACAAAACAAAACCTCTATGCCTACTGTCAAATTATCATTCTAAAAGCCTATGTACCCGAAACAAAACAAAACCAAAAACTTTATGAGAAAATAAATATAATATAAATATAATCTTAGAATTTGCCAAATGTATTTATGTACTAGAATATCTAAAGGCACTTGAAAATATCCAATACCAAGACTCAGGTCCATGTGCCAATAGCCAAACCTATCCACACTCATTCCTCCCTCTACATTGTTGTTTGATTTATTTTGTGTATGTGTTACTTTCTCTCTCTCCCCTAACCTGACCCCTACTACATTTGTTTTAAAATAGAAGTGGCATTTTCTAAGTTCATCTTTCTCTTAATAATTTGACAAATATAGCCAATAAAAATTAACACACTATGGGTTTATAAAGTTCACAAATTGCCTTCCATACTATCACAACTGATAGTTTTACTAAATGTTTTAAAAATATGTAATATAAATAAACTTTCTTCATTTCTGTAATTTCCTTCCCACCTCAAGACCTGACCGCTAAACCAGTTATCTGCTTATTTTATGTTTGTGTTATGACCACACTCAACTTCTTGGTCTCAACGTGTGTGTTACTCAGAATAGGCCCAGGGCCATATTAAGAAGTTTGTGGGCCCTAGGACTTCTGTGGTCCCTTCCTCCATTAAAGAAAATAGATACATTGGGGTGCCTGGGTGGCTTAATCGATTAAACATCCAACTCTTTTTTTCTTTTTAATGTTTATTTGTTTTTGAGAGAGAGAGAGAGAGAGAGAGAGAAGAAGAAGAAGAAGAAGAAGAAGAAGAAGAAGAAGAAGAGAAGAAGAAGAAGGAGGAGGAGGGGGAGGGGGAGGGGGAGGAGGAGGAGGAGGAGGAGGAGGAGGAGGAGGGAGGAGGAGGAGGAGGAGGAGGAGGAGGAGGAGGAGGAGAGAGACACACACACACACACACACAGAGAGAGAGAGAGAGAGAGAGAGAGAGAGAGAGAGAGAGAGATTGAAACTGAAGAAGGGTTCAGGCTCTGAGCTGTCAGCCCAGAGCCCAACACAGGGCTCCAAATCATCAACTGTGAGATCATGAGCTGAGCTGAAGTTGGAAGCTTGACCAAGTGAGCCACCCAGCTGCCCAGCATCCAACTCTTGATTTCTGCTCAGGTCATGATCTCATGGTTTGGTGAGTTTGAACCTCACATCAGGATTGCGATTCTCTGTCTCCCAAACCCTCTGCACCTTTCTCTCTCAAAAACCAATCAATAATAGCTTTAAAAAATAGATATAAAGATGAGTATAGTCCAGATTTTATTATATTTTTTCTTCTGATTTAAAAAATAAGGTATTTTTTCTGTGTCCCCAAACCACAATGAGCCTTAGGTACGGTGAATACTATGCTTAGTGGATGAGTCAGTTTTGAATAAACTGGATTATAATACAATAACAAAAGAAATCCCAAATTATTAGGAATTTAAAATAAGAAAAGTGTACTTCTTGCTGATGTTACATGTCTGTGTGCAGTGGGCTAGGTCTGTGACACGTAATGTTCTTACTTTGAAACTCAGGTTGGGGGTTGCCTCTATGTAAAATATTGCTTGTCAGCGTGGCAGAGAAAGGATAAGAACATCAAAAGTGCATGCTGACCCCAAATTTTAGATAAGAAGCAGGCTGAGAAATCCACTATAGAAATTATTTCTTTGTGTTGAAAATCACTATCTTTGTCCCTCTACCCATTTCTTTCTCCTACAATGAATGACCTTCTTTCTATTAGTGACACTGGAAATTAGTAACTTGATATACCTTAGAGGCAGTCTTAATGAATTTCATCATTTCTTGGGTTACATTTGAGATATGAGTTTTCTATACCCAAACTAGTTAAAAACAACTTGCTACTTGGTTTATTTGAGGTTATAAATAACCAGGAAATCAAAATCTAAGTATCATAGCATCATTGCCATCCACTTTTGTAACTAGGAATACTCCTTGATCTCCAATATCTCAAATTTTGTATCTTTTTTAAACAGCGATAATTTTTTATGCATAAGCATATTTTCCTTCTTTAATTTTCTCTTCCTTCTTTATTTACATACATTAACTTTTCTTATTTTTAGAAGTCTTTAAGTTTTATTTATTTTGAGAGCGAGAGAATAGGGGGGGAAGGGGCAAAGCTAAAGTGAGAGTGAGAACTGCAAGCAGGCTCTGAGCTTAGCACAGTGCCTGATTTGGGGCTCAATCCCACGAACCATGAAATCATGACCTGAGCTGAGATCCAGAGTTGGTTGCTCAGCCCAGGCACCCCAACTTTTCTGATTTTTATACTTATTCACACGCATTTTTCTGTTTCTCTAAGTTTTTGTTTTTTAATTTCTTTAGTCGAACTTCCCAATAATTTGTGGTGAAACAAATGTTATGTTGTATTATGATTAGTTGTTTTCTTGTTTATCTCTCTTACTAAACTGTGAAGGGTTTTGATTTATTAATTTATATTCTTAGGTTCTATTACAACATTACAATATACTGTTTTTAATTAAATTTGATCAAACGTCCGGAGGTCATCTTTTATTTAAAAGGCTAATTTTATATCTGTGTATCCTGTGGCAAGTCACACTAAACTGGAATGACATACTTTTCAGGGTACAGTGAAAATAAATGAATACCTTGCTTCTAGCCCTTTCTAGCCCCAAGACTTACAAAATTCATATTCTCCTATGGTTCCAAACTCATCCTGTGCTCCTACCTTCTACTTCAGCCCATGCGCCATTATGTAATGCAGTTCAGTGCTCTGCAAACATTCCATGGTTTTACATGTCGTTGTGCCTTTAACACAACTTGTTATTCTGCCTGGGTTAGCTTTCTTCTCATCTTCCTGATGAGGACAATCACCATTTCAAATATTATCTCAGTATGATGACCTTTCAGCACAGTTCTCTATGTTCTTATATAACTTTATGCATAATTTAATATACTAAATTGCGATTAGTTAATATGATTTTGTACTTTATTAGGATAACATATAAAACAAGACTGGGAATGCAGAGAGTTCACTTTTGTATTCCAAGGACTGTGTTCAGTGCTTTAAAATTGTAAGTGTACAATCATACATATTGATGGAATTGATCTATGCATGTATAGATGACATTATGAAAGGACAGGACAAGGCAAAGAAGAATTGTGTGTGCATGTGTTTTTTAAAAAATTTTCTAAATATTTGGAAATATTCTTCTTCAAAAGTGCCTTGTTGAAACAACTTATCTGAGCACATCAAACCCAAAGAAGAGAATGTGAGGGTCACCAGTTGATGAAAGGGTAAATATCAAATGAGCTTAGAGGAAAGAATAACACACTCCAAGCCAAAAGTAACGACTATCACCCTGCCAAGGGTAACCATTATCGTCACTCCTAAAACTAGAGTTTAGTTTTGTCTTTTTTTGAACTTTATATAAATGTAACCATATAATTTTTCTCAAAGTTCCAAATAAATGATCTTCATTGTTGTCTTACTTTCCTAATTGCTTATTTTTGTTCTATAGTATTCAGTATTCTATTATCTTTTTTTAATAAAAATTTTTTAAGTATTTATTTATTTTTGAGAGAGAGACAGAGAGACAGAGTGCAAGCTGGGGAGGGACAGAGAGAGAGGGAGACACAGAATCTGAAGCAGGTTCCAGGCTCTGAGCTGTCAGCACAGAGCCTGATGCGGGGCTCAAACTCACAAACCGTGAGATCACGACCTGAGGCAAAGTTGGACACTTAACCAATGGAGCCACCCAGGCGCCCCTCAGTATTCTATTACCTTAATATGGTATGATGTATCTATCCTATAGTTGATAAGTCTTCAGGTCATTTCCAGATTAGGGCAATTAGAAATACTGTTTTTAATTAACATGTCATAAAAGATATGTTGTTGACTGAAGAAGCAGATATGGGAAACTGGCTGTCTTCTATTATACCAGAAATTAAAGCAATTTAGAAAAATGTAAAAAGAATCCTATTTTTAAATTTGCCTTGTGGTGAACATATATACACATGCTATCATGTGACATTGCTAGTCATAGGTCACAATCACAGAATTGCCATGCATACAGCAGCAATACCTAAGACCCATATGTCTTATAAGGCTTGCTTTTAAAATATAACATTTGGCAAGAATATTTTTTCAGTAATTGATTAATTAAACATAATGATGGATGTTTATTCTTACCTGTTCTTTTTAAATTTCTTTAATTAAAAATTTTTTTTGACATTTTAATTCATTTTTGAGAGACAGAATGCTGGTGGGGGAGGGGCAGAGAGAGAGGGAGACACGAATCTGAAGCAGTCACAGGATCTAAGCTGTCAGCACAGAGCCCGACGTGGGGCTCAAACTCAGAACTGTGAGATTATGACCTGAGCTGAAGTCGGATGCTTAACCAACTCAGCCATCCAAGTGCCCCCAAATTTTTTATTTTAATTCCAATATAGTTAACATACAGTTTCAGGTGTGCAATATAGTGATTCAATGATTCTATGCATTACTCAGCACTCATCATGATAGGTGTACTATTAATCCCCTTCATCTATTTCACCCATCCTCCCTCCAACCTTCCCTCTGATAATCATCAGTTTTTTTCTCCATACTTAAGAGTCTGTTTTTTGCTTTGTCTTTTTTCCCTTGTGTTCGTTTGTTTTCTTAAATTCCACATATGAGTGAAATCATATGGTATGCCCTTCTCTGACATATTTCACTTAGCATTATACTCTCTAGATCCATCCATGTTGTTGCAAATGGAAAGTTTCATACTTTTTTATGGCTGAGTAATATTCCATTATGTCTACATATCTATATATCACTTCTTATTTATACTTTCATCTATGAATGAAAGTCCTTTGGACACTTAGGGTGCTTCTATAATTTGGCTATTGTAAATAATGATGCAATAAACATATGGGTGTATGTATCTTTTCAAATTAGTGTTTTAGTATTCTTTGGATAAATACCCAGTGGTAAAATATTTTTTTAAATCCTTTGCTTTTATTTACACTATTTTTTATGAAGTTTATTGTCAAATTGGTTTCCATACAACACCCAGTCTCATCCCAAAAGGTGCCCTCCTCAATACCCATCACCCACCCTCCTCTCCCTCCCACCCCCCATCAACCCTCAGTTTGTTCACAGTTTTTAAGAGTCTCTTATGCTTTGGCTCTCTTCCACTCTAACCTCTTTTTTTTTTTCCTTCCCCTCCCCCATGGGTTTCTGTTAAGTTTCTCAGGATCCACATAAGAGTGAAACCATATGGTATCTGTCTTCCTCTGTATGGCTTATTTCACTCAGCATCACACTCTCCAGTTCCATCCATGTTGCTACAAAGGGCCATATTTCATTCTTTCTCATTGCCACGTAGTATTCCGTTGTGTATATAAACCACAATTTCTTTATCCATTCATCAGTTGATGGACATTTAGGCTCTTTCCATAATTTGGCTATTGTTGAGAGTGCTGCTATGAACATTGGGGTACAAGTGCCCCTATGCATCAGTACTCCTGTATCCCTTGGGTAAATTCCTAGCAGTGCTATTGCTGGGTCATAGGGTAGGTCTATTTTTAATTTTCTGAGGAACCTCCACACTGTTTTCCAGAGCGGCTGTACCAGTTTGCATTCCCACCAACAGTGCAAGAGGGTTCCTGTTTCTCCATATCCTCTCCAGCATGTACAGTCTCCTGATTAGGTCATTTTGGCCACTCTGACTGGCGTGAGGTGATATCTGAGTATGGTTTTGATTTGTATTTCCCTGATGAGGAGCGACGTTGAGCATCTTTTCATGTGCCTGTTGGCCATCTGGATGTCTTCTTTAGAGAAGT
Source organism: Lynx rufus (assembly GCF_022079265.1). Classification (NCBI taxonomy): domain Eukaryota; kingdom Metazoa; phylum Chordata; class Mammalia; order Carnivora; family Felidae; genus Lynx; species Lynx rufus. Next base: position 11,623,904 of record NW_025814829.1, read on the forward strand.
GTCTATTCATGTTTTCTGCCCATTTCTTCACTGGGTTATTTGTTTTTCGGGTGTGGAGTTTGGTGAGCTCTTTATAGATTTTGGATACTAGCCCTTTGTGTGATATGTCACTTGCAAATATCTTTTCCCATTCCATTGGTTGCCTTTTAGTTTTGTTGGTTGTTTCCTTTGCTGTGCAGAAGCTTTTTATTTTCATAAGGTCCCAATAGTTCATTTTTGCTTTTAATTCCCTTGCCTTTGGGGATGTGTCAAGTTAGAAATTGCTATGGCTGAGATCAGAGAGGTCTTTTCCTGCTTTCTCCTCTAAGGTTTTGATGGTTTCCTGTCTCACATTCAGGTCCTTTACCCATTTTGAGTTTATTTGTGTGAATGGTGTGAGAAAGTGGTCCTTTCAATCTTCTGCATGTTGCTGTCCAGTTCTCCCAGCACCATTTGTTAAAGAGACTGTCTTTTTTCCATGGGATATTCTTTCCTGCTTTGTCAAAGATTAGTTGGCCATACGTTTGTGGGTCTAGTTCTGGGTTTCTATTCTATTCCATTGGTCTATGTATCTGTTTTTGTGCCAATACCATGCTGTCTTGATGATTACAGCTTTGTAGTAGAGGCTAAAGTCTGGGATTGGGATGCCTCCTGCTTTGGTCTTCTTCTTCAAAATTACTTTGGCTATTCAGGGCCTTTTGTGGTTCCATATGAATTTTAGGATTGCTTGTTCTAGTTTCGAGAAAATGCTGGTGCAATTTTGATTGGGATTGCATTGAATGTGTAGATAGCTTTGGGTAGTATTGACATTTTGACAATATTTATTCTTCCATTCCATGAGCATGGAATGTTTTTCCATTTCTTTATATCTTCAATTTCCTTCATAAGATTTCTACACTTTTCAGCATACAGATCTTTTACATCTTTGGTAGGATTTATTCCTAGGTATTTTATGCTTCTTGGTGCAACTGTGAATGGGATCAGCTTCTTTATTTGTCTTTCTGTTGCTTCATTGTTAGTGTATAAGAATGCAACTGATTTCTGTACATGGATTTTGTATCCTGCAACTTTGCTAAATTCATGTATCAGTTCTAGCAGACTCTTGGTGGAGTCTATTGGGTTTTCCATGTATAATATCATGTCATCTGCAAAGAGTGAAAGCTTAACTTCATCTTTGCCAATTTTGATGCCTTTGATTTCCTTTTGTTGTCTGATTTCTGATGCTAGAACTTCCAACACTATGTTAAACAACAGCAGTGAGAGTGGACATCCCTGTCGTGTTCCTGATCTCAGGGAAAAAGCTCTCAGTTTTTTCCCATTGAGGATGATGTTAGCTGTGGGCTTTTCATAAATGGCTTTTATGATGTCTAAGTATGTTCCTTCTATCCCGACTTTCTCGAGGGTTTTTATTAAGAAACGTTGCTGAATTTTGTCAAAGGCCTTTTCTGCATCGATTGACAGGATCATATGGTTCTTATCTTTTCTTTTATTAAGGTGATGTATCACATTGATTGATTTGCGAATGTTGAACCAGCCCTGCATCCCAGGAATGAATCCCACTTGATCATGGTGAGTAATTCTTTTTATATGTTTTTGAATTCGATTTGCTAGTATCTGATTGAGAATTTTTGCATCCATATTCATCAGGGATATTGGCCAGTAGTTCTCTTTTTTTACTGGGTCTCTGTCTGGTTTAGGAATCAAAGTAATACTGGCTTCATAAAATGAGTCTGGAAGTTTTCCTTCCCTTTCTATTTTTTGGAATAGCTTCAGAAGGATAGGTATTATCTCTGCTTTAAATGTCCGGTAGAACTCCCCTGGGAAGCCATCTGGTCCTGGACTCTTATTTGTTGGGAGATTTTTGATGACTGATTCAATTTCTTCGCTGGTTATGGGTCTGTTCAAGCTTTCTATTTCCTCCTGATTGAGTTTTGGAAGAGTGTGGGTGTTTAGGAATTTGTCCATTTCTTCCAGGTTGTCCAGTTTGTTGGCATATAATTTTTCATAGTATTCCCTGATAATTGCTTGTATCTCTGAGGGATTGGTTGTAATAATTCCATTTTCATTCATGATTTTATCTATTTGGGTCATCTCCCTTTTCTTTTTGAGAAGCATGGCTAGCGGTGTATCAATTTTGTTTATTTTTTCAAAAAACCAACTCTTGGTTTCGTTGATCTGCTCTAGTTTTTTTTAGATTCTATAGTTTATTTCTGCTCTGATCGTTATTATTTCTCTTCTGCTGGATTTAGGCTGTCTTTGCTGTACTGTTTCTATTTCCGTTAGGTGTGCTGTTAGATTTTGTATTTGTGATTTTTCTTGTTTCTTGAGATAGGCCTGGATTGCGATGTATTTTCCTCTCAGGACTGCCTTGGCTGCATTCCAAAGCATTTGGATTGTTGTATTTTCATTTTCATTTGTTTCCATATATTTCTTAATTTCTTCTCTAATTGCCTGGTTGACCCACTCATTCATTAGTAGGGTGTTCTTTAACCTCCATGCTTTTGGAGGTTTTCCAGACTTTTTTCTTGTGGTTGATTTCAAGCTTCATAGCATTGTGGCCTGAAAGTATGCATGGTATAATTTCAATTCTTGTATACTTATGAAGGGCTATTTTGTGACCCAGTATGTGATCTATCTTGGAGAATGTTCCATGTGCACTCGAGAAGAAAGTATATTCTGTTGCTTTGGGATGCAGAGTTCTAAATATATCTGTCAAGTCCATCTGATCCAATGTATCATTCAGGGCCCTTGTTTCTTTATTGACTGTGTGTCTAGATGATCTATCCATTTCTGTAAGTGGAGTGTTAAAGTCCCCTGCAATTACCACATTCTTATCAATAAGGTTGCTTATGTTTGTGAGTAATTGTTTTATATATTTGGGGGCTCCTGTATTCGGCACATAGACATTTATAATTGTTAGCTCTTCCTGATGGATGGACCGTGTGATTATTATATAATGCCCTTCTTCATCTTGTTACAGCCTTTAATTTAAAGTCTAGTTTGTCTGATATAAGTATGGCTACTCCAGCTTTCTTTTGACTTCCAGTGGCATGATAAATAGTTCTCCATCCCCTCACTCTCAATCTGAAGGCGTCCTCAGGTCTAAAATGAGTCTCTTGTAGACAGCAAATAGATGGGTCTTGTTTTTTTATCCATTCTGATACCCTATGTCTTTTGGTTGGCACATTTAGTCCATTTATATTCAGTGTTATTATAGAAAGATATGGGTTTAGAGTCATTGTGACTGTCTGTAGGTTTCATGCTTGTAGCGATGTCTCTGGTACTTTGTCTCACAGGGTCCCCCTTAGGAACTCTTGTAGGGCTGGTTTAGTGGTGATGAATTCCTTCAGTTTTTGTTTGTTTGGGAAGACCTTTATCTCTCCTTCTATTCTAAATGACAGACTTGCCGGATAAAGGATTCTTGGCTGCATATTTTTTCTGTTTATCACATTAAAGATCTCCTGCCATTCCTTTCTGGCCTTCCAAGTTTCAGTAGAGAGATTGGTCACGAGTCTTACAGGTCTCCCTTTATATGTTAGAGCACGTTTATCCTTAGCTGCTTTCAGAATTTTCTCTTTATCCTTGTATTTTGCCAGTTTCACTATGATACGTCATGCAGAAGATCGATTCAAGTTATGTCTGAAGGGAGTTCTCTGTGCCTCCTGGATTTCAATGCCTTTTTCCTTCCCCAGAACCGGGAAGTTCTCAGCTATAATTTCTTCAAGTACACCTTCAGCACCTTTCCCTCTCTCTTCCTCCTCTGGAATACCAATTATGCGTAGATTATTTCTCTTTAGTGCATCACTTAGTTCTCTAATTTTCCCCTCATACTCCCGGATTTTTTTATCTCTTTTTCTCAGCTTCTTCTTTTTCCATAATTTTATCTTCTAGTTCACCTATTCTCTCCTCTGCCTCTTCAATCCGAGCCATAGTTGTCTCCATTTTATTTTGCCACTCGTTGATAGCATTTTTTAGCTCCTCCTGGTTGTTCCTTAGTCCCTTGATCTCTGTAGCAAGAGATTCTCTGCTGTCCTTTATACTGTTTTCAAGCCCCGCGATCAATTTTATGATTATTAATCTAAATTCACTTTCTGTTATATTATTTAAATCCTTTTTGCTCAGTTCGCTAGCTGTTGTTATTTCCTGGACGTTTTTCTGAGGGGAATTCTTCCGTTTCATCATTTTGGATAGTCCCTGGGGTGGTGCTGTACTGCGGGGCACTTCCCCTGTGCTGTCTTGAATAACTTGCATTGGTGGGCGGGGCCAGTCAGACCTGATGTCTGCCCCCAGCCTACCGCTGGGGCCACAGTCAGACTGGTGTGTGCCTTCTCTTCCCCTCTACTAGGGGCGGGATTCGCTGTGGGGTGGCGTGGCACATCTGAGCTACTTGCACACTGCCAGGCTTGTGCTGGGGATCTGGCGTATTAGCTGGGGTGGATCGGCAAGGTGCACGGGGGCGGGAGGGGCAGGCTCAGCTTGCTTTCCTTCGGAGATCCGCTTCGGGAGGGGCCCTGTGGCACAGGGAGGGAGTCAGACCCACCGGAGGGATGGATCCGCAGAATCACAGTGTTGGGTGTTTGCTCGGTGCAAGTTCCCTGGCAGGAACTGGTTCCCTTTGGGATTTTGGCTGGGGGATGGGCGAGGGAGATGGCGCTGGCGAGGGCCTTTGTTCCCCACCAAGCTGAGCTCTGTCCTCCAGGGCTCAACAACTCTCCCTCCTGTTGTCCTCCAGCCCTCCCGTTCTCCGAGCAGAGCTGTTAGCTTATAACCTTCCAGATGTCAAGTCCTGCTTGCTGTCCGAACACACTCCGTCCGGCCCCTCCGCTTTTGCCTGCTAGACTCAGGGGCTCTGCTTGGCTGGCGAGCCGCCCCTCCGCCCCGGCTCCCTCCCGCCAGTCTGTGGAGCATGCACCGCCTCTCCGCCCTTCCTACACGCTTCCGTGGGCCTCTCGTCTGTGCTTGGCTCCGGAGACTCCGTTCTGCTAGTCTTCTGGTGGTTTTCTGGGTTATTTAGGCAGGTGTAGGTGGAATGTAAGTGATCAGCAGGACGGGCGGTGAGCCCAGCGTCCTCCTATGCCGCCATCTTCCCAGGATCCCCCGCTTTGGTAAAATTACTGGATCATATGGTAGTTCTATTATTAACTTTCTGAGGAAACTCCATACTGTTGTCCACAGTGGTTGTACCAGTTCTCATTCACACCAACAGTGCATGAGGGTTCTTTTTTCTCCACATCCTCACTAACACTTACTTCTTGTGTTTTTGATTTTAGCCATTCTGACAGGTGTGGGTTGATATCTCATTGTGGTTTTGATTTGCATTTCCCTAATGATGAGTGATGTTGAGCATTTTTTCATGTGTCTGTTGGCCATCTGTATGTCTTCTTTGGAGAAATGCCTGTTCATAACTTCTGACCATGTTTTAATTGGATTATTTGTTTTTGGGGTGCTGAAGTATATTCATTTATATATATATATTTTAGAATAGTAACCCTTTATTGTATATGTCATTTGCCAGTATATTCTCCCATTCAGTAGGTTGCCTTTTAGCTTTGCTGATTTTTTCCTTCACTGTTAAGAAGATTTTTATTTTGATGTAATCCTGGTAGTTTAATTTAGCTTTTATTTCCCTTGCCTCAGAGACATATACAGAAAGATGTTGCTATGGCAGATGTTGAAGAAATTACTGCCTGTGCTCTCTTCTACGATTTTTTTTAAGGTTTCAGGTCTCACATTTAGGTCTTTAATCCATTTTGAATTGATTTTTGTGTATGGTGTGAGAAACTGGTCCAGTTTCATTCGTGTACATGTAGCTGTCTACTTTTCCCAATACCACTTGTTAAAGAGAACTCTTTTTCCTATTTGGGAAAGATATTCTTATGATAACAGGATAGTAACTGCTTTCCTAAGTTGTATGTGAGAGGCATGTGTTTTCTTGTCTGTATCTTGTTAGATTTCTTTTAGTAGTCATTAGTAAGGTTCACAGTTTCCAAAAACAAATGTTGAAATTCCATTCATGACCACTACAGTTAAAAAGCCAATTTAAAGCTCAAAATTTGCAATATGAGATAAAATGGGACTAAATAGATATACAGAGTACAAAAATATACATTAGGAATGAGGCTGGGATCATACTCTAAAATGGTCAATGTTAAGTTAAACCAATACCAATGCTTTGGTTTGAGTACAAAAATAACATGAAGAAAATCTTACCTTATCAGATTAATTTGATAGTTACATGTAAGATAAATTATAGGGGAGAGCTAGAGGCAGTTAGAAAGCCTCTAAACCATTTAAAATTAATGGTTTCTCAAAGCAGAAGAATGGGAATTGTGTGTGTGTGTGTTGTTTGGGTGTGTGTTTTTATGTGTGTATTGTGAACAGAGCTAACAGATTGAACAGACAATGTGAGGGAAGAAAATAGCAAGACATCACAACTGATTGTAGGTTGCAATGTAGAAGAATACAATAAAAATTATATTTGATACTGAGTAAGGGTAAAGCACATAAATTGGACATTCAGGAGCGGTGTTCTATTTCACAGGGAGAGTAAACTGATTTCAGATGCACTGAATTTTGTCTGATCCTGACATCTCAAGATGAAATGAACAACCAAAAAAGAACTGTGGCCTTCACATGCAGACAGATAGCAATAGGAATAAGTAACAAGGATAATGTGGACTCTCAAGACACCTTATTTAATTTTAAATAAAATTTAAAATGATTGAAAAATAATTTCACAGATGTTCAAAGTATGTTCTTCCCTTGAGACTGATTTGTAGACTCACTGGTTTAATCACATTACATGTCAAACTAGTTAATATATAAACAGCATCCCAGCAAGATTTCAAAGCTCTCTTGCTTAAACTCCTGGCAAATAATTGCCAAAATGCAACTAGAGTTTATACCATTGAACTTTGAAGGCTGAAGCCAGAAATGTATAAATGTGTATAGTTTAAATTAGCTATAGGATGTCAGGACTAGGCAGATGATTTAATTCTTTTTAAACTAGATTAATGTTGCATTCATTTTTCTATATCCTCTATTTATGCCAAAGGCCAATTTTACATAAATATGTGTATACTGAAACACTTATTTTTATAGTTTTCTGTTCATCTTTAATCCTAAATTTCTTACTAGTTCACATAATTATCTTTCTATAGGCTCTAACATAGTATACTTAAAATTCAAATTTCATTGCCATGAGTTATTTGTATTGTTTTTGTATATGAAATAGACACTTCATATTAGCATCCTAACCAAAATAATAATTATAGATACATATTACTTTGCTTATGCATGACTTTTAAGTTATTAAATTCTTAAGTATTAAGATCTTAAATTTTTACATATGAACTTTATATTCCACCACGAAGAGGAATTTCAATTTGACTACTAATTAAATTTCAAAATGACCCATTCATATGCAAATGAAGTAGACTTAAAACATTTCCAAAAGCTCATATGGAACCCATTTTTATAATATTTAACTTATATTAACAAAAAGTATATCACATCAATATAAATAAAAATGTTGCTACACACAAAATATCTAAATTAATACAGTAGTTCAAAATTTTCTGGTCAAAATTTTAAAAAAACAGAATGGAATTCTAAAGTTCAAACAAATAAGATAGGACATAATAAACTTAATATAAAACTATATAAAATATATTATTAAACAAGGGCACCTGGGTGGCTCAGTTGATTAAGCATCCAACTCTTGATCTCAGCTCAGGTCATGATCTCATGGCTTGTGAGTTCAAGCTCCACATCAGGCTCTGTGCTGATAGTGTGGAGCCTGCTTGGGATTCTCTCTCTCTCCCTTCCTCTTTCTCTCTCAAAATACATAAATAAATATTTTAAAAAAGAAATATATTATTAAGTAAAAATTTTTGAGAAAATATAAATGAAGAGGTTATGAGACATTTCAGAAAAGGGTATCATTTTACTTTATTTAAATTAATTAGCATTACAAAATTGTCAATTAACTACCTTGTTTTATTTAACATTTTTATATTTACATGATTATGAAAAGTACAGTCAACTGAGCTCTTTTTCTTTTTTTTGTTTCAATAATCAACAAATATTTATTGAATACTATGAACTTAGCCAAATGATATGTGATCTTGGATACAAATAATGGTAAACACTCTGGATGTTTATAATTTAGTCTGTAGAAAAGTTATAGATGTGAGAGAAAACTAAGAATGAAATACGTTTTTCTGTTCATCTACACTTCACCTAATTTAATGTCTCTTAAGAAAGAGGGAAAGCAAACAAGATTTAGACTAGATAAAAAAGCCTATGTACAAAAGTGTAAGTATAACTATTCCTGCATAGCACTAAAAGGTTGTATTAGTTTTCTAAGCTACATAAGAAAGAACCACAAATTAGGTGGCTTAATACAACATGCATTTATTATCTCTTTGGGTCACAAATCCAGGCACAGCTTAACTGGTTCCTCTGTTCAGAGTTTCACAAGACTGAAATCAAGATATTGTCTGAGTTGGGTTCTCATCTGAGCTTGGGGATCCTTTTCTTAACTCAGGTAAGCAGAGATGAGTTCTTTTTGGTGACAAAACTGAGGTCTTCAGCATCCAGAGATCCTCCTCCATGGGTGGTTCACCAGAGTGATGTTTACTTCTTCATGGCCAGCAGGAAAGCATATTTCCAGTTTTGATACTTCTTTCAGATAGTGCCTGGACCCCATACCCAAAAATATCCCTTCTCCTGAACATTAGCTGAGTAGGGATTTTAATAACAGTTTCCCTCCATCTGTGGTCTCACTTTCCAGAGTTTCAGCTACCCAAAGTTAAGGTGATCTGGAAGCAGATGATTCTCTTCTGATCAACCATGAAAAGGTCACTGTAGCCTAATGCAATGTCAAAATACCTACATCGTTCACCTCACTTCATCTCATCATGTAAGCATTTCATCATCTCACATTATCACACAAAGAAGGGGAGCGCAGTACAATAAGAAATTTTGACAGAGACAGACCACATTCACGTAACTTTTATTACATGATATTGTTATAATTGTTCTATTTTATTATTATCTACTACTACTAATCTCTTACTGTGCCAATTTATAAATTAAACTTTATCACAGGCATGTGTTTACAGGAAAAAAAAACATAGTATATGTTATAGTATATACAGGGTTCGGTACTATCTATGGTTTCAGGCATCCACTGAGAATCCTGGAATGTATACCCTGTAGATAAGTGGGACCACTCTTCCTCTGCAAAATTCTTTGACTTTTTCCACATCCTATTGGTTAGACGGAAATCACATCTGTTCACACTCAAGGTGAAGGCATTACACAACAATGTGGATAACTGAGAGCAGGAAATCAATGATTCATTTTAGGATTCTCTTAAGCATTAAGGCAATAGGAGTAAGTGTGAAATTTAGTACTGTTCCAATCAGAGAGCTGAAATAAAACATTTAAACTATGAGTTTTATATTAAATTTCAGCCTGAATGATTCACAACTTCACTATTGGTAATTATACAATGAGGATTAAGAAGAAAACTGGAGGCTATATCAGAAAAACTCAAGCTGTTTCATAATTTTCAATTTTTAAATTGTATTGTTCAAATCTTTTTATTTTATTTTATTATTATTTTTTAAGTGTATTTATTTTTGACACAGAGAGAGAGAGAGAGAGAGAGAGAGAGAGAGAGAGACATAGCATGAGTGGGGGAGGGGCAGAGAGAGGGAGACACAGAATCCGAAGCAGGGGCTCGAACTCACGGACCGCGAGATCATGACCTGAGCCGAAGTTGGATGCTCAACAGACTGAGCCACCCAGGCACCCCAAAATATTTTGATTTTAATGTCCTATTTGTCATGTAAGCAAAATTTACCTTACTTTTTTTTGTATTTTCTAAGGGTATTATTTATAGATTCATTTACTTAGTCAACAGAGAGTTGAAGTATGCCTGTAAATGTGTCAGATGCTTAAAAGTAAATATTCCAAGATGAAAAGGCTAGAGTCCTAGCCCTTAGGGATTCATAATCTAGTAGGTATATACTGTACATAAACACACAATCGTATTCATGTGGAGTTAGCATTAGTGGGTTACTGAAGTCTGGTATATAAGGGATGGGATGGAAAAGTAAAGTTTCACACTTAAAACAGAAGCAGTATCTTGAGGAAACACTCTTTGAATATTGGAAATATACATAAATTAATACATACACATACAGAAACATACATGTATGTATATTCTGTAGAAAAAAAAATCAACTTATTGTCGAGTTAAGTCCCTAAGAACACCCTCACTTCTGACAGTGATTGCAAGTCTGGGAGTCTTCAAGACTACCTTTAGTTTTGATAATTCACTTGAAGGACTTACACACTCCTGGAAGCTGTCATATCCACAGTTATGGCTTAGTACAGTGAAAGCATGAAGATTAAAATCAGACAGGGCAGAGTGCAGGAAGGTTCCCCACACAGAGCTTCCAGTTGTTCTCTCCCAGTAGAGTGATAGTACTAAATTTCCTGGCAACAGTGAGTGACAATATGCAGAATACTGCCAACCAGGGAAGAATTTTTGTTAGGGCTTTGTCATGAGCTATGGTTGATCCTGCATGTTGCAGACCTCAGCCTCCAGTCCTTCCAGAGACTGGACTAATACTGTGTGACAATAAGTCACAATGCTAGACTACCTATTGTAGCCCAAGATCCCAATGTAAATAAAGACATTCTTTTTTTTTTTTTATTAAAAAAATTTTTTTAACTTATTTTTGAGAGAGGGAGAGCATGAGCCAGGGACAGGAAGAGAGGGGAGGGGAGAGGGAGACAGAGGATCCCAATCGGGCTCCCCGCTGACAGCAGTGAGCTCAATGGGGAGTTTGAACTCATGAACCACAAGATGATGACCTGAGCCGAAGTCACTTAACTGGCTGAGCCACCCAGGCGCCCCTAACAAAGATATTCTTATTAGACATTCTCATTATGATATTCCAAGTGCTTAAAGGTCACTTCCCATGAACCAAGAACAAAGGCCAGATTTCTTGTTGAATAAAGTTAATTATAATTGTAAAATGAGAGTAAATATGTTTAAAAGTTGGGGGAAGTAGTATCCATGAAGGTTAATCTATGAGCTTGCTCATTACTGACCTGAAATTGGTTTTAATTATTCACAAAATGTAACTTGTTTCTATTTTACTTAATTTCTATAAATCAAAGATATGACATATTGGACAACATGGAAAGAAAAAGGAAGAATAGTTGGAGGAAAGACTTTGTGGTAAAATAATAAATAAGTCTGCAGAAGAAAACAAAGAAAAAAATTATGAAGGTTTTAGAAGCCAGGATCTAGAATGTGCAATTTATCTTGAACGTATTGAAGAAGCACAAAAAAGGGGTAGGCAGGGGGACTTACAGGATCAGATTTTATTTAAAAAAAAAAAAATCATTATGGCGTTCATGTGGAGAATGGTTAGGAAAAGTGTAAGTCTGGAATTAGGACTAAAAGCCAGGTAGAAAATAAGAAAGGTTTAACTAACTTATTGTAGTGGGGGTGAGAGAACCACAAATTTCAGATATGTATATTTGGTAAAGTCAATTTAAAAGAATCATAATAGTAAAGTATGAGGAAACAGGAAGAATCACAAATGAGGACAAGATTATGGTGTTGGCGTGTGTGAAGGGGAATGTGCAGAAAGGATTGTGGCAGTTGATACTGATTATGTGGAAACTATTTCCAGCTCCTCTTTTTCCATTTCTCATTCTAGAGGCTGAAAAAGTCAAATGCTTGTTTTTACAGTCTATGATACACTACATTTAGTTCTCCATCATACACACACACACACACACACACACGCCGGACTTGAGGGCAACATAATAAGATGAAACCAGTATTTTACTAGATGTGTGACCTACACTGAATAATAATTATTTTAAATTTGTGGGTTACACAATGATATATGCTAATAGTTCAATGAATTTACATGGAATAGAGATTAAAAACTGACCTAGAACATTGGGTCTTCATAGTTTTGATAAAGTTATTTTATCCAAATGGCTAAAATCATTTATAAGTATTAAGTATGGTAAACATTATGAATATTACACAGTTTTGCATGGAATGTTATGATGGAAAGGGAAACTTCAATATCTTAACAGATAAGTAATATGTTGAGAAAACAATCTTTGAATATTGGAAAGATATATATATGTATTCTCTTAAGTGTCTTTGAATGAAAAATAACTTACATTTTTCAAGGGCTTACTATTTGTGAGGTCTTGGCATTGTTATGGAGTCACTTTCTTTAAATCTTTTAATCATTTCAATAAGCAATTAAACAGATACTACAATTATCCCCTTCTAAAGTTGAAGAAATTAATCATAGCCAACAAAGGTTAATTCTCTAGGCCTACAGTTTTAACTTTCAGGCTGCTGCCTTCCAAACCAGCATGCATTTATCCAATAGGTATGTTTACTAGATTTAGCAAATAAAATTACAGAACATCCAGTGAATTTGAACTTCAGATAAACAGTGAATAATGAATAATTTATAGTATAATTATTATGCTATAATAATGTATATACTACATTACTCCCATGTAATATTTAGGACACATTTATACCATTCCTCCAAAGGTTATTTAACTAAAATAATTTAACCAGAATGTTGTATTTTTTCTGATAACCCTACAAACAGACTGTCAGTTTGTAGACAAGGCCTAAAGGTCTGGTCATGAACACCTTCACCTGAAAGAGAGTTCAGAGAAACTAAAGTCTGTGGGAGATCACAGATCATTTCTCAGCAAGCAGAATTTCAAACAACTTGGCCATTTACTGTGTCTCATAAATAAGAAAATACTACACGAAGGGGTTATTGGAAAGGGGAATGTTTCGTATTCTACTAGACAATGTGCTATTTCTACTGTGTACAATGTCTGGTGAGATCAGTAGTGGCCTTATAGTGTTTAGTGGACTATACATGTTTAGTCTTAAGAATCTTCTGGTTGCCTTCCTTTAGTAGTTTTGTTCCACTTAGTGCTACCTTTTTCTGAACCTCAGTGTGCTAGTCTTTTACTTTTAAAATTATAGTATTATGTATTAACGAGCTAAGGGTCAAGTTAAATTAAATAGCTATTTAATTAATTTCTTAATGCTATATTTTTACCATTTAGTGAATAAATGAGAGGGATCAGTTTTCCTCTGATATCTTGGGCTATAACATATGTCTACGAATTGTGGAGGAAGCATACTGGTTAATATGCTAAATTGCTTTCTCCCTTGCTTTGTCTCTCTTGAGACTTTTTAATCTACTTTTATGTACCTACACACCAACTTCCTACTCTACCAATTAACCATTCATTACCTAATTATCTCCTCCAGCTGAGAATTCCACTTCTTTAGAATAATTTCCCCCTTGTTATCATTCTTGTAACAGTATTATTTGTACTCTTTACTAAGTGATTTCTAGTAATTTGAATTGCATTCAAATAATTCAGCTAATTTACAGCAGGCAGTTTTCAGTTTTCCTTGGATTTTTGCTATTGAAACAGGTATGCTGTAATTTTTACGGTCATTTCAGAATTATCATCCTCTCTTACAATTTTACAAAATGTACTAAGTCTCTTTTCAATGCAGAATTATAAAAATTTCCAGGATACTAAACATGGTAGAGGATTTCGTCATGTATCACTAATGACTCATGGAATGAATACTATGGATAAGTAATATTATTTTGTGATTCTGAGTATTTAGAGAAATGAAACAAATATATTCCCATTGTAAAGAAGTTTTTTTTTTTTTAAACGTATCCATCATATGCTGGAGTAACTGGTGTCCAGATTAACTCTCCCATTATAAAGAATGGTAAGAGAAGACAATTGTTTTCAGGCAATGGGAACAGGCAGAATTTGGTGCTGATATGTCTGTAAGGGAAACTCAACAGTTTGAGTTTCACATAATTCTCAGCTACATACCTATGGGTAACTTCCCACTCAACCATAGAGTTGGGATCCTAAAAAAGAATGAAATCCCACAAAACTGAGGAGAGAGTAATTAGAGTTTGAGGTGAGTGAAGTGGCTGGAATCTGTGGGGTGAAGCATCAGAGACAGCAGCACTCTGGACAGTGGGAGCTCCACAGGTCAGGGTGAAGACTCATGCTGGTGTACAAGGGCTGGGAAATATATACACAGTTTTACCAGATACCAGCCTTGGAAGGGCTGAGTAGCAATGAAGCAGTGCTGGTCACGGGGAAGTTGCAAAAAGCTGCTTCTGTGGACATCTGGCCCCACCATTAGAGAGATCTCCTTAGCATGTAGCTGAGATGTCAGAAAGGCCTCAGAATAAGAATCACATCCTAACAAAGCTGAAACCGAAGTCCTGAAAAAAAATCCTTGGGAAAGGTTGTGAAATTTGAGTGCTCAAATAGTGAGACTTAGGAAAACACTTTGGGCCTACATCAACAAAGTATGAAAACAAGTCTAAATAATAACTAAACTAACTAAATAAAAATAACTAAACAATAACTAAACTGCCACCTTAAATAAAAAATACTTAGAAAAAGATAACAGAATTCTGCATTTCTACAAGATAGTATTCACAATGTCCACTATTTAATTTAAAACAATATGATAAGGAAAGATGGGGTTAAAAAGGTAGGGTGGGAAAGGTTAAGACTTGAGGTCCCTGAATGAAGGAAAGCACACATATTTTATAACAGTGCTGGGAATATCTGACCATGAAAACAACTTCCTCAGGTCTGATCATGAGAAAAGGTCCCTCAGCCTTAAAGTTTTTCTTAAGAATGTAACAGACACTACCTCCTCTCCCCTCATGTTTCCTACAAAAATGAACAACTCAGCACCTACAGTTATCACCCCAAGAAAGTGGGGTGGGGGGGGGTGAGGAACAGACCCAAATCCTATAAAATAAAGTCCCTTGTCCATAGTCAGGGTATTCACTTTCCAATGTCCCCTCTCTTCAAAGAAAGCTTTAATACTATTCTTACTTTTTAAACTTAAACTCTAATAAACTTTTTCCTGCTGCTCATTTTATTTTGTGTCCACCTCTTCATTCTTCGAAGCTGCGAAACAAGGAACCCTGATATTGAGGTAAAGAATCCTGCAACAACTACAGCCAAAACAAAAACAACTATCATCAGCCAAGGCACCAAAATGATAAGTGAGGGAAAGAATTGTCTTTTGAACAAACACTGCTGGGACAACTGGATAGCTACATGGAAAACAATGAAGTGGACTCCTGCCACACATCATATACAAAATATAGATCAAAATGGATCAAAGAATGTTACATAATATTATCTAAAATTATATAACACTTTTCAGTAATTTTGTTTTGAAAAAAAATTAAATTTATTTTGAGAGAGAGAGAGAGTGGGCATTTGTGCAAGTGGGGAAGGGTCAGAGAGAGAGAGAGAGAGGGAGGGAGAGAGAGAGAAGGAGGGAGAGAGACAGAATCGCAAGCAGGCTCTGCACTGTTATTGCAGAACCCGATGCAGGGCTTGAATGCACAAAGTGTGAAATCATGACCTGAGCCAAAGTTGGACGCCTAACTTACTGAACCACCCAGGTGCCCCTAAAAGTATATAATATTTAATAGAAAACAAGTGCAGATATTCATAACGTTGGAGTAGGCGATGGTTTCTTAGATATGACACCAAAAGCACAAGTATCAGAAAAAAAAAAAAAGAAAATCTGTTGGACTTCATCAAAATTAAACACTTCTGTGCTTCTAAAAACCCCAAAAACTAAAAAGACAAGCCACTGAATGGGAGAACATGTTTATATATCATATTTCTGATAAGAAACTTGTATTCAGGGGGTGCCTGGTTGGGTCCGACTTCTGCTTATGTCATGATTTTCTGGTCCGTGAATTCAAGCATCCCATCCTCCTTGGGTTCTGTGCTGACAGCTCAGAGCCTGGAGCCTACTTCAGATTTTGTGTCTCCTTCTCTCTTGCTGCCCCTCCCCCTGCCTCCTCGCTCTCTCTCTTTCTCTCTCTCAAAAATAAATATTAAAAAAAAGAAACTGGGTATTCAGAATATATAAAGAACTCTTACAACTTAATAAAAAACCAAAACACTCCTTTAAAAAATGAACAAAGGTTCTGAATAGATATTTCTCAAAAATAGATATACAAAAAGCCAATGAGAACAAGAAAAGATGCTCAAAATCATTAGCCAGCCAATGCAAACCAAAACCACAATGAGATACAACTTCACACCCACTAGGATGGCTATGATAAAAAAAAAAAAAAAGGCAGATAACAAGTGAAGATGTGGAGAAACTGAAACCCTCATACATTGCTGATGGGAATGTACAATACGCAGTCCCTTTGACAAATAGGCAGTCCCTCAAAAATTAAACATGGAGTTAACATGACCTAGCAATACTACTCCTAGGAATCTACCCAAGGAAATAAAAACATAAGTTCACAGAAACTTCCATATGAAGGCTCGTAAATATAATAATCACGATTAACCATCAGCAAGTGGAAACAATCCAACTGTCCATAAACCGATGAATAAAGAAAATATCCAGTACCTGTGAAACGAAGCCTCATTCACGAAAAGGAAAAGACCGCCAAGTTTTGCGCTTGTGCATTTCGTGCCTAAGGAACAGAGCGGAGAGATCTCGCGGGATCTCAGGCGAGCGTCTGTTTGCAAACGCAGTTGTGCTGGCGGGAAAGGTCTTCTCAGACCCAGTTTTGAGCTACGGTTGCTCCCTGCCCTGAGCGTGTGAGGCAGAGGAGGTGTGACAGCCAGAGTAGCGGTGAGGAGAGGCGTCACAGCTCCAAGGAAAGGAAGTCAGTTATTCCATGGAGTCTGTGGGGCGTTAAGGGTGCCTTTTGCAAATATTTCTGCCTCAAAACAGCCTGCAGTCCGGCTCCTCCCTGCGGTGGGGCACCCTTCAGCTGAGACTTTTGCTGAAGTCTCCTCTCGGGGCTGGCCTCCCTGATCCTCCACGCGACCAGATGGGGCTCGCTTCGGTTGTCTCCGGAAACGCCCAGACAGCAGCTCATCTCAGAGGTAAAATCCGCCACCCTTAGCCCATGACCCCCTGCAGCTGCCTGGTCTGAGGGTTAGCCTTGCTCCCGACTTGCCCTGCCAGGCCGACCCCTCGCAAATGCCACCTCTTTTTGTGAAGCCAGACCCTAAAACACAAAGACCAGTCCCTCTCACACCCACGGGCCCTCCACCTCCATACAGCCTTTGGTCTTGAACTTTCTTTTGCAACCCTAGCCCACTGTCTGGGATTAATACAACTAGTAGATAGGAATTTACTGATAATGGACTATAAAATGAGAGATTTGTTCAGAGCCATAATGCTGTGCGTGTGTGTGCATAATTTTTATTTTATTTTTTGAATGGAAAAATGGCTGAGTTTTATTTTATTTTATTTATTTTATTATTTTTGAATAGAGAAATGGATGAGTTATCTAGTCCAACTTGCCTTTTACAGATGAGGAAAGGGGGACCCCACGGGGTCTGAATGACCACGTGTCACGGGAATTTTGTAATGGCCCACAGTAAAAAATGCTGTTTTTCATGGAACCTAATTTAAGAAAATTTTAGAAACCTTTTATTACGGGTTATGTCCTAACTTTGTGTATGTGTGTGTCTGTTACAATGTCTTTATAAAATTAAGATTTATATAGTAGGGGTTTGGGCATATTTAATAACGTCAGTTGGCAAAATAAGTAATATCTCCTTTTTTTGGGCACCAAAAAAAAAAAAAGAAGAAAAATTGAAGTATTGATATATATTACAACATGGATGAACCTTAAAAACATTAGGCTGAATGAAAAAAGCCAGTCATAAGAGGTCATGTATGGTTTTATTTTTATTAAATGTGTAGAATAGGAAAATCTATAGAGAATAAAAGTGGAGTAGTGAAGGAAAACAGACTGACTGCTAAAGGGTCCACGGTTTCTTTTGGGGGTGATGAAAATAAAGTGATTACGGTGATGGCATGACTCTGTGGATATAATAAAAACAATTTGTGTTGTTAACTTTATTTATTTTTTTAATTTATTTATTTTTGAGAGACAGAGCACATGTGGGGGGAGGGGCAGAGAGAATGAGACAGAATCCAAGCAGGCTCCAGGCTCTGGTCAGCACAGGGCCGGACGTGGGGCTCAAACTTACAAACTGTGAAATCATGACCTGAGCTGAAGTCAGACACTTAGCCAGCTGAGCCACCCAGGTGCCCCTGTGTTGTTAACTTTAAATAAATGGTTTAATTATATGGTACGTTAATTAACTCAGTAAAGCTGTTGCTTACCCCACCCCCATCAATGATCATACAAAGGAACAGAAATATATGTGTAATCCATAGTTGTGGGAAAGCAGTCAATAAAAAACAAACCTGAAATGGTATAGAAGTTAGACTAAGCAAATACAGATTTAAAACATCCATTATAAATAATTAAAGGAAAAAGATCTGAATTAATTATAAATGCTAATCTCATCACATAAGCAGAGACAATAATAATGAACAGACAATAAATTCTGGAATTAACTAAAATTATAGATGGCAGAAAAAAGAGCAGTAGATTGAAGACAGATCTGTAGCAATTATCAATTTGAGGAACATAAGGATAATGATTGAAGAAAAATGAACAGTTTGAGGGACTTGAGTGAGACAATATCAAAAATAACACATTGGGACAGAGAAAACTTTTTGGAAAATAAAAAGCTGAAACCTTACATTTAGATTACAGTAGCTGAGCAAACCACAAATGGTATAAATATAATCATAAGAATATTGAGGAAAGTAGTCAAAACTGTAGAAAATTAATTAAAATCTTGAAAACCACCAGAAGGGGGGGGAAAAAAAACAACAGCTAAAAATGTTTTGTACAGGTGAATAATGGTAAGAATTATTGTTGACTTCTCATCAATAACAGTAAAGCTGAAATAATCAATGATATATGCCACACACTGATGAATTCATAATTTATGTAGAGATAAAAGAATGTGAGATATTAAATAGAGTTGTAATGTTAAAGTTAATTATATTTGCAAAGATGGAAGTGGGAATTTGGACATGAAGTGAGAAAAGGGATATAAATTATTTGCATGAAGATGACTTAGTGTCTCAGAGATTTAATTCTTGGACAGAATTCTTACTATTATGCTGGGCATTGTGTAGTAGGGTACAGACTACATCAATGAGCAAAATACACTTTGTCCCTATTTTTTTAATTTATTTATTTAACTTGAGAGAAAGAGAGAGAGAGAGGGAGGCAGAGAGAAGAGGAGAGAGAGAATCCCAAGCAGGCTCTTGGACTGTCAGCTCAGAGCTCAATGTGGGGCTCAAACTCATTGTGAGATCATGACCTGAGCTGAAATCAAGTGAGATGCTCAACTGACTGAGCCATCCAGGCGCCCCTTTGTCCTTATTTTAAGTAGTGGCAATGCAAAAGGCCATAATGAAGAGTCTTGCAAGGAAGACAATTATACTGATGTTAATTTAGAGTTGAAATAAGTAGTAAGGAATATTACAGTATAGAATTTGATAAAGATTATGTGGAGAGTTATTTTTGATAGTGATACAGAGCAAAAGGATGTTATATAACATTAAGTAAATATTTCCATAATGTTGTTTATATATTGTTTTATCCCCAATTTATGATGAGCTTCTTTGAGGCAATAACAATATTGTTCACCTTTGGATCTGTTTACTATACCTAACCGTGTGTCTGACACAGCACAAAATTAACCTTCAAAGATCATGACATTTCAACAAGAGAAGTGAATTACACAATATAGTAATTCCTAGACAGATTATTGCCCTATGTAAGGTCTTAAAAAAATTGATAGGTAAGTTAAAATTTCCTGGATGGAGAATAATGCCCAGATATATTTTCAGGATACCGGATACCCAGTTTTGGGATAACACTTAGAAACAACACACATTCTATAGTCCTGGTGCTTAAATGTCATTTTTATATTAATAACTTTAAGTATTAGGAGAAAATTGTTGTCCTAGTATTCAGGAAACTTTCTAATGTGTCCCTTGTGAATATTTTTGATTTGGGAACCTAGTATCATTTGTTTTCCTTATGTAGGTCAATTTTAATTATTATGTAATAGTGAGTATTTTAATTAAAAAATAAGAACTAGATGCCTGATTATTGTATTTTATAATATCTAAAATCTAAAAGTCTAAATTTTTATTTAACTATATTCTATTTTGTTTTGTAATGTAGCATAGAGAATAATATAAAGTATATATTACCGTGTTAATCACACATTCCTTAAATTACCATTGTTTTATAAGATTCTTTGCCTCCTTTGGACATTTGAAACTAGATGTTTGAAAGAAAAATTCAATTTTCATTTCAAAGTTTTCTTTTTTGGAGGATTCGCTATTTCCTTAGTATAGATGTCAGTGAATTTTTCTGATTCCAGTAATTCATTTTAACACGTTTTTATTATGTTAACGTAGTTAATTTTTGTTTTTTTGGAACTGTCAGTGGAAAAAAAGGAAAGGAATTTATTCAGATGTTTTTAAATGTTTAATTTGAATCTATTAACACAACTAGCAAACATATGACAAAGCAAAATGTTTACATTTCAGCAAAATTCTCTCATCTTTTCAAATTTTAGCAGTGACTTACAGTTTTTAGATACATAATGCAAAAGTGATTGCCATAGATTTGACTGAAAAGTAAATGAATGGCTGAGGGCATTAATATAATATCAAATCTTTCACATCTAGATTATTTAAATTTATACCAACCAAGTTAATAGTTTTAGTTACTAATCCATAGCTAATGAATCTGTCACAAATCCATTAATTTATCTAAAAGTATTCATGGAGTCTTTATGATTATACTACACAATAAAAATTCAAAAATAAAACACAGTCCTTGCTCTAAATATTTTCATAATTTAGTCTGGGGAATATGCTTTTAAAGAAGAAAAAGGGGTGCTTGGGTGGCTCACTTGGTCGAGCATTGGACTCTATTTCTGCTCAGGTCATAATCCCATGGTTGTGGGATCAAGCTCTGTATTGGGTTCCATGCTGAGTGTGGAACCTGATTGGGATTCTCTCCCTCCCTTCTTCCTCTACCTCTCTCCCCTTCTGTCCTTCCCTGCTCTCACTCATACACACTCTTTCTCCATAAATACATACATTAATACATAAATAAAATAAAATGTTTAAAGAAAAATGTAACAGCAGCAGTAGGGTTGGGTGGTATGGGCCCAAAGTAGATATGGTTTTAAGGTCGTATATTTTATTCATTAATATTACACAGCTTGAAATCTAAGAATGATTGAGAGATAACAGATGTGGCATTAGTTAGCATTTTGATTTGGAACTGTCCAAAGGAGTTTAGAAATATCTGTTGATACATTAAAAATACACACCTCCAGGTGTATATCAGCCTGAGTGTATATCAACATGAATCATGAATGAGAAATACGTATCTATAACTATGATGCAATTTCTAACTAAAAATCTATGTATCTATCTATCATCTATCTATTCCCAAATCTCAAAATTATGAAAAACCACCTCTCAGGGTTTATTAGAGAAAACTCATTAGATGTTAACCATCCTGAAGATAGAAGCCATGCCTAAATATTCACGATCTGGTATCAACAGACTTTTTTCTGAAGGGTTTGGTAGTAAATATTTTTGACTTTGTGGGCCATACAGTGTCTATTGCAACTACTCAGTCCTACTGTTGAGCAACTGAAGACAAAGCGAACAAATTGGTGTGACTAGATTTGGTTCATTGACTAGGTTTCTCACCGGTATTTATATATTCCCACAGCTAGCACTGTGGTTGCATTGTGTAGTATCTCAACTAATATGAAAAACTAAGATGAAAAACTGTGTTTTTACTTAAAGAACATGGATGCTATAGATGATTGGATTGGATTCCTGGTTATATTTTCTGGTACTGATTATGTGTTTTAAATAGAAATTACTAGGGGATAGAAAACAGTAAACAAAGTAAAATTGTTTTAGAATAACCTATCCCAAAAGTATCCCATGATCACTGATTCTGAAGAATATTTAATTAGATATTTTGTCAAAAAATGTTCCATGTTAAATTCAGTTTAAATAATGTCTTGTAAACAAAGGTTAAAGGTTCAAGCAAGTGTCAAAATATGCACTGTGAGATGTAAGAGATCCCTGGACTACTTTAAATGATTCCTCATATTTATTTTACTGCCAACTTCTAATTTCCAAAATCTTCTATTCAGAACAAACATCAGGGATGATATGAATAGCTTGGGGCTGCCGTATGTCACTTAGTCTACAAAACTCATTGATTCATTTACGTACAATCATAAGTAATCACTTGAAATACGGTAAGAGAGCACAGTCAATTGTGTACAAAAGTGTGGTTATTTCTAAAATTGTATGCACCCACACTAAATGATTTGATACAGAAACAAATTAGTCACTATATTACTTGTTATCGCAGCAATTAAGGTATTTTAACTGGTATTTGGCTTTGGGGCATAGACTAATATGCCATCTTTTTTTATTGGAAAATAAAATGTATAAATTCTTAATGTTTCATTAAAACATAGATAGCTACCTTTAGAATATTCTCAAAAGGATTCAGAAGAAGAACATTGGGATATATTTTAGAAAAGGCATTAAAATTTCTGGTAATTAAGGGAAAAAATGAACCCTCTTTTTAAGCCATGCATGCATTGTGTTCAAGAGATAAGTTTGTGGTTCGCTACTCTACTGTAATTAAAAGAGATGTTAATTCAATGTGCAAAGAGGAGATGGTCCTTTATTTAGACAGCTAAAATATGTAAAGACACAAGTTAAAGGTTAGTGGAGGAAATTAGAAAACTAAAGGATTAGGATCTGAGAAAATGTACCTATTGGAAGATGAAATTTCCACATAGTCTGTGCCCCCAGAGAAATCTGTAGATTCCTCTACTTTAGTATTTCAGTTCAATTATTTGTGTACTCTAAACTTCTCAACTGCACTGAAGAATCCTCCAGGGAAGAAACTATATTTCTTAGTCTGTATATCCATGGTTTCTAGTATAGTAGCTGACCCATAGTTGGTTCTCAATAAATCTTGGTTGAGTGGATATATTGCCTGATTACAGAAGGGATGACAGACTGAATGTGGCTTTCTCTCCTCCCCTTGTAAAGGCTTTTGGTTTCCCTCCCAAATAATGCCATCAGTAGTGTGCCATTGTCCCTGTCCTACCGCTACATTGCTTGTGGGCTAATGGTTTACAACTTTGCCCTTCTCTAGAGACTTGCCCTTAGCTTGAAGGTGGTTCAGAGGATGGTGTTATATTTTTACTCTGGACATGAATTTCACCAATAAAAAATTGAGGTAACATTGATTAATTTACAGTGCTGACAGGATAATTAAAATTAAATTTATAAAATTTATATGCATGCCCAGTGTAATTATGCACAGTACAGTTTCTACAAGTATGCACAGCATCCCCAAAATAAGTGTTACATATTATTTCTAGGGAAGGAAATGTTCCTAAATTCATGTTGCCTTACTAATGAGTCATGGATTTAATGAGAAAAAAAAATCTTGTAATTTTTTCTAAAATTGATTCTCTACTAAGATAAATCTTCAACTTCTGAAAATGTTGGAATTATATTGACTTGCAAATTTGTTTTATTAGAGAAGGAGTATATATTATTTCCTACACAAAGTTTATGAGACCAGTTAATATTTAAAATGTTGGGAAAGTAACATGACAAACTGCAATTTCTTTACTGCTCACCACTCAAAGCAATTTATGTATTCAAATAAGTTAGAAACAACTTTCTGTTATCAGTTAAAATATTTCATGTCACCTTCCTACCATTATAGTTCAAGATGCTGAGACTTACTCTAATATCACCCTGAGTTGATGAGAGTTCAGTTAATTGTTTTATTTGGATGTCAGTATGCAACTCATATTTCAATTTCTAAATAGAAAACAAAAACCCTATAAGTGATAAAGTTTGTAGGATGCAGTAATGACATTGCTTTCAGGTCAGTCATTATTAACTTGGGGGTGGGGATAAGTAAAAAACAAAACAAAACAAAACTTATTTTTTAATTTATTTTTTTAATTTAGGAGTCAGGAAACAGAAGTTACACTTCATTCAGAAGTGATGTTGGGGACACCATGCCCCAAAGCTACTAAGTATTTTTCACTTTGAGCCTTCAAATGAAGCCAGTCCATTTCAGGGTTGCAAATGTTTCTTCCTTCCTTCCTTCCTTCCTTCCTTCCTTCCTTCCTTCCTTCCTTCCTTCTTCTTTCAATAGTTTTTTGATGAGTGATTCTTAATAAAGAGGAAATCATAGACTCTAGAAAGAACAAGTTGAAAAGTTCACACCAACTGAAGTACTCAAGTTGGATTTGCTATTAAATTAATATTTTCTTATATTGAGAGTGGTATTAAGAGGAAGACTCAATGTTGACTTAGCAGCATTAAAAAATAATTGAAGGGTCACCTGGGTGACTCAGTCGGTTGAGCATCTGACTTCAACTCAGGTCATGATCTTGCATTTTTGGGTTCAAGCCCCACATCAGGCCCTGTGCTGACAGCTCAGAGCCTGGAGCCTGCTTCTGATTCAGTGTCTCTCTCTGCCCCTCCCCTGCTCATGCTCTGTCTCTCTCTGTCTCTCAAAAAATAAAATAAAACGTTAAAAAGTTTAAAAAAATGATTGAAAATCGAAATTTAGTATGTTACTTAAAAATGAATACATGCAAGTTACAATTATAAAATCAGGCACATTTTTGTTATATTATTTTAACAGTAAAGAAATCATAGTGTAGTATTATAGTATTTCAAAATAATGTTCAAGAAGAAAATAAAGACAATGAAATTCAGTTAAAAATGTTAGTTCCTGGGTAAGAGGGAAGATGGCGGCGTAGGAGGACGCTGGGCTCACCGCGCATCCTGCTGATCACTTAGATTCCACCTACACCTGCCTAAATAACCCAGAAAACCGCCAGAGGATTAGCAGAACGGAGTCACCAGACCCAAGTGCAGACTAGAGGCCCACGGAAGAGGGTAGGAAGGGCGGCGAGGCGGTGCGCGCTCCACGTACTGGCGGGAGGGAGCCGGGGCGGAGGGGCGGCTCGCCGGCCAAGCAGAGCCCCCGAGTCTGGCTGGCAAAAGCAGAGGGGCCGGATGGACGGAGTGTGTTCCGACAGCAAGCGCGACTTAGCATCTGGGAGATCATAAGTTAACAGCTCTGCTCTGGAAAGCGGGAAGGGCTGGAGGACAAACGGAGGGAGAGATGCTGAGCCCCCGGACGACAGAGCTCAGCTTGGTGGGGAACAAAGGCGCTCACCAGCGCCATCTCCCTCACCCATCCCCCAGCCAAAATCCCAAAGGGAACCAGTTCCTGCCAGGGAACTTGCTCGCTCCGCGCGAACACCCAACTCTGTGCTTCTGCAGAGCCAAACCTCCCGCAGTGGATCTGACTCCCTCCCACTGCCACAGGGCCCCTCCTGAAGTGGATCACCTAAGGAGAAGCGAGCTAAGCCTGCCCCTCCTGCCCCCGGGCACCTTGCCTACCCACCCCAGCTAATACGCCAGATACCCAGCATCACAAGCCTGGCAGTGTGCAAGTAGCCCAGACGGGCCACGCCACCCCACAGTGAATCCCACCCCTAGGAGAGGGGAAGAGAAGGCACACACCAGTCTGACTGTGGCCCCAGCGGTGGGCTGGGGGCAGACATCAGGTCGGACTGCGGCCCCGCCCACCAACTCCAGTTACACACCACAGCACAGGGGAAGTGCCCTGCAGGTCCTCACCACCCCAGGGACTATCCAAAATGACCAAGCAGAAGAATTCCCCTCAGAAGAATCTCCAGGAAATAACAACAGCTAATGAACTGATCAAAAAGGATTTAAATAATATAACAGAAAGTGAATTTAGAATAATAGTCATAAAATTAATCGCTGGGCTTGAAAACAGTATAGAGGACAGCAGAGAATCTCTTGCTACAGAGATCAAGGGACTAAGGAACAGTCACGAGGAGCTGAAAAGTGCTTTAAATGAAATGCAAAACAAAATGGAAACGACGACAGCTCCTTGAAGAGGCAGAGGAGAGAATAGGTGAACTAGAAGATAAAGTTATGGAAAAAGAGGAAGCTGAGAGAAAGATAAAAAAATCCAGGAGTATGAGGGGAAAATTAGAGAACTAAGTGATACACTAAAAAGAAATAATATACACATAATTGGTATCCCAGAGGAGAAAGAGAGAGGGAAAGGTGCTGAAGGGGTACTTGAAGAAATTATAGCTGAGAACTTCCCTGAACTGGGGAAGGAAAAAGGCATTGAAATCCAAGAGGCACAGAGAACTCCCGTCAGACGTAACTTGAATCGATCTTCTGCACAACGTATCATAGTGAAACTGGCAAAATACAAGGATAAAGAGAAAATTCTGAAAGCAGCAAGGGGTAAACGTGCCCTCACATATAAAGGGAGACCTATAAGACTCGTGACTGATCTCTCTTTTGAAACTTGGCAGGCCAGAAAGAATTGGCACGATATCTTCAGTGTGCTAAACAGAAAAAATATGCAGTCGAGAATCCTTTATCCAGCAAGTCTGTCATTTAGAATAGAAGGAGAGATAAAGGTCTTCCCAAACAAACAAAAACTGAAGGAATTTGTCACCACTAAACCAGCCCTACAGGAGATCCTAAGGGGGACCCTGTGAGACAAAGTACCAGAGACATCACTATAAGCATAAAACATGCAGACATCACAATGACTCTAAACCCGTATCTTTCTATAATAACACTGAATGTAAATGGATTAAATGCACCAACCAAAAGACATAGGGTATCAGAATGGATAAAAAAACAAGACCCATCTATTTGCTGTCTACAAGAGACTCATTTTAGACCTGAGGACACCTTTAGATTGAGAGTGAGGGGATGGAGAACTATTTATCATGCTACTGGAAGCCAAAAGAAAGCTGGAGTAGCCATACTTATATCAGACAAACTAGACTTTAAATTAAAGGCTGTAACAAGAGATGAAGAAGGGCATTATATAATAATCACACGGTCTATCCATCAGGAAGAGCTAACAATTATAAATGTCTATGCACCAAATACCGGAGCCCCCAAATATATAAAACAATTACTCATAAACATAAGCAACCTTATTGATAAGAATGTGGTAGTTGCAGGGGACTTTAACACCCCACTTACAGAAATGGATAGATCATCTAGACACACGGTCAATAAAGAAACAAGGGCCCTGAATGATACATTGGATCAGATGGACTTGACAGATATATTTAGAACTCTGCATCCCAAAGCAACAGAATATACTTTCTTCTCGAGTGCACATGGAACATTCTCCAAGATAGATCATATACTGGGTCACAAAACAGCCCTTCATAAGTTTACAAGAATTGAAATTATACCATGCATACTTTGAGACCACAATGCTATGAAGCTTGAAATCAACCACAGGAAAAAGTCTGGAAAACCTCCAAAAGCATGGATGTTAAAGAACACCCTACTAACGAATGAGTGGGTCAACCAGGCAATTAGAGAAGAAATTAAAAAATATATGGAAACAAATGAAAATGAAAATACAACAATCCAAATGCTTTGGGACGCAGCGAAGGCAGTCCTGAGAGGAAAATACATCGCAATCCAGGCCTATCTCAAGAAACAAGAAAAATCCCAAATACAAAATCTAACAGCACACCTGAAGGAACTAGAAGCAGAACAGCAAAGGCAGCCTAAACCCAGCAGAAGAAGAGAAATAATAAAGATCAGAGCAGAAATAAACAATATAGAATCTAAAAAAACTGTAGAGCAGATCAACGAAACCAAGAGTTGGTTTTTTGAAAAAATAAACAAAATTGACAAACCTCTAGCCAGGCTTCTCAAAAAGAAAAGGGAGATGACGCAAATAGATAAAATCATGAATGAAAATGGAATTATTACAACCAATCCCTCAGAGATACAAACAATTATCAGGGAATACTATGAAAAATTATATGCCAACAAATTGGACAACCTGGAAGAAATGGACAAATTCCTAAACACCCACACTCTTCCAAAACTCAATCAGGAGGAAATAGAAAGCTTGAACAGACCCATAACCAGCGAAGAAATTGAATCGGTTATCAAAAATCTCCCAACAAATAAGAGTCCAGGACCAGATGGCTTCCCAGGGGAGTTCTACCAGACGTTTAAAGCAGAGATAATACCTATCCTTCTCAAGCTATTCCAAGAAATAGAAAGGGAAGGAAAACTTCCAGACTCATTCTATGAAGCCAGTATTACTTTGATTCCTAAACCAGACAGAGACCCAGTAAAAAAAGAGAACTACAGGCCAATATCCCTGATGAATATGGATGCAAAAATTCTCAATCAGATACTAGCAAATCGAATTCAACAGCATATAAAAAGAATTATTCACCATGATCAAGTGGGATTCATTCCTGGGATGCAGGGCTGGCTCAACATTCACAAATCAATCAACGTGATACATCACATTAATAAAAGAAAAGATAAGAACCATATGATCCTGTCAATCGATGCAGAAAAGGCCTTTGACAAAATCCAGCACCCTTTCTTAATAAAAACCCTTGAGAAAGTCGGGATAAAAGGAACATACTTAAAGATCATAAAAGCCATTTATGAAAAGCCCACAGCTAACATCATCCTCAACGGGGAAAAACTGAGAGCTTTTTCCCTGAGATCAGGAACACGACAGGGATGCCCACTCTCACCGCTGTTGTTTAACATAGTGCTAGAAGTTCTGGCATCAGCAATCAGACAACAAAAGGAAATCAAAGGCATCAAAATTGGCCAAGATGAAGTCAAGCTTTCGCTTTTTGCAGATGACATGATATTATACATGGAAAATCCGATAGACTCCACCAAAAGTCTGCTAGAACTGATACATGAATTCAGCAAAGTTGCAGGATACAAAATCAATGTACAGAAATCAGTTGCATTCTTATACACTAACAATGAAGCAACAGAAAGACAAATAAAGAAACTGATCCCATTCACAATTGCACCAAGAAGCATAAAATACCTAGGAATAAATCTAACCAAAGATGTAAAGGATCTGTATGCTGAAAACTATAGAAAGCTTATGAAGGTAATTGAAGAAGATTTAAAGAAATGGAAAGACATTCCCTGCTCATGGATTGGAAGAATAAATATTGTCAAAATGTCAATACTATCCAAAGCTATCTACACATTCAATGCAATCCCAATCAAAATTGCACCAGCATTCTCCTCGAAATTAGAACAAGCAATCCTAAAATTCATATGGAACCACAAAAGGCCCCGAATAGCCAAAGGAATTTTGAAGAAGAAGACCAAAGCAGGAGGCATCACAATCCCAGACTTTAGCCTCTACTACAAAGCTGTAATTATCAAGACAGCATGGTATTGGCACAAAAACAGACACATGGACCAATGGAATAGAATAGAAACCCCAGAACTAGACCCACAAATGTATGGCCAACTAATCTTTGACAAAGCAGGAAAGAACATCCAATGGAAAAAAGACAGCCTCTTTAACAAATGGTGCTGGGAGAACTGGACAGCAACGTGCAGAAGGTTGAAACTAGACCACTTTCTCACACCATTCACAAAAATAAACTCAAAATGGATAAAGGATCTGAATGTGAGACAGGAAACCATCAAAACCTTAGAGGAGAAAGCAGGAAAAGACCTCTCTGACCTCAGCCGTAGCAATCTCTTACTCGACACATCCCCAAAGGCAAGGGAATTAAAAGCAAAAGTGAATTACTGGGACCTTATGAAGATAAAAAGCTTCTGCACAGCAAAGGAAACAACCAACAAAACTAAAAGGCAACCAATGGAATGGGAAAAGATATTTGCAAATGACATATCGGACAAAGGGCTAGTATCCAAAATCTATAAAGAGCTCACCAAACTCCACACCCGAAAAACAAATAACCCAGTGAAGAAATGGGCAGAAAACATGAATAGACACTTCTCTAAAGAAGACATCCGTATGGCCAACAGGCATATGAAAAGATGTTCAACGTCGCTCCTTATCAGGGAAATACAAATCAAAACCACACTCAGGTATCACCTCACGCCAGTCAGAGTGGCCAAAATGAACAAATCAGGAGACTATAGATGCTGGAGAGGATGTGGAGAAACAGGAACCCTCTTGCCCTGTTGGTGGGAATGCAAATTGGTGCAGCCGCTCTAGAAAGCAGTGTGGAGGTTCCTCAGAAAATTAAAAATAGACCTACCCTATGACCCAGCAATAGCACTGCTAGGAATTTATCCAAGGGATACAGGAGTGCTGATGCATAGGGGCACTTGTACCCCAATGTCTATAGCAGCACTCTCAACAATAGCCAAATTATGGAAAGAGCCTAAATGTCCATCAACTGATGAATGGATACAGAAATTGTGGTTTATATACACAATGGAATACTATGTGGCAATGAGAAAAAATGAAATATGGCCTTTTGTAGCAACGTGGATGGAACTGGAGAGTGTGATGCTAAGTGAAATAAGCCATACAGAGAAAGACAGATACCATATGGTTTCACTCTTATGTGGATCCTGAGAAACTTAACAGAAACCCATGGGGGAGGGAAGGAAAAAAAAAAAGAGGTTAGAGTGGGAGAGAGCCAAAGCATAAGAGACTGTTAAAAACTGAGAACAAACTGAGGGTTGATGGGGGGTGGGAGGGAGGGGCGGGTGGGTGATGGGTATTGAGGAGGGCACCTTTTGGGATGAGACTGGGTGTTGTATGGAAACCAATTTGACAATAAATTTCATATATTAAAAAAAAATAAAAATGTTAGTTCCTGAGATAGACTAATACTACAAAATATTTAAGGTATTTAAATTAAGAAAAGCTGGAGATAACAAATAAATGAAAAAAAGCATTCAGCTTTACCCTGTATCTAACATGCCACTTTCCTAGTAGTTACGTTTTATGAACAATGTCTTAGGGTGTTTCCTCATATATGGCACCTTTCTGGAAGAAAGAAAAATGTGAAAGAACCAAATGATTATAATTATTTCCTCACATTTCCAAGGTAAATTATCACATTTCCAAGGGAAATGCAGATGATTAAACTTAAAAACTGAGGAGCAACTTAATGTGACAAAGGACATGAAAAACTTGCTGTAAACCAAACAGGGCAGATGTCACTGCTCAATCCCTGGTAGTGCAAATTCACTTAATGTCAGCAGAATTAATTCCAGCAGAACTGAGGCTAGGATGATGCAGACCTTAATCCCTTTATGTGGTCAACCTGGAGGGTCAAAGCCTTTGTCATATGTAGAAATTTTGTATTTCTTAGACATAGCATTGTCTCAATTTTGAGGGAAGTATATATATCAAAGTATATATATATATATATATATATGTATATGAAGTTTATATACACATATCAAAGTATATATATACATATATATATATATATATATATGTATATGAAGTTTATATACACATATCAAAGTATATATATACATATATATATATATATATATGAAGTTTCTGTGAAATTTTGTTAGATCTGTTTTGTGTTTATTTGTTTTCTATTTAAAAATAGAAAATTAAAAATGCTAAAGTGTGTTATTATTCTACTGTTTAAAATTATTTTTGAAGGGTAGCAACAGCGGTGCCTGGGTGGCTCAGTCGATTAAGCATCCGACTTCGGCTCAGGTCATGATCTCACGATTCGTGAATTTGAGCCCCACATCAGTCTCTGTGCTGACAGCCAGGAGCCTGAAACCTGCTTCTGTTTCCCTCTCTTTCTGCCCCTCCCCAGAAAGAGCTCAGCTCTCTCTCTCTCTCTCTCTTTAAAGTAAATAAACATTAAAAAAAATTGAAAAACAAGGTAACAACATTGTAGTTCCAAAAAAACCCTGAGCAGTCAGGGAAAGATACATGTAAGTTTATTCTCCAGATAAAGTATTATAAAATATTAAGTAACTTTTTCTGAGTGCATTGTGTCATCAAACATATTCTATCATTTTGATAGAAAGGTTTTCATTCATTACTTTCCTATGAGTTTAAGATTAAGACCTAGTTTAAGATTAAGTTGTATGTTAGAATGAATATGTATGTAATATACTTATAAAAATGGGCATCCTACATTATCTCCCATCTTTTTCTTGTCCTCAGTCAGGGAATTCAGAAATAAATACTATTAGTGCCAGAAACCATCAGAAGAAATAATGTAATCTAGGAAAATTTGGCCCAAATTGCATAGCATGTGAATATGTATCTGAATATATGTGAAAATATATGTGTGATGGTTTTGAAATGGCCAGAGATACCTTAAAATTCCTGTTATCAAGAGGTGGAGTTTTAGCTGTTGAGTTGTAGGAGTTCCTTTTATATTTTGTACATTGAATTTTTATCAGATATATTGTTTGCATATATATTCTCTGATTTTGTAAGTTGCTTTTCACTCTGTTGATTATTTCCTTTGACCACTTGTTTATTTTTGCTCTTGTTGCTTGTACTTTTGGTATCGCATCCAAGATATCATCATCGGGGACCATGGTCTTGAAAGTTTTTTCCTGTTTCTTCCAGGAATTTTATAGTTTCAGGACTAATGTTTAAATCTTTAAACCATTTGTGGGTATTTTATAAGATAAGGGTCCACCTTAATTTCTTTGCATGTAGATAATCTAGTTTTCCCACAATCATTTGTTGAAGAGACCATCCTTTTTGACTTTGTGTATTTTTGAAAACCTTGTTGAGGATCAGTTGACTGTGTATGAGTGGGTGTGTTTCTGAGCTATCTGTTCTGTTCCATAGATCTATTTTTATGTCAGAATAATGCTGTTTTAATTATTGCAGTGTTGCAATATATTTTGAAATCATAAATATGATCCTTCCAGCTTTGTTTTTTCTCAAGATTGCTTTGAAATGGGCAAAGGACTTGAATAAATATTTCTCCAGAGAAAAACAAATAGCCAAAGATATATGAAAAGATATTCAACATCACTAATCATCAGGGAAATTCAAACCAAAAGCACAATGAGATATTATTTCATACTTGTGAGACTGGCGATGATCCAAAAATAAACACACAAACAAATCACAACAACAAAACAACGAGATAATAAGTTTTGGCAAGGATGGGGAGAAATTGGAAACCCACTGTTAGGAATGTAAAATAGCGCAGCCTCTATGGAAACCAGTTTGGAAGTTTCTCAAAGAATTAAAGATACAACTAGCATATGATGTAGCAATCCCACTTCTGGGCATATATCCAAAATAATTGAAATCAAGGCCTTGAAGAGATATCTACACTCCCATATTTATTACAGCATTATTCATAATAGCCAAAATATGGGAACTAAATAAATGTCCCCTGATGAGTAAATGGATAAAAACAATGTGATACATAGAATAACAGCCAGCCTTAAAAAATAAAAGAATCTTCCCATGTGTGACAAAATGGAGGAACCTAGAGGAAATTATTTTGTGTGAAATAAGCCAGTTACAGAAGGACAAATACTGTGTGAGTTCACTTACATGAAGAACTAAAGTAGTCAAATTCATAGAAGGAGAGAGTAGAATAGTGGTTGTCAAGGCCGAAGGGAAGGTGAAATTGGGAATGTCTTTTGATGACTTTTCTGAGAGTAGAACTGAATTTCCATTGAGTTATAGATAATTCTAATTCAGGTTTGGTTCCAAGTTAAACCAGGGCACACTTTGAAATGAAGTCTTTATGGAGTAGTTGGTTATGTTTAGTTTGTAATCTACCCTAGGAGCAGAAAAATTAAGGCAAAGCCCACTGAGCCAAAGAGGGGAAACAAATCAATGCATTAGAAATTTTACATTAAAATAGGAACATACGGGATTTTTTATTGTAAGTGAAAGTGATATTTCACTTAAATATGACCAAAGTAGAAATACTAAATTGCTGTGAAATTCAGTATTACTCACATTTTTGGCTTTCAGTAACAATATTTAAATACTTTGGAGGTAGAGCCTAAGATAATGGGTTAATGGGTTGAGCATTTGTGTATGTGTGCCTTCAAGGGGAAAAATGTTTTACTAATGAAGAAAAATAATAAGAATGGGAATATAAACACATATAAATATATATTATAATTCATTTCATAAAATATCTGAATGTGTGATTTGATAACACATGTGAGTTTGAGAAGTTTAAATAGTGTGGATGATTGTGACCTCTCTAGGGATGTGACATTTAACCTGGAACACTGAAAGGAACGGGTCATGCCAAGTTCCTAGAGAAGATAGTTTTAGGTTGAGGAGCCATGAAGCACAAAAGGTATTGTATAAGAAGAAACTTAATCTGTGCCCTGATGTATGGGAAATTAAATAATAAATTAGTAAACACTAGTGAAATAATGCATTTTACATATTTAGCACATTATGTAAGCATCCTTATCTCAAAAGCAACACTCATATTTTTACTGAAGATACGTTCTCAGAAACTGTCAGACTGTCAGGTGTGTATAATGCCATTAACATTGAAAGGAAATTCATTCTGGTTATTTTAGATATTGACTGGGAATTGTTTGTATTGGCTGATTTTATATTCTAAATAAAACACACAGTTTAAAAAATAAGTGATATCTTTAATATTTTGGTTTGTTACTTATTAGAAAACATGTCTCAAAAGGATAAGAAGCTATGTTACTTGATTTGTATGGACAATGATGGCTCCCTAGGACTCTTTTTAATCACTAATTGAGAAGGAGGCTTACAGCTGAGAAAAGGGCATCTTTTACATGAAAGAAAGCAACTCTAGGTATGCTATTCACTAGGAAACAGAAATATACCAAATTTTCACTTAAACTTTTTCCTTTAAAAGACACTTAAATTTCTAAATGTCTTATTACAATTTGATCAGATATGGAAATGTAATCAATACATTTGGGAATGATCTTGAAGAATTCTGTTCTCTTTCAGAGAAACTACAAAATTCAGGCACATATATATCATTAGATAAAATTGTTATTTCTTTAAAAATTCTATTGGAAACACATTGGAGCATGGAACTAATTAAATCAAGGGAATATTTTGAGATAAAGGTGTAATGTGTATGTGAATGTGATTTGCATATAATCTCATTTTTAACATTGTTACTATTAATAGTGTCTTTAACAAGACAAAGCAAAGTATCTTGTGTTTTGATAAGTTACTTAGAATTAAAGTTACCTGTAACTACTAGCTCTTTTTGTCCCATAATGAACTAATTACTAAGCCAAATTGATTCCTCCCTCTCCCTGTCCCTCAGTCCATTTTCTGTGTTTCACACTATAGTCAGTATGCATTTCCCCATGTCTCATGTGTTGATGACCACATTTTCTGCTTTTCCTATCTCCAGTCTTTTCTTCACTTAATGATTCTTGTTAAATCAATCTTTATCAAATAGTTTTATCCAAGGAATTCTCCTGTTGCATAAACCAAAAGTATACTACTGCTATTGAATCAAGTCTTAAGAGTCCCGCCATCCAGGGACTCTTTATAATATATACTAAGTAATCTTCTATGTTCCAAAGTGAATTCTATTTTAAGTAGAACTATTCTCTCTTCATTGTCAACATGTGTGCTAAGGAAAGATCAAGAAGTAAATTTTCATTTCTCTCTTTAGAGGAAGACTATATCCCTCATTACTTATTTCTCCCCTGCATACATTTAAATGTCTTTTATATATACAGAATGAACTTTCCATTTGCATGTGTGTGACTCTTCTACTTAATCAAATATTTAATTGAATGTGAAAAAAAAGTTCTAGTTATTAAAAGACTAAAATAAACATATTCCTCTAATAAGGATGTAAGGATTCCTCTGTTCCATGCGGTATATAATTTCCCTTATGATTTAACCAGGCCAACTCTAGGAAACATGACCTACTTGGATAATAAAAATATTAATGCATTTAAGAGATAATTTCATGCAACCATATACTTTCTACTTTCCCACCATACTTTTCTGTGTTTATCTCTTTAGCTCAGAAATTCTGTCTATAATTTTACTGGCCCAGTGGATTCTCTCCTGGATTTTCAGATGTTGGTATCTCTGTAGAGTGTTCAGTGATGTCTATTGTTTGATTTTGATGTTGGTTATTGCCCCAGTGATTCATCATCCAAGCTTCAAGAACATAAAACACCAATTTGTAAAGGTTTTATATTTGTTATACATTTATATTTCTCAACATCCACATAACCCTTCCAGAGTACATCTGTTACCAACTTCTCTAACAAACCTGAGATATAAGTTCTGGGGCTAATATTATAGAATAATTAATCTAAAGTAGAGTGGAATTAATGCAGGAAACAGCCATTTATTCACTCAAACTGAATTGCATATTCACTATGTGTCTAGCACTGTTTCCACAGTTCAGGAAACAGTTGTAAACAAAACAGGAAAAAAGTCTATGTTCTTCTGCGTTGTTATTCTAGATGGTAAAGTCAGATACAGGAAAAATAGGAATCATATACACTACATATATTACTATATTATTGACAAGGGATAAAGATAAAGGAAGCATGAAGGAATAATTCTGTAAGTTAGGGATATGTGTGGAAATTTTTGATAGAGTAACAGTGGGAAATGTAACCGAGAATATGAATTTTTGAATAAAGATCTGTAAGACATGCCGCTTAAGATGGAGCGTACCCAGTGTTCTCAAGAAACAGTGAGAAGGAGGCTGGGATCGTGAAAGTAGAATGAACAAGGATAGAAATATAGGAGAGGAGATTGTTGTGGTGATGAGGACCTGGGCCAAGTAGGGTCTCATAACTACTTTTTTTTTTTTTTTTTTTTTTACTACGAGGGTTATATAAGGTCATGAGAGTGTGTAAAGAAAATAAAAACATGATTCCATTTTTGAGTTACACATTAAAATTCTGGCAGCTATGTCAAGAAGGATCAGGAAGCTAAGACAGAAGTCTGGGTAAAAGCCTACTGCAATAATGTAGTCAGAGATTCAAGTTTGGGGTGCCTGGGTGGCCCAGTTGGTTAAGCGCTTGACTTCGGCTCAGGTCATAATCTCATGGCTCCTGAGTTCGAGCCTGGCATTGGGCTCTGTCCTGTCTGGTCAGAGCCTGGAGCCCACTTCAGATTCTCTGTCTCACTCTCTCTCTGCCCCTCCCCCTGCTCACTCTCTCTCTTTCTTCTTCAAAATAAATAAACATTAAAAAAAATTTGAAAAGAGAGATTCAAGTTTTTTAGAGGAGGATGAAGACAGTGTGCAGGATAAAAATGGTGAAATTCCAGATATATTTTATAGGATATTGTCGTCTGGATTTACTAGATTTACACTAGATGTAGAGAATGAAAGAGAGGATGAAAGATGACCTTTGTTTTGGTCTAAACAACTGGAACCATGTGGTTGGCATTAACTCAGATGCAATGACTCTAGGAGGAGTTAGATTGGGAGATTGGAATACTAAGAGCTCAGTGTTTATATGTGGTGTGTATTAGGCATTGAAGTAGTCAAATATAATACTTAGAGTTTAGGAGAGGGGTCTGGCCTGAAGGTATGCATATGTGAGTCGTTAACATGCGAATTGTTTCATTCCATAATGCTGATTAAAATCACCTATGGAATAAGTATATATAGAAAAGAGCCTGGGTAAAACATTAACGTGTAGGTCATTTGACATTTAAAAAGTGGGATAATCTAAAAACTGAAAAATACACTGAGAAAGAGTTTCCAAAAGGGAAGGAGAAAAGTCAGTTGACTAGGATCCTGGAAGCTGTGATAAAATATATATATATATATATATATATATATATATATATATATATAGCAAAAAAGTAATTCCTGCGACATTGTGAAATTACTGAATTTAGCAACTTGAGGATCATCGGCAGCTTTGGCAAGAGTGATTTAAAAATAGTCGTGAGGAAGAAACTCGACTGGGGTAAGAGAATTGGGAAAGAAAAATCAGAGTTAGCAACTATAGATTGGAGATAGCAAGTAAAGAATTTTACTGTATTGCCAGGAAGAGAAATTGGGCAATGTAGTGGTGGTTGTTTTGGTTGTTTTTTTTAATTGTTTGCTTTTTGTAGAGAAAGGAGGGAGCAAATCAAATTGTAGGAGCAAGGCCCTTGAGTAGGGAAGAGGAGAAGGAATCTAGTTTAAAGGTAGAGTTTAAACAATAAGGTCCCAGTAATTGCAGAAAAGATGGGTACATGGCTACTGATGATTTAAAGTATTGATGTGGTAGAAGCTTGTGGAACAACTTTCTGATTGCTTCAATTTTCCAGATGAAGGGAGCACTCTGCTGTTTTAGCTATAGATGGCAAGAGGAGTTTTTTACAGTTTAAGGAGAAAAAAGTGAAAGTTGCCTATGAGAAGAGGAAAGAAAATAGACTAAGAGTAATATCAGACATTATGATGAATCTATTTATGGTTTCTATCATGATTATCGACTGAAACAGGTGAGAATGGGTTTGTGTCTTCCTCCAGCCATGTTCAGCTTCATCCATGGAGGCTTGGAAAAGCAAGAGAGTTGGATTAAACCAGCATAGTAGATTTACCAAGGAAGTATAAGTACATAAGGAAGCAGAGTCAAATGCAGGCCACTGTTTCCATGCTGATTGCTGGTAGAATTAAAACACACGAAGGAGGTAATACCTGGGGTGGAACACCATAAGAAGGTAGATCAGTGGGTTTTAAATCTTGGTGGGGATAAAATATTGTGGCTAGCATTCTGAAGAACATTTGCTAGAAACATATAATATGGTGGACAGTGAGTGTGATGTTTGAAATTGAAATTTTGGAAAGCTCGTTGTTATTTGTCATGACAAGGTTAAAAGCATGACCATAGAAGTCAGTCATGAGGTCAAAGTCAAATCCTTAGTAAATATTAAATAATTGTTTTATTTTAAGGTATTTTTAATTTTAAATTTTAATTTAAGGTATTTTAAGGTATTTTAACAATTTAATAATTGTTTTATTTTAAGGTATTTTCCCCAGCAAAACTGGGGAAAATGCATTGCTCATCAGTAGGATATTGCTAAGAAAAAAACATAAACATATCCTTTTGAATGTCACTGAAACAATTTAAATAATGATGCAGGAAAATATTTGTTGGAAAATGACCATGGAAAATTTGATGAATTGTAAAGACAGTTTACAAAATATCATGTATCATTTTTTGGCAGATTAATTACATCAATATATATATGTTTATTGATTTTTATGAAAACAAGGAATAATAATGTTTAGTGGGATGTTCAAAAATGAGTCATCTCTGGTTGTATATTTAATTTTTATGAGCATATACATTTTTGAAAAACAGTAAAATATCTTTGAAAGCATTTGATATTCAGATGAATACTGAACACATTTTAAAAATAACAAAATAGCTGTTCTATTTTTTTCATTCTATTTTTTCATTCCTTATATATTCATATTCTTTTCTTTCCTTTAAATGGAGGAAACTTTTTATGTAGAAATTATTCATCATTCTGCCTTTTTTAATATTGCTAAATATCTAATGATGTTTTTCGACTTGGACATGGGCAACTTTACTTCATGGTACCTCTCTAATTTTTTATCTTCAAAATGCAGATTTTGACAACTTTATTATAGCATTTACTCTGACATATAGATTTTCTCTCTAGTGCCCCACTGTTTTGTGAACTATGAAAATTAATATAACAATGTTGTAAACCATTAATGATGGACAATGGATTTTATTTTTATTTCTCCTGCTGGAGCTGGTCCTTTCTTCCACTGTTTTGGAAACAGCTTTGTTTTATTCTGTTATTTGTTCAAAAGAAAAAAATTAGCTTCATGATTTTGTTATGCTGTAAGTGTAATTTTTTTATACTTAGAGCTAAACTGATCCTATGCTAGTGACAAAACTTTAAATAAAAGCATATAATTAAAGTAATGCTGAAATATGAAGAGAGATATATTTGCATATCTCCCCCACGTGATTAAATGC
Organism: Lynx rufus; assembly: GCF_022079265.1. Lineage (NCBI taxonomy): Eukaryota > Metazoa > Chordata > Mammalia > Carnivora > Felidae > Lynx > Lynx rufus. Next base: position 11,663,781 of record NW_025814829.1, read on the forward strand.
TACTGCTTAATCATGATTAATAAACATGTGATAGAGCAAGAAAATGTAAATTTTTTCCTCAGCTCATAACTGAGAGAATTAGATTTGGAAGCATGATTTATTGATGATTCATGGAAATCAATTTCTTTAAAAGGCATTTTAAGGACATAAACAAGCATTGTGGTTACCCAGGGCAAAATTAAGCATAAAAACATATTGCCTCTGAGGCAGAACAAAATCGGTTCTTGCAGGGAACAATATTGCATAGTCTCAGCATGAGCCTTGAATTCTGTCTCATGGACAAGACTGAGAAAAGGAAAAACATATTAATAATAAGCTTCTGTCCATGATCATGGAAAACTAAAATTTCTGCTTCGGTATGTGTGCCTGAGTAAGAAAATTATGCTTAAAAGTGTGTTATTTGAAAGTTAATTAGCATCATATTTCCATTACTAAATTTCCTTTTATGCATTCATTTTACTTAAAAATAATAGGTTTACTAAAAATAATAGATTATATTATTATTAAACACCTGGACCATTTTTTTTAAATCTCCCCTTGTTAAGTTGGCTTAGAGAAAATTCTGTCATTTTACTTTTATAAGTCATGGAGGAAACAAATATTTAGTTTTAAATATTTTCATAATGCTATTTGGGGTAGTTGAAGGATTCATAGCACAGTATCATAATATTTTCGTCATACCAAGTAATTCTTTGGTATTCATTTTTCCTTAAATGTATATACCTGTAATACCTTACTTCCCTTTCCTGCTGATATATCTGTATTACTTTAACTCAGAGTAAGGGTTTGGGTTAGTAGGTTGTCTTAAATCAGGCAGAAATGATATCATATGGCTGAACTGGCGCATGAGCGATTTGGACTGCACCCCCGCTGGTGGAGTGAACTACCCTGGAGTATTTAGTCATCCGACAACATAATCAGTCCTGGGTCTGAAAAGCAGCCCGCTTTCCAATATGGGATTTTTACTTTGCTGCACATTTCATTATGGTGTCACCTGGATTGCTTTACTTTTTTTTTTTTTTTTTTTGCTAGTTCCTAAAAACAGCCTTTCATGCTCTCAGATAATGAAAAAAGCAAAGGCATAGCAATATCCAGAAAAAAAAAAAAACAGCTGAATACACATAATCATCTTGAAACTTCACACTGTGATATATTATCTCTGATGCACTAGAGCACACGTACTATATTTAGTTTTAATATCTAGGAAACAGCATGGATTCAAAATTGTGCATTCGTCAGTCCCCGTAGGAAACTATTTCATTTTCCATAATTTTCTCTTTTCATGGCTACCAAGGATGTATTCTCTCTTTTTATTTCACTTTTTTTTTCTAATTTTTGGCTATGATTTTCTATAGACGCTGGAAAGATTCCGTTGTAACCTTTCTGAAATTCTGGATTCATCTGTCATTTTTCTTTCTGTAAAATTATTCTGTTTAAAACTTTAGAAATGTTGTTCTGCCTCAAAGTTAGTTTATATATTTAAAATCTTTCTGGATAAAATTTTTACTTTGGTCTTATGTGGAATTACCATTTAGATTTTAAGCTTTCATTTATGCTGGTGCATTTGATCAGCTGGATAAGTAATTCCTCTTAATATCCCTGAAGATTTCTGTGCTCATTATGGTTAGCTGCCTCAGCAGCAACTTTTTGGGAGAACCAATCTTCTGTAGCTTTCCGAATGTTGAACTTATTTAGAAAAGTACATGGCATGACCCAGCAGGTGTTTTGAATGTTAGACCACTCTGATCTTGTGTACCTCTCCCACCCCTTTTTATTCATGAACAAATGAATGTATTCATGAACTGAGGTTATTAGTACCTGTATAATATCACTTTCTCCCACATAATAATAAGATCATATTGCTAGATACGCAGATAAAGTTGGTGCTAGATTTCCTTTTCCTTTTTAAGTTTCAAATTATTCAATAGTCAATTATTATAATTAACAATGTGATATATGAATGCAAGGGATCTCTAATAATAACGAACTTTAATCTGAAAGAATAGTTTTGATTTTGAAACCCTTAAATTCCCATAGGGTGCCTGGGTGGCTCAGTCGATTAATGCATCCAACTTTGGCTCAGGAGATGATCTCACAGTTGTGGGTTCAAGTCCCACATTGGAATCTCAACTCTCAGCTAGGAGCCTGCTTCAGATCCTCTGTCTCCCTCTCTCTCTGCCCCTCCCTTGTTTGCTTTCTCTCTGTCTGTCTCTTCCTCTCAAAACCCAACTTTAAAAATCTTTTTTAAAAAAGAAACCCTTAAATTCCAATACTGATAATGGGTATAAAATTCAAGCAGACATTTCATCATGCAAAACTTAATATTTTAGCACTGGACTAAACTGTAATTTGGTTTTAATCTATCCATTAATCAGAAGCATATCAAAACCATAGAAAACATAGGGAAATATGCAAATACTTAACTGTTGAAAAAATATAAAATGGTTTGAATCCTTGACAGTCTCATTAAAGGTTCATATTTGTGAAACTTTGTCATTCCCCATTTTATATACTTTGCACAATGGGCAGCACGAAATAGACACTGTTGAAGCAATGAAAACTTAAGCACCATAGTCTAAATCTCTATAATGTAAAAGCATTAACTGCTAAATTTGGAAGGTGGAAAGAAGATTTTGTGATGAAAAAGTAGAGATACTAATGATCTCATTTTACTAAGTGGGCCCTAAAGCGATATAGAATGTTATTGGTGAACATAAATGAAAATATGAGTATATTATGTAATTTCATAAAAATTATATAAATAACAAAGAAAAAGACTATTAGATTTTTATCTTAATATTGCGAAGTTTTCTTTTTTCTTAATATTTTATTAAATATATTAGCTGTTGTATATCTTCTATCGTATCTCTCATCAAATCTGAATTCCTATGTATCTATGTTATTTTTATTTTCATTTTCATTTTCTACATTGGAATTAATGTCAATTAACAAAATATTATGTTTAGAAAATCTCATTGCTCTTAGAATGTAAATCGGTTCAGCCATTATAGAGGTTCCTCAAAAAAAATAGAACCACCACATGACCCAGCAATCCTATCTGTGGCTATATACCCAAAGAAAATGACAACGGGATATCAAAGAAATATCTGTAGTCCATATTTGTTGCAGCAGTAGCCAAGATATGGAAACAACCTAAGTATTGGTTAACAGATGAATACTTGTAGAAATAGATAATAGAGTGGTAGTTACCAGGGGCTGTGAGGCAATATGGGAGATGCTGGTCAAAGGCTACAAACTTGGAGTTAGAAAATGAGTAAGTTGTGGAGGCCTCATGCATAGCATTGAGATTAAACTTAACAGTGCTGTACTGCATATTTCAAAGTTGCTAAGAGACCAGATCTTAGGTTTTGTTACCACAAACACAAAATGATAATTATGTGAAAAGATGTAGGTATTAGCTAACACTATGATGGCAATACATTGTATACCTTAAACTGACACAAAGTTATATGTCAATTTTAGAAAAGAAATAGAAATGGATACATCCTATACTGATGTGGATTACATTTGAAGTGAAATATTTAATTTCTTGGTTAATAAAAATGTTATAAAAGCAAACAGAAATACATATAGAAAAATCTGGGAGAAAATACCTATCCGTGAGAAATACAGATCAACTTAGTTTAAGAAAATTTTAAATATCTTATCCCACTCATACATATTATATTCAAAAGAGGGCACCTGTCATTTTTAACTGAACAAATTGACAGTACTATTAAAATATAAAATGTATCTTAATTTTTCATTATATAAGTGCTAATTAACTTTCATATATCAAACTTAATATAAGCACTTTTACTTTGTAGTTAAATTATTTTAGGCACTGGAGAATGGATTACAATTTTTGGATTTATAATTAATAATTTAAAACAAATTGTTATCAATTTTTAGCATTAATGCTTTGAAATATCTGTATTGAAAAATTGTGTATGTATTTTAATGCAATATTTATGAAGGAAGGTAATGTTTTTAAAAAGTATTATCAATTGTGACATATTTGAAGAACAGATTTTGAGCCCCGTATCATCTAGAGTGTGAGCTCCACAATGAATGGAATTTTGGGTTTTTTGTTTGTTTGCTTTTAACTGCTGTTTGCCTTGCCCCTGGAATAGTGCTTGATAGATTTAAGGAATGCCATATGTTTAGTGAATGCAATGATGAAGTTTTAAACCTTCTGGTATTTTTTACTTGTTCAAAACTTTAAGTTTGATACTCTTTGATGTAGTTATATTATGCAGGTAGGGGAACTGAAAGCAAAATGAGAATGGTTTGATTATCCTTTTTAACATTTTTTAAAAGTTTATTTGTGTGTAGGTGTGTGTATGTGTGTATATATGTATATATATGTGTGTGTTATATATATATATATATATATATATATATATATATATATATATATATGTAATTTTTTTTTTGAGAGAGATAGAGAGAGACTATCCCAAGCAGGCTCCACACTGACAGCGTGGAGCCCTATGTGGGGCTCAAAATCACAAACTGTGAGATCATGGCCTGAGCCAAAACCAAGAGTCAGACACTTAACTGACTGAGCCACCCAGGCACCCCAAGAATGGTTTATCTTAAATCATTATTAAAAAGAGTATCAGCTTAAATTAATTTGTAACATCTGAAAATTTGAATTTTTCTGGGTTTTTTTTTTGGCTTCTATTTACACATAAAATAAACTATAAATATAATTAATGGTAGACACCTTGACTGACCTGAACTTTAAACTCCTCACCCCCCTTTTTTCCCCACAGAATTCATGCTTTAGCTACCGTATTTATTTCTCCAACATACTTTTTTTTATGAGCTAGGATTTATTGAATTGTAAATAATAATGCAATCTCTGTTCAGTAACATTTTTCCTTACATGAATGGGTTTTATTGGAACAGTAAAAATTTGAACATTCTTAAAATATTTTTTGTATATTTATCCCAAGAATCCTAATGATATTGTGAAATTTGAAATCAGTTTCACCTTTCAAAATTTGTCAAAATTCTGTGTAATTTTCTAATCTGTTTATACATTTAGCAACTTAATTTAGCATGTTTAAACATAGCCAGGTAATTTAAATAGATTGTAAATTTAAAGTAGAAGTAAATCTATTAAATTTTAGAAGAAAAGATAGGAACCTCTTTGGCCTCAGAAGAGTAGCAAAGATTCCTTAGGATATAAAAACTCAGACTATAAAAGTCAAAAGAAAATTGACAAATTAGAAATCTGCTTTTAGAAACACATTGTTATGAAAATTCAAAACCAGCCATGGACTGAGAGAAAATATTTGCAAAACATACTACTAAAAATATTTATTCAGAATATATAGAAAACTCTTACGCTTAATAATTAGAAAAAAATGGAACAACCCAATAGAAAATGGACAAATATTTGAATGGAATACAACAGAAGGAATAGAAATGACCATTAAGCACATGATAAAATGCTCAAAGCCATACATTATTAGTTACCTCTACACATCTACTGGAATAACTAAAATTCTAAAACAAAAGCAAAAACAAAACTGTGAACATCTGTTTGGAGCAATGATACGGAACAACCAACAACTGGAACTACTGTATGTTAATGGTAGGAATGTAAAACGTTAAAGCCATTTTGGAAAATAGTTTGCCATTTTCTTATAAGATTAAACACACTATCTGAGCAAACAATCTCAGTAGTGGGTATTTACAAAAGAAAAAGAAAAACTTATCTTTATTCAAAGACTTGTACACAATGTTTGTAGCAGATTTATTCATAATAGCCAAGATCTGGTAACAAATCAAATATCTACTAATAGCTAAATGAATAAACCAATCGAGGCATATCCATTTAATAGAATATGCTTACTAATAAAAACATTTTAACTACTTTTTAATGTAATATGGATAATTGTCAAAACATACTGAGTATAAGAATCCTGACACAAAAGAGTATACAGATATATAGAATTATTTAATTTGTAAGAAATTCTAGGAAAGAAGTCTAATCTTTAGTCAAACAAAACAAAACAAAAACAAAAACAAAAACAAAAACAAAAAACATGGGATTGGCTACCTGGGACTGGAGGTGGAGGCACTCAAGGAACTTTTGGAGGTGATGGAATTTTCTGTATTTTAATGTGTGGTGCTTACACAGGTGCATGAATTTGTCAAAGTTTGTTGAAATGTACATTCACCTTTTGGGATGAGCACTGGGTGTTATATGGAAACCAATTTGACAATAGATTTCATATATTGAAAAAAAATAAAAAAACCTTTAAAAGATGAAAAAAAATAAATAAAATGGATGCATTTTAATGTAAAATATACCTTAGTCAACTTGGCCTAAAATAAGTAGAACTAGCAGTAAGTTTTGATTTTTAGCTTTGGCCACACATGGTATATTTAAGCTAGATTAAAGTATATTTTAGCTTCTCAGTGTTTTATAAAGTGAGAAGGATATAATATTTGAGAAAATTATGGATTATTATTGCTTGTCATCACTAACTTTTTGGGTAGCTACATGATTATATTTCTTTTACTTGGAGAGGGGATCTGTAATTTCTATAACCTCTATTCAGATCAAAACATGCATTTTGTTCATATTTTAGGTTTTATCCTATAGTCTGTTAAATCACTTTCATTTCAACACTTTTCGTTTAGGTGGTTTATTCCCAGTACACAGAATTGGGGACTGTTGTCTATAATTTTATATGGATAATCATTTGATGTATGATAGTTTTTTGTTTGTTTTTGTTTTTTAAATACTATCTTGACCCAGTTTTGAGGCTCTGACTAAACCTTATCCTTTTTGCGTGTCTGATTAAGTCCATACCCCATACCACCTTATCAGTCAGTTGTTAGACTACAGGGCCACTGTCACCTCCCTAATTGCCTTAGGTCAGGTACTAGACAACTAGAACAACACCTACCTGCTGAAGAGTGGGAAATCATCAAAATTAGGCAAACCACAGGGAGCCTGTGAAACCTTAGCTAGTTCATTTATACTTGCCATACATACACTGCCCCCTATAACTCCAACTTGCTGTTACCCTATTCTGTGATGCAACCTCTATGTGGCCCTACTTGATAACCTTCTCTTAACTTAAAGCTGCAAGTAACAGAGGTCTGCTTTTCATTTAAGCGTCTTTGTGTTGTATCCTGCTATTAAAAGAATCTTTAAATCTTATAAAACCTTTGGAATACATATTTCTGGATGAATCTAGAATAACCCAACATTTGAATTTAGCACAGGATATTGTTAAGTGCTAAAGTAATAGGTTTCTAGATGGAAACTCAGCAATAAGTAAAAATCAACTTCAGGGACGCCTGGGTGGCTCAGTCGGTTAAGCGTCCAACTTCAGCTCAGGTCATGACCTCACGGTTTGTGAGTTCGAGCCCTGCGTCAGGCTGTGCACTGACAGCTTGGAGCCTGGAGCCTGCTACAGATTCTGTGTCTCCTTCTCTCTCTGACCCTCCCCAACTTGTGCTCTGTCTATGTCCCTCAAAAAATAAATAAATGTAAAAAAAATTTTTAAAATCAACTTCAAAAAGTGAAAAATCTTTTAATTTTTTAATAAAATATTTAACAAAAAATTAGCCAAATCTTTTAATAATCTTTGAGGTCTAGTTTATTTCAGCATGTTTTCATTCTATACAAATAGCTTAAATGAAAAAAAGGATTAGATAAATATTTGCACTTACTTTGGAGATTTAAATTGTAGTGTCCTGAGTAAGTATTTTATAAGTCAAATAATAAAAAACATGCTATTTTTTCATGTATGTTCATTCATAGCCCTGAATTCTCATATAGTATAAACTATTAAGACATTTTTAGACTATCTGTAAATGATTACCTAGATTTTCATTTTAAGAGCAGTGTTGAGGGCGCCTGGGTGGCTCAGTCGGTTAAGCATCCGACTTCGGCTCAGGTCATGATCTCGTGGTCTGTGAGTTCGAGCCCTGCATCAGGCTCTGTGCTGACAGCTCAGAGCCTGGAGCCTGTTTCGGATTCTGTGTCTCCCTCTCTCTCTCTAACCCTCCCCCGTTCATGCTATCTCTCCCTGTCTCAAAAATAAATAAACGTTAAAAAAAAAAAAAAAAGAGCAGTGTTGACACACAGGAACACTTGCAATAGAGGTTATATAGGGTGATGGTTTGGGAATGAAAGGTTGTTGAACCCAGCTCAAACGAACACCACTTTTGTGGTACATTCCTTAAGTTACTCAGTCCTAACATAATTAATTGTGATTCAGGAGGATGTCTTTGATTGGCTGAAAAGTAGACTCAAGATGTTAGAAATATACAGAGTATCATTAATGCTTTCTTATGGAGCTCCCATATCCATTTATTTTAACAAATCACATCTTCTCTTCAATAATATTTCAGGTTCACTCTCCTTGATCAACTGATGCCACAGTAAGCTTCTAGTTATCATGGGGTTCACACTTGAATTTGAGAATTTCATTATCCTTCCTTTCAAACTTTGAGCTTTTCATGAGTTGTTATTTATTATCTCCATAGTGGTTAAGAGAAGACAAATATTTATTGAGTGCTAGATACTTGTTTATTTTGCCAAACACAATTCCACTTGTCTTTCCTCACATTTGCCCACAAAATAAATATTATGGCTGCATTTGTTAAGTTTCTAACAGTTAAAAATATGTGGATGCTGAGAAATGATGTAAAAATCTAAGGCTTCCAAAAGAGGATTTCTGCAATCAGATGACTCTAGTTCTGTTGTTGGCTCTAAGTTAAATCTAGATGTGTGATGGTGGATAAGTCATTTTTCTTCTCTGTTACTTAGGGTTTTTGTTAGTAGCATTGAGGATGTTGGAATACAAACTTCTTCCTGTTCAAAAATTGTTTATGTAATTCCAATACTTAATAATTACAGTTTGTTTATTGAAATGTTTATTTATCTTAAGAGAGAGAGCACAAACAGGAGGAAGGGCAGATAGAGAGAAGAGAATCCTAAGCAGAGAGCGAAGAGCCCTTTTTGGGGTCCCATCTCACAAACTATGAGATCATGACCTGAGCCGAGATTCAGAGTGGGACGCTTAACCAACTGAGCAACCTAGGTGCCTAATTAATTAGTTTAAATCAAGATACACTGGGGTGCCTGGGTGTCTCAGTCGGGTAAGTGGCCAACTTCAGCTCAGGTCGTGATCTCGTGGTCTGTAGGTTTGAGCCCCACATTGGGCTCTGTGCTGACAGCTCAGCACCTGGAGCCTGCTTCTGATTCTGTGTCTCTCTCTCTGTTCCTCCTCTGCTTGCTCTCTCTCTCTCTCCCTCAAAAATAATAAACATTAACAAAAATTAAATCAAGATACAGTGAACATTTTAATAAATTTCATTTTGTACCATTGTTTCATTTTATTTAGTGGAAACAAACTTTCACTATCCCTGGATGAAGGTTGCTGTAGTCTCATGGAGTTTTCTCTCTCCTTTATCTTTGTTAACAGTACTATGGTAACTTTAATTCATAATATGAACTCACGGCCCTGGGATCAAGGTCTGAGCTGAGATCAAGAGTTGGATACTTAACAGACTGAGCCACCCAGGCTCCTCCCTAGTTCCATTTAATACTAAAAGCACTGCACTTGACTTAGCATAAACTATGGTAGTCTTCCCCATCCCTCTAACAATATTTGTAACAAGAAAATTCATATATGGCCTAGGACCTCATTTATATATAATGCCAGTTAAATACTGGCTATTACTGTATATGCAGAATACTTTACATAAGGTTGGTTATCTAACACCAAGTTTTAGGTTAAAGTAAAATTTTTGTGTATTGAACATCCTAGTTTTGTTGTGTTTACAGAATATTTAGAATTCAGTGAAGAAAATGAACAACCAATAAAATTGAACATATATAATTTAATATGTATGCAGCCTGATTTTCAAAAATATGCTCCCTGTTTTCAGTTTGTACAAACATATTTAAGAAAATAATTTCTTTCTTTGTCTTACAGGTAAGGATTCCACATCTGTAGATTAAGATGAAAAGGCCAAAATAGTTTAACAAACTTGAATCATAGAGAAGCAACGTATTTTCATTAGTAGTATAGAAATAAGCATAAATAGGAAAGATATTTTGATGATTCATCATGGTTAGTCTGGTCTTCTAGCCTTCCAGCCAGTCTCCGTCACTAATTCCCTATTTCTACCCCATAACCAGTATTATCAGTCACCTTTAATTTCCTCATATTCTTGCTCATTCTTAACATATCACAGATTTAATTATTTGAGATTTTGCCTCTCCTATCTGTGTTTCCAGTCTGTCCCGCAAATCATCTCCAAATAAGACCCTGATTACTTTAGATCTTGTTAACACTACATTACAAAGAGACTTTCAGATCATAGTGAAAGTTTTTGTTATGTTAAAGGTGAAAAACTTTTATTAGGCTGTCTAAAAATATAAGATTATTGTTTGATTATTCAAGTAGATTCATTTTAAGTCTAGTTTAAAAATTTGTAACATTATAGCCATTCAATATATAACATTTCAAAATGAAATAAATTACATCTCAAATGAATTTGCTAAGGAAAATGACTAAAAGGCTGTTGTATCTTAGTTGGACTGATTTTGGTAAACTGTTCTTCATATTGAACCCTTTTTAAAATTGGTGTTAGCTACTTAAAATTGCTTCCTGTGGAACAGCGTGACCATGGCCTATTTTCACACTCTAACGCTTGTTCTTGGATGCATTTCAGACACTGTCGAAATAACTGGTAATGATAAGTAAATCACTGGTCTTCTTAACCCACAGTATATTTAAGGAAGTAAATTACTTCAGTATTGTTAATGATATACAAATCTAAATTTGATTCTTTTAAAACAGACATAAAAGTTATTTTAGAATAGTCATTGCAAAAATGCAAATGAAAAATAGATTTGCTTCATATACCAAAAATGTTTGCAACTTGCCCTTACGAATTATACATATATATGGCCAATTACAGCCATTATATTTTACAAATTTTGTAAATAGCATCGTCATGCACTGATGTTATGAAAACCAAAATGATAGAGTATTGAATTGGAATTCATGAACCCAGTTATGTTGCACCTATATTCAGTTTTTAATATCCTCTAATTGTTTAAATTTTATACTTTAGGGAGAAGACAGATATATGGAATACATTTTAATTCATCGTCACATGTATTATTGGTGTGTGTATTAATATGCTAATAGGTATGAAATTTGATTAGAGAGGTATAATCTTCATTCCATGTGGGACCACTAAACTGCATCTTATTTAAATAATAAAAATAGTTATTTTAGTTGTTTCTTAATAAAAGAAAAAAACATATTGCCAAATTGTTTTACATTTTGATTCTGATGTGATAGCCAAATATTTGTTAGTTTGGACTATTTTCCAAACATTTTGGATGGGAAAAATCACCCTAGTTTTCCGTATTTTTCCTGTATTCATGCTTTTGAAAAATGAGTGTGCATCTTCTCCCATCAAGAGAGGGACTCTGTGTTCCCCTTTGGAGTTGAGCGCCCTTTGGTTTTGCTTTGGTCTGTAGAATAGATTATAATATGCCTTAAGAGCCTTGCATATTCTTTGTCTCTCCTAGAATTCTGCTTCCATCATGAGGATAAACTCACATAAACTTTCTGAAGGATGAGAAACTTGTGGAACAGGCTAAGTCATTCCTAGTCAAGACCATTCTACATATATGATTGACTCCTACAGTGACCAGGGAAACCGTCAAGTCAGTCTGGGCCAAGACCTGTGCATTTATAGGAATAATACATGGTTCTTGTTTTAATCCCCAAAGTTTTTGGTTTATTACACAATATATTTTAATATTAGAAAACAGACACTTTATTTTTTTTTTAATTTTTTTAAATATTTTATTTATTTTTGAGACAGGGAGAGACAGAGCATGAACAGGGGAGGGTCAGAGAGAGGGAGACACAGAATCTGAAACAGGCTCCAGGCTCTGAGCTGTCAGCACAGAGCCCGACGTGGGGCTCAAACCCACGGACCGAGAGATCATGACCTGAGCCGAAGTCGGCCGCTTAACCAACTGAGCCACCCAGGCACCCCTAGAAAACAGACACTTTAAAAATTAATAGCTATGCTATTCATTCTGGTAGCACTTAGATATTCTAAAAGATACAAATTATCAATAATTGTTAGTTACCCCCCAAATCCTTCTTTAATGAATTTTTCTGCCGTAAACAAAAACGTGAAAGTAAAACAAAGGTAAAAAGTAAACAATTTGATATAAAGTTGTTTCTAGCTTTATTCAGATATCATTGACAAAGTTGACAACTTCTTTGTTTAATGTGGTCCTCAGGGACTCATGAACAGTAAACCCCATTGGCTGTCAGAGCTTGGTGATTTGGGAGGTAGGCCCTCAGGGGACAGCGTTAAAAGTTGGGGCACTAGATTTGTGGACAAGTGCTTTGCAGGCAGAAGCAGAGTTGGTTTGGAGGAGAAGTGCCCAGCAGTTCTTTCAGGCTCCCAGGAGGATCCCAATTAGCTCCCAGATACAGGCTGATTAGAAGCCTGCCCTTGGGCATCAGTTGGGAAAATATGTTGTCAGAGGTACTGGGTGTTTTTTGTCTGCTCCGTCTGGGCTCAGTGCAGAGAAATAGCCACAGGAAGTTTCCATGTGCCCATTTAAAAATTGCATCTTTGTTTAGTTTGATCCTGAGGGACTCACAAATGAGTGGACTTTGTTTAGTTTGATCCTGAGGGACTCACAAATCTAACATAGTATAATTATAGCAATATGAGGTAAAAATTCTGAAGATAATTTGATCATGATTTTCATATTGTATTCTAAGTCCAGAAGGCCTTGCCATAAATAGAGAAAGAACATTATGATCTGGTGGTTTGTTGCATTATGCTGCTTTATCAGTAAGATTGCTGATTTCTCATACCCATTTGAAATCTCTTTGAAAATCCACAACAGTCACAAATTTTGTGATATTTCTATCATGCATAATACTAGACACACATTTAGAATGCAATCCCAGAAATATGAACATGTCAACTTGACTCTTATAGAAAAAGTATTTAACTCAATATCATTCATGAAGTAAATTCAATTTAACATTTCTATTTGTTTCCTTATAGCTCTTTTTAGTAACTGACCTATTAGATGTTCCTTCATTATTATTTGTCTCTCCCACTAGAATGAATCCTAGATGAAGGAAGGGACTTTTTATCTTTTATTGATTGTCTCTCTAATATCTATAATATATGGATACATGATTAGCAATTGTAGGTGCTTCATAAATTATTGAAAAATTGAATTGGATTCTGTTCAGTTCAACTTAGTGAATGTCAGACTTTTTTCAGATGCTAAATGAGTAAGACATTGTCTTTACTATCATCAAGATTAAAAAATATATATCAAGTGTAGGAGGAGGAAACAGTATGCATTTAAAAGAGTTGAAATGAAGTAGGGCACTTGTTGTGATGAGCACTGAGTGTTGTGTGTAAGTGATGAATTATTAAATTATGCACCTGAAAGTAATATTATGTTGTATGTTAACTAACTGGAATTTAAATAAAAGTTTGAATTAAAAAAAGAATGAAACTGTATTGTGCTATATAGAAGGAATATATGAATAAAGGAGTATGAAAGCAAAGAAAATTAATTTTAAAAGGAAAATAATTAAAATTTATTTTGAGATCAAATTGAAGAATACAATGAATGATATATGTGAGACAGTACTCAAGACTAACCTAATCATAAAATCAAGGCATGCTTTTTTGGAGATGGCATGATGGCATGCTAAGCAAATGACAGTTTTTTTTTTAACATTTTTTTAATATTTATTATTGAGAGACTGAGCGTGAGTAGAGGAGGGGCAGTGAGAGAGGAAGACACAGAATCTGAAACAGGTTCCAGGCTCTGAGCTGTCAGCACAGAGCCCGGCGCGGGGCTCGAGCTCACAAACCGTGAGGTCATGACCTGAGCCGAAGCCGGACACTTAACCAACTGAGCCACCCAGGTGCCCTGCAAATGACAGTTTTTAGCATACAGTTAAGATATTGAATGCAGAGAGTTCCCTCATACATTTTGTCCTCCCAATGATAACATTGTGAAAACTTAATATCTCAACCAGGATATTGGAATTGATGTAATCTACCAATAATATTCAAATTTCTCTAGATTTACTCCTATTCCCAAATGTATGTGTATGTATAGTAAGTTCTGTACAATTTTGACAGCAGTGTAGGTTTATGTAGCCCAAGTCATTGAAGATACTGAACAGACCCAATAACACCAATGGTGTTTGTGTTGCCCTTTTACAACCATACCCACCCCTCCAACACCTCCCTGTTCTTGGTCCCTAACCACTGGCAGACACTAAACTGACCCCCATTTCCAGAATGTTTTCATTTCAAGAATGCTGTTTAGTTTTTATTCAGCCTAAGTCCCTGGAGATTAATCTATGTGGACATGTGTAATAATAGTTCATTCTTTTTTACTGCTGACAAGTACTGCATGGTTTACATCTTCTAGTTTGTCTAACCATTCACCTGCAAAGTTTTTGGCTTTCACAAATAAAGTTGCTATAGGTTCTTTTACAGGTTTTTATTTGAACATAAGTTTTTAGTTCTCTGAGATAAATGTTCAAGTGTATTTGCTGGATAGTATGGTAATTGTATGTTAAGCTTTATAAGGAAATTCCAAAGTGCTTTCCATTGTGGCTGTACCATCTTACATTCCTACAAACAGTGTGTGAGTGATTCAGTTTCTCTGCATCCTTCCCAGAATTTGGTATTGTCACCATTTTATACACAGCCACTATTTTAGCCACATCACAATCTTTGTATCCTATTCCTTGCATAGGCGGAGTAACTATAATTGATCTTAAGAGTTAATTCTTACTTTTTGGACATTAAGGGTGTCACTTAGATCTTCCAGTGACAGACTATTGCCTCAACTGTTGGTGCAGTCAGTTGTAGGCAGGCGGCCTACAGGCAGAAATCGTCAGCCTTCTTAGGGATTGCCTCCGTTGCAGAGGTTGCATAAGGTAACATCCTTTATGAAGACAGACCACATCTAGTGACCGACTGATCAGAGAGTTTAAAGATGTGTCCATCATGGCCCGACTTGGAACAACTGAAGGATCATGCTAGTTCCAAAGCTCACTCTGAATTGGCTGAGGGTGTGTCTCAACTCAGTTTCTCTCTACGCTCTCCTATTTTCTTTTCCTCCTTTGAACACATTTTGATTTGAAGTGCGCTCCTTAACATTTTGCACACTAAAGGCCATCTCTGATTCAACTTTCCAGGGAACCCAACCAAAACACCAAGATGATTTAATTTCTCATTGTTCATTTTACTTTATATTCTATTTGAATTCCTGGAATCTGATATATGTTGGAAATTAGTAGTTGCTTTCCATTAGGTGCTGTCTCTCAGTTTCAGACCTGTCCTCTGGTATTTTTCTTTGTGATGCTGGCTTCTTGTTACAGTTAGGCCAGTTGAGAGCTCCAAAGGGACAATGGTATGCTGGAGAAGTAAAGCGACACATTCCTTTGCTTACGGCTCCTATCAGTGTGACCAGAACAGTTGGTTTCAGTCAACTTTCTACCAGAACCAGCCCCTTCACACACCTCAGAGATACCTGTGCCAAGCGACAACTTTCCCTCCTCAGTAGTCTGAATCTCAGCTCAGTAGGGATGCTCATTCAAATTGTACAGTTTTTATAATTTCAAACTCTTCTTTTTGTTCTCCAGTGCTAGGTGTGATAGCAGCTTCCTGCAATTACTATATGATCTCTCAGTATTTCCATTTGGACTTTTTGGTTCTTAAATAGCAGATTACCAATTTGTAATACTATATTTTCTCCATGTTTCCTGAGATCCTGACTGATACACCATCAGTTTTGTATAAGAGAAATTGATGAAATACATGAGTTAAAAAGCAATCTTTAATTTTCATAAGAATAGAAAATATTTGGAAATAATATACAATGGAAAAGATATACCTATACAAACACAGGATTTTTTTCTTAAATTTATTTATTTTGAGAAGGGGGAGTGGGACAGAGAGGCAGAGATCAGTGAGAGGGAGAGAGAGCGAGAGCAAGAGAGAGAGAGAGAGAGAGAGAGAGAGAGAATCCTAAGCAGGCTCCGTGCTGTCAGTGTGGAGCCTCATGTGGGGCTCTATCTAAAAAACTGTGAGATCATGACCTGAGCCGATCAAGAGTCCAGTGCTTAACCTACTGAGCCACCCAGGCACCCCAAGACTTTTTTCCATTGAATGTTCTGTTAAATGGAAAACAGTTTAAAAAAAATAGAGTGAGGAAGAAAAGCAAGAGACTTCTCTAGGAACATTATGCAGTTTCCTTTTCTTACTTTTATTATGCAGTATAATAATCACTCCTCAAAATACAAGCTAAGGAATACTCTAACAATCTTTAAGGAACTAGGATATCATATTTCATCATTGTTGCTGCTATAAGCTTTCAAATAATTAAATTTTACAGATTTTCCTTTCTTAAAAGTTACCTGCTGAGCAGAAATTTTGCAAATGCTTCTAACATTCTGACTCTCAGTTGAAGGTACTATCAAAACCTATCAAATATTTGTAGATAAATAGATGTTTAGAGTTTTAGCCATTTGGGTCAAATGAATAAATTATGTCATTTTTAGTATCAACATTGACATTTATTATTGGTTACCCTTCATTACATTTGGATGAATGGAGATTTTAATTTGCCAAATAGTTATGATGGAATTTTACTGTGGGTTTAATCTTCAGAATAATTTAAATGAGCAAATGAAGGAAAAATTAGGAGACATTTTGTGCATTTTCTATTTTCGGAAAGTTATTTCCTACAATTGCTCCTTAACAGACCAGTGCAATTTTTAAGTATAAACAGGCTAGGGTCACACAGTGCTGCATTTTCTCTTTATCATCTACATGATTTTCTTGAAAATAAGATGCTATTCAAGTCTACTTAATTTTCTTAGTGATAGGTTATATATGGAAACAAGACATTTTTTTTTTTAATTTTTTTTTCAACATTTATTTATTTTTTTGGGACAGAGAGAGACAGAGCATGAACGGGGGAGGGGCAGAGAGAGAGAGGGAGACACAGAATCGGAAACAGGCTCCAGGCTCCGAGCCATCAGCCCAGAGCCCGACGCGGGGCTCGAAACTCACGGACCGCGAGATCGTGACCTGGCTGAAGTCGGACGCTTAACCGACTGCGCCACCCAGGCGCCCCGGAAACAAGACATTTTGAAGAAAGTAAAATTTAGTGCCTGATTAAAATGTAGTTTGGTAATTGCATATATTTAAAATGGGCACAGAGGGAAGAAGTTTAAGTATTATAAAAACTGAGAATCAGATACCTCAGCACTGAGAGAGGACCTTCTTAATTACAACAATTAAGTATTTGTTAAATTGTAAAACATCCTGCTAACAAGGGGCCTGAGGCAGTCATATGTGTGAAAGCAGCTGTCCAGAGAGCTCAAAATTAAGCGGACCTAAACTTAATTATTCACATATATGCATTATTCTAGGTTAGTTTAGTCTTCAGATTTTACTTTAAAGATTTTCCAGTGTATTCTTTATTGCAAAATGATGGATCATATTAAAATCTCCCCAATGACTTCTCATTACAATTAGAATAAAATCTAAATGTCTCACTGTATCCTGTTAAGACCCCTTATGAATTGTAGCCTGTTTAACATTTTAACCTCAAAAAATTTTTTGTTGTTGTTGTTTGTTTGGTGCAACTTAACCCCTGGTTTAGTTGCTTCCAGCCATGTGGTAAAAACTGAGGCCCCACATCGTTTCTTAATTCCTGTGTCAGTAGAATGTTACTGTTTATACCAGTAAATTCTTGTAAACCAATTTGTCCTAACAAATAGTTTCATAATCACAAATGGAATGCTTATGAAAAATCAGTTTAAGACCCTTGCTTAGCTATCCAATAATATAAAGCTATTATTTCATAAGTAATTCTAATACCCCTCTCCCAACTGGAACGCCATGCTTTAATTCACCTTATCCCAGGCCCCAAACCCAAAATAAAATACCTTTCTCTGACTTGCCAGATTGGAGATATCACTAATATAAATACATTATAAGATTAATGAATTCACTTTCACTTGGGCAACTGGATTTTATGGTGTTATTTATAGGGGCATCAATAGTCCTAGAGACCCCATCAAGATCTAGTTGTAATTGCCTCAGTATTACAACTTACTAAACATACTCAAAAGCTATGTGATCCATTGGGTCCCTTGAGCCTCCTTTCACAGGTGTCTCTCTGTGAAGGTGTGTTTTGTCATGGTGAGATAAATGCAGGACTGAGTCTGAGCTCAGATTTCTTTTCACCACACCCTCTGTTTCCTTTCCAAGAAATGAAGCTGTTTCTTTTTAGGGATTCTTTGATTATGGGCAGATTTAAAATATCTTTGGTGGAATCTGCTGTTACTAATGACTCTGTCTCTCCTCTACCTCTTTTTGTTGGGAATGTATAAAAGATGGTTTTCAGGGAGGTCAACCCTTGGTTCAAAATGTCCCTTGTCTTCATCCAGACTGAAGGACTAATGAACAAAAATGACTTTTTAGACTGATTTTCTATAGGAGAACTTTGCCTTGAATTACTTTTCAAGACATTAGGAGAATAATCCTCAGTCTTATTTTGTTTTATCAGTGAGAATCTAGTCAGAAATATATTTTCTCTACACTTTGTACCCACTTTGTACCAACTTTTAGGTTGGGGACCTGAGGCATGAATTCACAACCAAATAATTCACATACCTAAATGTTTACCACACTCTTCTGGATTTATCTCAGGTTAATTCCATACTTCTTCCTTCCCAGAATTCTCTTATGTGTACCTTCATTATAATGTTTTTGTGTATGCTTAATCTTTCAAAATGGCATGAACCTACCTAGTAGAGTTTAGAATTATAGTGGCCACTCTAGGGAACTTTTTATATGAACAAAATTAGTCATTTAAGAGCTGCCTATGGACAAAAGGAGAGCAAAATTTCAAACATGGAATGCTCTGCATTGTTTGATTAATATGGGTGATTTCTGGAAGAAACACAGATGTCAGAATTGAATCCTGAATAAAGAAATGTATGTATCAAAACATAAAGAACCTCATTTTGTGCAAACTACAGAAAAAAAAAGATGTAATCAATCACAGTGTCTGTGGATCCCTAGATGGAACTTAGACTGTGCCAGATGATTCTAACTGTGCTAAAAATGTATGAAAAAAACTGCACTGAAGTGAAAGGGATAAGAGCTGACTATGTAACTAAAAACACAGTGTTCGATGGGAATTTTAAAGCTAAAGACAAAAGAAACTGACCATAAATATCATATAGATTCCAATAATGATGTTTTTTTTAATACAATTCAGAAATGAACAGTGTATGGTCTAAGATAATAGACAGTTGATGGGGAGCCTGGGTAGATCAGTCAGTTAAGCATACAACTTTGGCTCAGGACATGATCTTGATGTACATGAGTTCGAGCCCTGTGTCCAGCTCTGTGCTGACAGCCTGCTTCGTATTCTGTGTCTCCCTCTCTCTTCACCCCTCCCCCATTCACACTCTGTCTCCCTCTCTGTCAAAAAATAAATAAACATTAAAAAATTATAAAATAATAGACATTTGATTTAAAAAGGTATGTTGTGGAAGAATACAATGGTATTAAAAATTAGCTTAAAATATTTAGAGGCTTTTTGCATAAAATAATTATAAAATTAATGTCAATTATTGTCTTAGGTAAGCATAATTACATTTACTAAACTGACATTTTACTAAATTTTACTCATGTCACTGAATAGAAGTACAGTAAAATTGGCCAAAAATTTGCTTTTGGAAATACATCATTAGGGAAATAGAAAGTTGTCTCATATTTGGTGTTATTTTGTATGTAGGTATGTTTACTTGGTTTGGTAATGAAAACCAAATGTTCCATCTATAAAGCTTTATAGGGATTTGGCTTAATAGTGCTTTAGTCTTTCTTAAGTCTTATTTTCTCAAGAGCTCAGGATTTTTTCTTGTTTATTCAATAAACATTCATTGCATCAGTACACATTTGGTTATTGGACACTATTTAAGAATACAGCCAATGAACAAAACATGTAACAATGCTTGCTTATAGAACTTACATTCTTGATTTTACACTGAAACATCAAGGTTATTTAAGGTATGTGATTTAGAAAAATATGTATTTCATAATAGCTCTTTTGAAAATGGTGCAATGAAATAATAGTATCATTTCCTGTTGTGACTAAACAGAAGAAAGCAATTTTATATACATATATAATTATGACGTTGTATAGACAATACCCTGTATGTTTTCTTGTGGGATATTAGAACTTGACAATAATGACTAAATATTTATAACATATCAAAACTTTGATCCTGGAGCTGTCATGTAACCTCTTGTCTCCCCTAGAATTTGCCATTATAAGTTCTTCAACTCCTATGCATTAAATTGCATAATTGGACAACTTAAATATTGATGTCTCTCTCAATCTGGTATGCAGCACAAAAGCTCATAGAGGAAAAATTTCTGACAGTGTTCATTGTGAGGGATTTACTGGCAAAGAAGTAGATATTTTTATTGGAAAATTCACAGCATTCATAATTTTAAAAGTCTTAGCCAAAACAAACTTTGAAGAAAAAGCCTCTAAAAAAGAGCATTTTTAATATAGAAGTATATAGTGGTTGCCTTTGAAATGTTTAAGAAGTCATTTTCTATTTTTTTTATAAGATCAATTTGGGTATATTTATGGTGTGAAGTTCATTTTCAGTTTATAGAAGTCCAGTTTATATTACTGGTTCTGTGAGAAAAAACAGAACTGAGCTAAACAATTCCCATGTTGCCAACACATAAAACAACTTTATATGACATGCCAATGTACTAGCAAAATTTTGGTGATACAAAAATAAATCCAGGTACATCTTATCACGTGTATATTTAGAGTGAACATATGTGTTTTAAGAAAGCATTACTTTATGTAAATCAAGGAGAAAAGTACAATTAGTTTAAACAAATTTGTATATATAAACAAATTTCATAAAAGTTTAATGAGTATGAACAATACAGCAAAGTATTAAAATTTTAAGAGATTCTAATATTTTCATCACTAGTGAAATAAAATGTTATCGGAATATAAATACATAGGTAATCAAAGTAAATGCATAAATTCAGGTATCCTTATAGCAATACCTCATTTCTTTTCACTCTGCATTATGTTAGTAATACATTTCAATTATATAGTCTTAAAGTAACTTCGAATCTACTCTCCACTAGCCTTGTGAGCCACATTTTGATAGTTGTTTAAAGATTGCTAGTAGGATGTAGATACTAGGTAGTGTTGTAATAGTATCAAGACCTGTTTGACTATACAGAAATCTTTGCGTACACTATTTTCCAGAGCATTTCAGGAATTTTATTTAGTTATCTAATTAGTTGATTATTATTTGTTCATGAATTCATTTTTTTCTTCCTTTTGAATGGGTGTTACTTGCATATTTAGGCCAAAATGTAAAAGGTATAGTAAAGTATATGATGAAAAGAAAATTATCTTTCCTTTTTCTGTGAGATTTTTCATTTCCACCCTTTCTGCTTTCTAGTTTTGCTAAAATTTGTAATCAATGTGATTTACCTTTATGGTTTCAAATATAATTTGTGTACTTAAATGATATATACCTACTCCAGCTATTAAAAATTTGGAAATCAGCATACTTAGAGCATCTCACATTTTTTTTTAGATTTCATCATTGTTCTCAAAAGTTATTTATGTTCTGTAACTATAGTACCCCTTTTTCTTTTAGTCCTTACTCAATAAAGCAGTTAAATAGATTCAGTGCCCCTTGACTGCTCACTTGCCGTTTTTCTCTTCATGGATGATATATGTTTTCTAAGAATTTCTTCAAAATGAACTTACAGTTCAAATGAACTACCTAGGAACTCTGGTTTCTTGTAAGTTCAAAAATATAGCTCCCTTGTCCCTGTTTCATTCATGTTTGAATGGTAGTTTGGCTAGCTATAAATTTATTAGGTCACACTTCCTTTCCTTGAAGATTGTATAGGTGGTTTTTCACAATCATTATAACGTTGAGTATTACTGTGGAAAGTTGAAGGTCAGCCTATTCTTTCACCTGATAGATGAATCAATTTTTTTTCTAGCCGCCCAAAGTATTCATATATATGAAGTTTGAAATTCAGTTAACTTACCAGGGTTTATTTTATAGTGGATGCTATTAAGTTTCTCCTAGAATATACTGTTCTCTTTAAAGAAGTAGATTGAAGTGTTCTTTTATATCTGAAAGGTTTTTCTATTAATTGAATCTCTAAATATATATATTTTTATTCCCATTATTTTTATTGTACCAATTAGGCGATAGAAGGTAAGAGTGTATTGGATCTTGTTTTAAAAAATTATTATTTTGGTTTTCTTTGTATTTATCCTCACTTTCTTTTGCTCACTTTTTAGTCTTGTTCTTTGTTTTTACTTATTGCGATTTTAACCATCTCTGTTACATTTGTTCTCCTTCCACTTTAGCCTTTATTTTTATAAGACATTTAAAATTTTTCATTTTTGAATTTTAACAGCTCATGTTTATTTTCTTTCTACCATTTCTTTCTTATGGAAAAATGTATAATGCCCTTGTGTTACTAAGATGATGACTTCAATATAATTAACTATGATATTTTGGTGATGAATTTTAGCAGTTCCACAGCAGCATTTTTGTGGAGAGTATATTTCCTTTGGTGAGTTTTCTTTCTTTTTCTTCATTTTTATCCTATTTCCTTATATTTACCTTGTATAAGTCTATTGTTACTTTTGAATTATTTCTCTTTTCTTGAATCAGATGATTCTTCATTGGGTGGAATGCAGGCTCATATTCCTGGAATTTCCCTCATATTATAGGGTTATTCGGATGTGAATGAGATCTCACCAGCCAGTCAAATTAAGCACTAGGGCCTCTCACAACTGGGAATATCTCTCCTCCCCCTTTCTGAGACATAATATTCCCATCTAGACATATAAATAGCCTGTGTGTTCCTTTAACCCCTGCCCATCAAACTACCAACCCAGCAAAGTCCCATGGCCAGTCTTTGCACTGTTTTCCATTTTTAAAGATGAAAATTGTTGCTTTACACTTCAGAGTGTGCTACTTGATGAAGTATGTTGTGTAAACTTTTTTAAGGTCTGTAGCTATAGGATATGCTGATCTACATTTTTTACACAAATTGCTTGACCTTCAAAAGCTTTTGGAAATAACTTCTCCTCCTGTTTTGGGGTTCAAAATTTTAGATACTCTTGATTTTTTTGAATTTTATATTTTATTTTCATTTCTCATTTTGCTGTTTTCTTTTGGGTGATTCCAGGAGAATATAAAAATACAGTTTTAAAATGGATGTTTTCGGGGCGCCTGGGTGGCACAGTCGGTTAAGCGTCCGACTTCAGCCAGGTCACGATCTCGCGGTCCGGGAGTTCGAGCCCCGCGTCAGGCTCTGGGCTGATGGCTCAGAGCCTGGAGCCTGTTTCCGATTCTGTGTCTCCCTCTCTCTCTCTGCCCCTCCCCCGTTCATGCTCTGTCTCTCTCTGTCCCAAAAATAAATAAACGTTGAAAAAAAAAATAAAAAAAAATAAAATAAAATGGATGTTTTCACAGATATTTAAGAGCAAGAAAACAAGTTTTATTAGTCACTGTAGTCTTTCTCTGAGTGTTAACAGATGTAAACTGACTTTACAATTATATATTTGTAAATCCAGGATTGGCGCATGTATATGTTGATTTTTATCACTATGAAAATGATGCAATTGTATGTTCTTCCTCTTTCTTCTCTTTTAATGCATAATATTTAGGTAATTTATAGTTATTCATCATTTTCTTATTCTGTATATACTCGATTTCCATTTTTTCCACTGTAGACTCCTATATTTTTTACATACTGCTTATAAATTCCCTAGTTTACATTTGTCTTTCTATGTGATTATTTGTTATATAGCTTTCAGCAGGACAGCCTAATTCTTCCATCTCTTATAAATGACAGACTGGCAAAAAATGACTCATGAAGAAATAGAATCAGATTTTGTTATTTCTTTAATTTATTCCTGCACACAGATACACCACACATATACACATTCATACTTTCTTCAAATAACAGTGGCTTCCTGTTTATGTCCTCACACCTCGATTCTACTGAGTATATCCATTTCCTACCTGATTCATTTCCTTCCCCCATTTAATTCAACTAAGTTGTGAATTAATGTCAAATCTGGGCATTTTCCCTACCAAAATAAAATGGAAATCCGATATAAAGGTGTAAGTTAATATGTTAGATTTATTTTGCTTGCTACAGGTTCCTTTTTAGTAGTGTTGCTCAACTGATTTTATATTAAATTAAGAAATAAACATTTCACACATTCTTTTAATTCACAGATTTGAAATTACCTTATGTTTTTGTCATTAGTTTTACATCTTGGCAGAAAGAAGATTCTCTAAAAAAATAAGTCAGTATTGAATTCTAAATTCATCATTGAATCTCAGTTGTAATCATGTTTTTGTATTATACTTAAAGAATGAAAGTTGGACCCAGATTCCTTTATTTTTTTTTAAAGACAAACCATATTATTTATTATTATGTATACATATTTATGTTTTTCCGAAATTACTATACTTAGTATTAACTCAACAATTTATATTAATTATTCCTGTACTAAAATAAGCAGCTTTTGTTTTTTCAGACCAAAGAGAAAACTGGAAGACTGGAACCAAAAACAGTCTAGCTCATTTTTCCACACACATTTTATATCACTTTGATGAATTTTAAGGTAGAAAAATATAAGCATACATATTACATCACTTAAAGACATTTGCATATGCTGTCAAGGTAAAGTCATTTATATATAAAGTAAGGAACAAAGGCTCATTAAAACTACAGTAACTAATATCTGCATCTTTTTCTTACAAATTGCCCACATATCCAAAGTTTGTGTACTAATTAAATTAATATTAGTCTAAGGCTGAGTAAAGATCCGTAAATTACAGTTGAAGCTAACACATTATGTCCATATGACAAGAATTCACAAGATCAACTCTTTTTAAAAAACCCATACATTATAACTTCATATAATTAAATATGATTCTGTATTCTTATAATTTTATTTTATATTTTTAAGATTTTATTTTTAAATAATCTCTACACCCAATATGGGGCTTGAACTTACAATACTGAGATCAAGAGTCACATGCTGTATGGACTGAGCCAGCCAGACACCCCAATAATTTCTTATGTTTTTTTTTCTTTTCAAATTTTTATTTAAATTCTAGTTAGATTGCAACATACAGTGCAATATTGGTTTCGGGAATAGAATTCAGTGAATCATCACTTACATACAACAGATTTCTTTGATAGTTACATTATCTTAGTTGGCACTTTATGATTTTTCAGATAGATATATAGTTGACTTTGAGAAAAAGAAAACATCCTTTTTTCAAGTACATAATGTTTGAGAATGGTTTTGAACTAGTTTCAGCATCCTGGAATTTCAGAAAAGGGATTATAGGGCAAAGCAAGGGAAAGACTTTAGGATTTCTAATTTTGAAGAATCTGTCCAGTTTTAAGAAGAAAAAAAAGAATAGTAGTGCAACTTCTGAGCCACTTATGCTCAAGATATTGTTACATACTCTAAGATGTCAGTAGACATCTTAGACCAGATATGGTGACCAGAGGGAAATGTAGCAACAACCTAGAAACTAGTGAAAATCTATTTGGAAAGAACCTAAATATCATTTCTGAATTCAAAGAGAAAACTATCATGATCAAAGAATAAAATAATAGGGCATAACTTTTAGAAAAATGTATGAAGTAAATGAAAAGGTATCAAACTTGAAGATTAAGCTGATAGATTCCATTCTTTATATGATACGCATTGCAGCAAATTGTTCAGGAAATTTCTGCTTGCATATTAATGGAGTGATTGTGAATATAATTTTGTGTTAGGGAATTATCAAGATCAATCTATAAAATATGAGCTTTTAGCTGTTTGACTTTAATTCCAAAACCATAAATACTTTAAGTACCTTTCATATTTGAATGAGTAGTGCTTCTATATCCTAGGTTAAAACAGTGTGCTAACCCAATTTATAAGAGCAAATTAACTAGAGTAGGCTATTGTGATAAAACAAAGAGAGTCAAAATATATAATGATACACATAAAATGAAATTTCATTTCTTGCTCATATGCCAATTCAGGTCAGGTTCTTATAGGTCAGATTTTGATGCTGTAGAAAGAACATCAATTGTCACCCAGCTGAGCCTGTAGAGGACAGAAATTTTGAGAGGAATCCATCAGAATAATTGTCACTTAAAAGATGTAAAACACAATTAATTCTTTCTATAAAAAGAAATGGAAGATAGTCACACTTAACTTCATGCTGATTGAAGTCCTGTCATAAAGCCGATGCTTGAGTTATCTTGACAACAGGATATAAAAGAACATATTAAGTCCAGTGTTCCCATGAGAGAGAAGAGTTGTTAAATTTCTAATAATTCAGGCCTTTAATGAATGTATAATGTATCTGTTTTTTTAATTTTAAAATTAAAGGTCTTTAAATAGAACATTTGGACACCTTTTTGAATTGTGAAATTTTAACAAGATGTTTTCAAAAGAAGAGACATTTCTCTACATTAATCCTTGCTTCTACTAAAATGAAGCTTACAAAGGTCAAAAGCAGATGGAGCCTTCCTGCCCCTCCTTTTGCTGTCATACCTATGGAACAGCAGGGTCCTCCAAACGAAAGGGCAGGAGTGATGTTCCCTATAATGAATAGTGCTATTTTGTTACTTGACCTTCAAGACAGCCTGAAAATTTCAAGTCAGAGATCAGTGTGGGAAAGCAAATTGATGAGCGGGAACACTGTAATCTTAGCTGATAACTCTTTAAAAGGTAACCAAAGCTATTTCTTTGGCTCCCTGGATAACAGTAAACTTTTCAAAGAACTTAAAAAAAAAATCTGCTGGAGCATGAGGAAAAGTGAATATTTTGAATGGCCTTTTCAAGAC
Source organism: Lynx rufus (assembly GCF_022079265.1). Lineage (NCBI taxonomy): Eukaryota > Metazoa > Chordata > Mammalia > Carnivora > Felidae > Lynx > Lynx rufus. The sequence goes on from NW_025814829.1 coordinate 11,690,832, forward strand.
CATGAGTCATGTTAGGAATCTTGAGACATCGTTCTGCACAAATGGCTATTAAAAATGCTGAATGCACCCAAAACTATGAGAGTAATATAAGACTGCATGTAAGCAAGAGCTTTGAGGACTTGGAGGAACTTCCAGGAAAAAAGAGATCATTAAGGGCCAAAAAATAGCAGAAGACCACAAAAGACAGGACACTAAGCTGGATCTTAATTAGTGGAATTTGGACTTGTGTTGAAGGGCACATTATCAGATAAAAATGTTAGAAAAACACAATCATAAAAAAAGCAAAGGAAAATACTGAAAACACTTTTTCTAAAATTTTCTTTAAAAGTAGGAGTGAGGGGTGCCTGGGTGGCTCAGTCGGTTGAGCGTCCGACTTCGGCTCAGGTCATGATCTCACAGTTTGTGGGTTCAAGCCCCACATCAGGCTCTGTGCTGACTGCTTGCTCAGAGCCTGGAGCCTGCTTCAGATTCTGTCTCCTTCTCTCTCTGCCCCTCCCCCACTCACATTTTGTCTCACTCTGTTTCTCAAAAATAAATAAAATGTAAAAAAAAAAAATTTTTAAAGTAGGAATAAGAATTAAAAAGTCTTTAAAATGTGCTGGTTACATTTTTGTTTTGATAATTCTTATTGGCTTCAATCCCTTAAGTCATATAGGTGTGTGTATATATATATATACACACACACACACACACACACACACACAAACACACATGTACGTTTGTATGTGTGTGTGTGTGTATATATATATAAAACTATAAAGGAAAATGATGGTATTTCTAACCAGATAAAAGACCATCATTATGCATACATTTTTGTAGATTTAAAAATATATTTAGTTCAAAATTTTTTTGTTTATATTAATATACATTATAAAAGTGAAAATACTAAAGCAAGTGTTTCACAGAGTTTATTTTACAACACAGTTTGCCTTATCCAGATGAACATAATTTTATTAATATAGTCACTTTTGTTTTAGTGACTACTTGTATAATTCAAATTAGCTCAATGACTGCAGAAAAGGGGAATGACATCGTCTAAAGGGGAAAGCCATGTTAGTCCATATGGTGTTTTTTCCAGCACACTTATATTTTTTCCCAAGTAAAACCTGGGAAAAACCTCTGCCTCAGAAATACCTGTCAAAACTCAGTTCTATATACCATGCCAGTTCAGTCCATGGTCTTTCTTTGTCTTAGTTTGGCCACAGGTTCTGTCCTGGTAGTGCTGATTGCACTGTTCTCCCTGGTATTTGTACTTTTAATCCTTGTTTTCATAAATCAGTAGACCCATGTCCTGCTTATATAGTATTTATGTAGGCTACTTTTACTATTTTTTTCTTCTTTTCTAAAGTTTATTTACTTTGAGATTGAGAGAGTGTACAAGTAGGGCAGGAGGGGAGAGAGAGAATCTGAAGCAGGCTTCACACTGTCAGTGCAGAGCCTGACCTGGGGTTCAAACTCACGAACTGTGAGATCATGACCTGAGCCAAAATCAAGTTTGAACACTTTAGCCAGCTGAGCCTTCCAGGCACCCCTGCTTTCACTGTTTTAAATGGTAAGGCCCTGTATTTTAATATTTTGTTGTATGCTAGAAATTCAACATTATTTTAACTGTATTATTGCTTTAATTATTTTTATCATGGTAATTAAAGCATTAGTTAATCTTCTTGTTGCACTGTTGCTTAGGACTTCAATTTGTCTGTTTCACACCTGTTTCTCCACAGGTATATTGACAATTTTCATGTGCAGGTTTGCATCATGCTATTTTATTAAAAATACATATATTACATTATTGCAGATTGAATATAGTAAAATTATTAGTTAGCACTTGTAAAGGGTACTATAATTGATTGACTCCTAGTACAATAGTTGATTATGACTGACATTATATATAATAAAATCAGAAAAAGAACATTAAGCATCAATGATCATACATTTTCATTTTTTACACTGTAAAATTTCTAGCACAAAGCCAATATAAGAAAACCTATGTAAGTATGAAGATGAAGTCTATTTATTTTGTTATATTATTATGATTTTATTAAATATAAAGTCTTGATTCTTGACAATCAAGTTCTAGTTTAGATATGGAACAGAAAGCTTGTACTGAAATCATAGAACAGCCTACCCAGGTTAAAAACTATAGTTTTAGGGGCGCCTGGGTGGCTCAGTCGGTTGAGTGAGCGGCTTGGGCTCAGGTCGTGATCTCACGGTTTGTGGGTTCGAGCCCTGTGTTGGGCTCTGTGCTGAAGGCTCAGAGCCTGGAGCCTGCTTCGGATTCTGTGTCTCCTTCTCTCTCTCCCCCTCCCCCATTCGTGCTCTGTACCTCTCTGTCTCAGAAATAAACATAAAAATTTTTTTTAAAACTATAGTTTTAAACTATAGCTATATATTGCATTGTGCCTCATAATTTTATGCTGCAGTCAAGTCTACAGAATGTTGCATGCATGCCACCATTATATTTACAAATATTAGCATTGACTATTATTTAAACTGTGAGATGCCAACCCTAAGAGTACAGGAGACAGAGGAAAATTGTAATTATTAAGAAAAACGAAATAAATATTTGTACAAAAGTCTCTGGAATTGCTGATCTCGGTAAATAGAAAACAATTCTGAGTAAGGGGAAAACTAGCAGGGAATTGAACACAGTTTGAAAATGCTTTTCCATCTATCACAACCTAACGACAACATTTAAATGACAGAATTGGTCAAACTTGGTTGCTATAACAAGCTTTAGATTCAGTGGCACAGCTGAGAATGCAACATTCACTCATTTGTTTTTTTTGAAACAGTGTTCTGACAAAAATGATTTGAACTCAATTTATTTCTTACCTGAAAAAGACTTCTAAAAGCTGAAAAGGAATGATACCAATTTTATAGGATTTCTACATCTACAGAAATCTGTAGACTCTTTTGTCAACACAGGGGCTTCCTCCATTGATCAAAAAAGCAGGTCACTTATTTTGCTCCTGAACAGTCAACCTGTTCAAACTTGTTCTTTGAGGTTTTAGATTTTTTTTCCTTCTTCTAGTTCATGTGTTTAAAATCAAAATTTAGATTTGGAAAAGGGCTGATTAGATACCTACTCTAGTGACACACTGGGTACTGGGAACATAGACTTAGGGTTATAAAGACATAATTATCAGAGTTTTGCTTCTGTGGTGAATCATGCTTAAAAATTTAATCTAATCCCATTAGATTTAGAAGATTTACCATGGAAGCCAGAATTATTCAGAGCCTGTATTATTAATATTACTTTTCTTTGATCTGATTACTATTAACTTATAAATTAAGTATATAAATTAAAAATTATGCTATTGTCTTTGTGAAAATTAATAAAGGGAAACCTCATTTAGAATGGAATAGGGAAGCCCTAAAGAAGAGGGAGTACTCATGCACAAATTCCCGTCTCAGCTTACGTCACATTCCTGGACAGGACAAAAGTTCACATTACCTCACCAGGGGACAGAAATATTTTCAGCTTGCCCAGGAACAGCATAGACACTGAGAGACTGCCACAGCTCTGCCAATGAGAAGCCATTATCATGCTCAACTCTTGCTTTCCTCGGTAGATTCTTGTTCAAAGCAGCCCTTCCCAGGTTCCTCATTTTTTCTCAATAAAGTTCTTTTCCTTTCTTGTCTAGACTTGTCTATGGTTTGCCATAGTCTGCATGCCCTGATTTGTAATTCCTCTGCTATTTCACAAGTAAACTCATTTTGCTGATAAAATTACAGGTTATTTTATTTTTAAGTGTCACATCTGCTAGCTAGTTTTACCATTAACTAATTGTGTAATCAGTTGTGTATTTTTTCATGTGTCAAATGAATTTTTTAATCCCGTTTTAAGTTTTCCATTTCTATTATTTCATGAAAGAAGTTTAACTCCTAGGATCATCTAGATTGTTTCCTCTTCTCCCATTAAAACAGTTAAGATAACAGTTAAAATAGATCCTATTTAAGATCTCAAAAACCTACACTTTCATTTAGAGCTATGATTCTCTTTATTTTTATCCTAGGAACCCTTAGATTGATGTCTTTAATTATAGTTGAACCTAGTAAAATACATACCTCAGGAAACATTTTGAAACTCCTAATGGACTGGTAATGTAAACATTCCTTTGGGGGAAGGAGTAAGAAACAAGTAGGTCCTGTCTACTTTCTTCAGAAAAAATTCCATTAAAACAGGTTTAGCGTAGTAATAGTGTTGAGTATTCTTCATGCATTCAGACAATTTTTACCTTATTTGCAACAAGTAGCACTACTGGCAAAGTATACACATAGAATTTATTTGAACTTTTGTTTTTGTTTTTGTTTTTTGTTTGACATCCTTAGGACCACGATTTTATTTTATTTTATTTTTTTATTTTTTCAGTATATGAAATTTATTGTCAAATTGGTTTCCATACAACACCCAGTGCTCATCCCAAAAGGTGCCCTCCTCAATACCCATCACCCACCCTCCCCTCCCTCCCCCCCCCCCCCCCCCCCCAGCCCTCAGTTTGTTCTTAGTTTTTAAGAGTCTCTTATGCTTTGGCTCTCTCCCACTCTAACCTCTTTTTTTTTTTTTTCCTTCCCCTCCCCCATGGGTTTCTGTTAAGTTTCTCAGGATCCACATAAGAGTTGAAACCATATGGTATCTGTCTTTCTCTGTATGGCTTATTTCACTTAGCATAACACTGTCCAGTTCCATCCACGTTGCTGCAAAGGGCCATGTTCCATTCTTTCTCATGCCACATAGTACTTGAATTTTTGAATAAGGGTATTAGCAGATTTTAAGATTAAGAAAAACTCTAACAACTGAAAATTTCCATTTATATTTTCAGAATTTAGTATTATTCCAATAATTATAATGATTAGTGGAAAATCAAATTCCAAAAAGCATATTTAAACATAAGGATGAATATAGAGAATAAAATATGTTGTAAACATTATGCAGAGTTTATCTTACATTAATAGATGGGTGTATGTATGCACATTGCTCAAGTATTTAGGGAACTTCTTTGTTGTATCTAGTTTGTAAAGATAACAAAAAGACTTCAAAGTATTCTTTACATTAGAGTGCATTCACATACCACAAAATTCAACAGATTAGGGAAACTTGTATTTTATTCTATCAATTTAAATAGTTTGATTAATGTTCGGATACTAAGTCTTTAGTACAGTGACATGACATTTTGCTAGTGAATTAATGTAGTACTTTCTAAACATTTATTTCACTGGAGGGAGATGTGAAAGGAAGACAGTGCTTAGTATTTATGTTTTTTAGAAACCTTGATTTTAATGTCTAGACTGATAGGCAATAGAAAACAACATAGCTGATCATAAACTAGACTGAAAGCAATATTGATAAAACACTGTTTAGTTCATTCGAATTATTGAAGATTAAACAATTACACAATAACCTGTTTCTAACGAAAGTGTGGGACAAACACATTTACGATTCAGAAATTTACCTAATTTTTTTTTTTAAATAATGTTTATTTTTGAGAGAGAGAGAGGTAGAGAGAGAGGGAGAGGGAGACACAGAATCCAAAGCAGACTCCAGGCTCTAAGCTGTCAGCACAGAGCCTGATGCAGGGCTCGAACTGAGGGACCAGGAGATCATGACCTGAGCTGATGTCAGACGCTTAACCGACTAAGCCACCCACGCGCCCCATCTTTTTTTTTTTTTACACAAAATGAACATACATTTGGAGTTTACTGAACTTACATGATTTTTGAAGAGTAATTTTATGAGGAATCAGGGTCGTTTGTACGGACTGCTGTTAGTTATGTGGCTGCTGCATGTATATAACCTGATGACTTTCAAAGTTCTGCATTGAATGTATCACTACAGAAGCATTTGTTTTTCATTTTCTGTTTTAGAAACTTTGATATTTTTTAAACCAGGAAATAAATTTTTGATTGACAAAATTCATTATTCAATACAAAATTGAACAGAATTTTATCTTAATTCATCACAGTGCCATCTGAAGAAAAACTACTTATAAACTGAATTATTTCATAGCCAGACAGCTTTATTTGTTGCTTACGCTTATGGACATACTGTTATTTCTGTGTAAAAGTGCCCCTTTCCCCTGACTCAAAAGAATACTTCTACTCACATCCAATATTTGATCCAAAGATCCTTTCTCAAGTAGAATTTTTCATCTTTCTCAAAAGAGATGAATACTCATAATTTTATGAACTTACTTAAATTCTAGTTAGTTGCTTTATTCATTTGTGTAAGTATTCTTATCCAGTAAGCTATGAATGCTGAAAGGTAGACATTTTATTTGTTTTTATCTTCACCACATTGAAATAGTGACTGGCACATAACAGACATTTAATAATAAGCAGTTGTATCAAAGTACCTATGTAGATTATTAAGATGACAAGGGCAAAATAACAAACATCATCACTGCATTAATTTAACTTGATTTTTTTTTCTTTCACTTCAGTGCAAGTAAATCTGTAACATCCTTTATACCTTCTTCCTTCCCACATCATCCTTTTCTTGTCTTCTGCAAAGTACAAAATGGAAGGGTTTTATTAAAGATTGTGACAGGGATGCCTGGGTGACTTTGTTGGTTCAGCATCTGACTTCAGCTCAGGTCACCATCTTGCAGTTGTTGAGTTCAAGCCCCACATTGGGCTCTCTGTTGTCAGCGTGGAGCCCATTTTGGATCCTCTCTCTGCCTCTTCTCCACTCATGCTCTCTCTTTTTCCCTCACAAAAATAAGCATTAAAAAATAAAAATAATAAAAAATAGTAATTGTGGCAAAATTACAGTTATGTTTTACTGAACTGACAATTCCATCTTTAATCTTTTTTTTTTTTTAATTTTTTTTTTTTCAACGTTTATTTATTTTTGGGACAGAGAGAGACAGAGCATGAACGGGGGAGGGGCAGAGAGAGAGGGAGACACAGAATCGGAAACAGGCTCCAGGCTCCGAGCCATCAGCCCAGAGCCTGACGCGGGGCTCGAACTCACGGACCGCGAGATCGTGACCTGGCTGAAGTCGGACGCGTAACCGACTGCGCCACCCAGGCGCCCCTCCATCTTTAATCTTAATCTCACCTTTTGTCTCATTTCCAACAACCCAAGAACTATTCCCTGGCTAAAGCTACACAAAGACAGTCTTCTTGTTTAAATTCAAGTTGTACTGCTTGTTCAATTTCAAATATCTGCGATCTTAATCTGTATAAAATGTAGTAAATACCTAAGCAATTTTAGGGAACCATCTGCCCCCGCCAATGGTTACATGTATTGAAAGGGAGATATTCTATCTGATTGCATAAATTATATTTAGGACTGAAATTCCATTAAAGGAGAATTTACAAGCATAAATCAAGGAAACATAGCTACCAGTAATTCACCTAACTTGACTGTAAAGTAATCTGCAATGAATTACAGTGCTACAATATGAAAGAGAACTTGACTAGAAAATTTGGAGAACTCAATTCTATTTCATTTTTTCCTGTGCCTGATATATGACCATAAGTAAATCAAATCCTCTTTACTTCTTTTTGGTCACATTGGCCTAATAGTAAGATAAATAGATATATTAGATTCACTTCTAATTCTAAAATATCACTTAATAATTAATTTGGTAAGTAAACTTGCTTACCCCAAATTAATTTCGGTAAGTAAACTTGCCAGTTTTATTTTTTTTTTAAGTTTATTTTTGAGAGAGAGAGCACAAGTGGGGGAGGGGCAGAGAGAGGGAGGGAGACAGAGAACGCCAAGCAGGCTCTGTGCTATTAGCAGGGATCCTAATGCTGGGCTTGAGCCCAGGAACTGCAAGATCATTATCTGAGCTGAAATTAAGAGTAAGATGCTTAACCTATTGAGCCACCCAGGTACCCCCCTGCCACTTTTAAAACATAGTAGTTGTGTCAGACATGAACTCAGTTAACATTCTCAGAATATCTACCATGTACCTAACATGTACTTGAGACCGAGTAGTTCTAGACATAATACATTGCACAATGTGTGACTAGTCATTTTTGTAGTAATAATAAAAAGGTGATAAAATATCTAAATTTCTATAAGATTAGAAAATGGTTAGGCATTAAGTAATATAAACCTCTACAAAAAAACCTCAAGATAGGCATTATTATCTACCTCTTATTAATAAGGAAAATGAGACCAAACTTGTTCAAAGCCTTCTAGCTATTAAGCAGCATTTTAATCACAATTACAAGCACAAAAATATATGTTACTACTTTAAACTTTCTTGTCTTTTATTCTAATCCAACTATGACCATAAGTAATATTGATAATATCTATAAATCTACATATACTTTAATATTTTTCTTAATGTAATACATTTGCTTTGATATCGAGTGTTGTCCTTTATGGTGGTTTATATTAAAGGCTAAAAATTCAAATTCTTCTCTTTTTCTTACATAGAGCTTTGGAGTTTTGTCATAGCTTGCAGCTCATTTTTTCCCCCCATTATCCAAGAGGAGTGTGTATACAGTAAGGATAGAATTACTCTTCCTGTGTGTTTTTGTGTAAATTTAAATTTAAATTTGACAATATCCCAAAACTTACAAGAAAATAGTAGGTCAAACACAAAGCATTTTCTAACTCTAACATACTTTGGGCCGAATACTCGGTAGAATTCTGATTTACTTTTGTATATGTGGCCATGGACCTGTCAATCACAAGGCAGTGATAGCACGGAAATAAATGAACTGTAAATACACTGTTACAGGCCTTCTGATATCAACCGAATAAACTCAATCACATTTCAGTAGACAGACTGAGTCAATATATCACAACAGATGGATGCACAAAGGTGATCATGGGGATGGTTTAAGAACAAAAGACTCACTATAATTGGAATTATTTTGGAGTAACTTCCAGAGCATGAGCAAAAATGCATATATAAAAGCTGGTTCTTGAATAAACACTATATAAAAACCACTGAGAGTTGTCATGCTATTCAGAGTATAATATATATCTACCAATATGAACAATATTTCATCATTCAAAACTAACAGGTTTTTGAGATCTAGTACAATAGATTTTTATCACTGGTAGCAATGGACAAATAACCCAGTTCAATTGCTGATAATACAAAATTGGCAAATATGAATAATGAAAAGTTACACAATTATGTGTCATATGTAATTGTTAAGATTACTAAAGTTTTCTAGTACCACAAAGATTTAGTTGGAACACAAGCATATTTTATAAAAAGGATGTTCAGTCATGGTAGAAATTAAATTAGTACATTGATCAGTTCAGAAACTGTTCCCTAACCCTGCTTCAGTTATAGTTGTACACAATTTATTTATTCCGTAGACTTAAAGAGCTAGTGTTATTGATTCATCTACATATATCTATATTATTTTTATCTATAAAGAAGTGGAAGACAAATTTATGCTTGAGTAATGCTTAAAATAAACTATTTGTTACTTTAGTCTTCTGTTAACTTTAAGACATTACTTGGAGATCCTTCTCTTTGTTAAAACAAGGTGTCTTCTGTCTCTTTAATTTTAATGAAAACTTATTTAGTTTGATTTCCAGAATGGCAGAGTTCTGTTTCCCAGATAGCAACCTGACAAACTCCACAGATATACTCTCTAGCAAAACAAGCAAATCTGGTGAAGGCTACTAAAAATAACTATTTAAAGAAGTCCCTGGAAATTGTCCTAAAGGCATAAAGCAAATGAGGAAACATTTATTCAGGAAAATCTACAAATTCTGTGGCATCTGAACTATGACCTGCTTCCTTCATCCTCACCTACCCCAGCTTGGCGAAACACAGAAGCTCCATTCCATACAGGTGTTGCCAAAAAGATGGATCCCTCTCCCATGAGTTCTCACTCAAAATTTAGTGTATCTCACTGGAAGGGGCAGAAATCCGTATTTCTCATCCTCTCCAACTCTAACTAGGAGAGACTAGATTTTTGGTGAGTATGGCCAAGAATCTGGGGCTTCTTTCCTGCATCTAGCCTCTACACATTGGATGGAGATTCTCCCCCCAGTACACAGGCTGAAATTGCAAGGTCCCCAATTGCCTTGCCTTAGTTCACTCAGAGAATAAATCATAATACCAAAGGTATCAACCCACCTAGCACATAGGGGAACTGACCCAGAGATTTTGCTAGGAGAACAAGCAGTGCATAAGAAAAGACAAATCTGAGGACACTGCTGGAGGACACTCAATTTATTTGAAACAGAATGAGGGGAAGTTAAAAATGATGGGTGATCTTGAAAATAAATGCTCTTCTTAATTAAGAGCAACAAGGTAACTATTAGCTAGACATCTAGTTTACCAGAGAGAATCAGGAATAGATACAGCTAAGAAGAGTTCTTTTGGGTTTAGAACAAAACTCCAAGAAATGAGCTCAAAAACTAGCCCTGCTCAAATGTAATTGGACCCAACTGCTGAGGAATTGATGCCCCAGGGCATCATTACAAACAGTAGAGCGATCAACCAGGAATTAGTGAAGCCTATTACCAAATGAGAAAGTGTTAATACCAAATGAGGCAGACAGTTTTAACAGAGAAATCAGAGGAAAAGATAGTCAAAAAGAGAACTGCTAAAACCACTGTCATCCCAAGGACTGTGCACATCCAGAATTGCTCTCTGTAGAACTACAGAAAATACTTGATGTTGCAAGGGGTATAATCTTCCCTAAAATAGCCTAGCCAAGTTGCAAGTAAACAACAACAAAATAAATGTTCAGACAAGGGGGAGGGGAATTAGTATCTAGACTTAACTATAACATACATTAAATGCCCATTTCTCAATAACAAACTATGAGACATGGAGAGAAACAGGAAAGTTTGACCCACTCACAGGAAAAACAGCAGGCAATGCAAACTTCCTGTGTGACAAAGACTTCAAATTAGTCATTATACATTTGTTCAAAGAACTAAAGAAAACCAAGCTTAAAGAAGCAAAGGAAGACATGATGATAATAGAATATATTAATTCCCATGAAATAGAGAATATATGGTAATAGATATTATAATAAGGAATAACATGGAAATTTGGGACTTGAAATGTTCAATAATTAAAATGACAAATTCGTTAAAGGACTCAGTGGTACATTTGAACTAGCAGAAAACAGATGGATAGAGATAATGCAATATGAAAACAAAATGAAGAAAGCCGAACATAGCCTCAGAGAAATGTAGGATGTCATAAAGTGTATCGAAATACAATGGGAGGGGGCGCCTGGGTGGCGCAGTCGGTTAAGCGTCCGACTTCAGCCAGGTCACGATCTCGCGGTCCGTGAGTTCGAGCCCCGCGTCGGGCTCTGGGCTGATGGCTCAGAGCCTGGAGCCTGTTTCCGATTCTGTGTCTCCCTCTCTCTCTGCCCCTCCCCCGTTCATGCTCTGTCTCTCTCTGTCCCAAAAATAAATAAACGTTGAAAAAACAAATTAAAAAAAAAAAATACAATGGGAGTACCAAAGAGGAAATACTAAAGTAGGGAAAATATTTGAAAAAATAATGGCTGAACACTGCCCTAGTTCCGCTGAAAAATTTTGGCTACATATCCAAGAAGCTCAATAAACTCAAAGTAGCATAAATGCAAAGAGATCCATGCCCAGACACAGCATAGTAAATGCACTGAAAGACAAAGAGTTACAAGAATATTACCCTAGAGTGATACCCCTGGTGTGCTAATGATCACACATGGATCCTTACCCATCCAAATTCTCATTCTTAGACTGTTGAACATTACTTATAGTAGAACAATTACAAAATTCTATTTCCTATTTTACTCCACCAATTTTTTAATTCCTTTCATTTTTTGCTCACCTATTTTACCTGCCATTTAATTGTCTCTCTTTTTCCTACAGAACTGAACAGGTTAGGACTACATAAACAAAAGTAAAACAACAACAACAAAAACTTAGGACTTTTTTTTTTTTTTAACTGAGTTTCTCGTATACATCTGTGAACATAAAATAATCACCTTTGTTTTCATGTTCTCACCATGTACTGAGGCCCATTTAATTTATTACTTAATTTATATTATTTTTTTCCTTTTCATTTCCTTGAGTTTTTCTTTTATTGTTTAATTTCTTCCACACCATTTTTTCTCTGATTATTCTTTTATTACTGAGTTCTAACATGATGGCACTTCCACAAAATTCTTTTAAATTTGTTGTTGTTTTTAGCAACTAATATGTAGTATAATTTTCAAAAAAAAGTTTCCATATATAATGGAGTCTGTTGTAGTTACTCACCATTGCAGTTACTGTGTTGAATATGCCCTAATTTGGGTAGTTTAGTGTTCTGTAAATTAAATTTGTTTTTTATTTACCTTACTAATTATTTATTCTCATAATTTGCTCAAGTATTGTTTTACATATTTAAAGTTTGTTATTAGTGTACATACACTTATGTAGAAGGTCAGTGGTGAACCAAACAAGTTACCATTATATAATGATACACATTTCCCAAATAATGTTTGCTTGTGTTATTTACTATTAGTACAGTTACTCAATTTTATTTTGGTTATAGTTTTTCTATTATGTGTTTTTCCATTTTCTTTCAATTTATCTGTTTTATTTTACATATATTTTGGGTATGCCTTTTGAAAACATAACCTGCAGTGGGGTGCCTGGGTGGCTCAGTTGGTTAAGCGTCCGACTTCAGCTCAGGTCATGATCTCACGGTCCGTGAGTTCGAGCCCTGCGTCAGGCTCTGTGCTGACAGCTCAGAGCCTGGAGCCTGCTTCAGATTCTGTGTCTCCCTCTCTCTCTGACCGTCCCCCATTCATGCTCTGTCTCTCTCTGTCTCAAAAATAAAAAATAAAAAAACATTAAAAACATACCTGCAGTAAAAATGGCTTTAAAAACCTGTAGAGGGGCGCCTGGGTGGCGCAGTCGGTTAAGCGTCCGACTTCAGCCAGGTCACGATCTCGCGGTCCGTGAATTTGAGCCCCGCGTCAGGCTCTGGGCTGATGACTCAGAGCCTGGAGCCTGTTTCCGATTCTGTGTCTCCCTCTCTCTCTGCTCCTCCCCCGTTCATGCTGTGTCTCTCTCTGTCCCAAAAATAAATAAACGTTGAAAAAAAAAATTAAAAAAAAAAAAACCTGTAGAAACATGTTTCATTTTCTTACAAATGTCTGGAATTAGGCAAGAGTTTTCAAGCTTCTATGTGCATTCAGTGTGCTAATGTCAAAAGTCAAGTCATTGTGGAAGAGGACTACCAAAGGGTATCAATTGTGGAAAGACTGATTCAGAAGAGGGAGGAGCTTTTTAACTGCCAACCACAGTCTTCCCCAGGATCTTAATGTTTCATTTCTTTCTCTTTTTCTTAAAAAAATTTGTTTAATGTTTATTTTTGAGAGAGAGAGAGAGAGGCAGAAAGAAGGAGAGGGAGACAGAGAATCCAAAGCAGGGCTTCTCATTTTCTTCCTACACTCAAAACACGCCAACCCACTCCCAATCCTAAAACCATCAGGTTTTCATCTAATTATGATATTTAGATAGTCATGAAGTCCAGGATCTCATCATCTAAATTAGGACCAGATGCAATTAAAGCATCTTAAGTACACTTCTCCTGATACAGCAATTTGGGGGCAGTTACCAAAATGCAAGGTCTTGTATTCCAAGAGGATAAGTTCCAATATGCAAGCACTTTTCTAAAAAAAAAACACTGCATGCATAATGCCTGCTAATCTTCCATTGGTCCAAACCAGAAATATCCCAGAACCCAAGGGGGAGGCATTATACAAGAGAATGAGCATCAAAAACTGAGATTTATTGGTGTCACCATGAAATAGTCTACTACATGCTTTCTCTAAATCTTAAAATAGCTCTTTTCTTCTTTCCTCCTAATTATAAGAATATTCAATTTTTGTTTCGGCGGAATACTTGTTTCTTCAGCTATTTCTTTGAGACCTTGCATAGTCAATCACTTGCCAAATTGGGCCTTTCAACTACATAATCCAGTAATTCCTCACATAAATTATTAATGCTTCTGAAACACTGAATTTTCTAGTCTTTGATGTGGATATTTATTCAACCCTTGAAAACTTACTTTTTCATAGTAGACATATAGGTCTCTCAGGTATCTTATTGAAACTGCAAAGAATCAATACATACTCTATGAACAAACAAGCCAAGAATGAAGTTTTATTTTTATAATCATAGGATGTCCAGAAAACATTTAAGGTTGTATTGTGTTCCTTTTTTCTTCTCCTTAAATAGATATGGTTTATCCCATAAAGTCCCACTCTGTAGAGGTCTGTTTTACAAAAATTGATTCTTAAACAGTTACTTATATTGATTTCAAATATCTTAGATATTTTCCTTGATAATATCATTCATATGAGCACAGTATGAAAAATCATGTGTAAGAAGGGCAGGTCCAGTTATTTGTATTTAAACTAATTTTGAAAAAAATAAATCCAGAAACATTATCCTAAAATGTTTTTGTTTTGTGGCCTGATCCTTATAATAAAATATTAGAATAAAAAGATATTTTATTTTTATATTATTTTATGCTTATATATATAGTTTCACAATTTCCTTCCAATATCAACACAAAATTTCAAACAATAAGTATCACTTGTGAATGGTTAATTAAGGTATTATACTGGAATATGAATTGTTAAGTGAGCAAGGGGTTTTGTTATTTTGTTGCTTGGTCTTACGTTCACTTGCTAAAAGTAGTGCCTGGACTATAAACAGAAGCTCAAGATGTGTTGAATAAATGAATGAAACAAATGGAGATGGAGTAATGCAATTACATCTTCTAAAATCATGTTAGGAAGAAATATAAGGATAATGTCAGATAATTTAATATGTGAAAATCTTTTCCATAGCAAGAGAAAAAAAAATCATAGGTTCCCAAAACAGATACCCAAAATGCATTTGTATGATAAATTTTAACAAATTTATTGGAAGTTTCAAGTTTTTCCACTATCTACTTTTGATTAGTCAAGTAATTCAATTTGTCTTTACTTTCTTCTTTTTTGAACACACATGGACACTCACACAGCTTTCCGTGAATTATTTCAATCAAGAAGAAAAGTGAACCCTTTGCATATTCTTCTCTTAATTTTATTTTTAAATATTCTATGTAATTTATATTTAGTGTTGATTAATGTGAAAAATGGCATATAGAAAAAAATTATCTTTGTTTTCCTAATTATTATTTCTGAAAGCTCCCAAAATCTTTTAAGCATGCATGTTTAATATTTTAGTATACAAAGCTAAAGCAAAATTAATTTTCATTTTTAAAAATTTTAATTCCACTGGAGTTAACAAACTCTTAACTATAGAGAACAAACTAATGGTTACCCATGGAAAAGTAGGTGGGGTGGTGATGGATGAAACAGGCAGTGGGGATTAAAGGGCACACTCATATGGGGCACCTGGGTGTCTCAGACGGTTAAACGTCCAACTTAGCTCAGGTCATGATTTCACAGTTCATGGGTTCGAGCCCTGCATCAGGCTCTGTGCTGACAGCTCAGAGCCTAGAGCCTGGTTCAGATTCTCTGTCTCCCTCTCTCTCTCTCTGCCCCTCCCTCACTATGCTCTGTCTCTCTGCAGCTGTCAAAAATGAATAAATGTTAAAAAAAATTTTTAAAAAGCACACTTATCATAGTGAGCATGGAATAGTGTATAGAATTGTTGAATCACTGTATTGCACACCTGAAACTAATATAACACTGCATATTAACTGTACTTCAGTTAGAAAAAAGGGTGTGTTATAAGTTTCTATGGTTAAAGAGATACTATATTGTCATAATAGCCAAAGTATTCAATAGTAGATTAATTATTTTGAGCACTATACATTTGATCACTAATTTTCATGACTGAATGCAGTTCATATTTTCCCTTTTTTTTTTTTTTAAATCTCCAAACATCTGAATATATGTGTTGAGAATGTTTTAGGCTCTATGTGAGCAACTACTGAAGTGGTAGCTTGAGATCTAAGTGTATTTATTCTTGATTACCAACACACACAAACATACAGAGTGAAGTAGATGATCCTAGGCTAGTCAGAGGCTCTAAGATGTCAACAAAGTGAAACAATTAAAAAAATAATAACAAAGCAAACAAAATTGAACCTGACCGCTGACCTCTGATGGCTGGAAACTTGCCCCTGACTGTGAACATCTAGGAAACACAAACATAAATATCTTCAGGAGATATTAGCAGAGATAGAAGAACATTCTTCAATCAAAAAATAAATTAAGCATGCCCGTGTTCTGGAGAACATGGATGCCTATTCTTCCTTCTTCCCATTCTTTTTCATTTTGGTGCCTGTTACCTAAGAGCAAAGTCACCCAGTGATCTGATTTTCCTTTCTTCCTAAGTCACCTAATAAAGGACAACTCTTATTTACATTATACCACCCCTAAATCACCTAGAACAAACAAACATTATATGAAAAGTCTTATAAATAATATGCTCCAGATTTCCATAAGGTATCTTTCACTTATTGTTTTAAGTTAACTTTTCTTTGACAACAGGTTTATTACTGCTGAACTCTAACAGGTGGGCTTTAATAAAATAGGAGAAATCTTTCAATACCACTTTTTAATCTTCAGGCTATTGGCTTTTTATTCCTGCTCATTTCCTCAATGTCATAAGAATGCTGCTTTGCATTCATACATCATGCCATCACTCCTATATGCTTAACTGGAAGAAGAAAAAAAATGAAGCCACAATCCTTATTTTTCCCTTTGAAATCGCCTTCTTATGTAATAAACATAATCTTTTCCAAATACCCCACATAGATTTTCCTTTATACCTCATTGACCACTGATAAATCAACCTTGTTTGGAGAGGAAATTGGAAAAATAAATACATGATTAAAAAAATGGCAGTGCTGTGTTTTGATTAGACAAATAATGATTTATCCTTCAGGAAAGAAAGAATTCTTTGCAGCTAGTTTTATTAGATCAGGATCACTTCACCTTGATAAAAAATTAATTTTTGTACCTGAAATAATAATAGTAATAACAATATTTTTATCAAACTTAAAAAAATGGAGGATGATAGAATCTTCATGCAGAATAGTAGAAAAGGAAAATGTGGAATTAATGAATCAAAGAATTTCACTATGAGTATTGGAGTTCCGCATCTGTAGACATACCTGCTACATTTAAGGGCAAAAATATGAAATACATTTAAACTTTGGTTTGTGAGCAAAATTCATTCTGAAAACATGCTTGTCATCCAAAGCACTTGTATATCAAAGCGAATTACCCCATCAGAAATAATGAAAACTCAGATAATTCATTCCGCAACCCAAAAATATTCATATAAAAATGATTATAATACTGTAATATAGTACAAAATAATAAAGGAAATGCAAAATGTAAAGAAAACTACACATATTAACCTGCTATTACCTTTGAAAACATTTGTGGCTGGTGTGAGGGAGACGAGAGAGAAAGGTTATTGTGTAGGATGACTTTTACTATCACTAATGGAATCACTGCTATCTGTTGGCTCACTGGAATCTTTTTCTGCATGGGGGCCATTGTATGTGCTCTCATGGATGTTGACTACAGTACAGTATTCATAAACTCTGTCATATACTGTATTTAACTGACAATAAGGCAGCAGAGGAAAGGGTTTTTTTCTGAAGGCAGCCTGACCTAGAATGAAGCAAAGCATTCCTAAGCTTACTCTTGTATGGAAAAGCAAAGGACTGTCTTCCATACGTGCTCTAAAGTGACAAAAAATACACTAGTGCCAGTTGTGCGCACCTTCCAGTGTTCTGAAAAATCACTGATTTCTGCCAAACACTGTGGCCTGAGACCAAGCATTTGAGCATGGGAGATGATCACTCATAATCCCTCAGTGAGAGAGACAGAGAGAGAGAGAGAGAGAGAGAGAGAGAGAGAGAGAGAAGAACCATTGGCTCAGCTGTGATCATGTGATGTTTGGCATCATGTATTACTTGTATTGCAAGATATCACTCTTTCTACAGTTAAAATTTATTAGAAATGTTTGCTCGTCTTGAAGAACACTCACAGAGCAAGTTACTTGCAATCCAAGGTTTTATTGTACTTACAAGACTATTTAAAACCATTGGAAAATAAAAGCAAGACTACATGTTTGCACTTTTCACACGTCTTTATTTTATACTGAAATTTGGCTGCAGGAAAAAGTGTTGGGAGTGTCCACAAACCCACAACCAACTATGACACCATACAGCACAGCAATTTTTCAAGTTTCCTTTTAGAGTAGAACAGCCCAAGTTTCCCTAATTTTACTTCTTAGGTTTGCTTCTTAATCCACAGGAGAATCATGGCTTTGATTTCACAAGTAAACAAATTATAAAATGTTACTTGGAATGGAAATGTGTAATATATATTTGAAAAGACAGTATGTTTTTTGAAAAATATGTGTTAGATATTTGAATATATTGGGAGTCAAATACATATTTGTTTATGTATGATGAATTTATATTTTTCGCAGTATTTGTTCAAAAGAATGAAAGGAATATGACCCTGCTAGATACTGAGAACAAAATGAGAATCCAAAACAAATCCAGTTCCAAATATCAAGTAGTTGATATTATAGGAGCCCATTTGCAACCAGCTGCTGCATCAAAATTTGTTTTCATTTCCATAACAAAGTAGAATGTGCTTCTGACCCACATAATAGTTCAAGTGTTTCTGGTTGATGGATGGCTTTCTTCCATGTAGACATTCAGAGATGTAGGTTCCTTCCATTTTATGGCTCTCATGTCACCAAGAACCATAGAATTCTCTATGAAAAGGGAAGAAAGAGCTAGCAGTTTCTGATGCAGAATAACTGTAACATATTCACTGGAGCTCTAAAAATCAAAGTGAGATCATATTGAGAAAAGGAGGATCTTAAAAGACAAAGTTGGACATTGGGACCACAGTCTAGACATGCATGTCTAGACATGAAAACCCATGTTCTTCATCTTGTCTGTGGCTAATTTTTAGTGAATCTTAAACTCACAATCAAAATATTGGACATGTGTTAGAGGAGAACACAGGCAGCAACTTCTTTGACAGCTGGAGCAACTTCTTACAAAACATGTTGCCAAAGGTAAGGGAAACAAAAGCAAATGTGAACTATGGGACCTCATCAAGATAAAAATCTTCTGCACAGCAAAGGAAAAAATCAACAAAACTAAAGGGCAGACTACAAAATGGGAGAAGATATTTGCCAAGGACATATCTGATAAACGTTTAGTATCTAAAATCTATAAGAAGTTATCAAACTCAACACCCCAAAAAACAAATAACCCAGTTAAGAAATGGGCAGAAGACATGAATAGATAATTTTCCAAAGAAGACATCCAGGTGGCTAACAGACACATGAAAAGATGCTCAACATCACTGATCACCAGGGAAATGCAAATCAAAACCATGATGAGATACCACATCATACCTGTCAGAATGGCTATAATTAACAACAAAAGAAACAAGTATTGACAAGGATGCAGCGAAAGAGGAACCCTCTTGCACTGTTTCTAGGACTGCAAACTGGTGTAGCCACTCTGGAGATTGACTAAAACTAAAGATAGAACAACCCTACAATCCAGCAATTGCACTATTAGGTATTTACCCAAAGGATACAAAAATACAGATTCAAAGGGGTATCTACACTCCAATGTATATAGCAGCATTATCAGCAATAGCTAAACTGTGGAGAGAGCCCAAATGTCCATCCACTGATGAATGGGTAAGGAAGATGTAGTGTATATATATACAATGGAATATTAGTCATCAAAATGAATGAAATCTTGCCATTTGCAACAACGTGGATGGAGCTAGAATGTATTATGCTAAGTGAAATTAGCCAATGAGAGAAGGCAAATGCCATATGATTTTACACATATGTGAAATTTAAGAAACAAAACAGATGAACACATAGGGATGAGGGGAAAAAAAGAGAAGGGAGGGAAACAAACCATAAAACACTTTTAGTTATAGAGAACCAACTATGAGTTAATAGAAGGAGGTGGACAGGAGATGGGCTAGAAGGGTGATGGGTACTAAGGAGGGCACTTGTTGGGATGAGCACTGGGTGTTTTATGTAAGTGATGAATCACTGAATTCTACTCCTGAAACCAATATTACACTGTTTGTTAACTAAAATTTAAATTTAAAAAAAAAGAAAAAGTAAACTATTCCAAACACATAAAATACTATCAAGTATGAATATAAAAATATTAGAGAACATAGTGTCACTGATAATATATGACTTATTTAAAAAAAAGCTTAATGTTTTGACCAGATTTTATTTTGCCTTTTCACTATAGTTAATTAAATATTCAGAAGTCATTTGATAGCTAAATTAGTATCATAATACTTTAATTTTCATGAAATTACAATTAGGCCTGGCCTACTTTGACATTGAAAGGGAAGAGATGCTTGCCAAGTCCATTATGATTCCCAACCATCCTTTGTGGTACTTTTTGTGTAGACTTTATTGTATCAGGTATAACAAAAGTGTTTGAGGAATTACTGTTAATACCTATAGTCTGTGTCAGTCTCCATTACCTGATATACTAAACAGATGAGGCTACCAAATGGTTAGAGGGAATCAGAAATGATTCATCCAATGTTTGGGTTTTTGTTTTTGTTTTTGTTTTTTTTGTCCTCCTGGTATAATATATTGCATAATTTTACTACAAGGGAGGGCTTAAATGATTCCAAACATTCCCATTTAAAATTACAATTAAAACCATGTGAAAGGGAGATTTGGTGGATGTCGTATAAGAAGGGCAAGTCATAACCTTTCATTTACGTGCAATCTGTGTTACTGGCATCATGTTCTTATGTAGTAAGAATGAAGTGACAGAATACCATCCTCAGTATTGTTTTCTAACTTTCTACTATAACCTCCAAGAATGTGCATATCTTCTAAGTTATGCTTTTGTGACTTTTAAAGTGTCCTCTCTTTCTGCATGGGAATTGGTACATTGAGGCTCATGTCTTAATAGAAGATCCTCTGATCTCCATATACTGGTCCTGGCTTTCAGCCACATGTGTAGTCTTCACTTCTGACAACTAATCAGGTGTCCAGAAAAATATAAAAAGAAAGAAATATATTTGCTTTCTCTTAGGTTGTTTTATTTTTCTTCTTTATGAATTTTCAATGGGCATGCTAAGAACAGCAAAGAAATAGAAATACTGCTTACTTTTATTTATTTTAATGTTTTTCATTTGTTATTTCTCCCTTGGCCACATCTCCATAGTCTAAGTTCATATCTTGAATATTACCCAGTAAACTTTTACTACTTCATCCCAAGGATGTCTAGGAAGCATAATGAAAGTTCGGTTTTCAAGCTTTTTACTCCATTTCACTGAAAAAGTGAACAATGAGTCTGAAAACCCATGGAGGTCTGCAACCTCCACCAAGTTGTGTTAAGATAAAAGTTGACGTGTAAAAGTAAATGATACCTAATAATAAACTTTACTAATGATGCAAAAGATAAAAGCAAGAATCAAGCATATATAAAATATACCTGAAATTCAAAACTTTTGGAACCTAAAACCATGAGAAATATTTTCTAAAGTATTTATTTTTCATGCATCAGGTTATGTGATTTTATGCAGACATGTTTAAAATGTAGCTGTTTTCAGATTTGGTGAGTTTTTCCCCTCCAGTTATAAAAAAATAATGAAGAAAAAATACTTAATAGTGACTCCATTTATCCTTCATCCAAACAGGTTTCATTAAAAATAAGCAATTTAGGGGCACCTGGGTGGCTCACTTGGTTGAGCGTCCGACTTCGGCTCAGGTTGTAATCTCATGGTTCGTGAGTTTGAGCCCCACATCGGGCTCACTGCTGTCAGCACAGAACCCACTTTGGATCCTCTCTCTCTCTCTCTCTCTCTCTCTCTGCCCCTCCCCTGCTTCCACTCACCAAAATAAAAAATAAATAAATAAACATTTAAAAATTAATAAGCAATTTAGGTAGATTATGTATGTATTGTTAAAAATCTTCTATGAGAGGAGACTTGTATATGCATATTTCTGCTAGTATTATTGTTCTCAGATTTTCTATGTCATATTTGTTAATTGGAGAACTATGTTTTTCAGAATTCATTCATCTGGTAAATTTAGAAAATACTTCCTAATCTTTAACTTAAAATAAGTTATTTATGTTTCATTAAAAAATAACAAAATATAAGTTATATAACAAAAGAAATTTTCCTAAATGATTTCACTATTGAAAGATACAGTCACATGGTGAGAGGAATCTTGGGAAAAAACACTCTGAGAAGCAGCTAGATACTTGAGACATCTGATACAGATAGATGGATGAATGGATGGATAGATAGATACATATGGAGATAGATAAATATCTTGATGTTTAGTAGAAGCCAAGCTGTGATTGCAATATTTCTGTTTTTTAAACTATGAAAGATAATAGTTTTTATTTACTGTATAATGACATAGTAACCATGATAACCTATAGAATTTTTATTATATTGAAGAAAAATTCTGATTTATAAATACTTGTGTTTATATGAAATACCATTCCTTCAATTAAATTTTCTTGAATTTAATTTAAAAACTAACATTGTTCTACAAAAATAAGAGTATAAAATTGAAATTTAAATGTATAACTGGTATAAAGAATCTGTTTTCCCAATCATGCTTACATTTGAAAGCCATGAGACTTTCATAATTATGCTTCTTCATTAATAGAAAAGGATTTGTACTCTTGGTAAAATTATTAAACAAGTATATTATTGAAAATGAAACTTATTTAATAATAAAATAATAGTAAAATATGCCTAGGCCTTGTTCTGAATGTTTACAATCTTGTAATAAATGAATTAATAGAGAATCTTTGAAAAAATATCTTGGCCTTAGATTTAATTAAGTAACAGCTGAACCACATCTGAACTTCCGTGTAGTACACAGTGTGAAATAGAATTTTTAATGTAAAGGTTAATGAGTTAATTAGCCACATTTAAATGTTTAATTCAAATAAATGTTCAACCAGTTAACTGTAAAGTTCAGCCATTTTCTCCTCTTTGCTTATTTGCTCTAAGATTCTTCTCTGAAGTTTGACAAATGGTGTAACATAAGATTAGGGAGAGAGAACACAAGAATTTGACGATGTTATTTTGGTAAGGAATGTATATTAAAATGAAATATGTAATAAAATCTGGTAAATACTAATAATCTGGTAACCATAAAGACCGTCTCAACTCAGCTTGTATAGTCGTTGGTATATTCCTTCTATTTCATTTGAAATACTTTTTTCTGGTGTATTGCCAATCATCTAAAAACTAAAGAATTCAAAGATAAATCCATTTTCCAATTAATGTCTTATACCTCAGAAAGAGTATTTTCACCCCAATCTTTTTAATAATAACACACCCATCTTCACACAAAAAAATGAAGGAAACAAAGCATGGATACATACCACATGCTATTTCCCTCATTGTTATCTATTTATTCTTTACTTTTCAAATATGAACAGTTTTATTTATATCATAAGGATATGAGGAAACATCTTTAAAGGGTTATATCTACTTATTGTTTAGGGTGGTTTTAGAAATAATAATATACTGGAGTGCCTGCGTGACTCAGTTGGTTAAGCGTCCGACTTTGGCTCAGGTCACGATCTCATGGCTCGTGAGTTAGGGCCCCATATAGGACTCTGTGCTGACAGCTCAGAGCCTGGAGCCTGCTTCAGATTCTGTCTCCTTCTCTCTCTGCACCTCCTCCACTCGCACTCTGTCTCTCTTTCTCTTTCTCTCTCGCAAAAATAAACATTAAACAATTATTATAAAAACAAAAAATAATATACTATACATATAAGTGGCTCAGTCGGTTGAGAGTCTGACTCTTGGTTTCAGCTTAGGTCATGACCAGGGTCATGGGACTGAGCCCTGTGTCGGATTCCGTGGTGAAAGTGGAGCCTGCTTAAGATTCTCTCTCTTTCTCCCTCTGCCCTTCTCCTCTACTCATGCTCTCTCAAATACTACTACTACTACTACTAATATACTATACATAATGAGGAAATTATAGTTGGATTTTTCCATTTTAATATTTTTAATATTATAGTGTTTTCATTTACCAAATAAGTAATATTCTAAACCTATATATAACTTGCTCAAAAAATGGAGTCTAATATACATTTTAATAAAATGCATATAATAATTTTAACTGGTTATGCAGCTCAACATACCTCTATCTTTATGGTTGCTATTTATTCTAATATCTTGGTTCATCTCTGTCATTTGAGTTTTTGAGTTCTAATCCATATATTTCCTTTCATAACTGCCAGAACCACAATTTTCCATTGGAATGGATCCACATTAATTAGCTCTATCTGCTTTTACCCACTGTATTTCTTTTATCTACAATCCTTCTTACATTTCTGGCTTAAATGCAATTTGCTCATCAGCATTAAACACACCATTCATGATTCTACACTCAAAAAACAAAATTGCAGGATTATTCAGAGAAAACAAGCACTTGACTCCTTTTCAAAACTGTCCTCAATTATTTCTCAATTCAAAAGAGAAAATTGAAGTCACACTTCTGTTACTATAACACGGAAGCAGAATTTCGGAGAAGCCACAAGACTTGAGTCAATCACAATTACTTCCATGATATGAATAAGCTTTGAATAAAAAGACTCAACACTTCAAGTACGTGCTTCAATTAAGAATTGAGGGTTAAATTTACTCTATGGGATAAGAGAGACCGAATTTAGTAACTTAAGTGTAGCCAAAGGCAAGGAATAAGGTAATTTATCCTTTAGTACTTTAAAATATATTTCAAGTCTCAAATATTATCAATTACTGTATAAGCATAATAATCAAAATTGTAGCTATTCTAGGATTTTCATATAAGTACTAATATGAATTAGTTAAGACTATCAGTTTCTCATAGGCAGAGAATACTAGTTAAAGTTCCATAATTAATCTTTCTGACACAACTTTAAATATACACAGTATTCACTGAATAAATCTAAATTTAAGAATCTTTCCCTTTTAATGACTTTCACTACTTTGTTTTACCAGCTCCAATGTCTCATATAATAAGTCAACACAAAACCTACCTCTATTCCCTTTCTTTTTAAATTGGCAGCTATTTTCTGAACTCCATAATTATTTTGCCACTACTAGTAATCATAGAAGTGTTTATTTTCTTGTGAAATGCAAAGTTTTCTGTCTCCTGCCTGCTTACGAGAATTTTGATTTTGCCGTATCAGTTTGTTCCACATCTGTTCCTCTTTGGTGAGTTATGTTTTGCTAGACAGTTTTCCTGGGTGCTGGTGATGTATGATCTGGAGAAAAGGAAGGGGTAGGAGAGAGTGAGGAGAGGACCGGGAGGAGTAAATTTATGGGAAGCTTGCTGGAGGAGTACTTAAGACTGGGCAGCTCTGCTTCGTAATGTTATTCAGAGAGTGATTGGGTTTCTCCATCTGTTTGCCCACAGTTTTTGCAGAGCATGGATTTTGTCCATCCTGTTGAAAGAGCTCACCACTCCCACATTTGGCTTCAGATATAGGGCTGGAGGGGAAAAGGCAGTGAAGGGTACAATTTTGTTCTGAAGATAGTACACAGAAGTTGTGCGTAGCATTTCTGTTCATATTTTATTTGATAGAACATAGTTATGTGATTACACTGAGCTTCAAGGTTTTCTGGTTTGCCACTAAAACTTGAGTTGATAGTTTCCATTACTAAACTAAAAATGGAGAGAAAAGATAACTTGAAGACAACTAAAATTATCAGCTAAAAAATGAATAAAATAAAAATTAATGGCCCTGAGCTTTTCTTTCACTCACTGAGATATAACATCTTGATCAGAAGCATCTCATTGACCTAGCTAACAGAGGATTAAATAAGTAATATCAACCGCTCATGTTATTGTTGATTTTGTCCAGCAAGAATATTCATAGGTAAACTTAGTATGCGAAAATGAATGTACAGCATTTAATTTATTTGTTTCCTATTTAAAGAGTATTTATTTACTTTTAGGTTTGTATTTAAATTCCAGTTAGTTAACATACAGTATAATATTAGTTTCAGGTTAATTTGTTTGCTTCTTCATAGTTCACAAGTAGGTTTTTTTTTAAATAGCGATTCCATTTACAAATATATTTTATGTTTGAATTTGTCTCAGTAAAAGGAGATAGCTTAAATGAAGAATTATTGGGGCGCCTGGGTGGCGCAGTCGGTTAAGCGTCCGACTTCAGCCAGGTCACGATCTCGCGGTCCGTGAGTTCGAGCCCCGCGTCAGGCTCTGGGTTGATGGCTCAGAGCCTGGAGCCTGTTTCCGATTCTGTGTCTCCCTCTCTCTCTGCCCCTCCCCCGTTCATGCTCTGTCTCTCTCTGTCAAAAATAAATAAACATTGAAAAAAAAAAAAATTAAAAAAAAAAAAAATAAATGAAGAATTATTTTTTTATCATTAAGGTTTAGTATAATTTTAAAAATAATCAACTCAAGAAAATAAGGGACTACATTTGTGTAAAAATTACTTGCTCTCAAATGATTATACTGGTAATGTGCAAATCAGTTATGAGAGTAGCATGAATTAATGAAACCAAATTAGTAATTATTTAAAATATACCCTTAAAATGCATAGTTTGTGTTTTTATTTATTCTCTTATTTCTTGAAAAATATTTCCAGATTTCAAGTAAACATCCTAAGTAATGTTTGTGTATTAAATGCTAATTGGTTCTAAATTATGAACTGCATCCTAAATGTAGAATATTCTGTTTACCTGTAGGTTGCTGGTCATAAAGCCGAGAAAATCAGCTCATATAAGTTATGTTAATTGTAACACACAAACGTTATTCTTCGTGCCAAGTTTATAATTGAGACTGTTTATTTTGCAGGATGTTCAAGAGCAGCTGTGGGCTATAACCAAGAGGAGTTATCTTTGCATTTTTCATTGTTGCTTGGTGAGTGCCTAATTTTTTCTCTGATATTCCCTCATGTAATGATTACAATTAAAATGTGATATTTTTATTCCACTCTGTGTATTAATTTTAAAACCACTAGTTTAAAAGTTTTAACAATGGACATGCTATTTTCTTATAATTCATAATAATAGAATATATTTACTCTGATGAGACAAAGACAGAACACACTAATAAATATGCAATCTGACTTTTATGGTTTTAGAAGCAGAAACAATGTAGACATCAGTTTTGATGGATGATTGAAGAAATTGGCACTATACAATTCATTTGGTTAAGCTAAAAGGCTCCTCAAGTTCTCTTTATGTTTTTGTAATACCCTTAAACAGTATTTTTATAAGCATGACATACAAGTGTAGGGGGATGAAAAGGAGCACATAAATAAATGTGGGCTATCCCTCACTTTAAATAAAAGTCATCCTGTGTTTATAGTTATGTGGAAATCTTTATTCGTATTTTTAATCAAGAAGAACAGTAATTTCATTTTCAATTGGTCTGTAACCTCCTCTATAATATAACTTATATTATTCATCTTGAATCACAGTTGCAGGGTTTAAATACATCTTTAAGCAACACAGCTAATTTAGCCATTATGATAGATGCTTATTCTTTTTGTTGTTGTTGTTGTTGTTTATTTATTTATTTTGAGAGAGAGAGAGAGAGGGAGGGAGAGAGAGAATCCCAAGCAGACTCTGCATTGTCAGTGTGGATCTCACAAACCATGAGATCATAACCTGAGCCAAAGTTGGACCAAAGTTGGACACTTAACCCACTGGGCCACCCAGGCACCCCTAGATGCTTATTCTTATAATGAGACTAGTGTCTGTAATAGGTATGGGCTTTAGACTGGAACTTTATGTGGGCTTTAAGCAGGGACTGTATGGGTCCTTGGGATGTCTCTCTTGGGAAGCATGTATGTGAGTAAATTTTATCCATTTAAGGAAAATGGAGTAAGTGATCAGTAACTACAAAACTAGACTATAGCAGAGGCTATGTTATTTTTTCACTGAACTATCTTTGCTTGCCCTATATATGAATGAAAGGCTAAAGAAGAAATGATTCTGCACTCTCCAATATAGTAGCCAAATGCCACATGTATCTGTTGAGAAGTTGAAAAATAGATACTGCACTGGAGGAACTTAATTTTTTTTAAAAAAAATTTTTTTTCAACGTTTATTTATTTTTTGGGACAGAGAGAGACAGAGCATGAACGGGGGAGGGGCAGAGAGAGAGGGAGACACAGAATCGGAAACAGGCTCCAGGCTCTGAGCCATCAGCCCAGAGCCTGACGCGGGGCTCGAACTCCCGGACCGCGAGATCGTGACCTGGCTGAAGTCGGACGCTTAACGGACTGCGCCACCCAGGCGCCCCGGAACTTAATTTTTAACTTAAGTTAATTTAAACTTAAAGATCTACATAGGATTTATAGCTACGGTAGCAGAGAGCATAGCCCTAAAAGTTAGTGGTGTCAGAATTTAGAAGAAACTAAGATCCTGAAACATCACATATAATGTTTTCCATTGAACACTATAGTCAGACTGTGTTATAAGAAGTAAATTTGTAGTTTGTTAACACAATGAGATATTTTGATTATGTCTTATAAGAAACAGAGTTAATAAGCATGACTAATATGACAGCAATATCCTATTTATATTTGTAATCTCAGCATTTAGTGTAGTACTGCCACATGTTTTGGTGAATAAATTTTTGATATTCATATACTCTGTAGATATTGAAAGAACTTTTGTTCAAGTATATGACCTATAAAGCAATTTTAATTGTTATCATATATAAATAATGCATATATGTATGGATATGTATATACTTATATATGTGTATATGTATATATGGATTTCAAAGAATGTTTAAATAATATTCATGTAAAAATAACATGGCCTAATTTTCTTTTAATTCTGAATGTAGGGCTTTAGTGGTGAAGCTGAAGTGGTTAAGACATTTTTATGATTCTTCAGGAAGGCAACTCAGTGTAAAAGAACTAAACAAAAATCATTGTCTGGTGACCTTTCCCTTGCCATTTCAAATGTTCTTTCCATGACGTTTGTCAGTGACTCATATACCCGCCTTGTAATATTACAAGACTTACGTGTTTTTATTAATGAAATTTAAGGCATGTGACAATTTTCTGAGATAATTGGAGCCCATGAAGATGTGACTTTATTTGTCGAAAGAGTGTCTCTCAGTAGCACATTGGGCTTTTCCTATGAATGATGTATTCAGGGACACAATGAAGCTTAGCTAAGCAGACACTTTTGTCTTGATATTAGGTATCGTATGCATGTGATGGGTGTGGAGACAGTGGAGAGAGTGATGGGTTTTCCCAAGGACTTTTTCACATTAACACTCCTATAATACCTTCCCTCTGACAATATTCTCTTAGAGGCAGTGCATTTCTACTATTTAATGATTACTTTTACTTGGTAGTTAGATCTCAGGGTATACTCACTGTCATGATCCAGAATATTGCATTGTTCTGGGAAAAAAATCTGTAGCACATATATAGAAAGAGATTTAGAAATATATAGAAAGGCTTCTATAATTGCTTACTATAATTTTTTTTCCAGAGAAATTCTGACCCTATTTTGGAGGTTTTTCATAGGACATAACCTGATAAATAATTTGTGAAGCAGAAATATAATGCCTAATGCCTATAATGTCCAGTGCTTAATTCATTCCTGTCCATAGAATTTGTCTTCTCTTGAATAGGTCAGTGCCATAGAACTGGTTTTCTTTGAGTCACTAACATAGTCCCATAAAGAGATAAATAATAAGGCTTTGTTTTTATATACATTTTTAAGATTTTTAAACATTGTTTCTTACCTATTTTATTTTTGTACAATGTTGCTTTTGATTCTGAAGACATATAAATTTCCATTTCTATACATTTTCTCTTCTCATTTGTAAATTAGATAAATATAAAGACATGCATTTGTATCCATAAATTGAACAAGTAGAATAGGGTGCATAGCCAAAGATGCTGCCCAATAAAGACAGGTGTGTATAGGAACTGGATTATATGCAGATACCTGGTAGGTAGAAAGAGGGGTCACATTTCGCTCTATCAGGAGGAAAAGGGAAGATAGGCACCAAAGCAAGTAGCTGGTAGAATTGGTGGGGGGGGTTACGAGGGAGCCCCATAATCTGATCTCCATGTGCAAACTGCTCTGCTAGAGGTGGCGAAACATGCAGAACGAAATAGTATGCAATGTTGGCCCTAAATCACTCAGATATTTTAGGGAAGTGTAAACTTATTCAGGTAGCAATACCCATGCTTAGCGTGGTAGAAGAGCCCTGAAGCAGTCATTCAGACTGCAGCTGTCCAGGGTTTACAAACTATACCGTCTCCTGCCAGTGCCAAGGAGAAGACGTGCTTTTCTTGGGTTGAGTGCTTATGTCCATACTGAAGCACAGTTAATGTCCTGTCAATGTATTGCCAGCTCAAATTGCACATTTCTATACTTTGAATGGATCAGAGCTGAAGAATTTGCCTCCTTTCATGCCAGACTATTATGGTCAAGAGACTTTTCCTTAGAAAATAAGTAAGGCTTAAGCCTGTTATCACTGAGTTTATTGAAAGGAATAAGCCATAGCTTCAGGCAAAAGTCTATACAAATCAGTTTGATAAACCTAATTACCACTTTTTATAACACCTTTGGGCCACTTTGAAATAGAGTCGACGCACCATACAGTGAATAGCTGACTTTCCCAAAAGGCACTGAGACATTGATTTAATTGAACTTTTTCCAAACAAAGAGCAGTTTCAATTTTTTCTCACTCTCCTAAAATATAAAGAAAAGCAGAACTCAGGAATGTCCTGGCAGTCCTTCATTTCAGCTCTTCAAGCCTCAAATTCCTCATATGAGCATCTTCAGTGTCATTAGCTAGGTTTAGGAGTTTTACACTACACTGTCTTTTTAGCTTAACCTTATTAAATTGTCAGGTATGTTAGTACAGAGTGCCTGATTTGCAAGGGTATTCCAACTGTTCTCACACTAATGCATTGCTGCATAAGCTATTGTCTGGTTTATTTTACCAACTGTTCTCATCCCTAAGTGTGCTATTACCACTTACTGCCTACCCTTCATTATCTACATTAATTTCAGATTAGTTTTGGGAAAACTAAACTGTATTTATACTACTCTTTATACTTTTGCGTGTAATTTTGACACACCAAAACTTCTTAGCACTGTTTTTATAGCTTATCGCAGTATAATTCCAGTTTTCAAATGTGTGTCCATCCCACTGTTGTTCAGTATTAATAGGAAGAATGCTGAACCTTTTGCCTTACATTTAGTTAATGATTGTATAGTTATTTGTATTGCATCTTTTCCCACTTACTGGACTCTAGGCACAGGATTCAAAAAATGGCATCATTAAAAGCAAGGCATACCTTACACTACACCAAAGAATATGGACAAACTGCAATGCTAGCATTCTCCCACAAATTGTTAAATTCCATATAAATGAATCTCTGTCTAGTCAACATTTCCTTGTGGACTTTCTCCCATCTTTTCTTTCCCATTATTGGACCAAAGACAGCCTACATGGCCTTTGTAAGTATTTTGATCATTTCACCCAGATAGGAAGGACTCCCCTAAATTTGGTTCGTATATCATGACTAATGGTGCTATGCACCAAACAACAGAATATAAAGGTATTTATCATTCACATAATCGGACTTTTTGGAGGGAGCAAGGTTCCAAGCAGATCAGAAAATGGCTTGAGAGAGAAGGGAAAGGACAGTGGCTTTGTGGCTGTATGGTAATCAGGATATCGGACTGGGATGATGATCCCTGCACACCTGCTGGAGCTTGCAGATTTGAACTTCCTGCCTGTATCAGAGTAGGGGTCACCCAGATTTTATCAGTTTGGCCTGATTGGGGAAAGAAGTGGAAATAAATAGAAGTGTTGGGGCTTGAAACCTATGATCAAATATCGAAAATGGAGTTAGATTCTATTGCAGTAAACTTCTTGGTTTTATATCATAAGATTCAAATAATAATTCAGAATATAGTTTGTAGATATGGTAGGCAGTTAATACATTCAGGATTTTATTTTCATGAGTTAGTACAGATAGGTCCTTTGTTTTTGGCTAAAGGCATAAGAATGGATTTTTTTGGTTTGTTTGAGTAATTCTTTTGTGTGCACCAGGTTCTGATAAAAAATGGAGTAACAAAGGATTGTCAAAGTTCTGTGCCACCTCCTTCCCATTCCCAAACTCAGTGATAGTTTTTTGTTGGCGGTGATGGTGGTGGTGGTATTGTTCATTTTTTATTTTGTTTGTTTTGAATCACTGGTGTCAGGTAAATGTTTAACAACCACATTCTTCTCCCAAAAAAAGCATAAATTGAACTCGATTTGTATCGTAAGCTTATTTACATGGTGTAATATTGTTACCAAGGTCTATTTCAAGCGATCCTCAAGATCCCACCGCTCTTTGAAATCTTTAGGGATTAATGTCATCAGATATGAAGTAGTTGACAAATATTTTCTGAGATTTAGTGTTTAAGCAGTATTTATCTTCAGTGCCCACATACCAAAGGCTAAGTCAGAGCTGGGAGACAACGATGGTTCTCCTTCTGAGGGCTTCAGGAAACTACCGGCAGGTAACAGCTGTGCTGTGCTGTGCTTAACAGCGTTCTTCTCAGGCAGAAGCCACATGGAAAGCCATCAGGAGGATAGTGAAGCAGAAAAACACGATCTGGCTTCCTCCTGAGTACCATAGAGATATGACCCTGCTGATTCCCAGAAACGTGTGGGATGGGCAGGCAGATATTTTGAGGGCCTGTATAAGCAGATTAAGGCTAAGACAATGTATTTATAGTATCAATTTTAAATCCAAAGGTTGTTGAAGAGATGTGTTAACAGGAAAAGCTATTGGCATTAGCATTGATTAAAAACAATTGGAAAACAACTATGAAATGTAGATAAAAAATAAACTTTAGATTGAAAATACGAATATAATCCTAATTACAATGAATAATTCATGTTCATCAGTGAAGACTAATATTTACAATGCACAGTGAGGATTATTAATTCTTTAAATGTGAAGGTTTAATCTGATATTTGATTTAAATCTCGTGACATATTTTTAATTTTCATAATTCATTCTGTTTGTAGTGTGCCCATTTGTTCATGTAACATAATTGCTCATCACTTAAATAATGAAAGACAGCCAAACATTATCAATTGCAGTATATTTATCCTTTTTGTGCCATAGACTATGTCAATTAGGCTCTGGGAAATGGAAAAAATTAACACACAGTACCTGAAAGTTAATAGGTATATTTTGTTTTACATGACAAGATACCTGTTGGTAGGTCTTCCATACCCAGTGTATCTTCCCTGAATCTTCCTGTACCATTCTTCTTTGTTTAAGACTTTAAAACTTCAAAGTTGCAATCTGGCTGTTACACTTTTTGGTGTTGAAATAATGAGAGAACTACAACAACAAAGAAAGATTTATTCTTTTCCTTTCTCTTCATGTTTTCCTCCTTTCCTTGCCCCCCCTCCCCTCCCCTTCCTTCCCTCTCTCCCTTCTCCTTCCCTCTGTCCCTCCTTCTCTCCCTCCCCTCCTTCCTCCCTTCCTTCTTTCTTCCTTTCTTTCTGTGGAAAGGAAAAACCATCCACCCAAATGCCATCTCACTAGCCAAAAACTGTGAACACAAAAACTTTTAGGTTCAAAGAGACTGGATGTTGGGTGTTTGCTTTCCAGCCTCTATAGTGCAGTAACACAAGGGAGAAGTAGGTTGAAATAGTATTTGAGGAAGTCAGTTTGCAATACCTATAGATGTGGATCTTAGCTGAGTCTTAGTTGTATGCCTCAGTACCCAACTCCTATGTTAAGGGTACACAGGGAAAAAGGAAGCAAAAATATTGCAGCTTCAGGACTGTACTAGCGAGGACATTGTTGCAGTCTTCACAGAGCATTAAATGCTATCACTCTCCTTTCACTTTGAGGGTTAGCTTAGAGGATGACAATCGTTGCAGTGCTGTCACTGGCGCCCAAGAGCCACTGTTTTAATACAAGACAGGAATTCCATGGTGGAATAATTGGTAAGCAGGAAAAATATTCGGGAGCCATATTCTGGCAAATGCTTACTGCTAATCCCTTTGAAGCTCTCACGAAAGTCACACACCCTCTCTAACAAAAAATGCACACATTTTCATTCTCAATTTGTTACTATTAAATAGTATGAAAATCCAGACCTAAGTATTGGAATCTCAGAGCAGTAAATGTATTAAGAGTGCACTCTGAAATATGTTTTGTTTAAACATTTAGTGGAGTTGGAGTAAATAGTTTAAAGTCAACTCTGGCGAAAATATCCTTTTTTCTAGTCCTGAGAGCCTTGAAGTTCTAGGGAGTCTTCTTGCTCTCTTTCTCAGTGATTTCTTAGGCCAGTTTAACTCTTTTCTTGCCATTGTGGCACTATAACCCCTCTATTCTTTACATAAAACTCTTCTGTGTGCTCTCTTGATGCATTCACCCTCATAGCCCCAGTATCTAAGTGATATTCCTAAAAAAATTGACCCATGTGGTCTTTTTTTGTCACTCTTCATAAGAAAAAGAAGTGGAGAAGAGGCAAAGATGAAACACTGCAATGCTGTATAGCAGAGAACAAGGAGATTGGGTTTATGAAACTTTTCAAATCTATTCATCAGTGTGTGTAACTGGGACAATAATTAATCATAGGAAAATAATGGTATTAATATTTAGACATATTCTATTATGCAGTATTTCATGATAGAAAACAATATGCATAATATACATGGAAGTTATGAGGCATAATAAGATAACATATATTCATGAGCTACAACTCCACCTAAGATGAGTTCGCATGCATCTGTATTCTCCTCCATTTCCCATTTCCCTGTCTTTTGTCAAATGTAGTTGCTACCAAATATTACTTTTCTATTATAGTTTAATTCTAAAAGCATTTATTCATAAAGAATTTCTTTTTAGTTTGCGTATTTTTCAGCCTTTTATAAACAGCATCTTAAGTACTCATCCATTACTGGCCTTTCTTAGAAAGTATTGCATTTTTGAATACTACTAATGTTTTAGGTAACTGTTGTATGTTTATCTTCCCTGATATTTAATAATCTACAGTATGAATATCTGTCCTATTAATATAGTTAGTTATCCATTCTTTGGTTAATAAACATTTGTTTCCAGGTATTTCCTATTATAAGCAACACTGCATTATACATTCTTATACATGCCCCTGTACGTATACAAAGATTTCTGCAAAATTTATTCATGAGTATGGAATCTGGTGCTTAGGGTTTATGTGTTTTCATCTTTATAAGATAATACAAAGGTATTTTCTGAATCATTTTTATCAGTTAGACACTCCCACTAGAGAAATGTTTATTTACTTATCTGTGCCAACATTTATTAATGACAAATTTCTCTCAGAGAAACTATCTATCTCAATGTTTTGAAAATTTACATTTTTTCCTAATACTAGTAAGATTTATCATACTGCCATTCATGTTTTTTTCTTTCTCTGTGCATTAGTAGTTTTAGATCTTCAGGCCACATTTTCCTGGGATGTATGTTTTTCTCTTAGTGACATACATTTTTTGCCCATCTTGGATATTGTTTTTTCGGAGCTATTCATTTCAAATATTTTCACTGAAATACTGTTCTATCTTTACACTATCAACAGAAATTACCAATTTCAGGACAATCAAAGTTGTTAATTTTACCTTCTTCATTTATTCATCTTGTGTGCTTTTGCAGAAGTTGTTTTCTTTACTAAGTTGAGATCATAAAGATATTCTGGAGTTTCTTCACTTTAGTTTTATTTTATTTTATTTTTAATTTTTTTAGGGTTTATTTTTTGAGAGAGAGACAGAGCGTGAGCAGGGGAGGGGCAGAGAGAGGAGGAGTCACAGATTCAGAAGCAGGCTCCAGATTCTGAACTGGCAGCACAGAGCCTGATGAGGGCTCAAAGTCACTAACTGCAAGATCATGACCTGTGCTGAAGTCAGACTCTTAACTGACTGAGCCACCTACATGCCCCTCGTCACTTTAGTTTTAAAGTTTATCTAGAATTGAATTTTGTGTTTACAGTAAGAACCGTATTTCACTTTCATATAATAGTGTGGTTCCTGTCCTTATGGATGCTTAGGCAGTTGTTCCAGAAAAATTATTTTAAAGATTTACAATATTATCATTGTAATATACAAATGTTCACTATGTCTGTCCATCTCTTGATAGAGTTTTTACGGTGCTCCATATTTTATTTTATTTTTTTTAGTTTTATTTATTTTATATTTTAGAGAGAGAGATTGAGTGAGTGGGAGAGAGGGGCACAGGGAGAAAGAAAATCTTAAACAGACTCCACCCAGCTTCACCCTGGGATCATTCATGACCTAAACCAAAATCAGGAGTCAAATGCTCAACCAACTGAGCCACCCACATACCCCAGTACTCCATATTTTACCTGGTAAATCTACAAGACAGCACCACAGTATTGCATACAGTAGTTTTGTATTAAATAATGACATCTAATAAGGTTAAGCCATCCCAACATATTATTTTTCTTTTTTCTTTCTTTTTTTTTTTTTTAATGTTTAATCATTCTTAGAGAGAGACAGAGTATGAGCAAGGGAGGGGAGGGGCAGAGAGAGAGAGGGAGACATAGAATCCTAAGCAGGCTTCAGGCTCTGAACTGTCAGCACAGAGCCCAACGCGGGGCCCGAACTCACGAGCAGTGAGATCATGAACTGAGCCAAAGTCAGATACTCAACCGAAGTCAGATACTCAACTGACTGAGCCACCCAGGCGCTCCAACATTTTCTTTTTCAATCTACTTTTAGATATTGACTTTTTCCTTTAAATTTTATACTTATTTTCTGGAAAAGTCTTGCAAAAGTATTTGTAATTGATCTATAGAATTATTTGGTGGGAAATAACATATTTACAATATTGACTTATCCCTGACAAAACATTTGGCTAACTTTGGTTGATTGTATCCTGGAAGTCAGAGCACATACCTACCACACAGTAAGGTTAGTGAAGATGTTAGGTTAAATTAAGAAAACTTGTATGTTTTTCCTGATTTTCTCCCTTTAAACAAAACATTGCAAAAGAAAATTAAACAGACTAGACGTATGCTGGTTGCAAGTTGTAATACATGGAGCAAACGCTGTGCTATAGCTCCTCGAGGCTTATAGTCCACTTTGATGGAGAATGTGGAGGCACAAAGTTTAGGAACTGTGACCCTGAAGTGTTGGTCTTAGGAAAAGATAAATATTTGACCGAGACTTCTTCTAGGACACATCTTCTGTTATGAGTTTCTGCCTGTGATGGGAGCCAGCATAGAGTAAGCCAGCATATAGAAGGGTACAAGGTCCCATCCAAGCTGCTTGTTTTATAAAACACAACTGAGTTGAGGGATGAGCACAAAACACAGACTGCTATATATAAGATAAAAAAAAAACCCTTAGGCTTAACAACAAGATCTGTAGTTGTAGACAGCATGTATAGTTGCTTGTACATTGAGTGACCAGAAACAAATAACAAATATTTTATTTTTATTTTTATTTTTTTTAGGAATTGTCTTATCAAGAATTGTATTGTCAAAACACCAAAAGTAAAGCCTGGCCTGCAAAACTTAAAATTGTTCAGCCGTTAGAGCACAAGTAGGAAGTAGGCCAAAAATGTTGTGCATCACCCAACTGACAGCTTATCTGAGGATTCACATCTTTCAGTAACTCTGGAAAATTCTTGGGTGTTATCTTTGAAATATTGTTTCTCTTCCAAATATCTTATTTCCTTTTCTAGGGATGATGATTAGCTAATTTTACCTCTTCTCATTCTGTCTTCCATGTCCTGTAATATCCCTTTCTATATTTAAATCTCTCTGTGCCTCATTTTAGTTAGTCATATCAAATTAACTTACAGCTAATTGTATGTGTTTAATCTGGTAGGAGTTTTTTTTTTAGAAATAATTTTTTTTCATATGTGAGTGTGTCTGTGTAAAATACTATCTATTTACATTCCATTATGTAATTCCAAATTTCCATTATATAATCTTTTGTTCCTTGCTCATTTTTTGTGATTCTTTCTTTTATTTCATTTGTATTTCCTACCTAATAATTTTATAAGTCTTACCTAAAAATTTCAGTATCTTAAATACTTTGAAACTGTACCTAAGACTTGCTTTTTTTCACCTTAATTTTTAGAAAACAGTAATGAAATGGTTATTTGCTTTTAAAGCTATTCTTCCATTTGCTTTTGCTTACTGCCTTAGTGTTCCTGTTCTTACTTTGGTGTACTGCTTTTCATTGTATTTTTTTAACCAAATATACTTCTATTTTGGAGGTCAGCTAGAGAAGTTCATGATATATTAAGCTCTGTTACAATTTATGTTGCGTATACTTCATTTTATTGGGATGACTCTTTAGAATACCCAGTTCACCTTACTGCCACACATAGTGTATTGTTTTCTGCCTAGTCATATTATAAACACATAAGTCCATTTCATCTAAATTATTACATGTAATTAACTTTAAAATTAAGTTGGCATAAATACAAGCAACATCTACTGCATGCCATGAACTCTGTTCAATACTTTCCCAGTATTCTTGATGATTAAAGATCTCATGGGGTAGCAAATATGAATTCAGTTAGTAAAGTACAATGTGAAATAACAAGATGAATACCATGCAATGTTAAAATGGTGATGGCTATAATATTTTCTGTTGCTTGCAACATGCTGATCAACATGTGAGGTTTAAAGAAGGCATGGTGGAAATACAGGTTAAGAATTTTATATCCACCTGTAGGAATCAAGGAAGGCTTCACAAGAGCAGTGCAGATTGAAGAAAAGTCAAGAAAATAAGTATAATTTGAAGTCATGCCTGGTCAAGTGGGCATATAGGTTTCAGAGAAGAGATGAATCATATATTGAAACATTTCTATTATGTCATCATTGGGGATTTGGTAAAGAATTTGGGTTTCCAGTAAATGGCATTAGTGCTATATGATAATAGGAAGCAAAAGGAGAGTTAAAGAGGGCAATAAAGAGTGATT
The DNA here is from genome assembly GCF_022079265.1 of Lynx rufus. Classification (NCBI taxonomy): domain Eukaryota; kingdom Metazoa; phylum Chordata; class Mammalia; order Carnivora; family Felidae; genus Lynx; species Lynx rufus. The sequence continues at coordinate 11,729,762 of NW_025814829.1, forward strand.
TGAGATAACCTCAAAAGCAGATGATGATTTTGCAAGTAGAGGAATTGGGATGAAGATGAGGGAACAGAATATTAATAATTTATAAACTGTTGAAAATGTATGACATCTAGGATGGTTTCTGCTTTGGGCAAATGAGTAAAGGAGACTGTCAATATTAGAAATACAAGAGAAAGAGGAGATTCTTGAAGGTGTTTAATTTTGGATTGAGTTGGAAATGAGGTTGAGCGTTTAGTTAGGTATATAGAAATACAATTTAGCATTAAGTGAGATAAAATGAGATATGAATTATTGACTTTAAGTTTTTTCATGGACTTTATTTGGAGAGTGTATAAAATACTAAGAAGGAATGAGGCAGAGTCTTGAGCAAGCCAGTACTTACAGGATAGACAGACAGTAGAAGAGTTGCCTACAGAGGAAATTGCAATGATAAGACTTTTTTTCCTATCCTTAGTTCATTCATTATTTTGTATTTGTATAATCTTAAAATGACTTGACTAATTTTAGATAAATGTAGCCAAAATATAAATCTTTTCTCTAGTTGCCAAATTGTTTACATACTTCTATAGAATTGGTATGTTGAAGATGTTTGATCATACTATTTTAAGAAGTTATTTTATCATAGTGAAAAATTAGCCAAGTAGTCTTTCTAACATTAAAGCAACACTTATACTGTGCGTCTGGATTTTGTAGATGTAAGAATTTCTTAGTGTTCTCAGTTTTGTTTGTCATCCTGCTTATCATTACTACCTGCTCATCATAAGGGTGCTCATATTGTAATGTCTTATATTGGTGAATATTATTATGTTTGCAATGCTTGTATTTGAAAAAAAAATCCTGTTGTATTTTCTTTTTCTCTTCTTTTTATAACATGATTTAAACATAGTAATTTTCTTTGTTCCCCAATTCTAGAATCACATAATTTGTTGTCTCTTAGCAACAGACGAGAGAGGCTACCAGATGCATGTATTTTATGTGGCTTGATTTCTGAGGAGAAATACACATACTATATATCATTTAAGGAGTGCCTAAAAGCACTTTCTCTAGTCAACAGGACTGTTTCAAAGCCTACATAAAAAGGTTTAATGCATTTTGCTTAGCTTATTTTTTAAGAGATTCCAAAATATTTAATCATACTTGTTTTAAAACCGGGTTGAAGGTTGAAACCACTGTGCCCACCAAAATTTTAAAATAAATTCAGGGTAATAAAGAAGAATGATTAAGTGAGACTTAATTTAACTAGAGTGCTGGCTGAATGCCAAATTTAAGACAAACGTGAATAAAGTACCTTTAAAAGGAACAGTCCTTGATCAATAAGTTCACCTCTAGGAATCTATGAGTATATTTGCAAATCCAATGACTTTCCTGATCTATTTTGGGCAAAGGTAAACTTCAATTCACTCTAAGTTGAAAATTTACTAATTTGAATATCCAAAGGTAAAACATAAACTGTGACCATGACTTGGAAATAACAGCTATTTTCCCCCCAAGATCAGGACTGCTTTAGTTCGGAAAATGTAATGAGAAAAGAACAGGGACTACGAGTTTGCTGGTGTTATTAGTTTCCTGTAGTCACTAACATAAATTGCCACACGTTTAATGACTTAAAACTACACAAATTTATTCTTTTATAGTCTTGAGGACTGAGTCCTATGGGGTTAAAATCAAACTATCTGCATAGCTGGTTCCTTCTGAAGGTTCCCAGGGGAACCCTACAGATGCCCTGCAGTAGGCTGACTGCCTACAGGCTGACTGTACTCCTTGGCTTGGGTCCTTTCCTCTACCTTCAAACTTCCTCAAATCTCTGCATCTGTCATTACATTGCTTTCTTCCTGATTCTGACTCTTCCTGGGTCTCTCTTGTACGGGACCTCACAATTACATTGGACCTATCCAGATAATCTAGAATGATCTCCCCTGTGTATATTCCTTTTTATATGTTTGATACAATGGAGTGGTCCTAGACTTGAGAAACTAGCTTTTCTAATCTTTGAAAAAAATGCATATGGCTATTTAGCACTACATTTTGAATTTTCACATATGTTTTATTTTGGGGCTTAATTTAAACTTTAACATTTGTTATATGTGAAAACCTGGAGAAAGAACATTTCAGATACAGAGAAGATCATGTTCAAAAACTCTGTGGCATTTATAAGTTTGACAGTTTTGAGGAAGATAAAAGAATTTGGGATGGCTAGAATTAGTGTTGCTAGATAAAATACAGGGCACTCAGTTGAAACTGATTTTAAAATGAAAAGATAAATACCTCTCTCTCTCTCTCTCTCTCTCTCTCTCTCTCTCTCTGTCTTTTCCCTAGAACTATATCCCAACTAATAATGTATGGCACATGCTTATACTTAGAAAAGAGGTTTTTTTTTTAATCTAAAATTTAAATTTAACTTCATGTTTTCTTTCTTTCTTCAGTGTTTTTTGTTTTGTTTTGTTTAGTTAAATCTGGCAACCCTGGACTAGCTCACAAGAAATTAAGGTGTTTGTACTTGATGAATTTAGAGAAGTCAGAGTTGTATCATGTAGCGACTGTGAGGCCAACTTAAAATGTTTGCATATTTTCTACATGCAGTGCAAAGTCTTTGGAGTGTTTTAAGCATTTGAATGATTTATATAATCTTATTTTTATTCCCAGATAATTACTCTGGTGTCATTATGGAAGACAGATCATGAGAGGGCATGCGTGAAAGCAAGGAGGTAGTATGAATAGCTGTTAGACCATTCTTGGTGAGAGATAATGGTAACTTGAATTTGGGACATAATGAAAGTAGAGGAAAGTGTCATTCACTTGGGGTACATGTGCTTCAACTCAGTTGGGAGCATAGTCATTGTGGATGGAAAGATAACTTAATGAGGTATAGATAGATTGGATAGATTGGAAAAAGCTTCCCAAACCTCCAACCCAAGTATGTTATGTGGTAGACAGGAACTTCTATTAAAAGTGGCCCTGGGGAAGTGATTAAATTTCTCTCTAATAAGGAATAACAATATGAAAGAAATAAACTTTCTGTGTCTGTATCATTTCTTGATGTATAAAGGAATTACAAGATTGTTAACATGCTTCTTCAGAAAGTTCTGTTTTTCCACCTATTATAAAGGTGACTGAATATTCATTGTATTTTACTAGTTCATAAACAGATCTCTAGAAATCAACTATTTAAACTTTAGCACCTTTTTAGAATAGAAATTCAATGTTTGCCTCCTTTTTATTAGACTTTCTTTCATTAAATAGATTTTATCAGCAAATGCTATCACTCATTGTATTCTTTCTCCACTTAGTTTTCCCTCTACATTAGTTGAACGTAAAGCTGTACATGTGAATTTAACAAAACTTAATGTTCAGTAAATAATTACATTTAATAAATAGAATAATGTATTATTGACTATGATAAATTTTGAAAAAAAATCATTAGTAGGACACAAACTGAACATACAAGGTAGTTACATTGCCACTCTATGAAAGAGTATGAATTATTTTTAAAAATCATATATATTATTCACTATATAATTAATGTCATTTTGAAAAAGAGGCACAAAAATCAGGTAATGGGATAATTTGGCATATGCCACAAAACAAATGAAGAATTAAAAAAACCATAATATTTAGGATATTTGTCTTTTCCCTCAAAATTTTAATTCAAAATTTTGCCTTTATTTCCTCAAGGAATTGAGGTTACCTAGAACTAGTAAATACATTAATATGTTGTTTGTTATTAAATAATTATTTAACAAAAACATATATTTCAAATATATGGAATTATTTCATTTGGGAGTGATTTTCAATGGGACTTACCTGGTTAACATGAGTATGTTTAAAGCCCATGATTGTTTTCCAGAATTGTGACATTTTAAACTACTCCCAGCAATGTGTCAAGGTATCTATTCCATTGGCATTATCTTTTTTCAATTAAACCATGTTACCAGAAAATATTTGTGGATTCAACAATAAAGTAATAGATCAGTAGTTTTTTGTAATGCATCCCTTTGAGAATATCTGAAATATTTCTGAGAATGATAATTCCTGATGTTTAATTAGATATTTACTTAAAAATGCATTCTTGTCCTTAGTTGTCCTCAGTCTATAATATTGTGAGGAGAAATCTTATTATCATCACTTATGAATTCTATGAGTTCTTAATTTAGAAAATTACATATATTCTACATAAAACATTATCATATAGCATTTGTTGAGAATATTTTATTGAGTTTCCTATTTGTCCTTCAATAAACTTTTAAACTGTTTGTTTTTTTAAGTTTTGAGAGCAAGGGAGAGAGCAAGCATGCACACATGTACGCAAGTAGGGGAGGGGCAGAGTGAGAGGGGGAGAGAAAGAAAATCCCAAACTGATTCCATGCTGTCATTGCAGAGCCTGGTGGGGGTCTAACTCAGGAACCAAAAGATCATGACTTGAGCGGAAGTTGAAGGCTTAACTGACTGAGCCACCCATGTGCTTCTGTCCTTCAATTTTGTTTTGAACAAAAATACTTTTGGTTGGCTTGTCTTGACCTATACATTTCTATTGTTTGTGGTCAAATTGTTTGGTCTTCTTTTCATCAAAGCACCCATAATTTATGGTTTAAAAATATTTTTCTAATTGAAAATTACATTAAAAAAAACCTTTCCTAATGACTTGATTTTTAATATTAACTCACAATTCATAAGACTTTTGAGATTCACATGTCCTTTTACATAAAACATTTATATGTAATTTTATCTTTAAATAACTTATATAACCACATATGCTCTGTTCAGACTAATATTGAAACTATATTTTATTGCTAATAATGGGGTTTTGTTACAGTTATTTTAATATAAAGAACAGATTAAAAATACATCAGGTTCCCTTATATAATGCTTGCTTGCTTACATCTCATTAATGTCACCTCTTCAATTAACAGATTATTATTTTTTTAATGTTTATTTCTGAGACAGAGAGAGACAGAGCATGAGTGGGGGAGGGGCAGAGAGAGAGGGAGACACAGAATCCGAAGCAGGCTCCAGGCTCTGAGCTGTCAGCACATAGCCCGATGTGGGGCTTGAACTCACAAACCGTGAGATCATGACCTGAGCCAAAGTTGGTTGCTCAACCGACTGAGCCACCCAGGCGCCCCAATTAACAGATTATTAAAATCTGTTGTCCAAAATTTAGAGAAAGTGTAGCACCCTAATTTTTTGTTTTGTTTTGTATGTAATGTAACACAGAATTTTCCTGGGATTTAATCTAATCGTTCAGCTAAGAAAGGTTTGTGCTGCCACATACATCAAATTTCCTTTGGGTCTTCATGAAGTTTTAACTGTCTCTGTGACAAAAAGTCTGCTTTCTTTCTTATCTGATCCTGTTTTTACATCTGTCAGTTACATCAAGTGTCCAAATTAGTTTTGCTTGAAACTATGGTCTGTACAATGTTTGATGCATTTGCTGAGAATCTACTTTATGTCCTCTTCAGACTGTATCTAAGTCTCCACAACAGGGTAAGTCTAATTATTCTTACTTTACAGATAACAAAACTGAGACTTAGAAAGATTGAGAAATTTAGCTAATAAATACTAGTACTTGAATCTCTATTCATACCTCTATGGCATATAAATTTGACTCCCTGCTCACTAGATCCTGTGGATTTCATTATATCAAGTGCAGTTAGTATAAAAAGAGCCATCAAACTGCTATCAAAACTATCAGCTATAGAATAAATTGCTTTCCATGCTTACCAAACGTTAAGATTTTCAAATGTCCTAACATTATGATTTGAAAATGTTCCTTCAGCCTCCTTAGATTTATTTATAATAAATCATATTATTATAAAAGAATTTCCCTATGTTAAAGATTCTACTGACGTTATCGAGTGTTGATTTAGCCTTCTGAGATTTGTTAATGACATATCAACCAACAATTCCCACATGCCCAGCAATACTATCAATAAACAGAATGATTTATTAAGAACTAAGAATTCAACAGAAAATAAAGATCAATGCTGTCTCTTTATGGAATCAACATTTATTTTATGTTATTGGTTAAAATAGAGTACTAAGACATGCCAATCGATTTGGATACATATTACTTAAGTCTACTCTATGTAATTAATATCATTGATTTCTTGAGCATAAAATATATTGCTCAAATAAAAGTGTGCCTTTTTAAGGAAATATCAAAAGTGCAGATAAAAAATAAGGAGACTTTAAAAGTCTACTGATAACAGATAGGCATGTAGAGTTAATGGACTGTGGTCCCTATAATCCATCAGTTGTCAAATTGTTGCTATCTAGTGATAAAATCAATGCAAGTGCTTTCAAATACACAGCGCTGCTTCATTGAGAACTCTAACCTCAATATGTCATCACACAGGTATTTAAACATCAGGAATGATGTAGAAAAGCTTCAAATGGTTTTGAACTTGTAAAGCCTGACAAAAGGTTTATATATTTTACAGATTTGTTTTCTTCTAGCTCAGTACACAATTTCAGAATATATCAATCCATCAACCATTCTTCTTCAAACGGTTGTGAATAAATTGTAGCCAGGAATTTTACTACATCTTACATTGACTAGTTAAATGAATGCCCTGACTTATAAGAAGATAGGGAAAATGTATAACTCCTAGAGTATAGAGATAAGCTTCCTATCCAGTATCTATTGTTAAGATATATGATTTTGCGTTTTAAAATTAAAGTCATCTTAAAACATTTCCCTTTAAATAATGTGATTTTCTGCATCAACACTCCCCAAAAGCAGTGATCTAAAAGTTATAGATGGGCTTAGAATGAATTTAAATTGAAATTCGATTTATATAGTGTGGAGAAATTTTAGTTCTAAAATAATCTATTTTGGTCCAGTGTGCTAGAAATAAGGATTTGTTGTATAAACCTCACACATGATTTTTAGTATAGCAAATCTAACTGCTTTTGGAGAAATTGTTGGTCCTCTCATCATTAAAATGGAAGGAGATTGATTTATTTCCATTCCCCTGGGGTTAAGATATTATTCCATCAGGATTCATGGCTAGAACTAGAGAATTCTTTTGTAAAGTTAATTAAAAGTTGATTCAAAATCAAAGGAATGTAGATGCACAGAATATACTGAGTAACATAACCCATGATTAAGAAAATGGCATCAGTTATTTTTCAGAATTTTGTAATTTTTTATGTACTTTCACATGTTCTGTTAATCATCTCAGCAATATTAATGTATGCATAATTGGTGAGTTTGGGAGCACTATAAAAAGCTATACTTGGCAAATTCAGTCAGTTTCCCTATTTACACAACTTAGTCTCTTGAACACATTTTATTTAATTCTTACAATTAAATAAACTGAATGAACATATAGTATAATTGCTATTTCATAGGGAAAACAGGACTGAGTAGAACATTCCTTGGGCCAAATGAACACAACTAGATACTAAGCAAAAGGATTACACAGAGACCAATCTTGATTCTAAGTACTGTTTTAATTATTTTTTTTTATTTCATTGTCTACTAAGAAAATGCTAACTAGAAATTTCTGACTCAGAAGATACTTTGTGTCTATATGCGTAATAAACAATACAGGTAGAATCATCTGCCCTTGAAGGCATATCACTATATGCATGTACATAAGTTCCTGTAAGATGATGTAATTGGGTTGATGACTAGACAAGATGCTCACTTTAGACTATTGAAATTTGTAGAAGTATTCAGAAAGTAGAGTCAGGATTTAAAAAAAGAAAAATTTTTAAAAAATGGTAATACACATTTTAGAAGTATCTTCAAAAGCTTTATGTTTAGAACATATTTATTATAAAAATAAGAGATGTCAGACTGCTTTTTAATTAATTTATTTACTTTTAAGTTTTTAGTTAAATTCCAGTTAGTTAACATACAGGATAATGTTAATTTCAGGTGTATAATGTAGTGATTCAACACTTTCATCGGCCAATGGACATTTGGGCTCTTTCCATCATTTGGCTATTGTAAATAATGCTGCTATAAACATCGGGTTGCATGTATCCCTTTGAATTACTATTTTTGTATCCTTTGGGTAAATATCTAGTGGTGCAATTGCTGGTTCAAAGAGTAGTTCTAATTTAACTTTTTGAGGAATCTCTGTACTGTTTTCCAGAGTGGCTGTGCCAGTTTGAATTCCCAACAATAGTGCAAGAGTGTTTCCCTTTCTCTGCATCCTTGCCAACACCTGTTGTTTCTTGTTTTGTTGATTTTAACCATTCTGACAGGTGTGAAGTGATATTTTACTGTAGTTTTGATTTGTATTTCCCTGATGATGAGTGATGTTGAGCATCTTTACATGTATCTGTTAGCCATCTGTGTGTCTTCTTTGGACAAATATCTATGTCTTCTGCCAATTTTTTAATTGGATTATTTATTTTTTTGGTATTGAGTTTAATATGTTCTTTATGTATTTTGGATATTACCCCTTTATCTTATATGTCATTTGCAAATATTTTCTCCCATTCTGTAGGTTGACTTTTAGGTTTGTGGATTATTTCCTTCACTGTGCAGAAACTTTTTATTTTGATAAAGCCCCAATAGTTTATTTTTTCTTTTGTTTCCCTTACCTCAGGAGATGTGTCTAGTAAGTTGGTATGGCCTATGTCAAAGAGGTTACTGCCTGTGTTCTCCTCTATGATTTTTATGGTTTCAGTTCTCAGATTTAGGTCTTAATCCATATTGAATTTATTTTTGGGTTTGGTGTAAAAACATGGTTCAGTTTTATGCTTTAACATGTTGCTGTCCAGTTTTCCCAACACCATTGGTTGAAGAAACTCTCTTTTTCGTTGGATAATCTTTACTGCTTTATCAAAGATTAATTGACCACATAATTGTAGGTTCATTTCTGGGTTTTCTATTCTGTTCTAGTGATCTATGTCTCTGTTTTTGTGCCAGTACCATGCTGTCTTTTTCTTTTTTTTTTCTTTTTTTTAAATTTTAAACAGAGAGCAAGAGAGAGCGAATTAGTGGGGGAGAGAGGCAAGGGAGAGAGAAAGCGAATCTCAAGCAGGTTTCATGCTCAGTACAGAGCCCCATGCGGGGCTCAATCCCACAACCCTTGCATCATGACCTGAGCCATAATCAAGAGTCAGACAATCCGACTGAGCCACCCAGGTGCCCCAGTACCATACTGTCTTGTTCACAACAGGTTTGTAATACAACTTGAAGTCCAGAATTGTGATGCCTCCAGCTTGGATTTTCCATTTCAAGATTGCTTTGGCTATTTGGAGTCTTTTGTGGCTCCATATGTATTTTGGGATTGTTTCTTCTAGCTCTGTGAAAAATGCTGTTGATGTTTTGATAATGATTACATTGAATGTGTAGATTGCTTTGGGTAGTATAGACATTTTAACAATATCTTTTATTGTCACCCATGAGCATGGAATATTTTTTCCATTTCTTTACATCATCTTCAATTTCTTTCATCTGTCTTTTTTAATTTTCAGAGAGAGATCTTTCACCTCTTTGGTTAGGTTTGTTCTTAGGTATCTCTCTCTGTCTCTCTCTCTCTCATTTTAAAGTAAGTTTTGCTCCCAGCATGGAGCCCAGTGATGCAGGGCTTGAACTCACAACCCTGAGATCAAGAGCTTGGCTGAGATCAAGAGTCAGACACTTAACCAACCGAGCCCCCAAAGCCCCTGTTGTTTTTGATGCAATTGTAAATGGGATTGATTAATTTCTTGTTATGCTGCTTCATTATTAGTATATAGAATGCAATAGATTTCTGTATGTTGATTTTGTATCCTGTGGATTTACTGAATTTGTGTATCACTTATAGCAAACTTTTGTTGGAGTCCTTTGGGTTTTCATGTCATTTTCTTTTCTCTTTTTTCTTTCTTTTTTTTTGCATTTTATTTTATTTTATTTTAATACGAAATTTATTGGCAAATTAGTTTCCATACAACACCCAGTGCTCCTCCCAACAGGTGCCCTCCTCAATGCCCATCACCCACTTTCCCCTCCCTCCCACCCCCCATCAACCCTCAGTTTATTCTCAGTTTTTAAGAGTCTCTTATGGTTTGCCTCCTTCCCTCTCTGTAACTTTTTTCCCCCCTTCCGCTCACCCATGGTCTTCTGTTAAGTTTCTCAGTGAAACTTAGTGAAGAGTGAAACATAGAGTGAAAACATATGGTATCTTTCTCTGTATGACTTATTTCACTTAGCATAACACTCTCCAGTTCCATCCACATTGCTGTAGAAGGCCATATTTCATTCTTTCTCATTGCCAAGTAGTATTTCATTGTATATCAACCACAACTTCTTTATCCTTTCATCAGTTGATGGACATTTAGGCTCTTTCCATAATTTGGCTATTGTTGAAAGTGCTGCTGTAAACATTGGGGTACAAGTGCCCCTATGCATCAGCACTCCTGTATCCTTTGGGTAAATCCCTAGCAGTGCTGGGTCATAGGGTCAGGAAGAGGACAAGGATGTCCACTCTAACCTCTGTTATTTAACACAGTACTGGAAATTTCTAGCCACAGCAATTAGACAACAAAAAGAAATAAACATTGGGGTACATTGCTGCTATAAACATTGGGGTACAAGTGCCCCTATGCATCAGCACTCCTGTATCCTTTGGGTAAATCCCTAGCAGTGCTGGGTCATAGGGTCGGGAAGAGGACAAGGATGTCCACTCTAACCACTGTTATTTAACACAGTACTGGAAATTTCTAGCCACAGCAATTAGACAACAAAAAGAAATAAAAGCATCCAAATTGGCATGGAAGAAATTAAACTTTAACTATTTGAAAATGACAGGCCAACTAATCTTTGTCTTTTTTTGACAGCCATCAGACTTTGTTGTCTGATTGTTGTGGCTAGAAATTTCCAGTACTGTGTTAAATAACAGTGGTTAGAGTGGACATCCTTGTCCTCTTCCTAAAAAACTCTTCAGTTTTTCCCCATTGAGGACGATATTAGCTGTGGGTTTTTCGTATATGGACTTTATTATGTTGATATATGTTCCCTCTAAAAAAATGAAGCCGAAAGCCAGTAGAAGTAAGGAAATAATAAAGATTTGAGCATAAATAAATGATACAGAAACTAAAACAACAACAACAAAAAACAATAGAACAAATAAGTGAAACCAGGAGCTTGTTCTTTGAAATAAAATTGGTAGACCTCTAGCCAGACTTACCAAAAAGAAAAGACAAAGGACCCAAATCAGTAGAATCAGAAATGAGAGAAGAGAAATAACAATACCACAGATGCAAACAATAATAATAATATTTTGAAAAACTATATGCCAACAAAAAGGACAACCTAGTGTAAATGGATAAATTCCTAGAAACATATAAAGAACCAAAACTGAAACAGGAATAAATAGAAAACTTGAAAAGACTAATAATCAGCAAAGAAATTGAATCAGTAATCAAAAAAACTCCCAACAAGCAGAAGTCCGGGGCCAGATGGCTTCACAGGTGAATTCTACTAAACATTTAAAGAAGAGTTAATACCTATTCTTCTCAAACTATTCCAAAAAAATAAAAAAGAAAGGAAAACCTCCAGTTTATTCTATGAGATCAGCATTATGCCAATACCAAAACCAGGTAACGACTCCACTATGAGAGAGAACTACAGGTCAATATCACTGATAAACATGGATGCAAAAATACTCAATAAAATAATAGCAAACTGAATCCAACAATACATTAAAAGAATTATTCACCATGATCAAGAGGGATTTATTCTTTGGTTGCAAAGATGGGTCATTATTCACAAATCAATCAACCTGGTACACCAAATTAATAAAAGATGAGAACCATATGATCATTTTAATAGAGGCAGAAAAAGCATTTAACAAACTATAACATCCATTTTATAACATTCATGATAAAAACCCTCAACAAATACTCTTTTGGATGTTAAAAGGAAAATAATTTTGAATCTGTGAATCTCACTTTATTTTCACAGAACACTAATTATATTAAGATCACCTTCTCAGTGGTACTAGCATAATAACACTGTAAAGATATTGGAGAAAATATAACAAACTGAGAATTTTTTAGATGACATCTAATATACAAAGTCATTTCATACATATATAGAATAAAAACATAGGAAATAAAAATATATGTTTTCAGTATTTAGAAAGTTTATAATACTTTTTATCTTTATATGATGTATTTGTCTTTAAAAAGTTTATTGTTTCGGGGCGCCTGGGTGGCGCAGTCGGTTAAGCGTCCGACTTCAGCCAGGTCACGATCTCGCGGTCCGGGAGTTCGAGCCCCGCGTCGGGCTCTGGGCTGATGGCTCAGAGCCTGGAGCCTGTTTCCGATTCTGTGTCTCCCTCTCTCTCTGCCCCTCCCCCGTTCATGCTCTGTCTCTCTCTGTCCCAAAAATAAATAAACGTTGAAAAAAAAAATTTTTTTTAAAAGTTTATTGTTTCTCTAAAATTCAAATTTATATCAGAAAACGTTTGACACATTTTATAACTACTTCAAAATGTTATCAAAACATTGTTCTGATTGTTACTGTACTACCTCTTCCAATGTAACTAAAAATACCACAGTAATTAGCATTCTTCCTATTTCAAAAGTTTAAATAAAATGCCATCATGTAAGTTTGCTTTGGAATAAAATCTGCAGGTAAAATTTTAATAAACATTTTTGGATAAGTTATCTTGATTTATTTAATTTCAGATTTAAATTCTTCTTTAGTTTTCTGGCAATAATTATAAATGTGAGTGATATTATATTTAAAACTCATAAATTTTACAGTGACTCTTAAGACATCACCCCAGGGGCACCTGGGTGTCTCAGTTGGTTGATTGTCTGGCTCTTGATTTCTGTTCAGGTCATGAATTCACGGTCGTGAGATGAGCCTATATCAGACTCCATGCTTGGTGAGGAGCCTGGTTAAGTTTTTCTCTCTCAGGGCCCCTGAGTGGCTCAGTTGGTTATGTGTCCGACTTTGGTTCAGGTCATGATCTCACAGCTCCTGAGTTCGAACCCCACATCAGGCTCTGTGCTGACAACTCAGAGCCTGGAGCCTGCTTCGGATTCTGTGTCTCCCTCCCTCTTTCTCTGTCCCTCCCCGATTCATGCTCTGTCTCTCAAAAATAAATAAAATGATAAAAAATTTTTTAAAAATTCTCTCTCTCTGCCGCTCTCCTGTGTTCCTGCTCGCTCTCTCTCTCTCTCTCTCTCTCTCTGTCTCTCTCCCTCTCTCTCTCTCACACACACAAAAAGCTGAAAAAAAAACCAAACAAACCAACTCTCTTAGATCCATCAGATGATCAAGGCCACAGGGCAAACCATTGCCCTGAGAAATTGGAAAGAAAGCCATCAGATGCAAAGCTTATAGTTTATCAGAAGCAGAAACAGCCACTTGAGTCAGTATTAGTAGTCATAAAGGACAGTTGACTAATTGCTAGAGGCTAGTGTTGACTATCTTGAGATATAAAAACTTCAGGAAAATCCGCCCCAAGGATCTCCTGCACTTTTGTAGTTTTCCCTCCAGGGGCCTTACCAGGTTCTCACCGTGAAGATCTGAGAAATATCCCTCCGCAACAGGGATAAGGGAAAGTATTATTTTTGAGTATGCTCAGAGAATTCTCTCTCTTTAATAAAGGCATGTCCATAATGGAAATTATTTTACCAGTGTGAAGTAAGGGAAATACCCATCCCCTGCCCTCCAGGCCCCAGCCTTCCTGTGTCACCCAAGGTGGGGGAAAAAAAATGAAAGAAAAGAAAAGAAAAGAAAGAAAAAGAAAGAAAGAAATAAAGAAAAAGAAAAAGAAAAAGAAAAAGAAAAAGGAAAAGAAAAAGAAAAAGGCTGAGTAGCACCTGTGAAGATCACAGTTCAGGGACATAGACACACCAGAAAATGACCCAATTTGATCTTACCACTAGAGAACATTTCTCTTGCCCCACATCTTACTGCCACATCAACAGGCTTCTATATGCTACCTGGGAATTGAGGCTGAAAAGAATTGTAAGACTCAGACCCTATTCAAAAAGGAGTCTCAAGGAAAATCCAAGACAACAGAGGAGACAAAAGCTGCAAAAGGAATTTTAGTTTCTGACATCTACAGCTAGAGTAGATTTAAACACAACATAAGTCCTAGCCAAGTAAACATAAAACTAAATACCAAGAGCCTTTAGTCTTTAAACATAAAACCAAACACCAAGATTTACCACCGTTCCTAAAGTTAATATGGTTGGTTTTCAAAATTCATCATAAGAATACAGCATATCATTAGGAGTTATGCCAAGTATGTGTGTGTGTGTGTGTGTGTGTGTGTGTGTGTGTGTATGTGTGTGTGTTTGTGTTTGTTATTTACACCAGTAAATTAATAAATTGCATTGTCTTGGCTGGCTGCAGAGGGCTACTCGACAGGCTCTCCAGCCAGCACCTTACACACTCCACTGGCTCCAAGGCCCTCAGTCTCTGCTCATCTCACTATAGGCCATGCCAACATGAGCAGCAAAGAAGGATCAGGAGGTTCAGGAAAGGGAAGCATAACAGTTCCCCACATAACCAGAGAAGAGAAGGGAAGGATGTTCATTCACCTGCACTTATGATATTGGCCTTCAAATCATTTCAGCAGAAACTTGATGCAAAACATGAGAAATAGGAGAGACTTGTGAAACTTTATGGACATATAACTGTTAAACATAGAAGGACAATTTTTCATCTCCATTGGCTTACAAGTTCTCCTGATATGGAAGAAATATTGACTGACTCGGAAATTAAATTGGATGGTATTAGACAAAAGGTGTTACAAGTAGCTCAAGAGCTCTCAGGAGAAGACATGCACCAATTCCATAGAGCCGTTACTATAGGACTGAGGGAATATGTGGACATTATCTCTTTTCAGCACCTCATTAGAACATGATCACTTACCAATATGGATGAAATTAAATAATTGATATTTACCACAGAATAATATGGAAAAGAAAATGAGACCCCCTCCTTTGATGCACAGGATAAGCAGTTTGGGACTTGGAAACTAAAAATCACCCCTGTTGATTACCTTCTGGGAGTGGCTCATTTAACTGGAGAGTTGATGCAGATGTGTATTAACAGATGGGGAAAGGGGGACATTGACACCCCTTTTGAGGTGAGCCAGTTTTTACAGGTTTATGATGGGTTTTTATTCACTGACAATATGGACCTTATGCAGTTTCTAAGAAGCTGTATACCTTGAGACAAAGTTTGGCCAAAGTGGATAATACTTGGTTATGCCTTTAAAGTCAGAGGTTCAGAAATTCCAGAACATATGCTGGCAGATGTCTTTTCAGTTAAAACAGAAATGATTGATCAAGATAAGGGCATTTCTTAGAATACCGTACTTCAGTTGTTATTGTCTTGAGAGATCAGTTTGTAAGACTATTATTTAGTATTTCACTTGAGTTTATTGTGGTTTTTATGTAGAAATGTTTTCAGTTGTACTTGTTTTAAAATGTATATAAGCAGTACATAAAATTATCAAAACAAATAATTTCTTATGTCTTGTAAAAGTTTGCATGCAAATGTTTGCACCTATGCCTATCTGAATTTTTGGTGGCTACACTTCGTTATTTATCTTAGGAATGTGAACATGCTTCAGAGAGCACTTTCTGCTATACCTATTTTAATTCATATTGTGTGAATTTTGGAGTGTTAATATTTAGTGGAAGTCATTTATGATTTAACTTAGTGATTTTGTTATATATAGAAAAAAGATTTCTTACTTGTACATCTGGACTTGACTTTCCTGTTTAAATTTCTTGGTAATATTTTGCCAAGTCTCCAAAATAGGTTTATTCCACAGAACAATAATTTAAAAAAATATATATCAGGTTATCAGTGTACTTCATTTTATGAAGTTTTATAGTGAGAATTCATATTATATTCTTGCCAGTGTTCAGGCAATTTTGAATCCATTTGAAACAACCTTCCAGAAAAATCGACAGATACCCTGATTTTAGTTTTTACATTTAATTTTTATCCTTTATCACAGAAAGTCTGATAGCGAATTGGAGCTAATATTTTCACTGGTATTTAAGTTTAATTATGCACTTGTACATACATCTGAAAAAGCTTTTAGTAATGGTTGTTAGCAGTTCTTTTGTTGTCATTGGCATGTTTCTTGTAAATGCATTTATAACAAATTACATTTAAGTAATTATAATGAAGTTTGAAATTTTCCAAATACTAAGTTAATTCAAACCTTTATAGTTGTCAGATTGTGTTATTTGATAGTAAAAAAGTTGCAACAGAAAATTTATCATGTACATCTCAGCAAAAAGACAATTGTCAACAGAGTTGGGAATAGCAATGATAGTCTCTAGTAATGTTTAGAATTGGAGTTTGCCTATGAAATTCGTTATAGATTCTTCCCTGTGATATGAAACTGACTTGAGCATAGTGCTATTGGCTGACAACCAGACATTTCCTTTTGGTTTTGTGAATTTTGGGAATCTATGTACTGGATTTTATTTTTGGAAAGATTAGCTGCTCTGTTTTCAAGAACCAGATCCTTTGAAAGTGAAATTTTCAAAAAAAAAAGTCATATAAAGGAAAATAAAATATACACATGCATAATAAATTAGGTTGGTTGGTTAAATTTGGAGGTGAGCCTTTTGGGAAGTCATAAGGGTGGAGATTTCATGAATGAGATTAGTGTCCTCTAAAAGTGATTCCAGAGAGCTCCCTTGTCTCTTCTGCTAGTTGAGGATACAGCAAGAATGCAGCCTTTTATGAATCAGGATATGGTCCTCACCATACACTGAGTATATGGGCAACTTGGATTTTGACTTCCATTTTCTAGAAATTTAAGATATAAATATTTTTTAAAACATATAGTCTATGGAATTTTGTTACAGCAATCCAAATGGACTAAAACAGAAATTGGTTCTAAGAAGTGAGGTGCTTCTGTAACCAATACTTAAAAATCTGAAAGCTTTGATCCTGGAGAATGAGTAGAGCCTGGAAGAGTGTTGAAGTGATGAAAAAAAATGCCTATAGTTCCATGGGCATACCTTTGAAGGTGATTCTCTTACAGCTCAGAAAGAAAAGATCTATAGATAAAGCATTAAACATGAACAATATTCATGTAATCCTGAACAGAATGTTGGTAAATATAAGAGCAGTAAGGGCCATTCTGGTGAGGTCTGATAGAACTGAGGAACATGTTATTGGAAACAGAAGGTAAGGAAAACCTTGTTATAAAGCATCTGAAGCTTTAATTGTGTTTGTGTTCTATTGTTTTGTGGAAGGTAGAACTTGTGAGTAATGAAGTGGATAGTTATTTGAAGCTATTTTTAAGCAAAACGTTGAAGGTTCTGACTGCTTATGTGAAGGGAGAAATGACTTAAAGATGGAATTAAGAAAAAAAGGAAGTAGAACTTAAAACTTAGGAAAGTTCTCAGCCTATCCATATTACAAAATATGAGAACACTAAGGGCTGTGGCCAGTTGGCCATTTGAGAAGATTTGTGTGGGTCAGCCATCACACCAGAAAGCAAGAGCTGTTGTTCAGGACCATGGAAGGATGACTCCAAAGGCAATTCAGAGATCATCAGGTCTGTTTTACTAATCACAGGCCCAAAATGTAAAGACCTGGGAGGAAGTGTGGTTTCAAAGGAGGACCTGTGCCTTTGTGACCCACTGTTTACACAGTGCCAGGTGCCACCTAACCTTGCAGTCTCCCTTCACACTCTGGCACCAGGCTCCTTCACTGTCCCAGGTATGGTTTTGGTAGGCTCTAGTGCAATGATAGCCTCCACTCAGGAGTGCACAGGAAGCAAATTCAGTAGCTTCCTCTAGTCACAGTCCTCACCAGCAAGCAGTGTGTAAAAGCCCAAGTGGACATGTCTACCTTTACCTGGATTTTAAAGGATGGAGCCACCAGTCAGACTGGTAGGACCCAGGTAGAGAGCCACTACAGGGCTCTCCCCCTGAGCCCAGGGAGTGACATTGCCACCCCAGGAGACTATGAAGACTGAGCAGTAAGCCAAAGCTTATCATTCTTGAGTTTTAAGGTTTATTGTTATTTTTCAGCATTAGGTTTGAGACTTACTTAGAACCTGTTACCTCTTTCTTCATTTTTTTACTCCCTCTTGGAATGGAAATGTTTATCTTACGTATGTCCCACCATTATATTTTGGAAGCTTGTAATTTGTTTGGCTTTACAAGGTTCACATCTGCATAGCAATTTGCCTCAGGATGAATTATATACACAGTCTCACCTGTATCTGATTTTGATGAGATTTTATACTTTAGACTTTTGAGTTGATGCTGGGATGAGTTAAAACTTTTGGTGTTATTGAGATGGAATGGACTTATTTTGCATGTGACAAGGACATGAGTTTTGGGGAGCCAGGGCAGAATTATAAAGACTGTGATCCCCTAAAATTCATATGTTGAAACCTAATCCCCAGTGTGATGATATTTGGAGGTAGGGACCTTGGGAGGTGATCAGATCATGAGGGCAGAATCCTCATTAATGGATTAGTACTCTTATAAAAGACCCCAGAGAACTCCCTTGTGCCTTCTACCATGTGAAGACACCATGAGAAGAAGGCTACTTATGAACCAGAAAGCAGACCCTTCCCAGACATGAATCTGTCTGCAACTTGATCTTGGACTTGTAACCTTCAGAATTGTAAGATATAAGAGTTTTTTGTTTAAGCTACCCAGTGTTTGATATTTTTGTTCTAACAGCCCAAATGTACGGAGATAGTATTCTATCACTCATTCATCCCTTCAGTTCACCTAAAAGCAGCACAAAACATCAGTACTTCCTTCTTCCCACCAGGATCCCAAAGCATACACCTATGCTACTTTTATTTTCTATAAAGAAAATAGAACAAGTGTGCCTAGTTGGCTCAGTCGGTAGAGCATGAGACTCTTGATCTCAGGGTTTTGAGATTGAGTCCCACATTGAGCATAGAGCTCACTTTTAAAAAAATGAACAAAAACAAATCATTGCATATAAAAATTAAAAAAACAAAAGCACAAAATATGCCACTTAAAAACATAACCAAATTGACATTTAACATTTAATCAACTTAGGTCAACTTAAACCAACTTTAAATCTTCACTTTTTTCATCAGAATATTCTCTCTGTCTCTTTCTGTTTCTTTCCTTCTTTCTGTTTCACTCTCTCTTTCTGACTTTGCTCCTCTCTCCTGTTCTCTTAATTCTGTATATACTAGAAAAATTTTAATAGGACAGTAAGAAACTATGTACTTAAAAATCTACAATTGTGGTTTTATTGTCCAGGAAGTTTATACCATCTGTTATTGGTTTTAAGGGTGTATTGCTTTACTTATTTAGATATTTGGGCAGATGCTGTGAAGGGATTAATGAGGAATATGTTCTATCTGGAAACAATCTGTGTCAACTACCCTGATGAAGGAATTTCACAAAATTTAATAATAAATGAATAATCTCTAGGTTATACTGAGAAATTGAGAGTTAGCAGAATTACCTTTTGAACACAAAATGTTAGAAAAAAGTTATAAATCGTATAAGTCAGCATTATTGGATCTCTGAGAAACTGTATTAAATCAAGGTTACATATATTAAACATAAAGCATATCCATAACTTATTTATTACAAACCATACATTTCTATTTGTTCACATCAGTGAAATATAGATGAGATGGTGAAATGAATTAGTTATGAATCACTTCCCATTGAATGAATGCTAATGTTAAAGTTATTGATTTTTCCATGATTTTTTCCCTTCAAATTCTGGAGAACATGTCCTTTAATTTCACTTCAGCCTTGTTATTATATTATAGTCTTTGAATGTATATTTGCATTATTAGGTATTCCAGTCTATTAGACACTTTATAAATACACTCTGAATACCTATTCTCATCTTTAGCTCTGACGACCTACTTTTTTTCTTTTACTTTTTAAAGTAAAGCTTAATAGTTTAAAAATCAAAGATCACAGTATATGAAAACTAATACCCTCTGGCCATTAAGAAACCTTAACGAACTAAGAAGGCAAGACGAAAGGGAAGGTCATTCCAAAAATCACATGAAGTTATGATTAACTTTTCCTTTTAAAAATCTGACAAAATATGAAAATATTCTGTATGAAGGCAATGGAAAGCTACAAAGACAGTGAAAATTTAGGGGGTTGTAATCTTAGTTTGGAGGAAAGTACAGAGTGATGACATGGGTGTTTGGGGCCACTTTTTCTTTTGAAATGATTGCTGATTCAGAAAGGGAAACCGGTGGCAGTAGGCTGAAGAGCTGAGCAAAGATTTTGCAGTTTCATGGGAGTTTGAGAGCCCACTTGAAATGAAGACTGTAAATTTCCCAAGCTATTGATTGAGAATCTGAAAGATCCACATTGGAATGAAAGGTGAAGCATAAATAGATCACTCAGTCACAAAAGGCTAAAGCCTGGTTTCACGTGATCATAGTCTCCATGTGGGAAAAGTGATACGGGATTGCATCTAGGCAGAGAATAGCAGCCTGCTCCAAGGAACCATAAATATTCCCTGAAGGACAATGACAGCAAAAATCTCATATATACATATGTCTACAAGTCAGTGTAAAAACAAACAATTTTATCAGAACACAGAACTTTTTTAAAAAGAAAAATTAAAAATATAAAGTGACCAGAGATATTTTAAAGGGATTTTCAAACACGGACTTCAAATTAACTATGATAAATAAATCTAAGGATGTAAGAACAAGGAAAATATTGGCAGACATTATAAAGATGAAGCAAATAAGAATTTTAAAAACATCAAATAAACTATGAGTGTGATAGATTTAATGGCAAATAAGAGATAATGAACTGAAAAATAGATTGAGAAATACTCAGACTGAATAATAGAGAGACAATGTGTAAAATACAGAAGAGATCATATGAGATACATAGAACAGAGTGAAAAGACTAACAAAAATATAAATATTGTTGCACAAGAGAAGAGTTATAATAGGATACAATCAGTCATTGTAGAGATACTGATGAAGAAATTTCCAAAGTGGTTGGTAGAAATCAAGTCACATATTAAGCCAGATACACATAAAGAATGCCACACTTAAGCTCCTAAAAGAAAAACTCCCAAAAATTAATATATGAATAGGCCTAAGTCTTTCATACTGTTTTTTTTTCTTTTAAATTTGCCCTGTATTTTCTTTCTTTCTTTATTGCTGCCTTTTTTGTATGTTAATTATTTTTTAATTATATTTTTAAAAATATTCTTTAGAATGTTTTTATAAGACTTTACTATAGAATTTGCTTTGCTATAGAATTCCATGAGCTGGGGCACCTGGGTGGCTCAGTTGGTTAAGTTTCTGACTCTCAGTTTCAGCTCAGGTCATGATCTTGTGCTTTGTGGGTTCAAATCCCACATCGGGCTCTGTGCTGATCGCGTGGATTCTCTCTCTGTCTCTCTCTCTCTCTCTCTCTCTCTCTCTCCCTCTCTGCCCCTCCCCAACTTGGGCACATGTACTCTCTCTCTCTCTCTCTCTCTTTCTCTCAAAATAAATAAATAAAAATAAATAAAAAGAATTCTATGAGCTAACTTTATGCCATTTTTACATATAAGATAGAAGTCTTATGAGAATTATATGTTTATGAATGCTAGTCTGTTATCTTTACTACTGTTGACCTTTATTTTACTTACCATATTGTTCATCCCATAATATAGGTGTTTTGTGGCAAATACACAATGAATTATTAGTTAATTCCTCGCTATTCTGTATGTAGGAGTTAAATAAATCCCCAATGGGGAATAATAGATATATATCCAAAGAAGAAAGGAGTCTATTTTTAAAAGAGTTTAATCTGGCCAACTTGATAATAGGAAAACAAACTTCACAGAATAATTTTACTATTTTTGTTTAACCATTCAACTATGTTTTTAAGAAATTCAAAAATGAGAAAAACAGGTTTTACATTTATAACATATTTGCTACTTCTTATGCATTTCATTCCTTTGTGTTTATTTCTATACTGAAAATTTTTCTTTTCACTCCCTATATTCATCTGTTTTCCAAGAGCCAAATAACATTTTGTTAAAGATCCTAAAACTAAGTACTTTTGCTTGTAGCCACATAGTGTACATCACAATTCTTCAGCTTTGCTGTTGTTTGACAGTTGCATCACTAAACAGTATGTAAGTGATGAGGTTTAGCTGTTACCTTTTGCAACTTTATTTGTAAAATTAGGTGGCCAGTTTGTGGGCTACAATTTCCTGCCCCTAATCTTTTACATTACATCTTTGAACATATTTGTAATAATGCTTTTAATGTTTGCATCTGCCAGTGCTGAAATCCATGCCATATCTGGATCTATTTCTGTTGACTATTATTATTTTCCTGCTGCTGAGTCATATAATTAAGCTTCACACATATATACACGTACATATAAGGGATATATATGTGCGTGTATACACACACACACACACACACACACACATATATAAACGTTTTATGTTGGTTATTGTAGATAGAATTGCTGTTGAAGGTTGAAGTTTTATTGTCTTTCATTATAGAGTGTTGAATTTTATTTTGGAAGGCAAGTAATTTGCTGGCAAGTGAACTTGATTCTCTTAAGGCTTATATTTGTCAGTGAGACATTAGAGAAACCTGACTGACTCTAGGTCAAGGTAGTTCTACTGCTAATGAAGCCCTTTTAGGAAACTCAGTTGAATGTTTGGTCTGTTTAATTTAGTTTTTTTGTTTTTGTTTTGTTTTTTAATACTTCCTTTTTTGAGGAGATAAACATGTATTTATTAAAATATTTTTCACCAAGAGACAGTTAAATTTTATACTTTAAAACCCAGACCACTACTGACAGAGAGAATGGGGGAGGCTACAAAAACTGTGTGGCATTGACCAAAGGACCAGGACAGACAAGGCTTAGGCAGGGCAGCCCCAGGGGATTAGGGTATCTCCTCTTCTGAGGGCATGAGAAGCGTCAGGTTGGAAACCCAGAGCACCCCAATCCCCTGGCATGACCCAGTGCACAAGCCTCTCTAAGAGGGAACATAGCCAGAAGAGGAACCCTCAGTATGTGTGTTCATCACACAGCTGGTTGTGTATTCTGCTCAGTCAACTCCTCATTTCTGAGGCTGCACACTGTGGCCACTCTGTGAGAATGAAGTTTCCTTTACACCAATTTTTAAACCCATAAAACTTCAGAAAAACAGGAGGTGGCCAGCCAGCAGACCATCATTCATCAATTATTTCTCTTGAACATAAAATTATATGACTCAACATTTCCAACCTTCCTAAACTGTGTTTAAATCCCAGCACACTAATGCACTATTAAAATGTTACTTGTGGTAAGCTGCTTAAGTTTTCCAAGCTATTTAAGTTTTCTGATATATTAAATAGCTTATAGAGGAGCACCATAGGCTGTTGTGAGACTTAAATTAGATGATTCATGTACAGTTCCTTACACTGAAAAATAACAAAAAAATTAAAAATGTTAATTTTTACTTAAACTTATGTCATTATTACTATTACTTAAACTTATGTCATTATTTTTATTATGCCTTTACTGTTACTTGTCTTTTATCTCTGACATCGAAAAATATAGTACTATATTAACTTAAGAATGCCTCAGAATCTATTTGGCATGGAGATAGGGTGAGAAGAGAACTGTGGCTGGGAAAGACTTTCAGACCTGTCTTCCCTTGAAAAGCTTAATACTTAAATACATATTTAAAATGGGAGATTTTTTTAATGTCACAAAAAATACCGTCTTTATTTTTCTATATCAACTTCCTCTTTGTCTACTGTAAGTTTAACTTTAGAAATGTGGATTTATCTATAAATTAGAATGGTAGGTTCCCCTCTTTAACTTGGAATGACTATATTAACATGATTAATATTGTAATGCCTTAGGCAAACATCACCATTCTCTTCTTTTTCATTTGCTCTAAAATTTATTGATCTACAGTGACCAAAAACTGACTACATATTATCATTCTCTTTGTAATATTTTCCACAAGGATGGAAACCATATTAAGTAACCTTCCATACTTACAAGCTTTTCAAACCCTTACTAAGTATAAATGGTTAATTAATTCCATAAAACATAACAACGTGTTTTACAACAGAAGACAGCTCTAACACTGAATAAAAATCATGAGAACAATATAGAATAATTCACACAATCAAGAAATACCTCAGTCAAAACACATGTAAATTAGCTTGTAAATAGACTCACACAAATAAACACTTCTTTTACTTAGTAGACAATTTAAGTCTGTACTTCTATGACAAAATCATATTTTATCACAAATATGAGTCTGTGAATAATCCAAGAAGCTTGTCCTGAGAGTTTTGAGATAGTCTACTCTACTCTAATTTGAATGAAAAAACTTCATGTAAAATCAAGCAAAAGCTCATGATGGATTAATTGACCTTTAAACCATACATGCATAAGCTTTGAGTTAAAATAATTCTCAACCTGGAATATCATGCTGGGATATATGAATATTCAGCTTCACAGATAATAAGAATTCAAATCTTTAATATAAATTCAGATCAGATAATTCAGATCTGATTCATGTGAACTGAATTTATTAGATAATTACATTTTCATTCAGTTATATACTTGAGTGAAAATATCTAATTCTGTGTTTTTATAGCATCAATATTCAGTCATTTATACACCCTCTCCCTACATATAATATGACATACATATTTATATCCATATAATACATTATATTATATTCACATCTAGTAGATAGATTTATAGGTATATAATAAATAAATATATAATATATAACATCATTACATACCTATATTCACCTTATACATTATATAATATACATGTCTTTCTTAGCTACATAAAGTAATACATCTAGTAGATGTATTGATGTCTAACATATATAAATATAGAGATGGAGGGAGAGAATTTAATATTGTTCAAAGTAAAGACAGTTCAGATAAACTATATTTCCACACGGCATTATACAGATGGTTATAATCTAATACAGGCTTTTTAATTTTTTTATTTTTTTAATGTTTATTTATTTTTGAGACAGAGAGAGACAGAGCATGAACGGGGGAGGGTCAGAGAGAGAGGGAGACAGAATCTGAAGCAGGCTCCAGGCTCTGAGCTGTCAGCACAGAGCCCGACGTGGGGCTCGAACTCACAGACCGCAGACCGTGAGATCATGACCTGAGCCGAAGTCAGACGCTCAACTGACTGAGCCAGCCAGGTGCCCCTAATACAGGCTTTTTTTAAACTTTTGCTTTTTATAGATTTATCATTTAACCTAAAATTCATTTCTTTAGAATAATATTAATTACTACTATTGCTTTTAATAAATAGTTGGAGAATCACTGTAAGAACTTAAAGAAACATCAATAATTTCTTCCTAAAAAAGTAAATAAAACATTTTATGGGCAAGAATCAATACTGTTTCCCAGATCTAGATTATTTCCATGCTCTATAAACTCTGAGCATACCATAATAGAGAAGATTGATAAAAAGTTTTTAGTCTACTTTTCATAAAACATCATAAGCAAAATTAAACAATATACAGTAAACTCTGAATCAGCATTTATAAAATAACGGACAGAACAAAGTGTTAATGTCAATATATAAATAGAAATCTTATTAACCTCTTTGAACAGTTAAGGGATAAGTGTATGAGGTTTAGATTGAATTTAGAAAAGAATATACCTGGGGGGTGCCTGGGTGGCTCAGTCAGTTGAACATCTGACTTCGGCTCAGGTCATGATCTCGTGGTTCGTGAGTTTGAGCCCCGTGTCAGGATCTGTGCTGACAGCATACAGCCTGGAGCCTGCTTTGGATTATGTGTCCCCCTCTCTCTCTGCTCCTACCCCACTCATGCTCTGTCTCTGACTCTCTCCTTCAAAAATAAATTAAAAAAAACACATTTAAAGAAATTTAGAAAAGAATATACCTGGGGTGCCTGGGTGGCTCAGTCGGTTAAGCAACTTTGGCTCATGTCACAATCTCATGGTTGGTGAGTTCGAGCCCTGTGTCGGGCTCTGTGCTGACAGCCCGGAGCCTGGAGCCTGCTTCGGATTCTGTGTGTCCTTCTCTCTCTGCCCCTCCCCTGCTCATACTCTCTCTCTCTGTCTGTCTCACTCTCTCTCTCAAAAATAAATAATAAACATTAAAAAAAAATTTAAAGAAAAAAAGAAAAGACTATACCCAGAGAGAAATCATATAAAAGTTACAGAGATAAATTATCTGAAAAATAAAATTACAAACTGACATCTTACTTTTACTATATAAATATTTAAAATTATAGCAAATAATAGTGTGGAGAAATGGCTACCTTTATAATATCCTAGTTCTAAATTGTTACATGTTCTTTGGACAATTGTCAATGTTTATCAAAAGTCTATAGGGGTGCCTAGGTGGCTCAGTCAGTTAAGCCTCCAACTCTTTATTTCTGCTCAGGTCATGATGTCACAGTTGTGAGATTGAGCCCTGCATTTGGCTTGTGCTGGGTGTGGAGCCTCCTTAAGATTCTCGCTCTCCCTCTTCTCCTCCCCTGTGTGCTCTCTGCCTCTCAAAAACAAGTCTTCAACTAATCAGATCCTGTTGTATATCTTAAAATATATTTCAAAGGCATAATTTAAGAGAAATTTACATATGAGAATGATATTGTAATGTTATTACAGTTTTATACTGTTAATTTTAAATAATCTGAGAATCAGAAAGCTAAACTAATTTGCTATATACTCAATAAAGTCAAGAACATAATTTAAACCCAAATTTCTTTATCTCTCACTAACCATTTTTCATTTCATCACAATATAATATTAATACATTGATTAGATACTTTCTAATAATTATATGTGATACATACAGTGCAACCTCTATGGCAAAGATGACTATATAATAATTTGAGAAAATTCTGATAGTATATTATTCTTATAAACTTACAGAAACATCTTAAATTGAATATATTGCATAACTTTATATAATATTTTTAATTAATGGCAACGTTGTAACACATACATGTCTGTTGTGCATGCCTGCGTGTGTGTGTGTGTGTGTGTGTGTGTGTGTGTGTGTGTGTGTATGGAGAGATAATGAGAGAGAGAGAGAGAGAGAGAGAGAGAGAGTTATCAATGAATTAAAATCACATCTCTGGGGGCGCCTGGGTGGCGCAGTCGGTTAAGCGTCAGACTTCAGCCAGGTCACGATCTCGCGGTCCCTGAGTTCGAGCCCCGCGTCGGGCTCTGGGCTGATGGCTCAGAGCCTGGAGCCTGTTTCCGATTCTGTGTCTCCCTCTCTCTCTGCCCCTCCCCCGTTCATGCTCTGTCTCTCTCTGTCCCAAAAATAAATAAACGTTGAAAAAAAAAATTAAAAAAAATAAAATAAAATCACATCTCTGCCCTTTGTGGAACTTAATATTCTTGTGGGAAATATAGACATTTATAGAAACTAATATTTGGGATATTCACTTTTACATTCAGTTAAGTGACTTAATTGTATAAGTGATGGGCAGAAATAAAACAAAATAATGGGAAAAGAGTGTAGCCTAAGAAGTTGGCATTTTCTGTAGAGTGGTCCAAAAAGATCTTTGGGATAAGAATTGCTTAGGATGATTATGGTGGTCTGGGCAAAAATGGTAGTCTGAAAATGCCTTTGTGAATTTGAAGAAGTGAAACAATGTCAAGAAATTATCTGGGGAATATCATTCCAGGAAGAAGAAAGAACAGGTTCAGAGGCCCTGTGACTAAAGTCTGATTGATATGTTCAAACACTGGTAAGAGGCAATAGTGCCTGGAGGGGAAGGCATGAAAGAACAAAACAGAAGCCCTATATGGGGCAGGGTTATGTAGGGCTTTGTGGGTCATTTGTGTGAATGTCGAATTTACTTTGAAATAAGATATCTTTAATGGGTCTTGAACAAAAAGTGTCATGTTCTGATACTTATAGATATAGATATAGATATAGATATAGATATAGATATAGATATAGATATAGATAGATATAGTCTTGGCTCTCAACATTTAAATCAATCATGATATTAATAATTACTTTATACCAAAAACCTTCTGATATTCATGCCAAAGTATTTTATACAATAAAATTACACACTTTGAAAGTAGAATTAATTTGACTAATTTCACAGATGAACTCAGATTTGTGAGTAAACAGAATGAATTTTTTCTCTTTAATTAGTTTCTCCTGCTTTTCAAGTTATGTGTATTTGATTGTAAATTCCACTTAGCATTATAAACATACTACTAATACTCATGGATATAGCTTCAGACTACAAATATGAAATGCCTCATATCTAGAATTATTATATTTTGAATATGAAGAAACATGGATTGTGACATGAGAAACAAAACAATTTTAATAATCTGTCATTTTTTAAGTTTTATTTTTTACCTTACATTTTGAATTGCTCACTTAGTATTCTCTTTTTCAATGTGGATATTTTCATTGTTGTTGTGGGTCATTAATTAATATGTTCTTTAAATTTTTTATCTCTCCTTAATAAGGTTTAAGTTTTAAAATTAAGGTTTTCTTTCTTAGAGAAGTTTCAGTTTTAGAAAAAAAAGTGAGTGGTAAGTACAGAGTTCTCATGCACCTCCTCTGCCCACACATAGTTTTCCCTATTACTTGTCGCTTGCATTAGTGTTATATGCTTATTACAGTTGATAAGCCAATATTGACATTATTTTAACCCAAGTCTATAGGTTACATTAGGGTACACTGTTTCTGTTGTATGTTCTAAGGGTTTTGACAAATATATAATAGCATGTATCCAATATTTCAATACGATACAGAATAGTGTCATTGCCCTGAAAGTCTCTTTTGTTCCATCTATTCATTCCTCTCTTTTTCTTTTTTCTGTCCTTTCTCTGTTCCCACAACTGGTGATCTTTTTACTGTTTCCATAATTTTGCCTTTTCCAGAATATCATAGAGTTGGAATCGTTCCATAGAGTTGGAATCACATAAGTGTGAGTCTTATCCAGTTGGCTTCTTTCACTTAGCAATATGCACTTAAGTTTCCTCCATTACTTTTCATGGCTTAAAAGCTCATTTCTTTTTTATCACTGAATAATACCCCTTTGTATGGATGGATGTACCACAGTTTATCTGTTCACCTATTGAAGGGCATTAGTGATTGCTTGCAAGTTTTGGCAGTTTTGAATAAGGCTTCTATAAACATCCATGTGCAGGGTTTTGTGTAGACATAAGTTTTCACCTCCTTTGATTAAGTACTAGGGATCACAATTGCTTGATCATATGGTAAGAATATATTTAGTTTTGTAAGAAACAACCAAACTGTCATCCATATTGGTTGTGGCATTTGCATTCCCACCAGCAGTTAAGAGAGTTCCTGTTGCTCCACATCAACACTGACTTGTTAGTGTTTTAAATTAGCCATTCTAACAGTTGTCTGGTGGTCTCTCATTGTTGTTTTAACAAGCAATAATCCAATGCATATTATTCACCATACTTTTGAAAGATTAATGCACACATTGTTCTATAATTTAGTGATATAGAACTTCACCAGAATGTCGCTACTCATTTTGGTGGGGACAAGAATATCAAGAAACAAGTAAATAACTAGTATAAGGTGATTTATATTTTCTAATATAGCTAATATATCTAAGACTTTATAACATCTGAAATAACCTAAATAATGATAAATACTATAAATAAAATAAGTCTAGGATAAGGGAAAAAATGCAAATAGATCTGTGGGTGACTCTCTGTGGGTCAAAAGAAAGGGACCATGATAGTGGTATGGGCTAGGGTGTTAGCTGGAGTTGATAAATAATGTTTATAATTTGAAAAGTTGGCTTAGTATATGGTATGAGAAAGGGATAAATCAAAAACTAATCCAAGGTTTTTGACCTGAGCAAATGGATATATGGTGTTACTGTTTACTGAGATGGGAAGGTTGAAAGCAAGATGACGTTGATGATGATGATGATGATGATGATTTTTGGCAGTATTTTAAAGTTTTGTAAAGACTAAAAATTTAGTATAAAGTCTTAAAAAGCACTCATAAATTTAATCATTCTCACTTTTCTCATTCAGTCTAAGACCTACTACTAGAGTAATAATACTAGAACACAGTTTTACTGCAGAAATTCAAATTATTTAACTGCTTGGGAAAAACAGAGGGACTAAGGAGTTTCAAACTGTTTCCTTGTCTACTATTCACATCCCTTGCCAAGAGTGGTTTAATATCCAGAGGCTTGCAAAGAGAAAAAAGAAACAGAAAAAATCCTCCAGTGTATCTGAGACATGAAGATGCAGCAACACATTTTCCTCTTTGCATTTCCAACTATTTCTTTTATGAAGCTTCATTCACACTGCTTAAAACTTGCTGTACTGTATTTAGCATAGTTATATATTTTCTGCCCACATTTAATTCTACTCTGTCTCTAATTTACATTTTAACAAGATCATTCTGGCAGTTGCTACTGAAGAATACATTGGAGTTCCAAAAGTGAATGCATAGGCTCACATTAGAGGCTGTTGGAGTGGTTGAGAGGTAAATATCAGAAAATAGTCTAATTTAATGTTGACACTGATGAGGTAGAGAATTTCAATACAGTTAGTGATCGTTTGGGTGTGGTGGTAACACAGGAAAGAATAAAGGATGACTCTAGATTTTTGACCTTGAAAAACTGAATAGGTAGATGGGAGAAAACTTTATAGACACATTAAATTTAAAGAATCTCTACAAAATGGAATTTATCACTCATTTGGCATTTCACATTTCAAAGGACACAGTGAAAGGGCATTTGAAAGAAAACAACAACTATCTTGAATCTTGGTTGGCTTTAAAAATATTTTTCATGGATTATTTCTTTTTATTTTCATTTATTTCTTTAAATGACTTTTGCTAATAGAAATAAACATATTTCATAGGTATCTATATTATTTGTATGTTCATAGCTTTTGAGAAAAATTGCAAGAATGAATTAATGATACATATGTTATTTCTCTTTTTGTTTATTGTTTGGTTCATAGAAAAAAATATGACCTAAAATATTATTTTCTTCTTTATCATTCCACATATAATTCCTAACTGCATGCCATTTTCTGAATGAATATTACTTTTAATCAGTTTTGCTATGAAAAATGCTATATTTAAAAACATACTTTTAAATTAAGAATATATATAAGCACACATATATATTCATATATATATAAATTTAGAGCATTCCAACTAACCATGTGGAACAAATATATCCTACAATCTGTATACCATTTCAATTTTATATATCATCCTGTTATATTATTTTTTTAAAATTTTTATGCTTTTTTTAAATTTTATTTTTGAGAGGGAGACAGAATGTGAGTGGGGGAGGGGCAGAGAGAGAGGGAGAAAGAATCTGAAGCAGGCTTCAGGCTCTGAACTGTCAGCACAGAGCCCCACATGGGGCTTGAACTCAGGGACTGCGAGATCCTGACCTGAGCCGAAATCAGATGTCTAACCGAATGAGCCACCCAGGTGCCCCTCATCCTGTTATATTATTAATAAGATTGTATAACTTTCTTCAAATGTATAGTTTCTGTTGGACAATTTGAAATAACTTTTGTTCCTTTGTCCTCCCTGAAAAAAGAGACCAGGAAAAGAGATAAACCTAATGGCGAATTTATTTAGAATCCTTCTGAGTATTCCCAGTAGACGTCACTATTGCAAATAGGCCTACATTCTCTTTCGAAGATCTGGCCCTACCTAAAGATCTGCTCAGAACTGGAACTCTCCATATGTTTATTTTATTTATTTACTTATGCATTTGTGTATTTATCTATGAGTCTATCTTGGTATTCTTGAAGTCATTTCACTTAAGTGGTTGTCCAGTGTAACTATACACATGGTTATCTTTGGCTCCCTTATTCGGAGAATGTTGATGGAATGGTTTTGCTGTATATGGACAAAACTCCCCCTCAGAGATTTAAATGTGAAATGTCTATAAGTCACTATTAAAAACTGTCTAATGCCTTTTTATATTCTGTGCAATAAATGCACATACTTTGTACGTAAAACTTTTTATAGCAGCATTTCCAGTGGTGAAAAGACTGGAAACGACTTCTTTGGAATCTTGTGACTTAATTTTCACATAACTGTGACTTTATTGTTACCATTTAAATTACTAAGACATAATGTGTAGTTCAACACATTTCGACTTTGTTTTTTCCCCATAAGAAATAAACTTAGTAGCTTTATTTTCCATCAATTGCATTAAATATAATTAGCCTTAAATAATATAATTACCAAGACTTCTTTTCAATCAGACCTTTATAAACTTGTACCAAAAAGTGATTGTGATTCTGTGTACAATATCTAAAGTGTCATTATGACCTAAAAGCTTTGTGCCTTTTATGTACTTTAGCCTGAAATGTTTGCTGCTACTCTTACATTTTGCAATTACAGTGAAGTGAGGCAGAAAATAGCAGCTCAAAAAATGTATTCAAGTAATGAAGTTTGAACCATTAGTTTCAAGGCTGTTGTTATTTTAGTAAATATTTAATCTTCCTAGCAGCATGGGTTCCTAATTGATCTTTAAGTATTATTGTTCCTGGACATTTCTAATCGACTTGTAATTGCTATATTAAAGCAGTTAGCAAATAAAGTGTAATGGATGGTGGAGACTTTTACAGTACACTAAATCAACAGAATATCATAAAATTTACAATTCATTTTTGTCATTGAACTTTGAAATGGACTACACTAATAATCACATGTATGCTCATCTCTCTTATTTTTAAGTGTTCTACCAATCTAAAGAAAAGTATAGATAATATATTCCATTTATGTCAAATTAAAAGTCACATGTCTAGTAAATTTTAAGATGATTTAAAATCTCTTCAGAATAGTTCTTTATCTATTTCTTTGTGAGAACAGGTGAACCACTTCCATTAATTTATGAGGAATTTATTGAGCATCTACATATTTTGCAAGGTACTGTAAACTAGAGAAATACAACACGAAGACTTCCACTCATTGCGAGTAATAGTTACATAGACACATGGAGGCAAGTCTTACTTCTCACATGAGATCCATTTCTACCTTTTCTTACATACTTTAGTGTTTAAGATTTTTCACCATTTGTTACTCTCCACTGTATGCAGTTGTTATAGTTACTAACACTCTGAAAATGTGATACAATTTTCCAGAGAGTTTCTAACTATTACAGTATATAGGATTTTTTATTTGGCTTATCCTGGATACAGTCTTTCATGGACATTTTTTTTTCTTTCATAGATAAGCACATTATGGACTTAGTCAATTATAGCAATACCTCGGTCTTTTTTTATGCAATTGACAGAAAGGAAGTGTTTTGTTTTCTTTTTCCTAGGGTTATAATTTGTAGGGATAGAGTGACTGGAACCTAGTTTGACACCACATATAAAAGATCACTCGAGAACAAACATAACATAGAAGGAAAAAGACCTGAGGGCAAAACTAGAGAGACAAATACCTGGTGATTTGGTTTGTGCTCTTGTATTCAGCTCTACCTGAAGATTATAAAGTACTGTACTTCCCAGTTTTATGAGTGAGTCTGTGTGTTTGCTGATTTTTTAAAGACAATTTTTTTTAGATTTTTGGTCACCTAAAATAGATGATTTAATCGTATAAATAAATTAATAATGGTGCTAGGTTGTTGGCAGTGACTTGCAGTTTTCTAAAGTACATTGTGTTGGGGGTAGGAGGGCAGGGGATTTTGTTTTCTTAGTTAGAAAGTCAGAAATCCTAATCAAACAATAGCAAAGTACGTGGCTTTTGAAAATTTTGTTCTTTCCTGTTGCTTAGATCATTAATTATTAATGCTAAAGGCTGTGATGATATCAGATAAAATATCAGGGGAATCAGCAAGAACCTGTAGAAAAGCGACAAATGATTGCCCTGGCAGATTTGAAATTAGAGACGGATTCTGCCCTTATAGAAAAGACAATATGCCTGAAGTTCGTGAGCCAAGATGTTTGAGAGAGGTTCATGTACCTTGGAGGGTTTGAAAAGTGTAATTCTTTTTCTAAAATTCAAGTTGATAAAGGAAAGGTAAGGGAGCTAAAAACAATAGGCAATGTGACTCAGACCAATTTTAGGTGTTTGCTCGGCTACTGCAAAGCTCCGTTATAAAGAGTAAGCCACCAGTCTTTTTTCTGTGTCTATGAATTTGCTTTTTTTAGATTTTACATGTAAGTGATTTGATTTGATGTATTTGATGTATTTGATGACATGGATGAAGGGGGTCAAAAGGAACGAACTTTCAGTTATAAGATAAACAAGTTTTGGGGATGTTTGTGCAGCATGGTGACTACAGTTAGCAGTACTGTACTGTGTATTTCAAAGTAGCCAGTAGGTCTTAACAGCTCTGTTCATAAAAAAATAACTATGTGAGCTTATGGATGTTAACTAAACTTATTGTGATAATCATTCACAATATATACATATGTCAAAACATCATGTTATACATTTTAAAATATTACAATGTTATATGTCAATTATCTAATGGAACTGGAAAAAAAAAAGAGTAAATCATTAGGATGTAGCTTGGAAGAAGAGGAAGACTGTCCATTTTTTTTTTAATGAAATGGCCAAAATTGACAGTGGCCAAGGTAGCAGTCACTTAGCTTCAGGCAAGGAAAGTGAGTAGCACATTGATATCTATTATTTAAGGACAAAAATCCTAAAGACAGATCTTATTTAAAGATCTAACAACACATGGATGGGGGAAAAAAATGAGAATTGACAAAATGTCTACTGAAGTATTTCAGGGGGTCACATGGTGTCAAAGGTAGGCTGGTATGATGAGTGGCTGTGTTGAAAATAAGGCAATGCAGAGAAGAGGAGAGAGAGAGAGAGAATGAGAGAGAAAGAGTGCTGATGTTTTCGTCAAGCCCTGGTGGACAGCTTTGCTCTGCTTTCCAAACTGGAAACACATGAACCCAGCCTCTCCCCCCACACTGCACACCATGCTGCCTCGGTTGATAACATTTGACACACACACAAAAACATTTCATAGATGCTTTTCCTGTCAGCTCTCTAAATATTTATCTTATTTATTTATTTTTGTCATCAGGATTTCCATCCTTGAATAGTTGAAAATTAGAGGAACATTTAATGTCTAATCACGGATGAATGATAGAAATTCAAAGATTGACATTGAGCCTCGAAGGAAGGTGCATATTTTAGAGATTTGTTTCATTGTTTCTTGAAGTAAAAGAGGTCCAAGTGTAAATACATATCTCTAATATCAATAGTACTTCTACTTAAATTAACCTTTTTTCGTTTTTTGTTTTTTGTTTTGGTATATGAGTTCTATTTTCCCAAGATAATTCTGTTATGTTTAAGTGTTTAAAATGACTCCTCCATTACTTTATTTGGCTTTTCACATATTTCATAAATTCTAAAAACATGTTAGTATGTTTTGAACTGTCGCATTGCATTGTTAAGTTTTTTTTTTTTTAATTTTTTTTTTCAACGTTTATTTATTTTTGGGACAGAGAGAGACAGAGCATGAACGGGGGAGGAGCAGAGAGACAGGGAGACACAGAATCGGAAACAGGCTCCAGGCTCTGAGCCATCAGCCCAGAGCCTGACGCGGGGCTCGAACTCCCGGACCGCGAGATCGTGACCTGGCTGAAGTCGGACGCTTAACCGACTGCGCCACCCAGGCGCCCCGCATTGTTAAGTTTTTTAATGTCATTACTGAAGAATTAATTATCTTTTACTTTGACATAACTCACAATTGTAGTAATACTTATAATGCATATGACTCATACTATGTCAGAAAAATATTTTACTGTTTGATTTTCTTTGTAATCAAACTTTGTAACTTTAATATAAATAGGTAAAGGGCTTGTAAAAAGATTGAATTATTCTCTTTATTAAGTATCACTTTTGTTCTTAACCCTGAATGATAATTTTTATTGATTTTACTTGCATTAATAATTGTGAGCAAATCATGTGATTAAAACTATTGGTATTCATTTTAAAAGTATAGACAATTAGAAAAGAGTTAATGGTTGTTTTTTAATTTCATTTGAGGTCACTGAATATTTGAATTTGATTGTATCCCACTATTTTTTTTTCTTTGAAACTGTGAATAGTAGTTAATTGCTAATGACCTCTTCATTTTTGTCATACAAAAATAGATAATCAGAAGTTTCTGGAAACATGACAGAATATTATTTGAATAAAAAATTATTCCTTGTGATACATTAACTAATTCAGCAGATTTTACTAAACTTAAACTGAGACTCATATTACCAGGTTAGATTCAATATTATATTACAACTAAAGTAGTTTATTTATGTTCAATTTAGGGAAGCTCTGCATACCATAAATCTGAAATGATGAGATGGTTATACCCATTGACTGCTGGAGTCAAGACAAATCTAGTTTTCATTGAAATTGCTTATTAAATCTGGTCAATTTCTAAGAGGTAATTTATTTCCTCATTATACTGGTGATGAGAGTAGTAGCTACAGAACTGTTTAATTATGAAAAAAAATACATGCTGAATAACTGACTAATTAAAGTCACTAAACTTCTTGATGTTTTTCCTAATTAAGCCTGAGGGAAATAGAGGGGGTATTTCCAATTACCATAAACCATGTAAATACACTGATTGCTGCAATTTGAAGTTTGTCTTTACATTTAAGGATTTAGAAGTCATGGTGCATCCAGAAATAATCTGATCTGATCCTTTATTTTTATAGAAATAAATAAACTATTAAGTTTATCTCTAAAATATGTGATTTTGAATAGACAAAAAGTTAAAAGACAAAGGAAAGGATGGTTTTTGACTATAAGACCCATGACATCAGAGACAATATAATACGACTCTTAAATTGACAATAACATAAGGTATGGTAACAATTTTTTTTTTCATTGTTACATAGAGAAGGAAATACAAATTTGATCCTTGAAATAATGAGGATAGTGGAAAGTTTCCAAAGTAAGAGTAAAACAAAAATCATGTTCTTGGTAAGAACTTACATTAATTATTTTCTTTTTTTATCTTTCAAAATATTTTTATGAAATTCATTTTGTTTGTTTTTTTTTATTACGAAATTTATTGTCAAATTCGTTTCCATACAACACCCACTGCTCATCCCAACAGGTGCCCTCAATACCCATCACACACCCACCCCTCCCTCCCACCCCCCATCAACCCTCAGTTTGTTCGCAGTTTTTAGGACTCTCTTATGTTTTGTCTCCCTCCCTCTCTAACCATTTTTTTCCTTCCCCTCGCCCATGGTCTTCTGCTGAGTTTCTCAGGATCCACATAGGAGTGAAAACATATGGAGTCTGTCCTTCTCTGTATGACTTATTTCACTTAGCATAACACTCTCCAGTTCCATCCATGTTGCTACAAAAGGCCATATTTCATTCTTTCTCATTGCCACGTAGTATTCCATTGTGTATATGAACCAAAATTTCTTTATCCATTCATCAGTTGATGGACATTTAGGCTGTTTCCATAATTTAGCTATTGTTGAGAGTGCTGCTATAAACATTGGGGTACACGTGCCCCTATGCATCAGTACTCCTGTATCCCTTGGGTAAATTCCTAGCAGTGCTACTGCTGGGTCATAGGGTAGCTCTATTTTTAATTTTTTGAGGACCCTCCACACTGTTTTCCAGAGCGGCTACACCAGTTTGCATTCCTACCAACAGTGCAAGAGGGTTCCCGTTTCTCCACATCCTCTCCAGCATCTATAGTCTCCTGTTTTGTTCACTTTAGCCACTCTGACTGGCGTGAGGTGATATCTGAGTGTGGTTTTGATTTGTATTTCCCTGATGAGAAGCGACGTTGAGCATCTTTTCACGTGCCTGTTGGCCATCTGGATGTCTTCTTTAGAAAAGTGTCTATTCATGTTTTCTGCCCATTTCTTCACTGGATTATTTGTTTTTCAGGTGTGGAGTTTGGTGAGCTCTTTATAGATTTGGGGTACTAGCCCTTTGTCTGATATGTCATTTGCAAATATCTTTTCCCATTCTGTTAGTTGCCTTTTAGTTTTGTTGACTGTTTCCTTTGCTGTGCAGAAGCTTTTTATCTTCATGAGGTCCCAATAGTTCATTTTTGCTTTTAATTCCCTTGCCTTTGGGGATGTGTCAAGTAAGAATTTGCTGCGGCTGAGGTCAGAGAGGTTTTTCCCTGCTGTGTCCTCTAGGGTTTTGATGGTTTCCTGTCTCACATTTAGGTCCTTTATCCATTTTGAGTTTGTTTTTGTGAATGGTGTAAGAAAGTGGTCTAGTTTCATCCTTCTGCCTGTTGCTATCCAGTTCTCCCAGCACCATTTGTTAAAGAGACTGTCTTTTTTCCATTGGATGTTCTTTCCTGCTTTGTTAAAGATGAGTTGGCCATACGTTTGTGGGTCTAGTTCTGGGGTTTCTATTCTATTCCATTGGTCCATGTGTCTGTTTTTGTGCCAATACCATGCTGTCTTGATAATTACAGCTTTGTAGTAGAGGCTAAAGTCTGGGATTGTGATGCTTCCTGCTTTGGTCTTCTTCAAAATTACTTTGGCTATTCAGGGCCTTTTGTGGTTCCATATGAATTTTAGGATTGCTTGTTCTAGTTTCGAGAAGAATGCTGGTGCAATTTTGATTGGGATTGCATTGAATGTGTAGATAGCTTTGGGTAGTATTGACATTTTAACAATATTAATCTTCCAATCCATGAACACGGAATGTTTTTCCATTTCTTTGTATCTTCTTCAATTTCCTTCATAAGCTTCCTATAGTTTTCAGCATACAGATCTTTTACATCTTTGGTCAGGTTTATTCCTAGATATTTATGATTCTTGGTGCAATTGTGAATGGGATCAGTTTCTTTATTTGTCTTTCTGTTGCTTCATTATTAGTGTAAAATAATGCAACTGATTTCTGTACATGGATTTTGTATCCTGCGACTTTGGTGGATTCATGTATCTTTTCCAGCAGACTCTTGGTGGTGGAGTCTGTTGGATTTTCCATGTATAATATCATGTCATCTGCAAAAAGTGAAAGCTTAACTTCATCTTTGCCAATTTTGATGCCTTTGATTTCCTTTTGTTGTCTGATTGCTGATGCTAGAACCTCCAACACTATGTTAAACAACAGCGGTGAGAGTGGGCATCCCTGTCGTGTTCCTGATCTCAGGGAGAAAGCTCTCAGTTTTTTCCCATTGAGGATCATATTATCTGTGGGCTTTTCATAGATGGCTTTTATGATGTTTAATTATGTTCCTTCTATCCTGACTTACTCAAGGGTTTTTATTAAGAAAGGATGCTGAATTTTGTCAAATGCTTTTTTCTGCGATTGACAGGATCATATGGTTCTTATATTTTATTTTATTAATGTGATGTATCACATTGATTGATTTGCGAATGTTGAGCCAGCCCTGCAGCCCAGGAATGAATCCCACTTGATCATGGTGAATAATTCTTTTTATATGCTGTTGAATTCGATTTGCTAGTATCTTATTGAGAATTTTTGCATCCATATTCATCAGGGATATTGGCCTATAGTTCTCTTTTTTTTTTTTTTTTTTCTGGGTCTCTGTTTGGTTTAGGAATCAAAGTAATGCTGGCTTCATAGAATGAGTCTGGAAGTTTTCCTTCCCTTTCTATTTTATGGAATAGCTTGAGAAAGATAGGTATTATCTCTGCTTTAAACGTCTGGTAGAATCCCCCTGGGGAGCCATCTCGTCCTGGACTCTTATTTGTTGGGAGATTTTTCTTCCCAAAAGATTCAATTTCTTGAAAAATTTAGAAGATTTTTTCAAGAAAAAATTCTTGAAAAAAAAGAAGATTCAATTTCTTCGCTGGTTATGGGTCTGTTCAAGCTTTCTATTTCTTCCTGTTTGAGTTTTGGAAGTGTATGGGTGTTTAGGAATTTGTCTATTTTTTCCAGTTGTCCAGTTTGTTGTCATATAATTTTTCATAGTATTCCCTGATAATTGCTTGTATCTCTGAGGGGTTGATTGTAATAACTCCATTTTCATTCATGATTTTATCTGTTTGGGTCATCTCCCTTTTCTTTTTGAGAAGCCTGGCTACAGGTGTATCAATTTTGTTTATTTTTTCAAAAAACCAACTCTGGTTTCATTGATCTGCTCTACAGTTATTTTAGATTCTATATTGTTTATTTCTGCTCTGATCGTTATTATTTCTCTTCTGCTGCTGCATTTGGGGTGTCTTTGCTGTTCTGCTTCTATTTCCTTTAGGTGTACTGTTAGATTTTGTATTTGGGATGATTCTTGTTTCTTGATATAGGCCTGGATTGCAATGTATTTTCCTCTCAGGACTGCCTTCGCTGCATCCCAAAGCATTTGGATTGCTGTATTTTCATTTTTCTTTGTTTTCATATACTTCTAAATTTCTTCTCTAATTGCCTGGTTGACCCATTCATTCTTTAGTAGGGTGTTCTTTAACCTCCATGCTTTTGGAGGTTTTCCAGACTTTTTCTTGTGGTTGATTTCAAGCTTCATCGCATTGTGGTCTGAAAGTATGCATGGTATGACCTCAATTCTTGTATACTTAGCAAGGGCTGTTTTGTGACCCAGTATGTGATCTATCTTAGAGAAGGTTCCATGTGCACTCGAGAAGAAAGTATATTTTGTTGCTTTGGGATGCAGAGTTCTAAATATATCTGTCAAGTCCATCTGATCCAGTGTATCTTTCAGCACCCTTGTTTCTTTATTGATCCTATGTTGAGATTTTCTATCCAATATTGTGAGTGGAGTATTAAAGTCCTCTGAAATTACCACATTCTTATCAATAAGGTTGCTTATGTTTGTGATTAATTGTTTTATATATTTGGGGGCTCCCGTATTCGCCGCATAGACTTTTATAATTGTTAGCTCTTCCTGATGGATAGACCCTGTGATTATTATATAATGCCCTTCTTCATCTCTTGCTACAGCCTTTAATTTGAAGTCTAGTTTGTCTGATATAAGTATGGCTACTCCAGCTTTCTTTTGACTTCCAGTAGAATGATAGATAGTTCTCTGTCCCCTCACTCTCAATCTGAAGGTGTCCTCAGGTCTAAAATGAGTCTCTTGTAGACAGCAAATAGATGGGTCTTCTTTTTTTTTTTTATCCATTCTGATACCCTATGTCTTTTGGTTGGCACATTTGGTCCATTTATATTCAATGTTATTATTGAAAGATATGGGTTTAGAGTCATTGTGATGTCTGTAGGTTTCACGCTTTCAGCGATGTCTCTGGTACTTTGTCTCACAGGATCCCCCTTAGGATCTCTTGTAGGGCTGGTTTAGTGGTGATGAATTCCTTCAGTTTTTGTTTGTTTGGGAAGACCTTTATCTCTCCTTCTATTCTAAATGACAGACTTGCTGGATAAAGGATTCTCGTCTGCATATTTTTTCTGTTCATCACATTGAAGATTTCCTGCCATTGCTTTCTGGCCTGCCAAATTTCAGTAGAGACATCACTCACAAGTCTTATAGGTCTCCCTTTATATGTTAGAGCGTGTTTATCCCTAGCTGCTTTCAGAATTCTCTCTTTATCCTTGTATTTTGCCAGTTTCACTATGATATGTTGTGCAAAAGATCGATTCAAGTTATGTCTGAAGGGAGTTCTCTGTGCCTCTTGGATTTCAGTGCCGTTTTCCTTCCCCAGATCAGGGAAGTTCTCAGCTATTATTTCTTCAAGTACGCCTTCAGCACCTTTCCCTCTCTCTTTCTCCTCTGGAATCCCAATTATGCGTACATATTTCGCTTAATTATGTCACTTAGTTCTCTGAGTCTCCCCTCATACTCCTGGATTTTTTTTATCTCTCTTTTTCTCAGCTTCTTCTTTTTCCATAATTTTATCTTCTAATTCACCTATTCTTTCCTCTGCCTCTTCAATCCGAGCTGTGGTCGCCTCCATTTTATTTTGCAGCTCATTTATAGCATTTTTTAGCTCCTCCTGACTATTCCTTAGTCCCTTGATCCTCTGTAGGAATAGATTCTCTGCTGTTCTCTATACTTTTTTCAAGCCCAGTGATTAATTTTATGACTATTATTTTAAATTCATTTTCTCTCATATTGCTTAAATCGTTTTTGATCAGTCTGTTAGCTGTCGTTACTTCCTGGAGTTTCTTTTGAGGAGAATTCTTCCGTCTTGTCATTTTGGATAGTCCATGGAGTGGTGCGGAACTGCGGGGCACTTCTGTGCTGTCTGGAGTAACTTGCGTTGGTGGGCGGGCTGCAGTCAGACCTGATGTCTGCCCCCAGCCCACTGCTGGGGCCACAGTCAGACTGGTGTGTACCTTATCTTCCCCTCTCCCAGGGGTAGGACACAACTCTGGAGTGGTGTGGCCTCTTCTGGGCTACTTGCACACTGCCAGTCTTGTGGTAGTGCTTCAGTGGGATCTGGCATATTAGCCGGGTGGATCTGCAAGGTGCACAGGGGCAGGAGGGCAGGCTCAGCTCGCTTTGCCTTTGGTGGTCTGCTTCGGGAGGGGCCCTGCAACACTGGGAGGGAGGCAGACCCGTCAGAGGGATGGATCGCAGAAGCACAACGTTGGGTGTTTCCGTGGTGCAAGCAAGTTCCCTGACGGGAACTGGTTTCCTTTGGGATTTTGGCTGGGGGTGGGTGAGGGAGAAAGCGCTTCCCAGCGCCTTTGTTCCCCACCAAGCTGAGCTCTGTCCTCCGGGGTTCAGTAACTCTCCCTACCTCTCTCCGAGCACAACTGTTGGCTTATAACATTCCAGATGTTAAGTCCCACTGGCTGTCAGAACACACTCCTTCCGGCCCCTCCGCTTTTGCAAGCCAGACTCAGGGGCTCTGCCTTGCCTGGTGGGCTGGCTGCCCCTCCACCGCTCTGGCTCCCCTGCCAGTCATGTAGCGTTCACCACCTCTCTGCCTTTCCTACCCTCTTCCGTGGGCCTCTCCTCTATGCTTGGCTCTGGAGAGTCCATTCTGCTAGTCTTCTGGTGGTTATCAGGGTAAATTAGGCAGATGTGGGTGGAATGTAAGCAATCAGCAGGACGCGGTGAACCCAGCATCCTCCTATGCTACCATCTTCTGAACTTCCTACATTAATTATTTTCAATTACAGTTAATTAAAAAGAGATAGGTGGTGGGCCATTCAGTTGGGAAATTTTAATTTTTAAAAATTTTAAAGTATGAATGAACATTTTCTTTAGTGAAAAAAATTCTTGGTGGAAATATGTAAGATTAAATTTTAAATATTTTAATTGATGATTGGTAAATACATATTTATACAGGCATACCTATTTTATTACTTTGCTTTATTGCACTTCACAGATGCTGCATTTTTTTACGAATTGAAAGTTTATGGTAATCCTGCATCTAGCAACTCTGTCACCACCATTTTTCCAACAGCATTTACTCACTTTGTGTCTCTGTGTTACATTTTAGTATTCTTTCAACATTTCACATGTTTTCATTATTGTTTGTTATGGTGATCTGTGATCAGTGATCTTTGATGTTACCATTGCAGTTGTTTTAGGACACCATAAGCTATGCCCATATAAGACAGTGAACTAACTGGAAGGCAAAAAAAAAAAAAAAAAAGCAAAATAGGCCAAAAGTTAGGCCTCTTGAGCCAAACAGCCACATCTTGAATGCAAAGGAAAAGTTCTTGAAGGAAATTAAAAGAGCTACTTCAGTGAGCACATAAGTGATAAAAACAAGACAGTCTTACTGTTGAGATGGGGGAAGTTTTAGTGATCTGAATTGAATTTCATACCAGTCATATAATCCCCTTAAACCAAAGTGGATTCACAGCAAGGCCTTAACTGACATCAATCCAATGAAGGCTGAAAGAGATGAGAAAACTACAGAGGATAAGTCTGAAGCTAGCAGACTTAGCTAGCTTAGATTGGCTCATGAGAGAAAAAAAAAATCTCTATTACATAAAAGTGTAAGGTGAAGCAGAAAGTACTGGTGTAGAATCTGCAGAAAGTTATCCAGAAAATCTAGCTAAGATAATTAATGAAGGCGCCTACACTAAACAACTGATTTCAAAGTAGATGAAAGAGCCTTATATTGGAAAAATGCCATCTAGGACTTTCATAGCTAGAGAGGAAAAGTCAATACCTGGCTTCAAAGCTTCAAATGGAAGACTTGCTTTTATTAAAGGCTAATGCACCAGGCAACTTTAAGTTGAAGCCAATGTTCATTTACCATTCTGAAAACCCTGGGGCCCTTTAGAATTACGCTAAATCTATTCTGTGCTCTATAAATGGAACAACAAAGCGTGGATGACAGCATATCTGGTTAAGACATGGTTTACTTAATATTTTAGGCCTGCTGTCAAAACCAACTGCTCAGAAAAAAAGATTGTTTTCAAGTGTGACTGCCCATTGACAATGCACCTGGTCACCCAAGGTGTAATGGAGATGTATAGTGAGATCAGTGGTGTTTTCCTGCCTGCTACCACAGCATCCGTTCTGTGACCCATAGACCAAGGAGTCATTTCAACTTTTTTTTAAATTTTATTTTTTTAAATT
The DNA here is from genome assembly GCF_022079265.1 of Lynx rufus. Taxonomy (NCBI): domain Eukaryota; kingdom Metazoa; phylum Chordata; class Mammalia; order Carnivora; family Felidae; genus Lynx; species Lynx rufus. The sequence goes on from NW_025814829.1 coordinate 11,774,118, forward strand.
TACATCCAAATTAGTTAGCATATAGTGCAACAATGATTTCAGGAGTAGATTCCTCAGTGCCCCTTACCTATTTAGTCCATCCCCCCTCCCACAATCCCTCCAGCAACCCTCAGTTTGTTCTCTATGAGTCTCTTCTGTTTTGTTCCCCTCCCTGTTTTTATATTATTTTTGTTTCCCTTCCCTTATGTTCATCTGTTTTGTCTCTTAAAGTCCTTATAATCAGTGAAGTCATATGATTTTTGTCTTTCTCTGACTAATTTCACTTAGCATAATACCCTCCAGTTCCATCCACGTAGTTGCAAATGGCAAGATTTCATTCTTTTTGATTACTGAGTAATACTCCATTGTATATATATACCACTTCTTCTTTATCCATTCATCCATTGATGGACATTTGGGCTCTTTCCATACTTTGGCTGTTGTTGATAGTGCTGCTATAAACATGGGGGTGCATGTGTCCCTTCAAAACAGCACACCTGTATCCCGTGGATAAATGCCTAGTAGTGCAATTGCTGGGTTGTAGGGCAGTTCTATTTTTAGTCTATGAGGAACCTCCATACTGTTTTCCAGAGTGGCTGCACCAGCTTGCATTCCCACCAACAATGCAAAAGAGATCTTCTTTCTCCACATCCTTGCCAACATCTGTTGTTGCCTGAGTTGTTAATGTTAGCCATTCTGACAGGTGTAAGGTGGTATCTCATTGTGGTTTTGATTTGTATTTCCCTGATGATGAGTGATGTTGAGCATTTTTTCATGTGTCGGTTGGCCATCTGGATGTCTTCTTTGGAGAAGTGTCTATTCATGTCTTTTGCCCATTTCTTCACTGGATTATTTGTTTTTGGGGTGTTGAGTTTGAGAAGTTCCTTATAGATTTTGGATACTAACCCTTTACCTGATATGTCATTTGCAAATATCTTCTCTCATTCTGTCGGTTGCCTTTTAGTTTTTCTGGTTGTTTCCTTCACTGTGCAGGAACTTTTTATTTTGATGAGAGTCCTTTAAACTTTTAAGTTTTATTTTTAAGAAATACATTTGATGAGACTATAGCTATCATATAAAGTGATATCTCTGATAGATCTTGGCAAAGTGAATTGAAAACTTTCTTCAAAAGAGTCACCATATTAGATGCTACTAAAAACATTCATGATTCATGGAAAGAAGTCAAAATATCAACATTATCAGCAATTGGAAAGAAGATTCCAACCATCATGGATGACTTGGAGGGATTCAAGACTCCAGTAGAAAAAGAAATTGCAGATGTGGTGGAAATAGCAAGAGGGCTAGAATTAGAAGTGGATCCTGAATATGTGACTGAATTGCTACCAACTCATGATTAGTATTTTAACACATGAAGAATTCTTTTTAGAGATCAGCAAAGAAGTTATTTTTTGAGATGCAATCTTCTCCTAGTAAAGATGCTGTAAAGCTTTTTGAAATGTCAAGAAAGGATTTAGAATATTGCATTAACTTCGTTGATAGATAAGTGGCATGTTTCAAGAAGATGGACTCCAATTTTGAAAGAAGTTCTACTGTCAACAAACAAACAACATTGCATGCTATAGAGAAATAGTCCATGAAAGGGAGAGTCAATCAGTAAGACAAACTTTATTGTTGATTTTAAGAAATAGCCACAGCCACCCCCATCTTCAGCAACCACTACTCTGATCAGGCTGTAGCTGTTGATATGGAGGGAAGACAAGACCTTCCACCAGCAAAAAGATTATGACTCACTGAAAGCTTAGATGATGGTTAGCACTGTTTAGCAATAAAATATGTAATTAAGGTAGTACATTTTTTGAGACATAATGGTATTGCTCACTTATAATATAGACTACTTATTGTATAAACATAACTTTTATTTGCACTGGAAAACTAAAAACTTCTTTTGACTTATTTTGTTTCAGTATTCTCTTTATTGCTCAGAGATATTAGCTAAATCTGTTACTGTGGAGAATTCATTGTAAAATAGTAAATCTTATTGAGAACAATTAGAAGACAATTGGATTATTCTTATCAGGAGAAGTTAGACTGAACAAGGTTTGAAATCAAACTGACCAGACTTTCAGTTTAAGAATTTGCTACTCATATCAATTTGACCTACTTAAATAGAAAAAAAAATAAATAAAAGATTAGGTTCATAACATATTATTTCTACTAGTGGAAAGGCAATAATAGCTAAAATATAAATAAATTTGATATCATAATATGTGGCTTGTTTAAAAATGACCAATAATGTTTTTCACTTAGGCAATACTATAAATGTAATGAAATGCAGAAGAGATTTGTACCTGAACATTGTTAGTTTTTTTCTACTACATTTGTATAAAAGAATAAATATTTCCCCTACTAAATTTCATTCTATCTTTTGTGTGCTTATTTCTCCTTTATTATAGAATATTTCTTGGTATGTAAACTAATATTTAATGAAAATAACTCATGGGATAAGTGAAAATGAAATTAAAATAATTTTGTTGACGTGATAATCCTATTAATATATTCTGGAATATTTTTCTCATCATTTTCATCCATTTGAAAATATCTATTGATTGTTCCCAGTCACTAGGGATTATAATAGGACCAAAATTGTGATTAAAATCATCAAACAAACAAGAAAAAAAAGTGTTACTCTGTTGGCAGAGTTCACCAATAAGATAAAAGAAGTAAACCAGCTGTGTTGAAGCAGATTGTACCCATTGATTATTCAATTAGATCTAATCATAAACACAACTCTTGTCTCAAATGTAAGTAATTTGTTCGTTAACATTTTTTATTGAAGAAGATGGTATTAAGGATTAATTACATCACTGACATTCACAATTGTTTTTTGCTGTCAAAATATTTAAACAGGAAGAGACCTTGGTAAATTTTACCTCAATGAAGTACTAGGGATTTACAAAGCATGTTTAATAAACACTGTTTAACAAATGGAGTCCACAGACTACTAATCTGATCTTGTGATTGAAAAGGGATCCCTAAGGCAATTTGCAATGTCCAGAGTAAAGAGAAAATGGGAACTAAAACATTGTTTTCACATTTTACAAGTCTAAAATGCATGAATAGTCAATATTTCCACTCATTCAATTTCATTTATAGAAATCACTAGAGGTCTAGAGATTGTGTGTGTGCTACACGACTATGTTGACCATTTTTGTATTGCTTGTATAAGTCAACACAATGCATTTTGTCTCCACTTATCATTTTATCACCTCATTAACATGCTGTTATTATTGCTTGTTAAAATTTTCCCTTTGTTAATATTATCATCATAAATCAGAGCTCCAATTCATAAAAATAAATCAAAGGCTCAGAAATGGCTTATTGAAGTATCATAGCAGTGATAAATATAAAAACAATAATATAATGTAGAATTTAATTGTAAATGTATAATAATGAAGAGAACCTAAGGGTAAATTTAAATTTATTTTACCCTCACCTTTGCTTTCTGAGAGCTCTGAGATATCACCTCTATTTTATTGCCCCTCACACAGTGCTCCAAGCCCTTGGCAGTCCCTACATTCAGAACATGTTCATTCACTTTCTTGACTCACTTTGGCTATGGAAACTAGAGACATATGGCATATTGAGGAAGCAGAGAACTTAAAAGTGACTGTAGATCTTAACATGACCTAACTAACATATCCAGTACCCTTTAAAACCTGGGGCAGTATTGATAACTACTATCAAATATTATATATTATATTAATATATTGAATCATAATGTATTTATAGCTAAATATTAAATATTACTATTTAAGAATAATAATTATGACTACTAACCTATTATTCAGACACTGCTTGACAAAGGGCCCCTTATTCCTACTTCTAGCACCTGGAACACACCCATTTTATCCAGAGGTGAGGGAACCAACACAAAGTATTATCAATTCATCCAAGATTTGCAGGTCATAAATAAAACTGTGAAACCAGATTCCTTTGTTCCCAAACCCCAATACTTGATCTTCATGTTCATACTTCCAATGCCACTCATTTTGCCATTGTTGAGTTATACTCTGATTTCTTCAGCGTACACCTTCACCCTAACTCCCAATACTCCTCCTTTGCATGGAAAATCAACAATATACCTAGATAGTCATGCCACAAGGATTTACAGGAAGAACCAACTTATTTTTCTGAGACATTTGTCTTGCAGTTCAACTCTTATGTAACATGTATATGACTTCTTTCTTTGTTCTACAACATTTACTAATTCTTTGCAAGGTACCCAATATTAAAAACTTTGGCTCTGTATGGACATAAGATATCAAGAGATAAAATCATCTCATCATTTAGAATAATAGAGCTAATGGGCTATTAAAGATTGCTAAACTGATGAAAAGACTTAATCTTTACTGGCCTGAGATTTTACTCTTAGCCCAGATTTTACTCTTAGCCCAGATTTTGCTCTTCACTCTTTTTCTGCTGGGTCACACTAATGTCTGCATATAAAATAGTAACTGGCTGATCTGTGAAAATTCTCTATTCTTCCTGAGCTCTTGAAGATTCTAACATGATCAATCAAGACCTTGTAAAATACTTCAAGGAACTTATTAATTATATTCACACTTCTCATCAATGAATTGAGGCTGCTTTCCTCTAGTTTTCCAATGAATATCACTGTACAACCTATATACTCAAAACTTACTTTTCTGGAGAGGATATCATCAGAAGACCAATATTCAACCCTGTTTAAAAGACCCTTATTTCATCTTTCTTACCACTAGCATTGCTACCAAACTTAAGGAGGGCCAAACTGGATGCATGTCTCTTCACCAGAAGGGTACAGAAGCTACTCTGAGTGGTAGTCACTCCAGTTGGAGACCTTAATCATGACTCTGTCCAGATCCATCAGAAGAAGATGGCACCCACAGGTAGATTGCTTTCTCAAATACTTTGGACCATGCTGATGACAATACAAGTTGGTTTGCTTTCCTGCCAAGACTTTGGAAAAGGCCATGTAGGATTCCTTTATTTCCTATCTTCACCATTTTTATTGTCCTTCTTTGTTATATACTCCTTCTCTGTCTCCTCCAGCATAATCCTTACTATCCACATGATTGCCTACCCCCACTGCAACTACAGCGTCAATAATGAGTCTTTGTATTATCTCTTTTCTCACCTTATACAACCTGTTCTCCCATTCTTTCACTCAACTTATAGCACACCTCACAACCCTATTTCTGACTTCTGGTTATGTACTCATTTTCCTTTAGAAGCCTCCAGCTTCCTCCAAATTCCTATACCCATTTCAGATTTAAAGACATTTATCACTCAGGGGTCCTTTAGCTTCTCTCTTTAGATTTAAAAATGAACTTTCTTCAATATGTTTCCAAAAGAGCCATCTTTGTTTTTACCCTAACATTATCAAGGGTCCTTTCATGTGCCTATCTAGTTGCAATTACACATACTGTGCTAACAATCAAAATACTTTCATTTTTATCAGGAAAAGTAAGAGTACATATTTCTTGCCTTATTATATGCTCTAATAAACCCAGATGATCCTAAGCATTACTTCACTTGGTGTGCTTGGGTTTGATCTTCCTTTAAACAAAAATCCAAGAACTTTTCTCTTCCTAATTTAATAGGAAAATGCTACATCAAAAAGGCCAATATAAACTCTGAAATATAAATCTATGGGACAGTTATTTCCATGACCCCTGGATAGAACTTAATAAGAAATATTTTATTTGTGGCAATATTGCCTATTGGTGTCTGCCTGTTTATTGTACTGGATCCTGTTATCAAGCTAACTTAATGAGCTTTTATCAAATCTTTAATGATATTGCCTTCTTTTCTTACTTTATTCTGTTACCTTGGATTTGAGTTTTCTAGGCACTACATGATCCAAAAGCCTACAAAACTGTGTCACAGTGGGAGACTTAGGTACAAAATCCCAGTCCCAGAAGAATATGAGAACTGTCTTTTTTTTTTACCAGATTTTTAACAAGGCTTAGAACAAGAGGCTAAAAGGTTGGAATTAAACTTAAAAGGTGTTAGTATTGCAGCAGATAGTGTATTCGTGCCTGGAGCAGCTGCTTTATGATCCATTCAAGGAGTAACTGGAAGTCCTGCATTTTCCATTCTCTACTCCAGGAAATAACTAGGATTGTGGGCAGTCTTATCAAAATCGCCATCATTTCCAGAAAGCCAAGGTGACTATAATGAGTGGTCCTCTACAATCACCTGCCTAATCACCTAAAGGCATTATTCTAGCTCTGAGGGACTGCTAGCACAGTGGCCAAAAGTGACTATTGTGCATAAATTCCCTGGGACTTCTTGGATGTCTATATCATAACCAAAAATATTCAAACAGAAAATTGAGAAATTAGATTGTCACTGTTGTCCTTACTGTACAATCTAAAGATGCTTTGGCCCCAGTGTCCTGAATCGTCTTACTGGCTCCATTCAAACCTCAGATTTCTATTTCGTTTTCTTACTTAGTACCTGTGTTATTTTTAATACATTCTTAAGCATACTCTCATCAAGTGCCGGATCTCTAACTCCCTTCAACAGTCAGTCTGACAGCATGCTCAACAGATGCTACAGGTAGTCCTTTAAGGCCAACAAGAACATGAAGTCCATTCCACCATGAAAACTACTTTGACCATCTTTACCCTCACAGTGACTCCTAATTTATCCCTAATTGTGTTTAAAGACCTACTTTGACTTAAACAGAGGAGATTGACCACTTACTTACAGTTGCCCATTACTCACAAACTGACTTGGCTTGATCAACTTAGGTCAAGCTTTACTCCTCCTCACATAAGCCTCAACTTGGCTCACCCTCAAACTTATGCAAGGGAACATCGTCCTGTAATGGATCATTCTGATTACAAAAATACATATTTCCTGGCAACCCATCTGGATCATGCTATCTGCTCACTCACATCTCTTGCCGTGATACTTTGAGAAGTTTGTGCTCACTTGCTTACCCTGTCTCATAAAATCAAGCTTTTTTTTTTTTTTTTTTTTTTCTGTTTGATTTTGAGTTTCTTGTAGATTCTGAGCTTGGAGCACTCCTGATATTGCAATAGTCTTTTCTAATAAAATGTCTACTTATGGAAGTCTGATTTTTTTAATTTGACCATGTCCACACTTTCGTTTTATGATAATTTATTAACAGAGTTTACTACCTGAGTGCCAGCAGCTTCTTTTCTTCCAGGGAGTTAATTTGTGGAGATGCTCTGGAAATCTTGAGCAAAATGACTTCTAGCCTTGGGGCTGGTTCTGCTCCCATGCAGAGCCTCCTCTTGTCTCTAGGCCATAACTCTGTTGTCACTGCTGTTAGTTTTGCTGTTGTTTCCCTTATCACCATCAAAATTCTCTAGCCCAGGGCTGCCTGGTTAGCTCAGTTGGTTAAGCCTCTGACTTTGGATCAGGTCATGATCTTCCAGTTTGTGACTTTCAGCCCCTTGTCGGGCTCTGTGCTGACAGCTCAGAGCCTGGCTCTCAATAATAGATAAATGTTAAAAAAAATTTTTTTTAATAAATAAAAAAAAATTATCAGCCCCAATTTTCCTAGACCATACCCTCTGTGCTCCCTAAGCCCCAAATGCTGTGGCATGCATGTATATGCTGGGTGATCACATATTCTCAATGCACATATTGCCCACTGTTTCCCAACACCCCTTAACACTTCCCCACCACCTAGCAAACCCATAGACTGAGCCTGCATGTTCTTGTTGCCACCCAAGATCTCTTCTCTGCTCATGTGCAAGCTCCATCCTGTAGCTAAATTGCACTGACAAAATAACAAGTTCAAATATAAAATTATTAAAAATTTCAAGATGGTGGTGGCACAACATTTAATCAAGGGTGGGGACATTCCTGAATGTGAGGTTCTTTATCACTGAACTTGCCTCATACTAATGAAGCCAGTTCTTTCAGGAAAGTTTTCCAAGGGATTGGAATCAGGGCCTTATAAAGGTAGAACTCAGCCTACTGTAGGAGCCCACCAGAGTGTCAACCCAGTGAAATTTAACAAAAGCTACAGACATGTGGCTGCTATGACTCAATTTTTCCCTGTTTATTACAGAGATGTTTATTATACCAACTCTATCCATTTATTTAATATGAAATGACAAAAGAAAGTATCTTTTAAATTTGAAGTTGTCTGAACCAAGAAATATCACATTTGAGCTTTGAATTTTTAGGCTGCTATTAGATGGAACTTGTTAGTTTCTGTCTGGAAAAAGAGGATCGTTATATTTTGTGCACAAAAAGGAGTATAGGTTTCATATGAATATTTTTGGCCTGAAGTGTGATCATCATTAAGGCTATTCATAAATGTCCTATTCTTTCTTGCTGGAGACAGTCTGATCACTCTTTGCTAATTGGAACCCGGGCATTCCTTTCTGAATAAGTTATATGTGAAGTATTGAGGAAGAAGATTTTAAAGCCAGTCACCACATTCTCCTTTTTCTGTCTCTGGTATCATGAGTATACGTGTCATGTTGGAGCCTCTGTTAGCCAGGGTCTCTGGGAGACGGTGATGATCAAGTTCCTGTGCCAAACCATGTGCATATGCACCACACAAAAATAAATTTTGATGTATTAAGCGATTGAAAATTTAGTTTTGTATTCTACAAGTAATCCAGGATAATACCAGTAATAAATTACATAGTACAGTGTAAAGATTGCAACTATTGAAAAAAATAATATAACATAAGAGCCAGGTTGAATTTTAAATTGGGTATAGATATCCTATGGTAAGACTCACTACTAAGATTTTTGGGTTATTTTTATATAAAAACCAGTGATTCCCTGTAAAACTAATCATAGCTTTCAAGAATAAACAGAAAATAATGCTTTGTAGGGCTAAATTAGTAAATACTGTCACTGAAAGTGGCAAACAGACCAAATCTAGGTTTCAGTGTATTAGGGAAAAAACCCAAAAAACTAGTACATCTTATAATTAAGAAAATGGAAAACAAGATTTAAGATTGGTGGAAAATATATTTGGGAAAAAGCAGAATGAGTTGTTGGCAGTTTATTTTTTCTCATATTACATGCGTAGTTTGGATATAAGATCACAGAGATATAATCAATTAAAGTAATTAGAAGCCAACATATTATTTTTGTAACAAATTATTTGTTTAGAATGACACGAAACTGTCACTAAACACATGTATTAGAGAAAAGGGATTAGTGATTTTTTTATGTTTATTGCTGAAATGCATAATATAAGAAGGAGGTTTTTTTCCTTAGTTAATGACAATTTTAAGACACAAGACACAATATAAACTGGAATATAATATTTTAGTGTAAGTGCCAGTAGACTATCAACTGTGTAGCAACAAGAAAGTATTTCCTACAAAATTAAAACTATTACACATGAATTTTAAGCTATTTTATGATATATTCCTATAAGATATCTGGAAGCCAGAAATTTCTATACATTTATTCACTGCTGGAAAACATTCTAAAAATGTATCACTATTTAATGTATCCATCAGTGTAGATTTCTTCAAGTGCATGGTATTTATAAGTAGAGAGTAAGTAAGAAGCATGATGACTTTAGAAGAAAAGATGCATTTAGATTTTAATAACATGATTTAAAAATTGTTTATGAAATAATTGTCTTCAGTGAAAGTGATTTCTATCATGTAAAATAACTACCCTCAGTTTATATCTCAGTGATATTAGTCAATACCTTGAGTATCCTAAACTGATCTATTCAGGACCTTTTAGCTTTCTGAGATTTTCATTTAAGAAAAATTATTTATTTGCAGTCATTTGAACTTCAATATGCAAATTTAGGATTTACATATCATACAATTTAATTATGCATGCCTGACCTTTATATTCACTTGATTTCTAATAAATTTTTGTGAAAGACATAGTACTTATCCAAGCCTTATTTATTCAGGCCATTTAGTTGTATGAAACAGAGCATAAACAGATGAATTTGAATATCTTAAATATAGCACGATAGTAATAAGGATAACTAACATTTATTGAGCTTTGTGCCAAGGATTATGCTGAGAGCATCACACAAATCACTTTATGTAACCAAGAGGGGCTATTATCCTCTTGTAAACTTTGGTTTGGTTAAGTGAAGCAACAATGTTTGAGGGGCCATGACACTAATTAGTCCAATTTTGGCAGTCTCTCTCCAAAGTTTATATCCTTAATGTCATGTTCTTCTTGTGTTTTACTGATTTACCTTTATCTTGCATCTGGACTTCTCATTCAACATCCATTGAAGACAGTTCCTAAAATTAATACAATCAGGTGGACTCTTGTAATCAATTTCCTTGTCTTTACTCTTTGTCCTTTATTACATAAAATTGCATAGAATTGTATCATCCTTTACTCCCAGTCTTAAATTGTTTCTCATTTCTTATTGAACATCAGTCTAAATATTTTAATGTGTAAGATCTTTCACAATATAATAATAATTTAGGTTTTCAAAACTTAATTCCAATTTTTCCTGCATAAAATCTTTACACATTTCACATGCACTTAAAATAGGGGTACTACAGGAGGGAAGGGCCAATTCTTTCAAATACTGTTACAACTCATATAATACTATTCTCTGTGCTCTTCAGACACTAGCTCAAAATAGTAATCTTTTATTTTCTAGCTAGAAGTAATTTATCTTTTGTTTGATATTTGTGAATTAACTGTTCTATTGCAAGTATATTGCTCTAAACTTTTAATTTTGATGAAATTCAACAAGGATTTGGTAAATATCTGCTCAATTCAGAGGACCGTGTTAGGATATAAAAATACAAAGTTTTATCAGCCTCAAGTGTCAGAAATACCTAAATGTTATTTCAGTTTTACAGAAACAAAATGCCAATTGTGAATTTGGGAAAGGGCACTAGGCATCATGTTTGTGACTATTACTTTTATATTATAAAGCGTCAGATTGAAAATTAGAAGTTTGTTGAATGGATATGTCACATTTTATTACACATTATTATTGGCAAGTCTCCAATGGCTCCTAGTATTTGGAACAAGATCCTGTAGTTCTATAATATGAGGAATGAGCTATTCCAAAACTTAGCTGAAGAAAGAAGCCTGACAAAGTAAGATTAAATGCAGCAGATGATAATGTCACTCCCGGAAAGTCTTTTTCTTCACCCTCCAAATGTAGTCCTCTGTGCCTATTGGTGTGTCAACATATGGTTGTTTTGTTGGTTTCTAGAAGCTGAATTTTGTGCTTCATCATAGTCATTTTATACCTACAACTTATATCACCTGTCTGTAAGATTCTTTGCAAATAACCAGTTTGAGATATGAACATAGCTTATGAATTACAAGCTAATGTTTCTTTGTATGTGTATCTTTTTATAAATGAGGAAACCTTTTTTGTTTAAAAAAATATTTATCTTTGGGAGAGAGAGACAGAGAGAGAGAGAGAGAGAGAGAGAGAGAGAGAGAGAGAGAGAGCGCATGAGTGAGGGACAGACAGAGAGAGAGGGAGAGAGAGAAACCCAAGCAGGCTCCAGTGCTTTCAGCACATAATCCAACGTTGTGTTTGAACCCAAGAACTATGAGATCATGACCTGAGCTGAAATCAAGAGTCGGATGCTTAACCGACTGAGCCACCCAGGTGCTCCAAATGAGGAAGCCTTTCTAAGAATTCTCAACAACTTTGCCCAAGTCTCATTGTCAGAAATATTATACCAGCTACCTCAAAGTTAGTAACCAGTTAATATGGGGAACCATATTGTCCAGATTTGCCTAATCAGGACTTAGCTCTGAGCTTTTTAGAGGGTCATATTCCTTTTCCAACTATTTTAGAATAACCTTTCATAAATGATGAAACACTAGTCCCAAGTATTTTTAATATGTGCTTTTTTTCAAGCATAAATTTCCCTACAAGAGGAATTTTATTGATGACACTCATTTATTTCCCTCTCGAAAGACCAACTGCAACCAAATGAAGTGAACATAACCTGTAGATTTTATTTTCTTCATAATATAACAAAATATGAAGCTTGGAACTGGATCACTTGACCGTTTCTCTTCTTACCTCTTCATACTTCAAAATGCTTGTATCTCTTATTAGCCAGCATTCTCTTAGATCAGCAGTTGGGCTCAGCACATCCAAGCCTCAGTACAGTCTTCTTTGTATTTTTTTTCCTTTTTCTGGATAATTGGCTGAGCTTGCCCAACAAAGCCACTCTGCTCCCTGTCATAATGTCACTTTTCCTGGGCATAAAGAGAATCTTTGCCTTTCTTGTACTATGTCACTCTGTGGGTTGGTGCTTGCCACACTTCTCGCAGAAAGTCTGGTGGGTTTTAGGAACATTCACCATGGTTGTGAGAGTGCTATCAGCAAAGAAAGACAATATGTGCTTTTAAAAACAAAGATTTAATGATGACATTTTTAGATAAACAAGTCTGAGAATTCCCGTGCTAAGCAAAGTCAAATACTTTTCCTTCCTTCAGGCATTCTCAGAGCCTTTAATATACTAAATCACTTTGTGGAGAACATAACTGGAAGCCTTTTTTCTTTCTTTCTTTTTTTTTTTGTAAAGTTTTAACTAATTAATTAATGTTTTAATTCCAGCATTGCTAATATACAGTGTTATATTAGTTTCAGGTGTACAATATAATGCTTCAACACTTCTATACATTACTCAGTACTCATCGTAATAAGTATACCCTTTATTCCCCTTCACCCATTTCACCCATCACCCCACCCACCTACCCTCTGGTAACCTTCAGGTTGTTCTTCATAGTTAAACAACTGTTTTTTTCATTTTTTCTTTGTCCATTTGTTTTATTTCTTAATTCCACATATGAGTGAAATCGTATAGTATTGGTCTTTCTCTGACCTTCTTATTATTTCACTTAGCATTATACCCTTTGGATCCATTATGTGGTTTCAAATGAAAAGTTTCCATGATTTTTTATGACTAATATCCCATTGTATATGTATACCACCTCTTTTGTGACCATTCATGTATCAATGGACACTTGGGTTGCTTCCATATCTTGGCTACTGTAAATAATGCGGCTTTAAATATAGAGGCGCATGTATTTTTTTGAACTAGTGTTTTCCTACTCTTTCAGTAAATACCCTGTAGTGGAATTACTGGATCATATGGTAATTCTACTTCTAGTTTTTTGAGGAACCTCCAACCTGTTTTTCAGAGTGGCTGCACCAGTTTGCATTCCTACAGATGGTGCATGAGCGTTGCCTTTTCTTCACATCCTCGTGATTGCCAGCATTTTCAAAACTGACTTTCCCTTCTCATGAAACGCTTGTTAAATCTATGTTCTGTAGAACACATTTCCATAAATATTACTCTAGTAAATGATCACAATGTAAAAATGTTTTTCTCTTCCCTATAGAATTCAAGCTTAGGAACTGCCAGTTGGTGTTGGATCAGGGCTTAATAACTATTTAAAATAATTTCATATAATGAAACTAGTTAGAAGAGCAGTTTATTACTTTAGATAATGTTACATAAATAAGAGCTACCAAGAAGGGATGACTTAGTAATTCACTTAAAAGTGGGTAGTTAAATAGTGATATCACAGGACATTTATCTAGTTTATATTGCCAGCATAGGAAAATAATTAGTTGAATGGAATGAAGATTCTTTTACAGAAATCATGCATTTTGAATTTGGTTTCTCAATGATATTCAAACAGCTGATCTCCTAGTAAGACTACTTGGAGAACTAAGGTTTTGTGCAGTCACACACTGTGTTTAATTCTGTTTAATCTGGGATATGTAAAAAATAAAGATGTGAGCACTTTGAGGAGAATTATGATAAAAATGGAGGAGAAATAATTTGAAGAAATGAGATTAACTATAAAAGTAAAAATGTCAGGTCTTAATAGTATGTTTCTGATTCAAGGCTAATGAAAGTATTCATTATATGGTGAGAGAGATTGAGCAGAATAGAAAGTGTAAGAGAGGTCAGCAGTTGCGAGACTAGTTGCTCCATTAAACTAGTGAGTAGATCACCTTGGTGACCTTCCTGATTGGAGAATGAGAACAAGAGCCTTTAAAAAATTATGAAAGGAGACTGACCTCTGATCTCTTCTTGAAACTTTTTACTATTATAAAAAGTAAAGATAAGGAATGTATAAATGCAAGCAAAAAAAACAAAAACAAAAAAACCCTGATGTTCTTAAATAATCCTAAAGAGGTAAGCAGGAATTATGGGGAGCCAAAAGAACTCCCCATTAAAGAATAAAATGGAATTAAATAAAATCATTCAAAAATAATTAATCTATGGAAATAAACAAAGGAACTCTAATCTCAGTAGTTTTTTAAATGTTTATTTTTGAGAGAGAGAGAGACAGAGACAGAGAGAGAGAGACAGAGAGAGAGAGAGAACAAGCAGGGAAGGGGCAGAGAGAGAGGGAGACAGAGAATCCGAAGCAGGCAGGCCCCAAGCTCCCAGCTGTCAGCGCAGAGCCTGATGTGGGGCTTAAACTCACAAACTGGGTGACCTGAGCCAAAATCAGACACTTAACTGACTGAGTCACCCAGTTGCCCCAAATCCCAATGCGTTTTTAAAAGGGTATGTGACTGCATATCAACTTCATCAAAGCCATTTGATTTTATACCAGCACAATATAACAACAAACTATGGAAGGCTCTTCACCATTGGAAGAGAACTTACTAAACTGTTACTAAATGTAACAACAAAATTCCATCTCAAAAAAAAATGAGTATGCAAAGAAAATCCATGAGTATGCAAACAAACAGATGCAGTCAAATCCAGAGCCAATCATTATTTATCTGAAGATCTCGATATGATATTGTGATTTTTAACATCAATGTGTTTTAAAATAAACATGTTTTGAAAAGCATTATCAGCTTTGCAGTTTGGCAAAGTGTAAATAGGAAAGAAATATGCTATTGCAAATAATAACAAGTTCTTACTACTCCCAGAAGAAAATATTCCCATGCATGGTTTCTACAGAGGTTATATTGGGACTTACCAGTATCTAAACTACATGTTTTTTCATCGACATACCATATCAGGTGGCCTGCCCTTGGAAATGTACAGAAGTTGAATATAAATGCCGTGGGGTGTTTCTTGTTGAGCTAATCCAACAATTCTTCCCATAAATATATTTATTAGCCTCGTCTTCAGTATAGTATAGTCTCAGCAATATGTCACTTTTTTTCCAGAAAATCAAAATGTAACTAAAATTTTTGCAGGCCTTGACTAGTAGGAAATATGTTAAAACTTTTATGACCAAACCCTCCACTTTCTGTTTGCTTCACCTGAATTCTTGTGGTAATCAAGTCACAAAAATAGTCTCCATAAAATATTTAAATATGTGGCACAACCGAATATATATATTCATGGTATCTTACTACCTGAATCAAATGCATCCTCTTGTCTTGACATTTTTCCATGAGAATTCAGCTAACATTACCCTAGAAGATGTTGTCTAAAAATGTTACATGAGTTTTTTCCCATGATGTCTTTTTGACAATTGAGAAAGAGCAAACAATTATAAAAAGGCTTTTGCCAAAAATAAAACATCTCAGTATGAAATAAGTCTTGTGGGATGCTCAAATCACTGTACCTAGTGAGGGAAAGAATTTTGATTGAATATTATTTAGCCTTTCACAAAGTTCTAAAATCCTTAAAATTATTTTAATTCATTATGATTTTTAAATTAAATATTTGGAGTTTGTATTCATATTCACTCTGAATCTTTTTTAGGAAAAAGTAATCAGGTAACTAATTTATTTCAACAAGACTTCTATAATTAATTGTATGGTTGAGTGTGCTGGTGTTACAGCAAAAAAAAAAAAAAAAGGGAAATCCCTCCCTTCACAGAACTTAACCTCTGAGCTGTGAGAGGTGGAGAAACACCTATAATAAATACGTAAAAAATGTACCTACCATCATATTTAATTTTTAGCATTATTCACTCTTGTTTTTCCTCCATAATTCACCACTGGTGTAGGTTATGGACACTTTTGTATTACTAAAAGAATATCCAAATGGTTGATATTTGTTTCAGTATCATGATAACTGTGGGCAATTCTTTTGAAATTTTTACTTTTCTTCACATTAGCTACCCCTGCTGTTTCTAAATAAATAACTACTCACTCCTCTATCTCAGTTATTCCTTCTCCTGTTTTCCACAAGTCACATGTGCTCTTTTGGAACTCTTCTCTATGTACAGAACCTTTTTTCTTCTCACTCTACACACATCACATGAGTGACCTCATCTCCTCTTGCCTCACTTGTGGTCCACATGTTCCTGAGTTATACATTTATATCCCTCTCCTGAGGACCAGAGATTGATATTCACTACCAACTGGTCTTCTGTATTTGGATTTTATGAAGGCGTTTCAAATTTAGTATATTCAGAACACCATCTCATCCTTTTCTCTAAAAGCTCTTTTCAGTTCTTCCCAATGTCATCCCCATACATAAGTCAGGCTTCTTCGTGTTTTGAATCTCATCCCTTCAGATACTCAAGGAACACTATCTTTTCTATTTTGTTTCAGTGTTTCTGTAATCTGTTTATTTTCTGCCATTCCTGTGTAACTGTCTCAAGCCACCAGTATTTCTCAGCTGGATCATATCATTTTGATATACAGCTTCTTTATACTGGCCTTTCTGCTTCTGGCTTTTCCCATTCTAGTCTTTTTTGCTTCCTAGTAGTGAGCCTTCAATGTAAATCTCTCTCTAATCATTTCTCAGTTTAAATTCCTTGGATATAGTCCAGATTCATTAAAACAGTTCATTAGCTGACCCCGGATTATTTCTCTAACTTCATCTCTTGTCGTTTCTCTGATTTATACTCTAATGTCCCGATGTACATTTCTTCGTGTTATGTATTATGTGTCAGTCTTTTTGCAAGCTTTTTCCTCTTCTTGGAATGCATTTTCCATCCCTTTCCACAAGTCTAATTTCTGCTTAATGAAGTATGTGGCTAAAGAGCACAGAATTTCACATCAGACAAATCTGAGTTCAGATATTAACTCTGTCATTTATATTGAAATATGAGTTGAAAAAAATTTAAGACTCTATAAGTCTTTAAAATGAGAGTAATTGTGGTACTTACTTGATCAGGTTGCTGCAAGAATTAAGTGTCATAGTGTATGTCAAGGTCTAGGTACAGTGTCTTCTGAAGGGGTACAGAATATGCCACCCCAAAATATGCGATTTTGGCATAAGGATTATTTTGAGCTAAAACCATTTTAGAATCAACAGATTCAGGACGTTTTCTGCGATCCCCTTATTTGCTTAAAAGCAGGGCATACATTTCCCTTCGTGAAGGTGTCCCTCTTGTATCAGGAAGAGAAGATCACTCATCTTTAGAGACTGAGAGTCGACACGGAAATGGGTTTGCATCAACAGACCTTACTAAAGTATAGATAAAATAACATTTGTCTTCCATTAGTTTATTAGTACCATATTTTCCTAGTTACTTCACGTGATTTATCATCTTTTGAAGCCCCAAAACCCCTTTGCTTTGTTAAAATGGGATATAAGTCCCCGAGACTACTTTTTTGAGTTTCACTTCTTTTCTGTGAACTTCTGTGCACATAAAATATTAATAAAATTGTATATTTCTTTCTTCCTTTAGTCTGTCCTTTGTTAGTTTAATTTGCAGGTCCCAGTGTCGAGATTTAAGATGGTAAAAGGAGAAGTTTTTTCCTTCCTGACACTTGCTTACCAGGGCAAGAATCATGTCTCATCACAATTCTCAAATGCTTGCTGGGAAAAATTTAATAAATAAACTTAAATATATATGTTTTTGTAAACAGTTTTTAATTTTACTAATTTGTTAAACAGTATATAGATATTAATAATTCCACATAACAATTTTATTCCAAGGATTTTTGGCTTTTATTTTTATTTTTGCACGTACGAGAAAAGGCTAAAGATACTTTCAATAACAAAAAATAAATCTACTGAAAAGTCTAAAATCTTCCTGTGCAACATGGTCTGTGTTATTGAAGTATAGAAATTACTAAATACCTTTAAAATTTTGACAATTAGTTATCCTGTTCCCCTGATCACAGTGCCTTTGAGAGGGATAAGAGGCCTCTGAAAATTAAGTAGTCCTTGAAATTAATATACCTGGGATGTTTTCTATGGATACTTAAAAATAGATAATGGCTTCTTTATGTCCTTTAGTTCTGTCCATTGTCACTGTCTAAAGAGTTTTGTCAGTGACTGACCACAATATAAATAGATCAGATCAGCAGTTTGATAGCAGTCATGTAAAGGGGTAAATAGTCATTAATATAATTACTGGCGCCTTATTATCATACAAAACATAAGATGATGATGCTCCTTGAGAGGATGTAACTCTGAATTATATTATCTTCCACTACATAGTCAGATAGTGGGCAGTACAGAGATAGGGACAAAATAATGGAAAACAATACACATATCATTCTAATTTCTCCATAACAATAAAAAATATGTAACACGTTTAACGCAAATATTATCTTGCAGAAATCTTACATTTAGCAGCATTTCCAGTTGGCAGTGCATTTAATAGCTATATGTATAGCTGCTGCATACAAGATAGAAACTATGATCTGATACATCAAGTGAAATTAAATTAAATATAAATATTTCACATGTAAATTCCATCTATTATTAATTCATGATTATCTGGCTCATTTATTTGATTTCAGTACCAGAATGTTCTGCACAGTTTATCCCACAAGATCCCTCATCCTTGAGGTGATTATAATGTACAGAGGGTTATCTTATTTCTAGTAAAATAAATGATGCTATTCAAATGCTTCAAGACATACAGCAGGTAGTTTCAGAATTTATTAAAGGTTTCTTTATCAGTAAGCATATTTCTGATATGGTTATGCATCTCTCGTTTTTGTATGGTAAAAGAGTACATTTGTTTTCTTTTGCTGCTGTAACAAATTACCACAAACTTAGTAGCTTAAAACAACAAACATTTATTATCTTGCAATTCTGTGTATGTTTGAAGCCCAACACAGTTCTCACTGGGCTAACAGCAAGGTGTCAGCAGAGTTTTGTTCTTTTTTTCTAGAGGCACT
Source organism: Lynx rufus (assembly GCF_022079265.1). Taxonomy (NCBI): domain Eukaryota; kingdom Metazoa; phylum Chordata; class Mammalia; order Carnivora; family Felidae; genus Lynx; species Lynx rufus. The sequence goes on from NW_025814829.1 coordinate 11,793,100, forward strand.
ATGGGGAAATGTTTCCTTGTCTTTTCCAGTTTCTGTTGACTTTTGGGCTTCTTCCCGCATCTTCAAAGCCATCAAAGGTGGGCCGAGTCCTTCTCACATTGCATCACTGTGGTGTCTTCTATACCTCCATCACTCGGACTCTCACTTCCTTTTTCACTTTTAAGGATCCTTGTGATTGCATTGAGCACACCAATACAATTCAGGATAGTTTTCTTATTTTAACATCATATGATCAATGTATTAGAGTTCACCAGAGAAACATAATAAATAGGATGTGTGCACATATTTGTAGAGAAAGATTTATTTTAAAAAATTGGCTAGGGGTTAAATGGATGATGGGTTTATTAAGGACGGCACTTGTGACGAGCACTGGGTGTTGAATGTAAATGATGAAATCACTAAATTCTCTGGAAATTACACTTATATGTTAACTGACTAGAATTTCAATAAAAACTTAAAAAGGAAAAGAAAGAAAGAAGGTGGCCTCAAAGGGTAGGAAGGAGGGAGGTAGGAAGAAAGAGAGGAGGGAAGGAGGGAAGGAGGGAAAGAAGGAAGGAAGGAAGGAGAAAAAAAGAAAAGAGAGAATTGGGTGATGTGATAGTAAAGGCAGGCAAGTCCAACATCTGTGGTGAAGACTGGAAGGATAGTGCCCCAGGGGAGAGTTTATGTTGCAGTTCAAGTCTGAAGGCAGTGTAGGGCAGAATCCCCTCTTTCTCAGGGCACTTAGGTCTTTTCCTCTTAAACCCTTAAACAGATTGGATGAGGCCCACCTACGTTTTGGAGGGTAATCTTCATGTAAAATCTACTGAATTAAATGTTAATCTCATCTAAAAAATACCTTCATAGCACATCTAGACTGGTGTTTGACCAAACATTTGGGTACTGTGGCCTAGCCAAGTTGACACACAAAGTGGTAGCCTCGGTTCCATCTGTAATCTTATCTCCCCTTTGCCATATAATTTAATTTACCTGCAGGTTTCAGAGGTCTAGGATGTTGACATCACTTGGGGGGTCCCTGTTCTGCATACACAATGTGTTTGTGTGTGTGTGTGTGTGTGTGTGTGTGTGTGTGTCCCTTGACCACATTTTTTTTTTTGATCTCTTCTTTTGCCCACAACTCCTTGTGCGGTGCCTAGTTAGACCAAAAGGTTATTGCATAAATAGGCAATCATATCATTTCCTTTTCTCCAATTTCTTGCTTCCTAACCTGCTGTCACAATCTAAATTCAATCTTGGCAATGTCTTTTGTTTCTTTGGCTTCTCCTAAACTTTCTGATTGCTATTGTTGAATTTCTTTTCTTTCCTTAAAATTTTTATGAACTTTGTGGTCTTAGGCAAATTACTTTCCTTTTTCTAAACCTGAGTATCCTCATCAATAAAATGATACTAACAGTCACTGAGACTTATTTTAAAATAAATAAGAAAATACATGAATAACTTTTTTGAAAACGTGATACCTGGCACATTAAAAATAGCTAATATTAATCTTAATATTTTGAAATTTTTTAATCTTAATACTTTGATAATAATTGTTAATATTTTTGCCACATTTAGTGGGGGTATCTTCCCAAGTAATGTTTTTTGTATAAATATTTTCTAGATCATGTTTTTCTATATATTTTAAACTTTCATTTAGTACAAAATATATCTTGGTGATTTTTGTGTACTTTATTAAGAACTGAAACATTATTCCTTCTCTTAAAATCCACAAAATATCTACCTATGTTTTCTTTGTATGTTTTCATTTTTATATATTACCTTTGAAGCATAGGCTCCATGCCTGTTCTAAAGCTCTCTTAGCAGGACTCACAGAGATTTCTGAGGAATTGGCAGGGCTATACAACCACCAAGTCACTTTCCTTTCTTTATGGAAATTTAGACTTCACTGTCCAGCCCTTAAAGTTAGATGCCACTATATAACTGAGTTCAAGTTGAGACATGAAGTGAGGGAGTGATGAATGCCACTTTCATAATGTGTCTAATAAAACTCTCTCCATAGTCCTCTGTGCCCTTCCCCACCAGGTCCTTGTCGGCCAGATCATAAGGCCCTGGGGAATGGAAGAGCCTCTAGACAGAAACAATCGGAGTTCCTGAGTAAATGCGTGAACAAAAGCCCTGGCCACTAACGTACAGTGATGTTAGTGAGAGAGAAGGGAAATAAACACAAATGAAAACCAGCTCTTTTTCTGTTGAGCCACTGAGGGGGTTGTTAGAGTAATTAGCCTGTGTAGACTAATAAATACTCCTGTTCTAGTTCTACTGCTCTGAGTTCAAGAGAGCACTTGAATTAGGCTGCCTTGGTCTGGGAAGGCTAAAGATTGAAAAGTGAGGACTGAGATTTATGCAACTGTAATATGTACTTCATTAAATTAGATATCACATGCATGGTTTTATGAGAGTGTTGTCACATAAAAGGAGGTTAATAGCAGTATTACTCTTTGGAAAGTGTTTATAGATCATGGATATTAACAACTTCTTCCCACCAAATCCTGTATTCACATTGAACATTATCTAAACTAAACACGTAAGATAGCCTTATCACAGAACAATTCTAGCCTTGGTTCCATGAGGCTGCAGAATCCAGAGGATTGAAGACCTGATGTGCCTCTGGTTCACTCACATGTTATTATCTACAGCTCATCTCTCCAGGTGAGGATTTTTGAAACCTGATAGCGTGTGGTGTCATCTTTCCTAGCAAATCCTGTTGATAATTCCACTATTTATCTTGGATTGACTAACTTCCTTCTCTCTATACTTTAGGTAAGTAAATCTTGTTTGATTTATCCAAGAGTGTGCAGGGCACCCCTCACAATGTTGGCATGCCATCTTTCCGTCAGTCTGAATACACTATTCACATATATCAAGACAAGTTGCACACTGCCTTTTGAGCCTGATTTTATTTTGGTGCGTGGTGCAAACCAATGGCCTAATTGATATAGGCATTTTTCATTTTTCCAAACAATTTGTTGAAAATTAAATTCCTTTTTGTTATGAACTAAACTTTTTTGCTAGCAAAATTTATATGTTGAAGCCCTAACACCTAATGTGATGATATTTGGAGGAGGAGCCTTTGGGAGATAATTAGGTAAAGGTTAGGCCATGAGAGTGTAAACTTCATAATGGGATTAGTGCCCTTATAGCAGGAGGAAGAGAGAGAGAAATCTCTTTCTCCAGGAGTAATTACTGAAGAAAGGGCAGGTGAGCACATGGTGAGAAGGTGTTGTCTACAAGATAGAAAGAGGGCCTCACCAAGAACTGAATCTTCTGACACTTTGATCTTGGTTTTCCTAGCCTCCAGAACAGTGAGAAATACATGTCTGTTGAAGGTCCCTGGTCCGTGGTGTTTTGCCATAACATCTGAGGCAGACAAAGACACTTTCCATAAAAATTTGACAGTTGTATTAAATAAGATCATTATCAGTTAGTTATGCCTTATGATTACTTCCCAGTTTCTACACTATTTTGCTGGACATATAAAACAGTCATACATATTTTCTGAGTACACACACTGTACCTCACACTCTCCCTTATTTCCAACCACCAAGTAAACCGATGTTAATAATCAATATGAGTTAACCAATGTGAATTATCTTCCTAATGTGTTATGGAAAAATTAGACTAGCAGGAAAGAAAAAGAGATAGAGGATGTTAGATAGAAATCCCTATTTCACTTTTCACAAAAACAAGCTTATAGTATAGACATTATTCTCAATCTTGTTTTATTAACAATTTACTATTTGTTTTTGTTTAATGTGTATCACTTTACCGTCATCATACAAAATAAATTTTTACTTTTGTAAATGGCTTCAAAGCATTGACATAGTAGTATGCCCAATAAATACAGTGGTTTTGCTATCAGTAGACATTCTGGATGGTTAAGTTTTGCTTGTTTGTTTTTTTCTTTTTTCTGTTATGAAGCAAGCTGATACATATCATTGCATACAAATCCTTGTATTTGTGATTTTTTTCCCTGACTGCATTGTTGAACTATTTCTGACGTCTTGAATGGAATAATTAGTTTATTTTTTATTACCTCCATCATATGGCAAATCCATTTCAAGTTATACATTGCCATACAAATAAAGGCGGTTTTCACTATACCCAGTTCCTCTACGCACAAATTTTTACCATAGCTTAGTTAAATGTCTTATTCCCCCTCTAACATGACACAGGTTTTAGTTACCATAATAGATCAGCCATGTGTAATTTCATGTTATAAACTTGGCTGCTACCTCTTCAGTCCATAAATACTATGTAAATAACAGACACACGTTATGGTCAGTGACCAGTCACATCCATTCTATCAAAGTTGGTCAGTATTTGGTCACTATGCTACTTAGCTCTTGCACAAACAGCAAAGTGTGTATTTATAATTGTCCAACAAAGATGAAACTGCAACAAACAAATAAACGTGATAAATCTGAAAGGAAAATTTAAATTGAATATATAGTAAATCATAGCTGACCACAGGCATGTTAATATGGTTGCCTATCTAGAGATTCTGGGTATGTAGACAGAGAAACTTACTCTATACAAACTTATCAACATAAATGAGAGAAGTAATTGTGACAAAAAGGATGAAGATATCCCAGAGGAAATAACATCCACAAAAACTTTCCGTTAAAGACCCTGAGAGATATTTTATGACATTAAAACTTCGAAGGATAAATGGAAGCTTATCCAAAATGAGAAAGTAATTATAATTCATCAAGGCATAGAAAGATGTTCACTGTGTATCATAAATCATATGGTAAGAAAAGAAGGAGAGCATTATTCAAATTTGTTTTTTTGTTGTTGCTGTTTTTTAAACAGAAGAAAGTAACACTATAATTCTCAGTGTGTCTGATGTTTACCATTACAGTGCCCTAAATATTATTAGTTGTCCTAGTTTTTTTAATTTCTTTATTCATATTTGACCAACAGAATTTTTAATGCTTTAACAAGAAAATAAGTGTCACAGAAGTATTATCATTTTCACATTGATTTTTTTAAATATAATTTATTGTCCAATTGGTTTCCATATAACACCCACTCATCCCAGCAAGTGCCCATTTTTAATATCGCTTTGCACTGTAATTTTTGTGGTTTAGATATTGTTTTTCTGTTCACAGATTTTCATATATAAATTTAATTTTTTTTAATGCTTGGTATTTCTGACACACAGTTAACACTCCCAATATAGTTTTAGATAATACAATTTAATAACAAAATAAAAACAGATTTACATAAATAGGTGGCAAATTCTAGAATTTTGGTTAAGGAAATGCTGTATTTTATTTTATTTTTTAAAATTTTTAATGTTTATTTATATTTGAGAGAGAGAGAGAGAGAGAGAGAGAGAGATCATGTATGGGGGAGGGCACAGAGAGAGACACACGCACAGAATCCAAAGGAAATTCCAGGCTCTGAGCTGTCTGCATAGAGCCTGACATGGGGCTTGAACTCATGACCATGAGATCATGACCTGAGCCAAGTTGGACACTTATCCAACTGAGCCACCCAGGCGCCTGTGAGAGAATGCTGTATTTTATAAAATACTACAGCTTATAAAGAGTGAGTCCATACCAGCATTTAGACCTACATCTTTTTAAATCTTAGCCAGATAAATCCTGATAAATGAATAAATGCTTTTCTAGTATGCCATTTACTTTTTGATGATAACCTGGATTTTTTTTTAAAAAAATTAATGTTTATTTATTTGAGAGAAAGAGAGAGAGGGGGGGGAGGGAGGGAGGAAGCGTGAGTGGGGGAAGGGCAGAGAGAAAGGGAGACAGAATCTAAAGCAGGCTCCAGGCTCTGAGCTGTCAACACAGAGTCCAATGCAGGGCTCAAACTCATGAACTGAGAGATCATCACCTGAGTGGAAACCAAGAGTCGGATGCTTAACCCACTAAGCACTGACTGGTGCCCCCATGATAACCTGGAATTTTAAAAATATAATGCCTGCAACAAATTAAGAATTCCTTGGCCCTAGCAGTTAGTTATATTTCAGATAACCTGTCTCAAAAATCTTCAATTAGACAAAAATGAATTCTAATGACTTTATCAATTAGAATTTTTATTTACATAACCAGAATACAAACAAGAGAACTACTTTTATTCAAAAAACACAAAATATATGTCAGACAACACAGATGTATGGGCATTTATTGTAAACAGCAATAATTTGTGTTTAACAAAAATTTACAATTAAACAATGATTTAACTAAACTTTTTATTATTTGTTTGAATTCAGTAACTTATTAATATAGATTGACAATCTTATTTTCAGTAAATCATTTAATTTTCCTATGCTCATTTTCACCTGTTTAGTCATATAGTAATTCCTAAATGCATTCAAGTTATTTTTGTATAAGTATAATTACATGTTACCAATAAATGTGAGTACTGAATATGAAGCTAGCTATGTCTACTAATGTCTTATATGCCCATATTGGGAGTAAATGCAAACTGGCAATCTCTACTGGATTACCAATAATCTTGGTATACTATATATACATATTTTTCAATATTTTAATATTCTTTTTTGTTTTTAGTTTTCTCAGCTTTGAGTAGTTTGTTAAAATAAGATTTGCAATTCTTGTGACTGAAGAAAAGTATATTAGTACAAAGTATGTTTTCTTTGAACTCCTTTGATGTATGGAAGTTGATATTTTCTACTTCATACCATTTTGAAAGATCAAGTTTTGATTTTGAAAGACTTAAAATACTAATGTAACATATAGATAGTCTCTCATGTATTTTGGTCCAATGTAAAATATGAGTATATATGGGTGTTTATGTGTATATAATAGATATTTTATATCTATACACATATATATATACATACACATACATGTGCTATGTATATACACTATATGCTTTTATCACATGTAATACAAAGAAAAAAATACATTTGTTGAAATCTGATTTGTAATTGGCTGTCAGATTTTGCAACAACTAAAATTATCTAATGTCTAAATTTCTCCTGGCTACATAAGGTTGTCCTATGGACAAGATAGTCCTTTGGAGTACCCTGTAGAAGTTTTGGGATTTGCAATAGCTCTCAGGATTCAAAACTTAATCTTATGTTGCTAAAAATTTTTTACAGTATTATATTAGCTTTGGAGCCTGGTTTCACTAGGATACTTTCTACTGATGTTTTGAAAAACCCAAATGTGTTTGCTTGAAACAGTGAAAGCTTTCTTGGATATGAACATTTAGGTAATGCAGTGGGTTTTATTTAAATTATACTTTCAGATTACCATCTAAATCTTTGAAGCTGGAATATTTAAATACACAGTGCTTTGATCAAATGATAAACCATTGATTGAATAAGTTATATGTTATCCAGGAGATACTTCTAGGATGTTGGATTTTTGCTATTAATGTACAATATATAGCAGTAAAGCAAAACAAATATTTGACTAAACTGTAGAAGACTATGTAGGGCTATCAAATTTCCTGAAACGTGACTTATGGCATTAATATTTTGAACCTTGCAGAAGATCTAAAAACTAGACATAATTTTAGTTGAACAAATGACACCAATTATCTGCTTGTCGACAGTTGACAAATCATTTATTTTCATGGTTCAGTGTGGTAGTAAAAAAATAAAAATGTCTGTTACTATAATCAAAGTGTATTGCTGTATATCATTCAATGACAATCTGGAGCAGTTTTCAATTACTCTAAGGACAGAATTTTTTTGGCAATTGACTGAACAGAAAGTGTAAGAAAGATTTAAGAAATATCTTGTAAGTGCTGAGCTCAGAACTTAGCACTGAATATCATCAATCTATATCCTCCTGAGACCAGAAGACTTACCAAAGAGTTATATCAAACTTACATAAGTTATTCTGCTTCACAGGCTGATACTGGGTAGTACAAATTCCTGAAATAGTATTGCAGACAGATACGGAATAACTAAATAACAGGTATTTACTTTTGCAAATATCTAATCGTCATCCAGAACACTTTAGAAAGATATTGTTAATTTTTTTTTTAGCTTTATTGTACAAATGAAGTTTCTGGAACATAGTGTCATGTAGTGGTTACAGACACACCTTTGGGCAAGGCACAGCAGACCTGAATCTTGGTTATGCAAATTTATTAACTTAGAGCAATTACTTAAATGCCATAGGTAGGTTCTTTTTTGTCTGTAATATAAGGAAAATAATATGGAATTTGAGAAATAAATAATATATAAAATGTACTCATCACAAATTAGTGTTCAGACAATTGAGTTAGTCTTCCTGCTTTTTATTACATACGTTATTCTAGATACAAGTTTCATGTAAATACTGAGTTATCGCAAAAATCCTGTGATAAATTACTTTGCTATGATTAATATATTCTTTATGACAGCTATATTTCTGTAAATATTGAAAGACAAAAGGAAAGGAATTAGATAGAATGACAGGTTTAAAATTGTTTATTTTGTATATATTTTTTAAATTGAGTATTAGTTGACACATTACATTGCAGACATTTTTCCAAAGAAAACAGATGGCCAACAGACACAGTTTAAGATAATTTAGTGAAATAAACTTGCTACATCCTGTATCTATATTTATGTATTTATGGGAAGAAATTAAAGATCTTTGCAGTGTTGCTCTAGTCATATAATAACATTAGTCAAGAGAAAATAAGATTTTTTTTAAAAAAAGAGTAGACATAAACTGATAATCTGTCCAAGTGAGTAATAGAACTGGTTAATTCATTTTTCTTTAGTTAACCAATAGAGAAATTTATCATAAAATCTTAACTAGAATTAACATGAAAGGACATAGTTCCATCTTGCAGAGTGTTGATTATGGCAAATAAGTATTACGTTATATGCTAACTGGAATTTAAATAAAAACTTAAAAAGAACCTTTACAGTTCACCCTTGAACAATGCAAGTGTCATGGGTGCTGACATCCCACAAAGTCAAAAATTCACATGTAATATCTGAGTCTCCCGAGAGTTAACTATAGTCTACTGTTGACCAGTACATAATTGATTAACACCTATTTTGTCCATTATATGTATTATGTACTGTATTCTTACAATAAGGTATGCTAGAGAAAAGGAAATGTTAAAAATAATCATAAGGAGGAGAAAATATATTTATAGTACTATACTAAAGAAAGAGTACTATACTCTAAAAGTATAGTACTGTACTTTTGAAAGAGAAAAAATAAAACTGTATAAATTGGCCCACACAGTTTAAACCTATGTTGTTCAAGGGTCAACTGTAATTAATTAATTCTTTCAGAAAAAAAAAAAAGTGAAGACCACACTGTCCAGTAACCTTTAATATAAACAAATCTGCCTTATTAAAATTTCCTCTCATCTTGAATTTTGTCCATGACAGATTTTTTTTATATTCAGTCTTAAAGTGACTTTTTGAGAGATAGCAGATAAACTTTCTACCCATTAGCTCCAGATGCCTTATTCCTGATTTGCTGACTCATCCAATAAGCAATCTCAAAACTGTCAATTTGCTCAAGAGGGAAAAAAGAAAAAAAATTAAAAAAAAAAAATGGAACCTGTAGTCTCTACCATAAAGGAAGTTACTTTATGAACAGCTGTTCTCTGAATGTTCAATTTAATGAATCACCAAACAAGAACTATCAAATATTATCAAAAATGTTGCTATTGAAAAACAGAAGTTGGCATTGAGCTTAGCTTCCCTCTGAAGAATCTGAGCCCATCCAGATGCTGAATTTGTCAGTAAAACATGGTTCCTTCTGTCAGTGACACCAGTACTGTACTTAAGGTGTTTATGAGTGAGAGGAAGAAGTACCTAACCTGAGTTAAACCTAAATTACCAAGACCAAATATCTCAGAAATCAATGCAGATAACTTATCAGGTATGTCTCAAAATGCTCCATCCATAATGATACAAACCTAAACTCAGCATTTTTATGAATAATTTGTGAAATTGCCTCTTTTCTGTGGAACTACACTCATTTCTCAAGCATACCTAGTGTATCATAATGAGGACATGGTATAGAGTTCAGCCACCAAGAAGTTTATATGATGTTCCCTCGAGGCTAGTTCGTTCAAAGAAAACTGACTTGAAAACTAAATTAAGCTGCAAATGTATTAAAAACCTTTGTTGTTGCCATGGATACTTCTATTTAGATGATGGTTAAATGGAGGATTGGCATTATAGTATTTATAGTCATTATAGGAGAGGGTTATATTTTAGCCAACTTTCTCCATGATTTTTAGGAAAAGAGAAAATCCAGGAAATACAATGTCATGTGCTACAATATTGCAAAATGGAAGGAGTGAGTATAGATTTTTTTTTAATCACTAAATTCACATTAGAAAAAGAATGATTATTTGCTCTTTGAAAGGCTTATAATTTTGGCAGTAGTAGTAGATTTTTACCATCACAGTGGTTTTATTTTTTAAGTTTATTATTTATTTTGAGAGAGTGAGAGAGCAAGTGGGGAAGGGGTAGAGAGAGAGGAGGAGAGAGAATCCCAAGCAGGCTCTGGACTGTCAGTGCAGAGCCTGACATGGGGCTTGAACTCACAAACCATGAGATCATGACCTGAGCTGAAGTCGGACACAACCGACCAACCATCACAAACAACCATCACAAAACAGTAGTTTTATCATAAAGTTTACTTGAAGGTCTGTGGATATTTGTTGCTTATATATTAACATTGTGTCATCTGATAACAGCAAGTCTGCATGTCAAATATCTCTGTGGCAAAGGTAGTAACCACATATTTTGTTTTCACATGTGAACTGCCTTTGATCAACTATGGTTTCTCTTACATAATTAACACTTCATATATTTAAGAACCATCGAAATTGTGAGTGCTTACCATGATTAAATTAGTGTGCAGTATTTTGTACCAACTCATCAGCTAAATGAAAGATTGTCACCTACTTTGAAAAAGCATACAGTTCTACTTGAGATGAGCAATGCTTAATAGGTGTCCGGTTTATTTAAATCAGAAGAATACAAGTGTATACACACACACACACACACACACACACACACACACACACACACACAAGGAAAGTTCCAAAGAGGCATTAGAGTAAATTTCTTACTATTGGTAGAGCTTTAATGGCAAAAAGATATGAAGAAAAATATCTTAAAATATATATAAAGAACACTTAAAAACAAAACAATTGTAATGATTTTCTTCAATCTTTTATAATCGTTTGTTTTCAGTAAGCAACTTAGGTATTTTCTCATAGAAATAATACTTATAAGAAAAAATCACGCGTATATAGAAATTAAACAATAAACAATTATTTTATTTAAATGTTTTAAAATCCATTTTAAACAATGGACTTTATTTTTAGAGAGGTTTAGGTCTACAGGAAAATTTGCCAGATAATCCCCATATACCTCTACTTCCCTCACACACGATTTCTTCTATTGTTAAAATATTGCATTCTTGTAATGTATTTGGCACAACTGATGTGCCAATATTGATCCATCAATATTAGCTAAATTCTGTGGTTTACATTAGAGTTTACTCTTTGTGTTTATAGTTCTGTGGATTTTGACCAATGTGTAATGTTATGTATCCGCCATTTCAGTCTCATTTAGAATAGTTTCACTGGTCTAATATCCCCTCTGTTCTATATGCTCATCCCTCCTGTCCTCATCTTGAACCCTTAGAAAACACTGATCTTTTACATCTCTACAGTTTTGCCTTTTACAGAATGTCATAAAGTGGAATCATATAGTACGTGGCTGCTTAGCAATATACACTTAAGGTTCCTCATGGCTTTTTATGGTTTTATAGCTCACTTCCTTATTTCTCTTAATAATATTCAGTCATATGGATTTACCCCAGTTTCTTTATCCATTTCTTTATCCATCTGTCTATTAAAGAACATCTTGATTGTGTCCATGTTTTGATGATTATTAATACACCTCTACAAACCATAGCTGCATGTTTTTGTATGTTCTTGTTTCCAACTCATTTGTATAAATATCTAGGAGGATGAGTCTTAAATTTTTATGCTACGATTATCTTCCACCTTTTAAGAAACTGCCAGACCATCTTTGAAAGTGGCTGTACCATTTTGCATTCCCACCAGCAATGAATGAGACTTCCTGTTACTTCACGTTTTCCTCAGCATTGAGGGTTGTCAGTGTTTTGGATTTTAAGCACTGTGATTAGGTGTGTAGTGACTTCTCATTGTAGTTTTAATTTACATTTTTCTGATGACGTATGACACTGAACATCTTTTAATATGCTATTAAAAGGTCAAATATACATTAATTATATGATGAATAGTTATAATGCTATTTCTCAGACATTTTCCAAAGGAGTAAATGATAGAAGGACGGGCTGGCATATCCAAAACCTGGACAATTGTTCATTTTTAAAAATGTATACTGTGGAATAATAATTTGTGAACAGAAAGTTTTTAGTTTATAGTTGTGAAAAAAAGGCTATGCGCCATTTGAGGTATATGATCCCAATTTTGAATAAAGAATAGCATATAAATGTTTTTAATATATAAGAAATTTTAGTATATATTAGTATACATATATACACACTATATTTAGGGTTTCGGTCACTATTTGGGGTTTCGGTCACTACAGACAACTCTTACAAGATGTTCCCATCTCATGAATCAAAACAATTTATATAACCTGTATATAATTAACAAAGCAAAGATGTAAATTTTGTGATTTTCAGAAATTACGCATGTGTGTTGTTTTTTTCTGATAGTGTATACATGAAGGCTTACAAGCAGTCTTCTTCAACTTTCTGCAGCCTATAATCTGGATTCTTAGAATCTGTTTTAGCTGTTTGAGCTCTTTATCTAGGTTTTTGCATCCATTATGTATTTTCAATTTTAGATGTAGCGTGTTGACTTACTATTATGATAGGTGAGTATTAGGCTCTTCTCCATGGCCCTTGCACGCGCGCGTGCACACACACACACACACACACAATAATATGTAATAACATTGTTCAATTTTGATACGCACTAACGTGTCCTTTTTTTTTCATAAGAATCTGAAATTTCAGAATGGGTTGATATTCATTTTTTGGCTTCACTTGGTCACAACCTTTTAATTGGATACATGTGATTCATAGAGTTCTTATTTCTTTTATTATTTTCATGCTTCAGTTTCCTCCATTCTCTTTCTGGTGCAGAGAATGATTGCTAACTTCCCTGAATTTATCTCCCAATTTTCTCAAGTCTCTTATTTTCCATATTTTTGGTTTTATTCTTCATGTGACATTTCTTTTCTCAACTAAAAAAAATAGTTAAATATAATTAACATATAGCATCATATTGGCTTCAGGTGTGCAACATAGTGTTGAGCAGTCCTACACAATACTCTGCACTCATCGTGATAAGTGTACTCTTCATCCCCATCACCTGTTTCTCCATCTTCCCACCCACCTTCCCTGTGGTAATCCAGCTGTGTGTTTTCTATATTTAAGAGGGATTTTTATCTTTCTGTATTTTTTGTTTCTTAAATTCCATATGAGTGAAATGAATGGTATTTATTTTTCTCTGACTTATTTCACCTAGCATTTTACTCTCTAGATCCATTCATGTTGTTGAAAATAGCAAGATTTCATTCCTTTTTATGGCTGAGGAGTATTCCTTTATATATACACCACATCTTCTTTATCCATTCATATATGGACAGACACCTGAGTCGCTTCCATATCTTGGCTATTTTCAGTAATTTTGCAACACCTATAGGGATGTGTATATCTTTTTGAGTTAATGTTTTTATTTTCTTTAGGTAAATACTGAGTAGTGAAATTCTGGATCATATGGTAATTCTGTTTTTATCAAGTGGAATTTCTTTAACTCTATGTTTTAATTATTCCAAGATTTTTTTTTTATTTCATGAATTGTATTTGTAATGTGTAATACTTTTTCTGAGAGTTGTTTCTTTCAATGTTATGCTATTTTGTTTATAAATACCCAAATCTTCTAAATTCTTTATTATATTTTCTCTCTTTCTTATTATTATTAATTTTGTTTCTTTGTTTGAGAGAGTGTTGATCTCCCACCTTTGATGATTACTTCTGTATGGACGGAAATCTTTAACATAACATACCTATCTTTCTCAATCCCCTTACAACAATGTAACCCAGAGGAGGTGAATTTTGAAAACCCCAGTGGTGAGTTATGAAGGAGAAAATAAGTATGTGTAACTCTGTGCTCTCCTTTTTTTGTTTCTTCGAGTCAAGTTGCTTGTCTAGGCTACACAGTGCTGTGTGCCACATGCAAGCTTTGTCCCTTCGAGGCAGAGGTGCAGAGGACTGGATGTGGCACAAGTTGTTTCTGCCATGTCTGGATAATTTTGGGATCTTATATTAAGCACGTTTACTTATAGATCTTATTGATCTAAGATTTAGGAATAGCTTTATATGTTAGTAGTAAATATGACATTTTAGTCTGTTATTTGCCAACCCTCAGAGTTTTTTCTCAATTAGTTTGATATTGATAGGGGAATATTGTAGGAATATATTGATAATCCTACCCACCCACATTAAGACAATAACATCCAGAGTTATTATTTTCTCTCCAGATTACTATTTTATTTTTAATTCACTTGTTTTTTTAAATCTCTTTCATATAGTTTCCCTCAAGCACCACAGGTTATTAAGAATGAAGCACTGAAAGCTAATTAAAAGTTCATATGAAGTGGTGGGATTTATAATGCACAGGATTTATCAAGAGTAATATCGTGGACATTTAGGACTGGATATTCTTTGTTGTGCTGGCTGTCCTGTACATTGTAAGATGTCTATCCATTGGATGCCAGTGGCACCCCCTCATTGTGTCAGTCAAAGTGTGTTTATATTTAGCTACATATCACCTGTGGGTAACCTTACCTCTAGTTGAGAACCACTTGTTAAGGGTGGCATGGAGAAAAGATGGCAACATTTTTGTAAGATTTACAAGTAGCACTTCCAGTAGGGTTTTCACTTACATTAATTTCTCTAGAGAGAAGAATCTGCCCTGGCACAATCCATCCTCTGTTTGATGTCCAGATACTTGGTTGATATAATTTCTGTTGATTTGTGTTATCCTAAAATCTTTGTCTCTTTTAAAAATTGCCTTACTGTTGTTTTAAAGGGATTCTGACTCAAAAAGGAGGCAAGTAGGTAATTATGTGAGGGTTAATTTGCATGTTTGAATAGAATTCAGGCAGAATTTGTAGCCCAAAATGGCACAGATATTCTAGGTCGGTTATTCATTTATTCACTTACAAAATACTTATTTAAGGTTTATAGTTTCCATAATTCAGTGTAATCTGTAGAAGTAATGACATTAATTTGGGTATAGATCATTCACATTTAGATATTAGGATTAAAAGTTGCTACAAATATCTCTTATAAGGAACATAGCTATTTTTAGACTAGATGGAAAATCCAACTTAATTAAAAAACAACTCTGGATTACTCGATTCAATCAGGCTGAAATAGCCTGTGTTTATTTTCTTATTTACATACACTTGATAGCATAAAACAAGTAAAATGCCTAGTACAATTTCCTGATAGAAATAACTGATTTTGAATACTTCCTGTTTCAGGCTTAACTGTATCCACTCAAAAGTCTTATGTAGAAGTCTTGACACCTAGTCCCTCAAAATGTGACTGTGTGTGTGGATAGGGCCTTCCACAAGGTAAGCATGTGGAAATGAGGTCACACTAGTGTGTCCTAATCTAACATGACCCGTGTCCTTGTAAGAACAGGAGATTAGGATAGGCACACAGAGGAAAGACCACATGAAGATGCAGAGAGAAGACAGCCATCCAGAAGCCCAAGAGAGAGTCTCGGAGGAAACCAGCCCTTCATCTCAGACTTCTAGCCTCCAGAATCATGAGAAAATGTAGTTATGTCACGTAAGCCACCTCACCTGTAGTTCTCTGCTATGGCAGCCCTAGCTAACTAACGTATACATCCCAAATTCTCACGTAAGTGCCAGTAAAGAGAAGAATTAAGCCATAAAGAAAGCAAAGGAACAAAGGCAGCAAAACGACCACTGATTTCACAGCACAACCCAAGATGGCCAAGGGGTATCCCTGAAAATATCAGTTCACATAACAGAACTTCTAAAGGTTTGAAAAACTGGTGTGAAAGTGGTCACGTGGGTGTGACTGAAAATAGAAGGACAGATTATAAAGCCTATGTACGAAGCGGTAGTACCTTAGACTCTACCCTCACCTCCATTTCCACACCAGGATCTCATTTCAGCTTACAAGAAGACTTGTGGGGAGTCTTGTACACAAGTCCAGCACTTTGTATGGAGAAACAAAGGCATTAAAAGGAAGCTGAAGCCATGAGAAGTAAGAAATTCACCTTCTGTTTAGCGAGACCACCTCCACTCCACCTCCACTCCTCTCCCTACCCAGCCCTTTCTAAATCACTTGTCTTACAAAATGATGACAGCCCGGCATTCAACTTTGGCACATTATTGGGAGATTTGTTATTGAGCAAATGATAAAGCTACTTGAAAAATAGCAATATATACCTGCCTTAGTATGTGCCATGCATATATATCTTCTTTAAGTTAAATATATAGTAACTGATAATCTTAACAATTCTATGAATTAGAAGAATTACTAATATTTTCTTTTCTGTTTACCGTGCAATACAGTGAAAGTTCCAAGAGGGCCAAAGCTGGGGATTTAGTCACTTTCTCACTAATTTGTTTCCAGTAGAAAAGTATATGTCTCACAATAGTAAGTGCTCAGTAAATATTAGATGAATGAAGGGATGCTTGAATTACCATTTCATGGATGAAGAAACTAAAGCACATAGGAATTAAGTAATTTTTTAACCTGCAAAACAACGAAATGGCACACCTAATCCTTTTCACTCTCAAAGACTTGTAGATATTAATAGCTGGAGGTCTTTTCCCAAGGAGCCCGTATTTGTCATCTACCACACTGCATGGCATACACATGATTTTTTTTTTAACTGAGTTATAATTTAGGTACAGCAAATTTTGTTCCTTTTATGTGTACAAATCTAAGAATGTTGACAAATGTATAGAGTCATGTAAACATCCTCCAGATTCAAGGGAGAGAATATTCTCATCATCCCCCAAAATAGTTTCATGTCTGTATAATCAACCCCGTTTCCCCTTTCCAAGCCCTTAGCAACCACTGATCTGTTTTCTGTCCCTATACTTCCGGGTTTTTTTGCAGAATGTCATACAAATGTAATCATAGAATATGATTGTATATCTGACTTCTTTAATTTAGCATAGTGCTTTTGAGATCTCTCCCCATATACATTTTTAATTTTTAGTGTGTCACTATTTCTTTCCTTCTTATTGCTAAGTAGTATTGTATCATATAAATGCACTACAGTTGGTTCATTCACAAGTTAATGGGTATTTAGTTTTCAGGTTTTGGCAATTATGAAGAAACCTGCTATTACCATTGGTGTTAGGCTTTTGCATGGACTTGTGTCTTTACTTTGCTTGACAAATACTTAGGAGTATTGGTTTGCTGGGTCATATGATAGATACATGCTTAACTTTATAAGAAACTGACAAAGCAACTTCCAACGAGAATGCTCTATTTTGCATTGACAACAATATTGTGTAAGAGTTCCAAATGCTTCAAATGTCCCTAGCAATTAGCATATACACTGTATTTTTCTTTCTTTGTCTTTCCTTTCTGCCATTCTCCTGGGTGGTATTTCATAGTGACTTTAGTTTTATTTCCCAAATTGAACATATTTTCATACGTTTATTTACTATTCCTACTCATGAGTGTTTTATTCAAAAATGCCTAGATTAAAACCTCTACTCTGTCTCTTTAAGAAAAGTTTTTCTTGGGGCACTTGGGTGGCTCAGTCGGTTGAGCATCCGACTTTGGCTCAGGTCATGATCTCACGCTGGGCTCTTGAGTTAGAGCCCCACTTCGGGCTCTGTGCTGACAGCTTGGAGCCTGCTTCAGATTCCGTGTCTCCCTCTCTCTCTGCCCCTCCACCGCTCATACTCTGTGTCTCTCTCTCTGTCTCTCTCTCTCTCTCTCTCAAAAATAAGCATTCAAAAAAATTTTAAAAAAAGTTTTTCTTGTTCAGGTTGTTTATTCATGCTTAAAATGCAATAAAATGTTTTATGAGGATTAAATACATTTGCACATGAAGCACACATATCCTAGGCTATTAATAAATGCTATTTTGCTCCCTCTTGTTTATCTTTTTAAAAATATTTATTTATTTATCTATTTTGAGAGAGAGCAAGAGAGAGCGCGCAGGGAGTGGTAGAGAGAAAACACCAAGCAGGCTCTGTGCAATGTCAGCCTGAGCTGGACATGGGGCTTGATTTCACAAACCACAAGGTCGTGACCTGAGCCACAAGATCAAAAGCCGGGTGCTTAACCAACTGAGCCACCCAGGCGCCCCCTTTCCTCTGACTTAAAATTTCATTCTTCCTTTCTGTATTCAGAGATACCACTATTTGTAGGAGTTAATTACCAGGTACCCTCAAACTGTTCTAACTGTGCCCTTTCTTATGTTTCCTTCCTTGTATTCATTCTATAGGCTGTTCATTTTTCCTCAGAACTTATTTGATATGTCAATTCTCTGTTCAGTGGGGACAGATTCTCTGTTCCCTGTTGTCAGTGGGAATGTATGATTTAAGCTTGTTCTTAATTTCCTTTAGAGTCTTCCTTGATTGAATATCTCCAATTTTATTTCTGATCACATTATGTGCAGGTTAGGAAATATACTGTAGCTGCTGCTGCTGCTGCTGCTATTACTTCTTCTTCTTCCTCTCCTTTTCTTCTTCTTCTTCTTCTTCTTCTTCTTCTTCTTCTTCTTCTTCTTCTTCTTCTTCTTCTTCCTATATTCCAAGTACTATATTTGCCTCATTTCTTTACTTTTACTGATTCTCTCTCCTCTAATTTAGATACATTTTTTTTTATATCTGTAAATTTCAACAACTTCCAAGTTTGATATAGACAGACTTCTTCTGTCTTGTTGACCCTTAGATATTTCCCTTGAGTAGAGTGTGGCACATGTTATGTGCTTAATCTATATTAACAATAGTCTTTTAAAGACTAATGTTACTAAAAAAATTAAAGCTACTTTACATGAGAACTAAAGGCAAAAATTAATATTATATGTCAGAGAAAAATAAACCCTTTTAAAGTAGAAAAGGAAGTAGATAATCGATGCTAGTAGAGTTTATTCCTTCTTTCTTTAACTCAACAAACATGTAATTAACAATAGTATGCTACAGGTATTGTATGTTCATGCTATATTTACCAACTAGACTAGAAGTTGATTGAGAATAAAAACAATTTATTACTCCAATGATGGGGAAATATTTTATGGGCGACTGAAGAAAATAAAATGCAACAAATGATATAGGTTGGGTTTCTTTGTAGAATAATATTAATCAAGTGGCTTACAGACTACAGGACTACAGGCTGAATTATTGCTTAAAATGAATTATTGATGTCTATGCAAAAAAAACAAAGCAAAACTCAGGGTATAGTCATTGAAGAAAAGAGAAAACGGTATGAGTTATGGAAAGATATTTTCTTGGAATTTGTTGTTTCTTGTGATTGTGGACTCTTTTCCCTTAAAAAAAACCTACACTGATATTCAGATCAAAATCTGAAATGCAGTTAAAAATAGATTTCAAGTAGTTATTTAATAGATGACTTTGATTAATTTCCCTCCCATACACAGTCAATGTACAAGGGGTTTTTTGCCCCTTATAATGTTAATTTATGAGAGATGCTTTTTTTAATGAGCTAACCAAAGGAATTAACTTTTAAAAAGTTCCTTTTTCCCACAGGCTATTAAAATAGTAGTAGCTGATTTGGAATATATGCAACCCAGGGATTACTCACATTATTTCTACTTGATTGTGGTTTGAAAATGACTGCCCTGCTGTGCACCCTGGCCAAACCTAATGAAGGTCTGTCTGTTCCAGGAATTCCTCAGATTGGTGTCCTTGGTGTCTCCAGGGGCCTCTCAGTGTTTTGTTAAAAGCACATCACCAGTGAGCTTACTTTGATCGAGATTGTCACAGTATATATAGGTCCTTCAATGATTTTTTTAAATTATGAAGGGTATTTTTATATAATTGTGAACATTATGCTTGACCCCAGAATTATAGAAATTCTGAAATGTGTGGTTCAGCCATTATTAGGTTTCAGATAAGTTCAACCATTTTCAGTTCTCAAACCCACACAGCATGCTTTCAAGAACATATCTTGAACAAACTCACATTGAATAGCTTTCATTTTATGCATTATAGCATGTTTATGTAGCTGAAATATTTAATAAAAAGCCATGGTCAGATCATTTAACCTATTTTGAAACATATGAAGTTTATAAAGTAGGGCAGCCTTGTAAAATGAGAAGCAAGCACAATTTGAATCAGGACCCACGCTGTCTAGTCTGCCACACTCACTGTCCTTGTTCTGACCCGGATGATCTAAAAATGGGAGAAACATGCAAAGCAGTTTGTGGAGTAAGAGTACATGGGGGGAGGGGGTATAGCAACTCATCAACTTACTGACTGTGCATTCGTAATCAAATTGGGTTGATGTAGTGATTAAATTAAATTGGATTATCCATATAAGGTGCCTGCACATAACAAACCATTTAATGGTTATATATTATAATATAACATATAATATTAATATAATTAATATTATAACCCTCCACCAGCTATAGACGATGTTGTCTAAGGGGAAGACAAAGGGAATGAAAATGAAATGCAGTAAACCATAAATCTAGTCCTTCCATTAGCATTAATTTTTTGAGAGATTCTTTGAAAGGTGAGAGTGAGGGAAATGCAGAGCTCATTCTGATCCTGGAAACATTTTTCTGTCTGGAAAACACCCTTAGCAAGAGTGAGTACCAGACTCCCAAACTCTGTGTGTCCCTTCCTACATTGCTCTGCCTGAGGCAAGAATGAAATGGAGAACACAGAGTATGATGTGCGTGTTTCTAATGACAAACAGAAAAACACTCTCAACCGCAACCACACCAATCTGCCTAAGAAACAATCAGGACACGACCCCTCATCACATTCATGTCTGTTCCATCACTCACTCAAGAAACCCACAAGTCCTAGGATGTCACTTATCACCTATCCCTTCCAGAGCTGCATAGTTCTGTACATTCCCTTATCCATCCCCCACATGCACCCTGTCCCAACTGCAAAATATTTATTGCCAATATAATTAAAATACACTCTATCTTTAATCTTTACCACTACTACCTCTCTCTACTTCCTTCAACTTCTGTCTCTTAACTGAACTATGCATCTCCCTTGAGATCATTGCTAGTGGCTGTTTTGTTTTATTTTGTTTTTTTTTTCTTTTCTTTCATACCACTCTTAAATTGAGTTTATGAGATAGCTACATTCCTAACTCCTCCTTGCTGATTCCTGATCATTGTATTAGTCTTAGCCACATTGACCCCTGAAAACATTAAGCACAGAAATACGTATCATTAGACTATAACAGGTATCTTCAATAAGTATGATTATTTCAAAGGATGTGATATCTTTGGCATGTAAATATGGCAAACTGTCTAACTTTATTCTTTTAAGTGGCATTTTCTTCCTCTGGTGGAAAACACAATTCTCAGTTCAGTTTTCACCAGAGCAGTGAGGTCCATAGACAAGTAGTTTCCATGGACAAGTGCCAGCCCATAAATTGTTATTATATGTCTGTAATACAATAAATACAAAACTTGAAAAAACATTTGGAAAATTATAATAACTTGATAACTACATTCATGTCTATTGAATCTGGTATCTTTAAAGGCTTTTATTTTGTATGTATTTTTATTCTATTTTTAAATCATTTATTATGGTTTAGAAAATTATCATTCTGCATTGCTTTGGGGAAAGTAAAATAATCAAAAAATCAAGATGAACATAACAGGCACCTCCAACCATGGTGGAATGGGTGAAGAAATTAGATTCTGATTCCAGTTCACAGCTTCATCCACATGCACTCTCTACAGCACAGATACTGAGGGGCAGTCTCAAGGTTTCTAGCAAAAAAAAATTATATATATGATATAATATAAAATCATAACCGACATAACATAGCAGAACTTAGTACCAGGGAAATTAACCCAGCAGTGTGGCTCAGCCTGACAGAAGTTGACTATGTTCAAGCTGAAATAAACATACCATGTTGCTTGCAGGTAACAAGCTATCAAACAAGCTGCAATGATGAAGGGAAGGCTGATCTCCGCCCAGAACAACCAAGAGAAAATATTGGTCTGTTGATTTTGAATTATTGAGAAGTTTCACTCACATTGGAAATAAAACTTATAGTATGTTATAATCCTTTATATGGTTCATAATTAAGATAAAATAATGTTGTGTAGTAAAAGCAAATGAGTAATTCTGCAATTAGGAGAAAAATCCATTTCCATAGATCTATCTATCTATCTATCTATCTATCTATCAATCTAATATATACAAACATATATGTATGACCAAATCATTTGAACCACTTAAATCATCAGGCTCAATTTGTTATAAGCTATTAACTCATAGGAGACTCTTTTAAAAATAAAATTATTTTTTAAATTCAGGTTTGTAAGAAAAGAAAATATTATACTTTAAAGATCTGTAACAAATCAAGTTCATTTATTTTGCAATCTTAATCTGCAGTATTCCAGGAAAGTATTATAAGATTTGAGAAGTCCTTCCCAGATTCAACTACATATGGTAAATGAAACCATTACCTTTTCAGTTTAGGAATTCATAGATATGAAGTCACTGTATGAGCAGTAACTGTGGTTTGAAAACCCCACCAAACTCCAACTTTTTTTTTTTTTTTTCTGGAGCTGAGATGTAGAAGTACTGATTTTATTGAGAATGTCTAGATCTTGTTACTTGCATAGACACAGCTTTATTCATTTATTGAGTATTTTAGTGAAGTTATATTGAGTGCTTATTACTATGTGTCAGGTAATGATCTAGGAACCAGGGTTATAGCAATGAATAAAACCAACAAAATTCTTATGTGCAGAAGAAGAAATTAAATCAAAGATGAAGATAAGACATGTTGAGACATTTCCAAAAGTTAAACATGAAAAATGTCATTGAGATCTGACTTCTGATCTGAGTTCTGGAAAGTGCAGTAAGCAAGCTTGTAGATATCTGGGGAAAAGGCATTTCAAGAGAAGAGAAGAGCAGGTATAAGTGCCCAGAGACAGAACTGTCCCAGGCATGCTGTAAAAACAGCATGGAAGCCAGCATGATTGTAACAAAGAGGGCAAGGGAGTAATGGTACCATATGCAGTCAAAGAAGGGGTAGCAGGTCACATAGGGCTTTGTATGTTTTTTCTGTGAGAAGATGGAGAGCTGTTGAGAGTCTTGGAGCAGAGGCATGACATGATCGGAATGCTGAGTGTAAAAGAACACTGTTACTGTTCTATTGTTGTAATAATCAATTAGGCTAATAAAAATAAACTACTCGAATTTGTTAGAAGGCCTTGAAAACTTAAGTGACCCAGTGGTAATTCGATCCTCAGCTATGAGATGGTCAAAGATAGTCAAAATTTGGATTTCCTGATGGATTGGATAGGGGGTGTAGGAGAATGTGGTTGACTCTAACATTTCTGGAATTAGCAACTAGATAATTGTATCATCATAAACTGCACAAAGACCAGATTTGTGATGAGTGAGGGTCAGGAACTCTGTTTTGTACACTGAGTTGGGCAACTTTTAATTATGCACATTATACGTTGTCAAACTGGTCCTTTGACACCAAGTTCTAGTTGATACTACTGAATAACATTGAAATTAGGCATGTGGTACAATAGCAAGCCAATAGCTCAACTTCAGTAGCATTTGTAATCTCTGCCAATAGGGCAATGCTAGCTTGTATAAGAATTTAAATAAATGTAATTATATTTAATTTTAATTTTTAAAAAATGGAAGAAAACTAGCGGAGTCAGAATGGTACCTATGATGAGAATGGAAACTTCATAAACTCCATACCATTTAGACAAACGTGGAAATCCCTAGGCATGGCAGAAGCCATAGCAAACCTTCATCTTTTATCAAATGATACTGGATTTAAATGAATGAAAATAGTACCATTTATGAACTTGTACAAAAGTCTGACCGTGTATTTTAATGATGGTGCCTAAAGTTGATGGAGAATTTTAGACATTCTATGTTTCAAATTCCCTGAAAAGAGCTTCCTCTTACCCTATGAATATAAATTTCATGTTTAACTTTTGCACCCACATTTCAATACATATTTTCTGTTATTCTTTTATGTAAAAATGAGGTGTTTACTTGACTAGACTTGATCTAGAGAGAAACTGCCATCATTAAGTCATGCGAAATCAATTGATCTCATAGAATAAAATTGGATGCATCATGTTCAGAGTCCTATTACTTTCTGCCTTAACTTTACTTTCAAAAAGAACCCTATTGAAGAAACAAAGAGAATATTTCAAAACTCTCTTTTGATGGAAAGGGAATATATTGCACAATATGGTTATCAGAAAGTAACAGGGAAAGAATTCTCATACCCTGGTTCTGAATTATCTTTATAACTAATTGATATATTTTACTTTATTTTATTTTATTTTATTTTATTTTATTTTATTTTATTTTATTATTTTTTATTCTTGTAATTATTTTATAATTCTCCATTTCAGCGATTCTTTTTGGGAGGCTTAACCGTAGGCTTTTTCATTCAGTTAAAATGTTAGAATCCATAGTAGAAATTTCAGGAGTATTTTCCTCCCAACAAACTTCTATTTCTCTTCACAGTTAATCTGCAGGTGTATTTGATTAATAGATAGACCACAATGAAGCCAGATTCTAACTTCTAGATGTACTGTTGGAGTACCCAGCAGAATTACCACTATCTTAGGAGAAGATTATATTAGTGTTTAAGTGTATTAGATTTTTTTTTTTTTAGTAGATTTAGACTCAAGACACAGGGAATTGAAGTTTTACTTTATAGAATATGAGAATTGTTGGGAAACTAACAATTTCATGGAAATCATGAAAGACAAATATATTCTCTTAATGGGTTTGTTTCCTCTTAGCTTATACAAAATGAGAAAATAAACTTAAATAATAGAAGTAAGTATACAAAATCAGCTGACAAAACAGAAGGAAATGAAAATTTAATATATACTAAGAGTAAACAAAAAACAGAGAACATATTAAAATTAAGAAAACATGATAAATGATTAAGCTAAATTAAAGGAAGAATTTATACAGTATACTAGACACAAAAGTGTTAAATGTAATAAAACATAAATTAAGCTAAAAGACACATGAAATGAGCAATTATTCCTCTTCCTTGCTATGCTTTTATGTGCAGGTTCAATCTTTCATTGATTTAGGATAATCAACATATAAAATTCCTTTATTTTGCCTTCCCTGGGCTGCAATTTCATAGTTATGTTTTGAATTTGGGTTCCAAGTTATTTTTTTATTTGAACTGCACATTTTCAAAATATGCAGTCATTTCAGTGTTTGAATTCTAGCAATAATAGAAGATACACCACCATACAATTTTTGTTTCACTTATATTAAATTGAAACAAGATAGCTGTTAACAGATGTTTAAGAAAATATTTGTAGTAATTGCTACTATGTTGTCACTGCTAGGATATCAACCATATATAAGCTGATGAAAAGAAACAGACCAAAGCCGTTGTATTCTCAGGTCAGAAATGTCTCTAAGTACTCATAAATGTACTTGAAAATGAAAGCGTTTAATTGTATCACAACTGGCAATTCTAAAATTGCAAACGTCACAGCAAACTTAACCAAATGCAAAACTCTTTAGAATTCTTACTACAGGGAAGAAGTATATTTCAAACCCGGTCCAAGGACAGGATTTTAGCTTGCACAAGCTTTTTTTCAGCTATCTCCTTTGGCCATCATGATCACTTTTAAAATGCACTTCACTTATTCCTCTGATTAACCAAACTTACAAAAACTTCTTTGACGTTTTAAATATTTAACCCAAAAGAAAATTTCACAGGATAAAAAGGATTTTACATAACTGCTTGTCCATTAATGAAGGAGGGCTAAAATTCATGCATCTAATAGCTAAGTAGAATTTCAACTTATAGAGCTCTAAGTTTACTTATTCAGTTAGTTTTACTCCAGAGAAATTGGAAATCTGAATGAAAGTAATCAGAGATAATCCTTCTAAGGGAGCAAAAAGGTTCTGAGGTTATTTTTTTTTAATCTAGGTTTTGTGGATTGGCTCTAAATTTAATTCTTCCAGTTTCTCAGTCCCAGATCTTGAAGTCATTCTTTATGGGTCTCTTTGTACACATCCCATCCAATGTATCTTTGATTACAGCTGTCTCTATCTTTGATTTATATGCAGAATCTAAATACTTAGCACCAACCACCTCAGCCCAAACCAGCCTCATTTCTGACTTGGACTATCTCTATATCCTCTAAATGGAAATGCTTCCTCTGTTTTTATGCTTGCCCCAAATAGATAATTCCCCAAATGATCTCATTTAAATATAGCAGATCCTGTCACTCCTGACTCAAATCCTTCCAAAGGCTTCCTATTGCTCTCAAAAAAATAAGTAAAAAGTCTGCTTTCCTTATCAACATTCTTTGCCTTCATTTTGCCCCCTTTTCCTCTGCTTCTATTCATTCCTCTCTGTTTGGACCCAACTTTACCTCCATCCTATCATTTCAGCCTCACAACACAGATATCCCATCCCAGCCTTCACAGTGCTGGAGCCTGTGCTTAGACTGCTGGTCTCCAGTATCCATAAGACTTGCCTTCTTAGATCATTTGGGGTTTCTGCTCAAATACTCAAATATCAAGTAAAGATATTTTTTAAAACAAGACCTCCTGCTCTCCATTCACTCGTTCAACTTTGCTTATACTAAATACAACTATCTGGATTCAACATTTTGTTTTATATTTCTTTTGCCTTTTTCTACTATACATCTCTTCAAGAGATGTATAAGATCATACCTTATATGATCTCACATTAAGGTATATTTAAATAATTCAAAATAATAATAATAAATTTTAATTTTTTCCTGTTATCATGATTACCAAATGTAAGAAATGTAAATTAGAAGAAAGTTGCCAACATTACATATCACATATATCAATTGAATTATGCATTCTCTTACTCTCTCTGCTTTGATTTTTGGTTTATTTCCCATTTATCAGATATTTACAAACATCTTTTTATCACATAGATTAGCAGAGTGGAAAGGTTCAGGTTTGTGGAGATTAACTGACCTTATTTTGAGTTCTAAAGTTTGTCAGTTAAACGCCATTGTGATTTTGCCCAAGTCACAATTTTAAGCTCTGACTTCTTTACCTGTGAAATGGATATAGTAATATACCCTAAAATTTCTGCAGTATAGCATTCTGAGTATTGACAATGAATTGGGACAATCTATATCAAGTATTTATCATTTTACCTTGCAAAAAGAGTCTTAAAAATTTTGTAGCTTCATGGATTTGGTATCAAGCTGATGTGGCCTCCTAAAATGTGTTTGGAAGTGTTCTTTGCTCTCTTTTTTGAATAGTTTCAGAAGTGTTGCTAGGACTTATTTATTTATTTTTAATATGGTAAAATTCACCTGTTGCGGGCTTTCTTTGTGAAAGGTTTGTGATTAGTGATTCAGTCTCTTTATTATTGGTCTGTTCAAGCTTTCTATTTCTTCTTGATTCAGTTTTATTGTTTTAATTTTTTAAATATTTATTTTGAGAAAGAGAAAGAGCATGAGAATTGAAAGGGCAGAGAGGGCGGGGAGGGGGGAGAGAGTGACAGCAGGCTCTGGGCTGTCAGTGCAGAGCCCAGTGCAAGGCTCAATCTCATAAACCGTGATATCATGACTTGAGCAGAACTCTAGAGTTGGAGACTTAACCAGCCTAGCCACCCAGGTACCCCTCTTCTTGATTCAGTTTTGGCAGGTTCTATGTTCCTAAGAAATTGCTCATTTCTTCTAGGATATCCAATTTGTTAGCATATAATTTTTTTTGTAATAGTTTGTTACGACTTTTTTTCCCCTGTGGCATTCCTCTGTCTTTATTTTTTATTTTGTCTATTTGAGTCTTCTCTTTTTTTTGTTCTTGGTATAGTTAGGGGGTTGTAGATTTTGCTTATCTTTTCAAAAAATTAGTTTTTTCAAATTTTCCCATAATTTTTCTATTCTGTGTATCATAAATTTCTGTTCGAATCTTTATCATTTCCGTTCTGCTAATTTTGGGCTTAGGTTGTTCTTATGCCCAACTTTGCTTTTTCTTTTCAACATATTACTGGAAGTTCTAGCCATAACAACTAGGCAAGGAAAAAAAAGGCATCCAAAATGGAAAAGAAGTGAAATTTCTGTTTGCAGATGACAGATTCTTATATGTAGAAAACCCTAATAACTTCACACACACAAACTTTTAGAACTAATAAAAAAATTCAGTAAAGTTTCAGGGTATAAAATCAACATAAAAATTAGTGCATTTCTATTCACCCATAATGAACTATCTGAAAATAACATTAAGAAAAGCAATCCCATTTACAATAGCATGAAAAAAAAGTACTTAAGAATAAACTTAGCCAAGGAGGCAAAAGATCTGCACCTTGATAAATATAAAACACTGGAGAAATAAAGTAAAGCAGACAGAAATAAGTGGAAAACATCTTATGTTCATGGATTGGAAGAAATAATATTGTTAAAATGTTGATACTATTTGATGTGACCCACAGGCTTTATGTAATCCCTATCAAAATTCCAATGACTTTTTTTTTTTACAAAAATAGAAAACAATTCTAAAATACCTATGGGGGAAAAAAAAAGATACTGAATACCCAAAGTAATTTTGAGCAAGAAAAATAAAATGGGAGGTCATCACACTTCCCTATTTCCAAATACATTACAAAGCAGCAACAGTCAAAACAGTATGGTACTGGTATTAAAACAAACAGATAAACCAATGGAACAGAATGGAGAGCCCAGAAATAAACCCACACTTATATCGTCAACTGATCTTCATCAGGGGTGTGGAGAATACATAGTGGCTATGGTGACTCATCAGGTTGTGCAAACTAAATATGTACAGCTATCTTTTTTGTCAACCATTCCTAAATGAAATGGTTTAAAAAAAAAAGAGGAGGCATCCAAGGAAGCAGGAAAAATGAAACATGTTAATAAAAGTAATGATGTCATCAAAATTGAATGAGAAATCAGACATATGTTATAATTAGCAGGGGAGGTTATTAAAACAGGAATTATAATTGTATTTCAAAGGTTCAAAATTTAAATAGATGCATGAAATTTGCCTTTTTCATGTCTTAATATAATCAGCATGTAAAACTTCAAAAGCCAAATAAATACAGTCTTACATTGTATTTATAGATTCGTACAATATTTAACATTTTGTATATTCTTTATTCCTTTCTTCATTTGCTATTTTCCATTCAGAGCCATTTTTTATCTCGAAGTCTCTCTTCAGTTATTTTTACAACGGCTGGTTAATGTGAAATTCAAATTTAATAGTATGGAAATTATTTCATTTTTTGAAATATTTTTTTTAAAATAGAATTCTAGCATTCAGTACTTGAAGATATTATCCATTGTTTTCTGGCTTTCCATATTTCTATTGATAATTTGACCGTGGTTTTATCTTTGCTCCTTTAATGATAATATATTTTTTCTACTCTTGCTCATAATTTTTCCTCTGGGTTTTAAGGAGTTTTTTTTCCTCTGATACACCTAATTTTTCTTTTATTTATTCAATATGCTGTTCTTAATATGAACCAAGTCTGTATGTACACCATCCTTTCACAGTGTATTTAATCCATGTTTTTCTCAAAATAATTACCTCTGTCATAGTCTCCTCTCATTTGGGGACTCGTTACATGGAGGGTTGCTGAACTTCTTTTTTGTGTGTGTAACAGTCTGTCATATGACTCATCTCTTCATACTTTCTATGTAAGTTTTGTCTCTTTATGATCAGTCTGGATATTTTTTCTGACCCTTTCTCTTTTTTTCTTTTTAAATTTTTTAAATGTTTTTATTTATTTTTGACAGAGAGAGAGAGAGGGAGTACTAGTGAGGGATGGGCAGAGAGAAAGGGAGACACAGAACCCGAAGCAGGTTCCAGGCTCCAAGCTGCCAGCACAGAGCCCAACATGGGGCTCAAACTCACAAACTGCGAGATCATGACCCAAAGTCGGACACTCAGCTGACTGAGCCAGAAGCCTCTTTCAGACCCCTTTTCTTAGTCATTATTACTATCTGCTGCTGTCTTGCATACTATTAATCTGTTTATTTCTTAAATCTTATGATTTTCTTTTTCCTTTCTAAAATTTGTATTGAATAATGTAGACTCCAGATTTCAGGGAGTAATTTTCCCCCTTATTGAACATTCTGCTCAGAAATTAATAACAAAATATTTGAGAGATCATAGATGATAACTACCATATATTGATCACTTCTGGATCTATTCTGTTGTCTGCCCCATCTACCTCACAGGACTATTGTATGGATGAAATAAGAAAACTGAAAGAAATTTCTTTGAAAAGAATAAAGCCTAAAGTATATTGCAACTGTAAGAAATGGTTTTCTGTGTTTACCTGACATCAGTTATTTGACAAAATCTTGAATTTTGTCATCTGGTTCTATTTATCACACTGCTTATTTTCTTTTTACAGAATGATTGGAATTGCATATAAAAAATTTAAAAGTTCTTGATGGTATCTTTCTGCAAAGGGGAATTAACATTATTCCACAGGTAATTATAATAGGATCAGATTTCTTATATCTAAACAGTAATTGAATTGATTCATGTGAGAATTTATTTTTGAAGAGGATTGAACTATTTAATTTTAATCTTAATGTATAGCCTTTCTGGGGTTTTAATTGAAATCAAGGATATTTGCCAAGAACACACCTCCGTGGATATTTTTTAAAGTCTCATGTTTGTTTCCTCGGTCAATGAGACTATAAAAAGCTCTTCAGAGTGACTAGCTCCCTAGCCACTATGTTCTGCTTGGGTTCAAGATTTCTTGTTTGTAAAGCTTAGGGATTAGTAAGTTCACTGGGAGAAATGTCTCACATTGTGAGGCTTAGTTCCCTACAGTTCCCTTTTCTCCTTAAATTTGATCCCTCATGTCTGTACTGTCTTGGTAGAGCTTCATTGTCAATTTTGTCTCCTCAAGCATGGGACACTTCTGTAGCATCTATGCTTTTACTTTCTCTTTGACCCTTGTGTCCTTGTTTCTAATTGTAAATATCTCGGATAAAAAACAGAAGCTGGACTTACCGAAGCGTATGCATAAACTCATTTGTATGATTGTCAAAAAAAGAAGAAACAGCATCATTTTCTATCAGACTGAATCTATTAATGTGAATGTGCACACCAATTAGTTTTAGCCCAATGTGCTAGCTTCAGCCACTGGGACCTGATGATGGACATTATTTTAAAAGTGAGTAATTAGAAATTCCTTGTAATATCATAGATCAAAAATCCAAATATCAAGGAAATAGTAATGGTGGTGTAGAGTCATTATAAGTGGCCTGCCCATCCACCACCTAATCATGTCATCCCTGGAGGTCCCATAATAGCCTT
Source organism: Lynx rufus (assembly GCF_022079265.1). NCBI lineage: Eukaryota > Metazoa > Chordata > Mammalia > Carnivora > Felidae > Lynx > Lynx rufus. The sequence goes on from NW_025814829.1 coordinate 11,824,634, forward strand.
CATTAAATTGTTGAGAAATTTACTGATGTAGTAATGGCCACAATAATTGAAAAATGGTTCAAGTGTCATTATCTGAAAAATAGGAATGCTGGGAAAAGATATTAAAGATGAAGCTCTCCCCCTGCTTGTTAAGATGATGAGATGACAGAGACCAGAAAATGATATTTAGCTCACATAGATCAAGTGACTAAGGAGCCCATACCAAGTAGCTGGTAGTGTGATAATGAGAATGTTCTGACCACAGGAATATTTTATATTTGTTGAATTGAGTTTGCATTCTCTAAATCAGAGTAGATTTCTCTTCCATTAATGCCCTCCATGGTTAACAATAATATGAATATCTTCTTCAAGGTGATTTTTCTAACACAGATGTTTTACTTGTTCATTACACACCAGACCCTGGTCCAAGGTGAGATGAAAAAAAAAAAAAAAACAAAAACCTTCTAATCACTTGATCACAAATGTGTGTGATTCTTATCACAATGCACTCATACAGAGACAGAAACATCTGCAAATATAAATAGTACAAACCTCAGAAAAATATATAAGCAATCCTTATTACGGATGATATGTTTTTCTAAATGCAACAAATATAAACATGACCTTTCATGCAGAATAGATACAACTCAGCATAATGACACTATTGCAGTTCTTTCTCTAGCACAATACATGTGTGTGTGTGTACAATAACCAGATTCAGTAGAGTATCTTTTCAGTGAAGAAAACTGTAAATTCTTAACAGTTAACATTATGACACCAAGACTTGGTAGAAGTTTGAAGTTCAAATTTGTCTTGATCACAGGTCAGGTAAAATTCTGTGCGTGATTTCTTTCCTCATTCATTCCTGCAAGTTTAAAAGCTAGAACCTAGATATTCTATTGCTTTGGTGGGACTCCCATCTTCAACATCCACTCCAAGAGCTATGGAAAGAGTCTACATTGTTTGTTATTTTAGTAGTAAATTTATGAGGAGGTGTCTCAAAAATGTGCAGGTTTTCAATTTGTCCTAGGTGATTCTGATGTTGAATATGCTTGGGAACAAGTGGACAAGGGAGAGAGTGAAGAGTAAGAGTAGAAAATGCCCTAACACCACACCCTAAGGAACTTTGACATTCATTTCTAGTAGAAGATTTTTGGCTCGGCAAAGGATATAGTTTAGCTTAAACTAGTAAAGTATCAGAAATAAATGTGTGCTGGGGCACCTGGATGGCTCAGTCGGTTAAGCATCTGGCTCTTGATTTTGGCTGAGGTCATGATCTCACAGTTCATCAGATTGAGCCCTACGTCTGGCTCTGCACTGACAGCATGGAGCCTGCTTGGGATTCTCTCTCTCTCTCTCTCTCTCTCTCTCTCTACCCCACTCACAGTCTCTCTCTCTCTCTCTCTCTCTCTCTCTCTCTCTCTTTTAAAACAAATAAACGTTAAAAAAATACTGTGTTCTATACTGTGAGGAATTGACTTCAAAGAGCATTTCAAGAATGGTTGGTCAAATATTTGGAATGTTCTAAAGAAGATAAAAAATGGAAAATGAAAAATTCCATTTCAATTTAACCACTTATTAAGCAAGGTCATTTTCAGTGAAGTGTAGGAAAAATGGGGAAAAAATAGAGTAATTTCAAAAAAGAGTGAGGTATAAGGAAGAAAAAATGTTAGGTATTCATTCAATAATTGTTGAAGAGAAATTAAAATTACATGCAAAGATGTATCTTTCAAAACCTAATCTTCTAGACTAAAATTATCCTATTTTAAAAAAACGTTCTCCCTACTCAAAATTGTTTGTATCATTTGCCTAAAATTATTCACACAAGTCAATAATGTAATCTGTTAAGATAAGAAAATTGTAATTCTATTATAAGCATAACAGTTGTGGATTTAGACGAGAGATAATAGCAAATGTCTATTATAAAGGGTCTATTATGATTGACTTTAAACAGTGGAAATTCTGGGGCACCTGGGTGGCTCAGTTGGGTAAGGGTCAGATTCTTTATTTTGGCTCAGGCCATGATCTCAGGGTTGGTGAGACGGAGCTCACCAGGCTCTGTATTGATGTGATGGAGCTGCCCCTCTCCCACTCATGAGCACATGCGCTTGCGTTCTCTCTCTCTCTCTCTCTCTCTCTCTCTCTCGCTCGCTCTCCTCTCTCTCTCTCCCCCTTTCTCTCTCAATAAACAAACTTAAAAAAAATTAGAATTATGTTTTATATAGCTAAAATGTTTCATGGAATATCTATCAATGTTCTTTTCCTAACAACCATAATATTAAAGCAAAGAGAAAAATACATTATAGTGTTCTAAAAGCAAGCCAAGGAACTGCGAAGCGGAGTGATGAAGAGTATGAATATGATAAAAGTAAATAACAAAGACTTGAAAAAAAGCAGCCAAAATATGTTCAATATGTAACAAATATTGTGTCAACTGTTTCTTAAAAATGTAACTCTGAAGCAACTTTGATGTCAAGAAAGTTGATAATGAGGATATTCTAAGTAAAAATTTAGTCGGCTAAATACAGGTTTTAATGGAAACAAAGCATATATATATATATATTTTTTAAATACTACCATTTGATATACATATTCATCAGAGCTAATTCATCCAGCTCCAATCACATCTTATTTTAACTTCAGAAGCACTGGCAGTTTTTGCCTTTATTATGAGAAAATGACAATCACATTAGAAAGCCTTGTCATTCTCCCAGTAATGAGTTTAATATGACATTTGGGAAAGTACTTTGCTGTGACTAGAATAGCAATGTTGATTTTACATTTTAAAAGATGCTTCAAAACACATACAGTGAAAACAGTTTCATACAGGGTTTTATTTTTCCACCCATTTCAATTTGAATGTGAGTTAAATTCAAAATTACAGTAATTGTGAACTGTTTTCATGTTACGATAAAGTTTCAAATTGTGGGCTAAGTCTTATTCTAGAAGCGGAATCTCATCAATAGAAAATGATTTTCAAAACTGCTATTATTGATTTTTAGTCTGAGAAATTTCCTTTATATGCAGGGCAAATTCTGATGATTGCACATTAAATCAGAAGTATTAAAATGAACACAATTGCTATCCTTCAATCACAGTGAAGTAACGAATTTTTGTTAGTCCAACCTTTTTAAGCTATTATATCTAGTTTTAGAATTAAAACTTGTATGGATCCATATTTAAGGGTATTTTGAAGAAAATGAGAGATGACTATTCTAATACAGTTTATTTCTAATCAATAATATTCATTTGTATTTTGCACCCTGCAGTTCTTGGAACTGTCATTTCATAAAATAAAAATGACACTAAGTATTGTTAAAGCAAAAATTGCACCAGATACAGTAAATGGGTAACGGAGATTTTATTGGAGGCTCTTGCAACAGCGAAGAGAGAACATAAGTCTAACTGTTTTTAAAAAGAGGGGCCAAGGGAGTTTTAAGAGCAGAGTTGGGGGAATCCTAGGCCATCTGTGTTTGGTCTTTGGACTTACCCATAGGAAATGTAAACTTTCTCCTCTCTTCATGACAGGAGGTAGCTTTAGGACTCTGAATAAGATGCTCACTAAGGCTAGGCTCCAATTCCCCACAGAGACTAGGAGATAGGGTAGCTAGCTACGAAAGTCAGTCCTGGGTTATAAAGCTGCTCAAAGACATTTGAAAAAGATTTACATCTCAAAGAGGCAGGGGAAGAATTTGCAATTAGAAGTGATTTAAAAGCAAATGCTCCAAGAAAGGAGAGTGGAGGGACCTCTTTGGTTAAACTATTTGGATTCTGTGAAGGCCAGAATAGGAGGGAGCTCATGTGCCTAGAGGCAGGAACAGATCTGCCTCAAGTTTACTTAAACTTAAGGAAATATTCAGGCTATGTTGGCCAGTATTTTTTTTTTAATTTGTTTCTGAGGTTATTTTTAAAAAGCAGTTTCAGGTTCACAGCAAATTGAGAGGAAGACTGAGTTCTCCCATAAACTGCTGCCCACTGTCACATTCATAGCCACCCTCATCTATCAACACTGATAGATGTTACATTTGTCAAAATTGATAAACCTACATTGACACATCACAATCACCTAAGTCCATAGTTTACATTAGTGTTCACTTTTGATGTACATTCCGTGGATTTGGATAAACGTATAGTGACATATATCCATCATTATGATACCCTACAGAATGACTTCACAGCCACAAAAATTCTCTGTTGTTCATCTGTGTTTATATTTTAAAGGAAAAATAAGTTCAAATGTCTTGGGTTACTATTTTCTTCAGGGTATTGTAATATGCGATTTCTCTTTTCCCTTAATTACCCATTATGTTTAGTGTTAGGGTCAGTCGTAAGGCAGGGTAAAGATAGGAGTCAGAGGCTAATAAATTTTAGCAGTCAAAGGCTTTATTTGGAAACTAAGGTCTCGGGCAAGGTTCCATGACTCAGGGAGAGAGAGAGAGGAGTCAGGGAAGTCGCATCCAGGTGTGGTGGGGTGGGGTTTTTAAGCTGCAGCGGTTCCGGGTTTAGGTCCGGGTGGGCCTTTTTCCAGTCCGGCGGGTCGTGCTGTCGCTGGGTGATTGGTTGACCTCCAATTCATTCTGGCAGCTACTAGGGGCTTTTCCTTGGGTTGTGCTGGCAAGATGGCCGTCCCCTCTACTGTGGTTCTAAGGACATCCTAACAATTGGATCTTGAAGTTTGGTATTTTTATTAGGATATGGCTTTTTTGTTTATCAATTTACATCATTTTTCCATAAGGTATTACGTTACCTTTCTTTTTTTCTTAAACGTCGTTTATTTTTGAGACAGAGACAGAGCATGAACGGGCAAGGGGCAGAGAGAGAGGGAGACACAGAATCTGAAGCAGGCTCCAAGCTCTGAGCTGCCAGCACAGAGCCCCATGTGGGGCTGGAACCCATTGACCACGAGATGATGACTTGGGCCGAAGTCAGACATTCAACCAACTGAGCCACTCAGGTGCCTTTTAAGTTACCTTTCAATATAGATGTTCAGATTTCCTTTTTATACATGAATATTTATTTTCATATGAAGAACTTTACTTGTTCTGTTTTCTTCTCCTTTACATACCTATATTGCATCCTATTTGTTCTTTATCCATTTTCACCAGTGCTTTTCTATTGCTATTTGTGTCTGCTATTTCCATTTATTTTCACATGTTATTTAGATGCCTTTCGCTTATACTATTTCTCTATTCAGATGTTTGTGCATTTTAGTGCATGTAATACACAGTTTATGAGTATCTTTTTCTTATATTATTTTGTTAATAGTTAACTCACATTTTATTTCCTCCTGTTAATTTATTATTTACTTTATTAGATGTATATTTTTTAATATCAAAGTCTAATTGCTTTGAGGTCTTAAAGAAATATATCTGAAATTCTATGTGTATTCCTAGATTAGTTATTTTCTGTGGTTTATTTTATATATGCTTTTTTATAAAATCCTCTTTTATCCATATTTTGGTAAATCTACTCATAAATCCTTAGTTGGTTCCTTTGGTCACTTTTCATTTCTGAATAGGTAGATCCAACAGCTATATATTGAGAAACAGTGTGGAAAGAAATAAAAGGAAAATCTAAGTGTGTTGATGGAAAATTTTGAATATATTACAAAACATATTTTCACACAAAAAAAACTATGCCCCCTCTGATTTGAAAACATGCTTCCCCTGAGTTATTTTTAAAATATCTTTCATTTGAAAAATAGTTGGCTCAGGAAGCACCATTAAATATAAAATGAAAAAAAAATATATAGCATTTATTAAGAAAGTAGATCTTAAAATTTATCATCACAAGAAAAAAAGGTACAAGTATGACAGATGTTAACTAGGCTATTGTGGTCATCATTTCACAATATATATAAATATTGAATCATTATGTTGTACACCTAAAACTAATATAAAGTTATATGCCTGCATTAAAAAAAAGAAGAAGAAAAAAGAAAACATATATTGGGTTACAAAATAGTAAAAATATAATTCCCAGTGGTTTACTGTGACAGTGGATATTTCACACTCAGGTAAAGTGCACTGTGAAACATGAAGATACTATGACTAAGTCTCCTTGTAATGATTCAGTGATGCAGGCTGTTTATTACCAGTTAAAACAACATTATTTTTCTGTTACTGTTTTATTACATTTAATCTTTTACCCAAAACACTACATTGTAAAATAAAAATACAATAATTCTCTTCCAAATTTCTCAAGTAAAGGCATATTGTAAATATCTATTACCATTAATATTTACTACATTGAAAGAAAAACAGCATAATAAAAATGCAAAGGTCATATGCTCAGTACCTATAAGAAAGAGTTCCTCCTTTTAATTGAAGTCATTAATTTTGTGAGAACCCCACTTTATTGTTTTATATTATTAACTCCATTACAAACTGGCACATTTCCAAACACCTGTTTTTGGAGACTCTGACTAGATGTCTGGCACTAGGAAACCTTTATCATTACTCTCATGAAATACTATGGTAGTGGAGATTAAAGCATGAGTGAATGTTGGGTAGATGAAAAAGGATGAGGAAATTATTAAGGAAACATATATATAAAGCTATTCCTGTTAGAAACCTGTTCAGAATACATAGATATGTTTACATATTTAATCATGTTATTTGATCATCTGTTAGCATTTGTGTGAATACTCAATATATCAGATAAATCTAAAACATATGAATTGTATTATTTTTTGTATTGGTCCACTGATCAAAACTATGTAACTGTAATTGCCCCAAGGGAATACAACCCAAGCACAAACTGTATTTTTTTGTCCATAATAGAGTGAAACTACATTCATAGAGAAATGATTGGAATTGCAGGGTTTTTTTCTTCAAATAGATGATTTTAATGTTAATTTGGTTGCATTTACTGTAATAATCACACATGTTCATTCAAAAAATTAAAAATAACAAGGACTTAACACTAATAAGCCCTATGATTAATACTGTAGTTCATAGAAGCACAGATAGAGAATATGAGGAAAAATATAAAATACTGATTTATGTGTGTTATCTCTTTCATTGCTCTTGGCTACTACTTATATAAGAATTTATTTTCTATGTCAGTGGCATTATGTGTTCTATACTATTCAATGAGATGGAATGTGGGACTTTTTTTAACTTTTGAAAATGGGTGCATGAGTGACACCAACAAAGGAAGGTTTTATATACTTAACACACTTTATGACAAGTCTAGCAACCTTGCAAAAAGGGTAAAACTTTCATTTCTAATTTTCTGGATATTGCTGTGGTTTATATAATGAATAGAATAAGATAATACAAATGTATCAACTAGTAATGGAAATGAAGAGTTTAATAAAGTATATGCTACATTAAACAAAATAGGGAAGATTTTAGTAAAGATATATGAAAGTTAAAAATATAAACATATAAGGTGTGCCTAGGTGGCTCAGTTGTTCTAATGTCCAATTCGATTTTGGTTCAGGTCACCATCTCATGGTTTATGGGTCTGAACTCTGATAAGGCTTTGTGTTGACAGAACAGAGCCTGCTCAGAATTCTCTCTCTCCTCTTCCTCTGCTCCCCCTTTCTCTCAAATAAATAAAAACATTAAAAAATATGTAAACATAAAAACATGATAGTTGAGGAAAAAATACTTGTTTTCTCAATTTTGTACATATCCAGTAAACCCTGCATCATCATGTGCATCACACAGGCAGTGGTTTTCTCAATTAACATATATTTCAAAAATGCGTGAAGCAATATTAAATGTGGTTTAAGAGGACATTCAAATGTAGTTAAAGTATTAAATAAGTAAGGATCATAAACACCAAATTTAGAATTCTTTCCTCTTGGAAAAGTTTTAGGAAATATGTTGAGAGGCTCCTGGCTGGCCCAGTTGGTTGAACGTTGGACTCTTGGTTTCAGCTCAGGTCACGATCCCATGATGGTGGGATTGAGCCCCTCATTCATCTCTGTGCTAAGCATGAAGCCTACTTAGAATTCGCTCCCTCCCTCTCCCTCTGTGCCCCTCTCTACTACTCAAACACACACTCTCTAAAACAAAAATTAAAAATTTAAAATAAGTAATAAAATTAAAATTAAAAAAAAAATAAAAGGAAATGTTATTTATTTTTTTATGTTTTAAGCTTAGTTATTTATTTTGAGTGAGAGAGAGAGACAGCGTGACTTGGGAAGGGGCTGAGAGAGAGAAAAAGGCAGAATCCCAAGCAGGTTCTGCACTGCCAGCACAGAACCCAATGTGGGACTTGAACTCAGGAAACCAGCTTATGACCTAAGCTGAAACCAAGAGTTGGACACCTAACTGACTGAGCCACCCAGGCACTCCAGGAAATATGTTGGCAAATGGAATATTGGGGCTTCAGTTTTTCCATAATGTTTGCTTCTTAATGAAAAAGATCTGAAATAATTAGTATTTCATAGAATTGATGGATTGATACCCAATTTTTCTTTATATTTTTATTTCATGTTTTGCTTGATAGGCAGTAGTAAATTTTTTTAAATGACATGCATTAACAATCAAGTCTGTTTACTGTTGTTTATTTTTTTTTAATGCTTATTTATTTTTGAGAGAGAGACAGAGCACAAGTCGGGGAGGGGCAGAGAGCGAGGGACACATCGAATCCAAAGCAGGCTCCAGGCTCTGAGATGTCAGCACAGAGCCCAATGTGGGGCTTGAACTCACAAACTGTGTGATCATGACCTGAACCGAAGTCGGATGCTTAACTGACTGAGCCACCCAGGTGCTCCTGTTTACTGTTGTTTAAAATTCAAATTTGTATGACAAACCATAGAGCAGATATTTGTTTCCTTCATAATACTGATATGACTTTTCTTACCTTGGAAAAGTAGAACAAAGATGAGAATACCACATCATGCTAAGTGAGTTTTAAATACAAATATACCAAGAATTAAACAGTATTCTTTACTGTTTTAACTAAATTAAATCTATTTTCCTAAATAAAGGTTGAGCATTTCATGTAATTAAATCCCTAAAACTGACTTTTTTAAAGTTTATTTATTTGGTTTTGAAAGAGAGTGAGTGGGGGGAAACCGTGTAAGTAAGAACAGAAAAGTGTGTTTAACTTTGAGTTATTGACGACATTAATGAGGTTAATCATGTGATTTTCTCTCTCAGCCTTATCAGTATGGTAGTCATATTCATTAACTTCCTAATATTGAATCATCTTTAAGTTTCTAGAATTAATGACACTTGGTGAAGATGCATAATTTTATATGCTTTTACTCTGTTAACTAATATATATCTAGGATATATGGCTATTTAAGTTAGTTTAGGTTATAATTTTATGTTCAAAGATTATAACCATTAAATTTCAATATTATACGTGCCGCATAAAAAAGAATTTGGAGTATTTTAAGTGTCATTATGCCTCTGGTGTTTGAAATTGTGTTGCACCTGTGGCCTTTTTCTGGAATAGGAGTTTAGGAGGAATTATTATCTATATACAAGAACTATAAAGATATGACCCATATGGGGAGAAAAGCAAATCAGTCAAATCTGGCCTAGAAATGACCTAGATGATAGGATTAGTAAGCAAGAATATTACAGTGATTATTAAAAGTATATTTCAATTGTTATTAAAGTATGCATTTCATATCAAGAAGATATAGGAAATATTGAGAATGTTAGAAGGAATGTGGAGTAGTAAAGGAGTCCCATATGAAAACTCTGTACATAAAAACTACAATATCTAGCATATCAGAAGGGAGGTTAGTGGGGGGATGGGTGAAATAGGTGAAGGGAATTACGAGTACACTTATGATGAGCACTGAGTAATTATCTATAGAATTATTAAATCACTATATTATATACCTGAAAGTAATAGAACATTGTATGTTTATACTGGAATTAAAATGAAAATTTAATTATAAGTAAATAAATATCCCCTAAAAAAACTACAATATCTAAAATTAAAACACACACACACACATACACACACACACAAACCAATTGTAATATGTAAACCCTACTTACATTCTTGTCAAAAGAAAGATGACTTTAGGAGACGTTCTGAAAAGAACTGGTGAAATTTTAGTGTGGACTGGATACTAGAAAATTTCATCAAGCTATTGTCAATTTTTTTTCAAATTATGTTATTTTAATTTATGTAAGAAATCTCATTTTTAAGAGATATATACTGAAGTCTTAAAAATATACTACATGGGATTAACAACAGATTATACATTATAGGAGAAAAATAATTTTAAAACATGGAAATAGAAACTAAAATGAAATAGGAAGAAAAATAAATAAACATAGCATCAGTGAGTTGAGCCACAAAATAAAGCAATCTCATGTAGGCCAAATCAAATTGGAGTTTCTTAAGAAGAAGAAAGAAATGGGGGTAAAAGTGATATTTAAATAAATATGTCTTAAAAAATAAAAATTTTATGAAATGATAAACTTACAAATAAGCTAAAAGCAACAAAAAATAAGAAACATAAAGAAAACTACATTAAGTCACAATGTAATCAAATAGCCTAAAACCAGTGGCACAGAGAAACTCTTAAAGGGAGTCACACACACACATACACACACTTAACATATACTAGCCATCCTCCAATGGTGCAGGGAGCCTGTCTTGAGGAAGGCAACACCACTCATGAACCCCTAGGCAGTACTGACTGTTCTAGTCAAGAAGACCAGACCCAGGCAGAGGAGTGTCCTCATCAGTACCAACAGCCACCATGCCCAGAGTACACACAGAAGAATCATCTTCAAAAGAGAATTCTTACCCTTCCAAACCGGTGGTGGGGATTATTTACCCTCTTCTACAAAGATCAGGGATATCATTGATAGCACTGACAAATTTGTGGCCAGAAACAGACCTGAATTTGAAGCTTAGAATATAACAGAATTAGATAGCCCTCAGTACAACTTCCTAAACCCCAGTGACCCTTACAATGCCTACCACCATCACTAGGTCAGTGATTGCAAGGAGGGGAAGGCTCAGGAGCCCTCAGCTTCCATCCTCAAGGTTATCAGGCAGCATTAGAAGCAAGCCACCCAACAGCAGCTGCCCTAGAATGCTCAACCCTAGGTAATTCAGGAGACCATCATGCCCAAAGAGCCTTCCCTCTAGTTTGACTTCATCATAGCATGGCCCTCCATCTCATAATCAACCTGCATCTCAGCCTTCAACCTGGATGTGATGAAGCTGATGGCTCAGCCTGTGGCAAGGAATGGGCACTTGTTTCTGACGCAGCTGATACAGAAAGAATAGCACAGCTACCAGTTTGACACTACTTCACCATGCTGGTGAAACATTATACCAAGGTCTTAATTCCACCCAAAGGCTTATTTGCAAAGCTCAAAAAAGAAGGGCACCTGGGTGACTCAGTTGGTTGAGTGTCCAACTCTTGATTTCAGCTCAGGTCATGATCCTAATGTCTTGGCATCTTCTCTTTCTGTGTGTCTCCCTCTGCCCCTCTTCCCCTGCCCCTCTTCCCTGCTCACACACACACACACACACTCTCTCTCTCTCTCTCTCTCTCTCTCTCTCTCTCTCTCTCTCTCCCTAAAATAAAATAAAATAAAATAAAATAATCTCAAAAAGAGAAGATTTGGACCAGGTATGTTACTGAATGGAGCAAGCCAAGTTCCAAGATGAGAAAAAGAAGAGGAGAAGGAGCGAATGTACATTTGTAAATCATCAGATCAGTTAGTGGTGGAATTGGCAGAAACAATGGACTTGAACTTTTCTCCCTTCACCACCTTGGAGAATCTGGGGGCCCAAAAACTCATTCAGGAGCACTGGGAAAAGTTTGGGGAGGGTGGGGCGGTCAAGATAGGGGCAGAGTCTGATGAGAAGGTTAAGAAACACTACAAGGTAGAGTAGTGTCCATCCCAGCTAGATCAGGACGCCCAAGTGCAAGGCAAGGATGAGGGTTCAGATGATGAAGAAGGGCAGAAAGTGTCCAACCTTCAGAGACCTACGCTTCCACCTCTGCCCTTGAATGCAGACCAAGTCATTGTATAGAGGGACTGTGATCCCAAGGCTCTCAAGCCCTGCTCAAGATAAATATTTTGTGTTCCCTATCTTGGGAGAAAAGATTTTGGCCAAAAAAAATATAGGAAAATGCGGTCATCAGGTTCAGAGGACAGCAGCATGGGACCAAAGAACACACAGACACATTATATACAGAGTTACAAAGATAAATCTTATTCTTATTGAAACTTTTCTTTGAAACAGTGTAAGTCAGAACACAGAGAAACTTCTTAAAGTACTGAAAGGATAAACAAGCAAACCTGACAACTTAAGAGATCTACTCCTGTAAAAAAATCTTTCAAAAATGAAGGAAAAATAAGGACTTTTTTAAGACATAACAAACTGAGAGAAATAAAAACCTGCTGACTATACGGAAAAAATATTAACTGAAAACCCTCAAACAGAAGGAAAATCATACCAACAAGAATGAAAACCACTGAAAAGAATAATGTGGGGAAATATAAAATACATTTTAAATCATAAATTTCTATACAATATAATGAACTGATTAAACCAAACAATAAAACAGCACATTGTGGGATTTATAATACATATAGAAGTAAAATGTCATAATGTGAACATCAAGGCCAGGAAAGGACACATGGTAGTATGTTGCTGGGAGATTCTTATAATTTTATGGGACATAGTATATATTACTTGAAAATAGAATATGATAAAAATACAGTACTATAATGTAACCCTTATATAACCACTAAAATAACATAAAGTAATAGGCAAGAGGCAAAAAAAGGAGACAAAGTCACAAAAAGTTATTCCAAAGAAATAAAAAAAAAAACAAAAAAAAACCCAAGATTAGACAAAAAACAGATGTCCAAATCATAGATTTAATCTCAAACATCAAAATTATGCAAAATATAAATTATCTGAACACACCAGTTAAAAGTAAAAGATAGTAATGATAATTTCTTATAAAATGTATTTATTTTGAGAGAAAGAGATGAGTGTTCACGAGAGAGATTAGGGTAGGGGCAGAGGGCGAGGGAGAGAGAGAATTGCAAGCAGGCTCTGTACTGCCAGAGCAGAGCCTGAGACAGACTGGTCTCATGAACCATGAGATTATGACCTGAGCCAAAATCAAGAGTCCGACACTTAACCAACTGAGTGACCCTGGTGCCCCAGTAGCGATAATTTTACAAGTATGTTCATTACTCTAATTTCAGTGAGGAAAAATGAAAAATACCATTTCCAAAAGAACACTTTTAGTAGGCAAGAATATAGCCTTTGAAATCTCTGCTGTACATTGTTTGTTTGTTTGTTTGTTTGTTTCAAAGATGGTAGCCATATTTTGACAAGATGATTTGAGTGGTCAGAGTGACTAAAGGCAGGGCAAAAATGAAGGGGAACTCTGTGGGGAATGGAATCAAATGAAAAAACAAACACCAAAGCACTTGGAACGTGACTGCCACATAAGGGGAAATAATTGTTGAAGGAAATGTGTTTCTTCTCAAAACATCAACTGACAAAGATGAGAGAAAAATGCATTTGTACTTGTTGGATACGCTTCTCATAACTACTTTAATGTTGGCAAAATAAGCTCAATAATCTCTGTTGTGATTTTTTATTTTTGTTATTTACAACTTACTTGCCTCTTTGAGGTGTAGTTTTATTTAATGAGGTAAGAAGATAATCAATATACACAAATGCTGTAATGGTTTTAAACTAGAATTTTCAGGGGCACCTGGGTGGCTCAGTGGGTTAAGTGTCTGACTTTGGCTCGGGTCGTGATCTCATGGTTCTTGAGTTTGAGCTGCACCTCAGGTTCTTGTGCTGACAGCTCAGAGCCTGGAGCCTGCTTTGGATTCTGTGTCTTCCTCTCGCTCTCTGCCCCTCACTGGCTCCACTCTGTCTTTCTCTCTCTCTCAAAGGTAAATAAACATTAAAAGAAATTTTAAAAATAAATAAACTAGAATTTTCATTCCAACTTTTATAATAAGTTTCATACTTCAGTAATTTGCAAGCTTCCAAAAAGTTCTAGGAACCCTTATTTAGAAAGTTACATATGCAATTGAGATAAATAATAGGCTTTTGAGACACATATGATTTCTTTCACTTGATTTTGAGTTGTGAGTCTAACTTCATGGGAGTAATGCATCAGTTTTTGCCAAGAATTCCCTAAAGAAGTAAATCTTTTTTTTGGCAGCAGAGATTTAAAAGCCACCAATAAAATCTAGCAAGATACTTTTAAATGGTGAGCTAATTGACAAGGATTTGTGTCACAGCTTTAGCTGAGCCAGTGTGGTTTTGGCTCATCAGGAAAAAATAAGACTTGAAAAAATAACACTTTGGACCAAACTAAAATGATTGAGATGTTGCTGCCCAAATTCTTGAAATTGCAACTGTGTTTTTATCTGTGGACCTTTGTTCTCAACTATTTTCTATGCCTACAATTTGCTCCAGATCTTCAGGTGGTTTACTCTCTCAGCTAAATACATGTCTTTGTTCAAATTATCTTCTCAGGAAAACTTTGTGAACTCGAACTAAAATCGCATGACTATTCTGCTTTATTTTTCATCATGGTGATTATCGCTCTTGGAATTTTGTTTGATATTTTCCCCTTGTGTGTTGCCTGTGTTATCCAGTAGATTGAAAGCTTCATGAAGGCAAAGAAGTCATCTTTGATATCTTTGAATGTTACAAATATATTCTAGTGTAACACTTCACATTACTGTAAAGTCAGATGTGAATAATTAAGAACAATGTGGTATAACCTGGCTTGTCCTGAGTAGCTACTGGTCAAAATATTAGAGATTCCATATGTGTGTACCCAAAAAAAAATGGACATAGTAAGAAGGAAAAATTGCTAAATTCTGATTTCTTTGTTTCACAGCATGCCTGTTTCTTAGTTATTTTGATATAAAATCTTAAAGTTTTACAATGTGTTTTAATCCACACCAACTGATTGACATTTGTCATCATTAACTGTGTGAGGGAGACTATTAATACATTGTTGATATTGGAGGCCACCAATGGAATACATACCTCCTAGTACCCATTCTCTGCTGCAGTCCCCTCTCAACAAATCTGGGTTTGGCTTCAGTTAATAAACCTTAACAGAGTGGTGCCTAACTGGCTTAGTCAGTGGAGCTGTGACTCTTGATCTCAGGGTTGTAAGTTAAATCCCAATGTTGGGTGTGGAAATTACATTAAAAAATTAAAACTTGAAAAATAAATAAAATTTAGCAGAAATAACACTATGCTCCTTGCAGTTCTCAGCCTTTAGAATTCTGACAGCTTCTACTTTGGAACCCTGCACATGCATGAAAAAACTCCATCTGTCCAGCTGGAGACACGATGATGACAAAGCCACATGAAAGGGAAGGATGCTAAATTCATGAAGAGAGAAAGATGACTAGTTGTAACAGTTTCCTACAGCTGCATTAACAACTTACCACAAATTGTGTGACCTAAAACAACAAATTTACTCCCTCACAGTTCTGGAGCTTAAAAGTCTGAAAACAAATGTCAGTGAGGTGGGTTCCTCCTGGAGGATTGGAGGGAGAATCTATCCATGTCTCTCTCCTATATTATAGTGGTCACCAGCAGCTGTTGGCATCCCTTGGCTATTGTACACACCATTTCAATCTCTGCCTCTCTCTTCACAAGATGTTCTTTCTGTGTGTAAGTCTTCTCTGCCTTTGTGACTCTCTCTTCTTTCTTTTATAAAGACACCATTTTTTATATTTAGGGTTCATCCTAATCTGGCATGACTTTATCTTAGCCAATTACATTTTCAATGACCCTGTTTACAAATAAGGTCACATGCTGAAATCATGGGTAGATGTGACTTTGGAAGGGAGTACTGTTCAACCCAGTACACCAGTCATCTCAGTGAGCCGGGTGATTCTATCTCTACCCTCCATCCAAATGCAGCCACACCATAAGGGAAGCACAGCTGATCTCAGATCACTCTAAAAAATCATGTAAGAGGAGGAAAAGGGGCAAAATGGGTAAAACGGATCAGGAGGTACGAGCTTCTAGTTATAAAATAAATAAGTCATGGGAATATAATGTACACCATGGGGAAAATTATCAATAATATTGTATTAACTTTGTATGGTGAGGATGGTAACTGGATATACTGTGGTGATCACTTCACAATGTATACAAGATGTCAAATGGCTTGCTGTACACACAAAACTAATGTAATAGTGTAAGTAAACTATATTTTCAATAAAATCAGAAAAAAGAATGATGGAAGAGAATAATAAGAATTGTGTTACACGTCTATGTTTTGGAGTTGTTATACAGCAATATATAATACAATGATTGGTTAATATTCTTCCCCTCAAACCCTTAGAGATTCTTGTTGAAGGATATAAATGTGAATATATAAATAAATGAACAACTAAGTGAGAGTAAGAACAAACAAGGTCTTGTGTCTCATATCTTGAATAGGCAGCAAAGATGTTCTAAACCAAAGCACAGCAGAGAAGCCCTATTCAAAGCAAAGTCACTATTACTCATGGTCAATAAATATAGCCAAGTTGTAAAAGCACCTGTTCATGCTAGCTAACTTTACCATCAAGGATTACAATTCATTGAAATGTCCTTTGGAAAAAAAAACTAGCATTAGTCAACTTGAACTTTTACTTATTGATCAACTATGCCAGCATTAGCTAGTGTTTATTTAATGTAGCTTTATAAAATGTTTATGTCAATGTATCCTATTTAATTTCAGTCACAACAGTTAGATCAACTTCACCCTCACCCTCCAGCAAGCATTTATGTACATGATAACTTTACAAAAGCAGTCCTTTGGTCTGTTTTTGTTTGTTTCTTTGTTTGTTTTGTTTTTTCATTTGGTTTTGTTTGTTTTTATATGGAAGATGTAGTTTTTGGAAACAGCTGTTCCGTGAGTTTGTTTGTTCCTTTATTTGATTAGTCAACTTTGTATTTTTAAGAACTTGAATCTTCTAATATCTTATGATAAAAAATGAATAACTTGCTATTGGACAACTTCAGTGATCTTTCTTTCTTTCTTTATTCTGACTTGTCTTCTTTTTTGTCTGCCCACCTTTTTTTTCTCCTTTCTTCTTTTTTTTCTTCTTTCCCTTCCTTCTACCCTCTCTCCCCCTCTCTCTCTCTCTTTCTCTGTCTCTCTTCCCTTTCAACAGATGCCATTTTTTATGCCAGAGTTGTTGTTTTTCCAGTATAAAAATTCATGAACATTTTATGCTCTGGAATTATGATTAATTTTCCCTGTAGAAAAACATCTGGTGCTAAATCTTTATTAATCTTACTAAAAATTACAACCTAATTTTCCAGAATTTTGTGGAGATACACAAGTGTGATAAAGAATTTCAGTTTTGAACTTACCAGACTCAACACCCAAATACAAATAATCCACTGAAGAAATGGGCAGAAGACATGAATAGACACCTTTCCAAAGAAGACATCCGATGGCTAACAGACACATGAAAAGATGCTCAACATCACTCATCATCAGGGAAATACAAATAAAAACCACACTGAGATACCAACTCACACCAGTCAGAATGGCTAAAATTAACAACTCAGGAACAACAGATGTTGGCAAGGATGTGGAGAAAAGGAAACCCTATTGCACTGTTGTTTGGAGTGTAAACTGGTGCAGCCACCCTGGAAAACAGTGTGGAGTTCCCTCAAAGAATTAAAAATAGAATCCCCCTACGACCCAGCAGTTGCACTACTAGGAATTTATCCAAAGGATACAAAACTGCTGATTTGAAGGGGCACAAGCACCCTGATGTTTGTAGCAGCACGATCATGATAGCCAAAATATGGAAAGAGCCCAAATGCCTATCAACTGATAAATGGATTAAGAAGCGGTACATATATATACACTGGAATATTACTCAGTGATCAAAAAGAATTAAATCTTGCCATTTGCCACAACATGGATGGAATTAGAATGTATTATGCTAAGCTAAATGATTTACAGAAAGATGTCATATGGTTTCACCCAAATGTGGGATTGGAGAAACTTAACAGATGGACACAGGGGAAGGGAAGGAAAAACAAGATAAAAACAGAGAGGGAGGAGAACCATAAGAGACTCTTAAATGCAGGAAACAAACTGAGGGTTGCTGGAGGGGTGTCGGGTGGGAGGATGAGTTAAAATAGGTGATGGGCATTAATGAGGGCACTTGTTGAGAGAACACTGGGTGTCATGTATAAGAGATGAATCACTGGGTTCTACTCCAGAAGCGAAGACTACACTGTATGTTAACTAACTTGAAAATAAATAATAAAACAAATAGTTTAGATTTCTTAGAAAATAAATATGCTTAATTAAGTGTGTACTGGAATTCAAGTAAATTTAATAAAAGGAATCTTACTCCTTATTCTTCACTTCTAACAACACATTATTCCAAGAATACTAACATGGAAACTTCATGTGTACTCTTTCCCAATTATGTTGTTAAATTGTTAAAAATTATAGGCCACAAGTGTTATTCTTTTTTATGGATGTCAGATTTGCATGTGAAAAGTTATAGAAAGTAAGGCGTCCGGTGACTCAGTCGGTTTAACATCCAACTCTTGACTTTGGCTCAGGTCGTGATTTCAGGGTCATGGGATCAAGCCCTGCATCAAGCTCTGTGCTGAGCATGGAGCCTGCTTGGGATTCAGTCTCTCTCCCCCTGCCCCTACCTTGCTGTCTCTCCCAAATAGTAATAATTTTAAAAAGTTACAGAAAGTGACCATTTTTCTCTTTCCAGGAATGTACATGTGAATGTATTTGCCCTCACATGAACAGAACAGTTATGTGAAAACAAAAAGATAATTTTGTTCTCTGCACTGGTTCTTTAAATACGGGGAGAAAAAAGCCCCCCCTCATTGGCTACATGGAATTATTTCTTCTGATCTTCAGTCTGAAAAATCAATGGCTTTTATTTTAAATAAATTCTAACAGATATGTGGATATAGATCTGAAATTTCACTAATGTGTTTTAACTTTCTTTACTCAGGCAGAAGTGGCATTTCTTTTATTATTCTTTGGAATCACATAAAATCACCAAACACAACTATTAAATGTAATAGCTGCACACATTAGATATTCAAGGTTGAAGTAACTAGAATGAAACAGCAGATTTTAAAGGAACAAGACTGTCACTTAGTGTCAATGTTACAATTCCATTTATCAGCTCCATTAACTTAATGGTCAAAAAAAAAATTCTCCATACTTTCTTCTCCCTGGTGCATATTCGCTCTCATACACATCTAAACTAATGCTAATAGAGAGTAAAGTGATGCTATCAGCATTCTTTTATGTAGCTTTTATTGTTTTCCATAAAATCCTGTCACTGGGATAAAACTAATGATTTTATACATCTGGCTCAGCCATACAAACTCCAGTTTTTTTTTTACTTTCCTTATTTTCATTCAATCCTTCTTTTCCACTTCAACTTAGACCACTTTTGTCACATGTAAGTTGAAATACCAAAAAGAAACCTCATCAAAGAAAAACAGGTGCTTTACTACCTTTTGATTCTCTGTCTTCATATGAACCATTTTAGATGACTATTTACCTCTCCAGTGCTCATTTATATTGCAGACAGCTACACAATAGACTTTCTGGTATTTAATGCTGAAAAGCCCAATTGGTGAAGTGTAGTAAAATTTTACTGCTTGTCTCAGTAAAAAAGGGAGCAATTCCTATACCTACTTTGCAGTTGAAAAGTTCAACCTTTATCTGTTTAGCCAGCTTTAATTCAAGAATAGGTCTCTTTCCACAGAGAAGAGAATTGCTGAGGCATCAGGCCCTTTCCAGCAATCCCCTGTGCAAGCTGATTTGCCTGCTGATGCTCATGCATTTTTTCCCCTCCTGTCGGGAAGTTTATATTGTTTTATTTATAAAGAACTCTTACCTGATAAATTTGTCAATAACTCATCATTTTCTGACTTTACCAATTTTTGTATGTATTAGTTTACAAATATTAAGTATGCCATTTTGTTACTCAGTTATGCACTTTTAAAATTGCATGAAATCTCTTGAGGGTCCTGTGTTATATCCAGAACATTTAAATAAAATGTGTGAATTAATTTTGACATGTAGTTTATTGCCACAAATCAATATGTCACAGATGCAGGTACTTGTTTATGAAACTAATGATCTCACTTAATATCTCTAATGTTTAGGGTTTTTTTAATACACACATTTTTTAATTTTTAACTAAAGCTATACCCTCCCATTTTTTTCCTCCCACATATAGGCATTCATATAAAATGTGCTAAGGATATAAAAATGATAGTTAAAAGAAAACCATTCATATTTTCATTGGTTTTATTATTTCAGTTTTAATAGAACTTTTTTTTTTCAACTCCAGTGTTTCCAAAGACTCGCAAAAGAATAGCAGCCATAAAAACCACTTGTGTGTTTGGTTCCTCTGCTTACAAGCTGTGGAACTTTGGTTCAGTCATTTAAAACTTTTTTCTATTATTATTACAATTATTTTAACTGTTCCAAGGGTATAACAGTAACTGCTTACTTCACAAGGTTTGTGTAAATCATGTGATATAAAATATAATTGTCCTTTTCTGAAAACCATAGTGTCATAACTAAAATATGAAATTCCAGTACTCAAATTCATACAAAATTAATTCAAATATGTCTTCTTTTACACATCTATGATTTGCATCAGGTAATAGTAAACTCACATTATACATTTGGACAACGGGCACTTTTCTCACTATTGTGAAATGCAGCTGTTGAGCACAAGTAAGAAAATTTCTGCCTTCCTGAGAGCTAAAGTCTTTTTATTTTAATGGAATATTTACCTATAAATATTGTGGATGTTACTGGTCTAGTAGACAAGTTTTACAAGTGTTCTTAAGTGAGATACTAAGATGATGTGTTTTTGGATACAGTGTTTATCTATATAAAGTTCTTTTTTTATAAGACATAAGATGAGCCTTAAGGAATAGTGGGTCAGGTCTATTCATCTTCCACATATGAAGACCCTGTATTTAATTTGAAATGTATAGTACTTCCTGAGGTTCTGCCCTTTATATTTTTACTTATTGTCTGCATAGCAAATGGGTATGTGAGAATTCTACTTCATTTCTACATTTCACTCAAATGCACGTTACCAAAGTGAAATAGAAAGTATAAAATGTCCCTGGTTTCCATTTTTATCTTCTTTTTTCAGGTGCTTTTGAAACTTGCCAAATGAAATTTTAATTACCTGGTAAAGTATTTTAAATTTAGTACTCACCTGACAAGTGATTATTTAAGATTTATGCTTGCATATTGACCATGCTTTATTTTATGCATATGCTTTAAATATAAATTTTCTACTTTTTTTCCAATTGTTGATAAATTTTTCTGTTCTAATAGTTCTTGAGATCAGTAATAACATGTAGGATTTCATTTATCTTCTCTTTCATTATGATTTGAAAAAAGATAATTTATATACAAGTTTATTGCTCAATATAGAATGTACAGTTGCAAATTGAAATGAATGTAACACTGAATGTCCCACAAACAGGTATATTTAACTAAAATTGTATGAGTAAACATGAGGTAAGGATAAATATCATTATTGTATAGTAATATAATTTTGAAAATATTTGAAATATGAGACAAATATTAAAATAAGAGAAATAAACTTGGTAATAAATGGGATATGTACCAGAGTTAGTTTTTTTTTTTTTTTATATATGAAGTTTATTGACAAATTGGTTTCCATACAACACCCAGTGCTCATCCCAAAAGGTGCCCTCCTCAATACCCATCACCCACCCTCCCCTCCCTTCCACCCCCCATCAACCCTCAGTTTGTTCTCAGTTTTTAAGAGTCTCTTATGCTTTGGCTCTCTTCCACTCTAACCTCTTTTTTTTTTTTTTTCCTTCCCCTCCCCCATGGGTTTCTGTTAAGTTTCTCAGGATCCACATAAGAGTGAAACCATATGGTATCTGTCTTTCTCTGTATGGCTTATTTCACTTAGCATCACACTCTCCAGTTCCATCCACGTTGCTACAAAAGGCCATATTTCATTTTTTCTCATTGCCACGTAGTATTCCATTGTGTATATAAACCACAATTTCTGTATCCATTCATCAGTTGATGGACATTTAGGCTCTTTCCATAATTTGGCTATTGTTGAGAGTGCTGCTATGAACATTGGGGTACAAGTGCCCCTATGCATCAGTACTCCTGTATCCCTTGGGTAAATTCCTAGCAGTGCTATTGCTGGGTCATAGGGTAGGTCTATTTTTAATTTTCTGAGGAACCTCCACACTGCTTTCCAGAGTGTCTGCACCAATTTGCATTCCCACCAACAGTGCAAGAGGGTTCCCGTTTCTCCACATCCTCTCCAGCATCTATAGTCTCCTGATTTGTTCATTTTGGCCACTCTGACTGGCGTGAGGTGATACCTGAGTGTGGTTTTGATTTGTATTTCCCTGATAAGTTTACCAGAGTTAGTTTTATATGTATGTCTATAAATCTAAACATAAGTATAAATATAATTATTAGAAGGAAATATATTCACAAGTTCCTATGTTAGTGGAATACTAACGGGTACTGTGGGTTTGAATGGGTACTGTGATTTAGACAATTTAAAAAATCAGGGCACCTGGGTGGCTTATTCGTTTAAGTGTCTGACTTCGGCTCAGGTCGTGATCTCATGGTTAGGGAGTTGGAGCCCGCATTGGGCTCCATGCTGACAGCTCAGACCCTGGAGCCTGTTTCAGGTTCTGTGTCTCCCTCCCACTGTCTTCCCCTCCCCCCTCACACTGTGTGTCTTCCTCAAAAATAAATAAACATTAAAAAAGTTTTTTTAAAAAAGGTAATTTAAAAATGTTCCTTTGATTTCGTATGTGATTACTAACATTGCTGCCATAAATATGTCTTTAAGCTTTGTTCTGAGATTTGAATTTAAAATATATTTTTAGAAGTATAGTAAAACCTTAGATTGTTACTAACTTGTTCTGTGAGTGTTCTGCAAATGAGTAAACATTTCTACTGAATTTTAACTTGATAAAGGAGCGATGTCTTCCAGTACGAGTAGCACATGACACCAAATGGCACGTGATCGCAACTGAGGAATGGATCTTTTCTCTTACTCTCTCTTGCTGCAGGACTGTGAGTTATTGTCTCCCATGCTCAGATATTCAGTCTCAGGCCACGGTGTTTGGCAGTAATAAGTGGCTTTTCAGAACATTGGAAGGTGCCCATAACTGGCACTAGTGTGTTTTTTGTCACTTCAAAACACCTACGGACAGTCCTTTGCTTTTGCATAAAAGAGGAACCTTAGGAATGCTTTGCTTCATTCTAGGTCAGGCTGCCTGCAGATACAGACCCTTTCTCCTCTGGTGCCTTATTGCCAGTTACATATACACTTTATGACAAGAGTTTATTAATACTGTACTGCCAACATCCGTGTGAGCGTATACAATGGCCCCCATGCAATAAGGTGGTAAGAAGATGATCATGGTGGAAGTTAAGAAGTAAATCATTGAGAAGTATGAATGAGGTATATGAGTGGCTGAAATTGAACGATTTTATAAAAAGTCTATGCCTCTCATCTGCAGAGCAGGAGAAGAAAAAGGCAGAGGAATCCCTCACTTCAAATGAGATTAGGGAGATGTGTAAAATGTGGGAAACGGTGCAACATTTTGTAGAAAAGCACTACACAGCTAAGGTTTTAGCAGTGTGAGCAATGAATCTGTTTCACAACAATGCAATGTCACATTTCCGTGAAATCCTCAAAAGGGGGCAAAAACAAGTGTCATTGGATAGGTTCCTGTTAAAGTTGTACAAAAAGGAAAAGATTCCATTGAGCCAATAGGTAGCAGTGATTCCATTAGTGATAGTGAAAGTTGTCCCACACAATAACCCTCCTTTCTCTTGCCTCCCTCACACCAGCCAAGAAGGTTTTAATTTATTTTTCTTTGTATTTTGTGTTTTCTTTATTATTTTGTATTATGATACAGTATTGTAATTTTATATGAATATTTTTGGGTTGTGGAACAAATCATCTGAGTTTCCATTATTTCTTACGGGCAGATTCACTTTGATATACAAGTGCTTTGGATTACAAGCATGTTTCTTGAAAGAATTATGCTCGCAAACCAAAGTTTTACTGTATTGGGAAATCAAGTGATAGGTTCTCTAACATAGTCTCACATGAACAAAAGTATTAAAATGTTGTAAAACACTTTCTTAATGTACTATGAGACAGGCAGCGTCTTTTATAGCTTTGTGACTATTTTTATTCCCATGCCATTTAATTGAAATGCAGATAATATGTTTTGGGTGCCATGTGCTGTTATTTAATATAGTTTCAGATAATTAGGAATGTATTATATTTCAGATAATAAAGAATTAGTGTTCTGTAATCCTTTGATGATGTTTTCTTGTTGTGTCAAGCAAAGTTCATGTTATTGTGGTATATAATTAGCAGTGACCAAATTCTCAATTCTACGTTGGAGTTCTGGAAATTGATACTATGGTCTCAATAGGATATTACTATGTAGTTTGATGTGACAAGGCTTGGTTCAGATCAACAGGCTTAATACTCTAAAAATCGGTTGACCTAAAATGTACTTACTTTCTTAGGGCTTATGACTTTATTTGTTAAAATGGAATAATGATGCATAATCACTTAGTAATTGAGTAAGCTAAAATCTCTCTGATTTTTAACACTGGCCTCTCAGTGAACCAAAGAAAGGTAGAGAAGTCAGAGATAAATGTTTTACCAACATGCAATCTTTACAAGTATATGTAATTAGCTTGGGCTCCACCTCAAACCATTTTCAGAAAATAAAATCATTTTAAATTGTTTTATGGATATTTCTACCTTTAAGAACCATATCTTAAGTAAACTCCTCTCTGGTTGTGATGTAGTTGGTGCTTTGTGGGTCTCATCATATCCTTGACTGGATGTTTGAAACTAGTGATTTTCTGTCTGGTTTTGTTTCTCATTTTCCCAATTTTCAGAGTATATGCACTATTTCTATGTTAGTTTGTTACTTAGTTTTCTTTTTCTCCTTCTCCCCCTCTCCTATCCTTTCCCATCCCTCCTCTCCTCCTTTTTCTCTTTCTTCTCCTTCTTCTTTACCAACCATAATGGGAAGAGGTCCTTTCTTCCTATTTAGTCCTCTACTTTATAATTTAGAAAAGCCATTTTGCAGTATTCTTGAAGATTTTGAAAGAGTGAAAAAAGGTAACTAAGTACAGTTTTCTAGCTTAAGTCAGTAAAATTCTGAGTTTAGGCCTTCTTTACTTTATTTCAATGCTCTGCAAGCCTTTATGCCATTCAGCATGTACAAAACATTTAGACAGTTATAAGTAATTTAATGAGTGATTAATTCTATAATAATATGTCAATGAAGGATCAGAATGTCCAGGTAGTGAAGAAATAGAATGACTACAGCCATCACATCAAACATTATTCATGGGATTATTCATGTCTTCATATTTAGCAAAATGTTTTTTCTCCTTAATGTCTCAAGGTAATACATGTTTGATTACATTTTTATCTCATAGTTTTATGTAAAGTTCACAATGAAGAAGTCATTTTATTATGTTCAGACATGATTTCCCTCAATGTGTGAAAAAATGGAATGCAAAATTTATAAAATAAGCAATACAAATAACATTTTTTTCATATTTAAATACTGATGAATCAAAAAACATCTTTGGCCTTTTAAAAACAATTTACAGTGTTACTAACTTCATGTAAACTTGTGTCAGTGTAACTTAAAATCAAAGTGCATGAAAAGCAGAGCCTTAAGAAGCAAGAGGAATAAAGTAAAATAGAGGAAATACTAAAACAAGTAAAATAAGATAAAAATTAGTACTATTTTACAGATGAACAATAGTAATAATATCTCAAAAAGCGGCAAAAAAATGAACTATTTAATAAGTTTTTCTTTGTTTTCAGATGTCAAACACATGGAGATTCCCAAAAGAGTAGCTGCTTTGAAATTATCTAAATATTTGTTATTCAGGTACATTGGCATTGTACATATAAAATCCTAAATTGTTTGACCTGTATTAGCATTTTTACCCCAAAATATTTTCATATCTTTCTGTCATTGACTGCTTCAAATATTTTAGTCATTATGGGAAAAATAATTTAGGCAAAGGTATATGGCTTTTGACATAAACTTATATTTTATTCTTGGATAAGAATAATGAAGATTAACACAGGTTAGGTTAATATAAGCAGAGAAATTACAAAATAGAAATGAAATATTAACATGATTTTGGGATTTATATATACTTTTCTTTATAGGAAGGAAGAGGTACTTCATTTTATTGATAAACATAATTTGGCACAAATATACATGGTCAGCTTCTTATATAAATCTTAGGGGTAGAGACCACCCTAAATTCAAAGAAGTCTTCTGTGGTGATCTATAATCATCATCCTGGTTCTTAACTTCTAATAATGGATCCCAACATTCATTCACCCCTTCAATAATAGACCACAAGAGGAACTGAAATAGAGAAGTCTTACTTACAGGTTTTGGAGAAAGTACCCATCATATCTTAAGGGGTCACACTGGGAAGTCAAGCCAGAGTGCAGATAGAGAAGCAAGACCTGAGCACATGTCTTTATTAGGGTTCATAGGTGGATTGCATTGGGTTTGCCAGGCTAATGTCAGATTGGGAAATTCAAACCAAAAGAGTAGGATGTTGGTAAGTTACATGAGAGTTTTATCTAAAGAGTACATAAGACTGTGGGAATCAGGGGAGACTGTTGGTCACAAGGATGTTGGGAAAGTCATAAACTCCTATCAAGGACTTTTATTTGCAGGGTGCTTTGCTGGTTCAGTCAGTAGAGCATGCAACTCTTGATCTGGGGTTGCAAGTTCAAGTCCTGTGTTGTGTGTAGAAATTACTTAAAAATAGAATCTTTTAAAAAATGGACTTACATCTGTTTATGACTGTGCAGGCTGTTATCTACAGCATGTACTTATATAGGGAGCTGATGTCAGTTGAAGATCACTGCAGGTTACTTGATAAACGAAATGGATACTGAGCAATATCATGGAGTAGTTTAGCTAAACCCTCAACTTGTAGTTTGAAACCTGGAAATGTGATGTCTCTAGCTCTGTTCTTCTTTTTAGGATTCCGTTGGTTATATGAGGTATTTTGTGGTTCCATACAGATTTTAGAATTGTTGTATTTCTGTGAAAATGCCAGGGAATTTTGATAGAGACTGCAAATCTGTAGAGTGATTTGAGTAGTGTCGACATCTTAACAACATTAACTCTTCTGATTAATGAATACAGGGTATCCTTCCATTTATTGGTGTATTCTTCAGCTTTTTCATAGTGCCTTGTAGTTTCCAGTGTGCAGATCTTTAACTTCCTTGGTTAAATTTATTACTAAGAATTCAATTGTTTTTAATAGTTTTATAAATGAGATTGTTTTCTAAATTCCATTTTGATAGTTCATTGTTAGTGTATAGAAATGAAGCGAAAAATTTGTATGTTGATTTTTTCCTGAAACTTTGCTTGCTAGTTCTAATATATTTTATTCAAATAGCTTTTTTTGTTGTAATAGATATTTTGTTTGTTTTCTAGACTCTTTAGGTTCTTCTATATGTAAAATAAGTTAAATAACATATATATATATTATATATATAATATATATAATATATATATTCTGATTTGGAGCACAGGATGGGGGAAAGATAGTCTCTTTAATAAATGATGTTTGAAAAACTGGATTCAATTAATGGTGTTGGGAAAATAATGAAATTGGATTTTTAGCTTAGAACATACACAAAAATTAACTCAAAATGGATTAAGGGCTCAACTGTAAGACCTGTAATCTTAAAACTTCTAGAGGGAAACATAGAGAAAAAGTTTCTTGGTCTTGGTAATAATTTTTGGATATGATACTAAAAGCATAGACAGCAAAAATAAACAAGTGAGACTACGTCAGTTAAGTAGTGTCTGTACAGCAGAGGAAACAATAAGATGAAAAGGCAACCTACACATTGCAAGAAAATATTTACAAACTGTATATCTAATAAAGGGTTAATATCTAAAACTTATAAGGAACTCATGCAACTCAATAGCAGAAACACAAATAACCCAATTTTAAAAATAGGCAAAGGACATTTATACAAAGAAAACATAAAAATGGCCAACAGTCATATTAAAGGGTGGTCACAACCAGAGAAATGCAAATCAAAACATAAATAGATACTACCTCACAACTGTTAGGAGAGATATTATCTAAAATAAAAGTGTTAAATGTTGGTGAAGGTGCAGAGAAAAAGTACCCTTGTACAAAGTTGGTGGGAATATAAATTGGTGTATCCACTGTGAAAACAGTATTGATATTCCTCAAAAAATTAAAAATAGAGTTATCATATGATCCAATAATCCTTCTTCCAGGTATATGTCCAAAAGAAATGAAATCTGGATCTTGAAATCTTCACTCCCACGTTCATTGCTGTTATTCACAATAGCCAAGATACAGAAAAAATTTAAGTGTCTATCAGCAGAGGGATAAAGAAAATGTGCTAAATATATACAATGAAATAGTATTTAACCCTGAAAAAGAAGAATATCCTGCTATTTGCAACAATGTGAATGAACCTGAAGGATATCATGCTTAATGAAATAAGCCAAACAGAGAAAGACAGAGTATGTGATCTCACTTGTATGTGGAATTTGAAAAAGCCAAGTTCATTGAAGCAACCTCGTTGC
The DNA here is from genome assembly GCF_022079265.1 of Lynx rufus. Lineage (NCBI taxonomy): Eukaryota > Metazoa > Chordata > Mammalia > Carnivora > Felidae > Lynx > Lynx rufus. The sequence continues at coordinate 11,853,281 of NW_025814829.1, forward strand.
CAGGGACTGATGACTGGTAGGTAGGGAAAATGTGGAGATATTTGTCAAAAAGTACTCATTTTATTTTGTAAAATGAGTAGGTATCTATTGCATGGTAACTATAGTTCATAATACAGGATTGTATACTTACAAATAGCTGAGAGAGTAGATCTTGAGTGTTCTTACCACATAAACACACACACACACACACACACACACACACACACACACACACACGTATACTGACACACAAAGAATAGTAACTATAAGAGGTGATGGATGTGTTATATATATATATATATATATATATATATATATATATATATGTAAACATCACATCTTCTTTATCAATTTATCAGTCAGTGGACATTTGGGCTATTTTCATAATTTGGCTATTGTTGATAGCACTACTATAAACATTGGGGTATATGTGCCCCTTCAATCAGCATTTTTGCATCCTTTGGATAAATATCTACTAGTATAATTGCTGGGTCATAGGGTAGCTCTATATTTAATTTTTTGAGGAACCTCTCTACTATTCTCTAGAATATCAGTTTGCATTCCCATTAACAGTGCAATAGGGCTGCCCTTTTTCTGCATCCTTGCCAGCATCTACTGTTTCAGGGTTGTTCATTTTAGCCATTCCGACAGGTGTGAGGTGGTACCTCATTGTGGTTTAGATTTGTATTTCTCTGATAATGAGTGATGTTGAGCATCTTTCCATGTGTCTGTTAGCCATCTGGATGCCTTTGGGAAAATGTCTCTTCATGTCTTCTACCCATTTCTTCACTGGATTATTTGTTTTTTGAGTGTTGAGTTTGCTTGATAAGTTCTTTACAGATTTTTAAAGTTATTTATAAAAAATAAATAAATAAATAAATAAATAAAGTTATTTATAGATTTTAACCCTTTATCTGATATGTCAATTGCAAATATCTTCTCCCATTCTGTTGGTTGCCTTTTGCTTATACTGATTATTTCCTTTGCTGTGCAGAAGCTTTTATACTTGACAAGTTCCCAATAGTTCATGACTGCTTTTATTTCTCTTGTCTCTAGAGAACTGTTTAGTAAGAAGTTACTGTGGCCGAATTCAAAAAGGTTGCTTCCTGTGTTCTCCTCTAGGATTCTGATGGTTTCCTGTCTCACATTTAGGTCTTTCATGATTTTGAATTTATGTTTGTGTATGATGTAAGAGAATGTCCAGTTTCATTCTTCTGCATGTCACTGTTCAGTTTTCTGAGCACCAATTGCTGAAGAGACTGTCTTTTTACCATTGGATACTTTTTCCTGCTTTGTCAAAGATTAGTTGGCCATACATTTGTGGGTCCATTTCTGCATTCTCTGTTCCGTTCCACTGATCTATGTGTCTGTTTTTGTGCCATTACCATACTGTATCAAACTTTCATGTAAAAGGTCTGTATGCTGGAAACTATAGAAAACTTATGAAAGTAATTGAAGACAGAAAGAAATGGAAAAACATTCCATGCTCATGGATTGGAAGAACAAATATTAAAATGTTGATACTACCCAAAGCAAACTACACATTCAATGCAATTCCTATTAAAACAACACCAGCATTCTTCAAGAGCTAGAACAAATAATCCTAAAATTTGTAAGGAACCAAATAGGTTCAGGAGACCCTGAATAGCCAACGTAATGTTGAAAAAGAAAACCGTAGCTGGAGGCATCACAGTTCCAGACTTCAAGCTGTATTACAAAGCTGTCATCATCAAGACAGTGTAATACTGGTGCCTTTATTTTTTTTTATTTTTAAAGATTTCATTTTTTAAAATAATCTCTTCTTTCAACCTGGGTCTTGAACTCATAATTCCAAGGTCAAGAGCTGCATGCTCCACTGACCTAGCCAACCAGGTGCCCCTCACAATGTATATGTTTTAAATCATCATGTTACATACCTTAGATATATACAATTTTTATTGGTCAATTATACCTCAATATAGCTGAAAAAAAAAACCTTACTAAGAAAAATCCAGGCCATGGAAATATATTTAAATTATGTTCATGTGTGTGCATGTGTGTGCTTTGTGTACAGACACAAATATCCAAGGCAATGTCTCAATATATCTTTAATTCTTAGCTTGCCCTTTCTTCTCTCCATTTTTAAATATTCTTTTTAATCAGCTTAAGTTTGTTTATTTTATCACAACCCTCTTATTTCTGCAGTTCTCCATATTACTAATTATGTGTTTATACAATAAACTAATATACATATGTGTATGAATGTATGTATATGTGTATGTACTATAGATAAGGGAAACAATAAAACAACAATATAAAATGATTTCACTGAAAATAAAACATACTTATTTAACAAAGTAAATTTTATAATAACTCTGAGATAAAATACTAGTATCTCAGTAAAATTTAAAAAGTTATTTCTATTAAACTTAACCTGAATCTCTAGATATAAAAAATGTACATGTTAGGTTTCAGAAAACATTCACTTTTTAAGGAATGTGATAATTGTGACTTGACTGTATTTGCAAAGAAACAACTCTATATTAACTGCATAAAAACAGAGCACTCTTAAATTTAGCTTTACTCATTAATTTCAATTTGCATTAAGAAATTTACATGTACACCATTTTCACCCTTGCTGTTTCTCTGCTGTAATTAGCTTAATTTAACTGGAATCTCTAGATAGGTCACAGCTCTCAAGTTTAATAAAATAGAGTAAAATGGATTTAATAGAAATTCATAAATTATCAATGGTCTTTGGAGTAATACATAATTTATTTCTTGTCAATACCCAGAACATTTTGTAACATTCAAATAAATAGAAGAACTAATAGTGTTACATATAATATCCTTCTTAGCAAGATCATGGTGTTACTTCGGAAAAAAAAAATCTGAGAGTGCTGTGCCGTGGCTAGTATGGCATGCCATGTTTTACACAAACACTATTTAGCTAATATGACCTTCTTAACACAATAATTAACTCCTCCTTACTACAAGTTCTCCCTTCTTCCTTCTCTAGGTTATTTTTTATAGCATGCATTGCCATCTGACATCCATGTTTTAATTGTTGTTTGTGTGTCTCCCCACCTCCTCACATCCAAGCTGATAAGGTACGAGTACCAGGGTTTTCTCTTAATTCACTACTGTACCCTTAAGGCTAAGAACAAGGCATGGTAAAAATAGTATTCAAAATTCTTTATTGAAATAATAAATATTGAAACCACTATTAACACACACCATTAAAAATTAAGGTAAAGGTACTAAAGTAGGCAAAATGTACACAGTAAAAACCTTTAAATTATCTTCAACAATGGGCACCATCATGAAAGGGGTTTGTATGTATTCCAGTCATTCTTAAACCTTTGCTTTTGCTTACTAACTAAGTCAAAAGGATGTATCTGCTAATTAAAGGAAGATATATATTTATAGATCAAAGGAACAGAAAACTTGCGTCATTGAGAATTACTGGCAAATTACTAAAAACTTGCAAATAAAGTTGCAAGAGCTTAATTTAAACAGTTTATAATATGATAATTGAGTGGCTTTCATTAAGTAGGAAGTTAAAAGTTTGAAGTCAGGTAAGAATTGATATGGCTGAAAATGTTATAAAAATCATTTTTCCCCCAATTTTCCTCTCTACCTTTCAAAATCATTTTCTTTAGCAATTGACTGACAGAAGTTTCTGTGCAAAAACTTTCTTGCTCAGGTCCATTGGGAAGAGAATATTTCATTCTTGAAACTACAGTGAAGAAAGTGAAGATTTTTTTTTCCCAGACTCCTGCTAAATACTTTCAAAATTAGGCATGGGTGAATTGGGTTATATGACAGTCCCTGAGGCTGGGTTTTTAACTGAGACCTTGGCATTGAATCTGAGATTGGAATGAATGTCACTGGAACAGCTTTGTTTCCAAGAAGAGAAGAGAGATTCTCCAAGAGATGTCTTCAAGGAACAGTTAGCATGGCGGATGTGGAATGAATGCTGGGCAACAAAACCTTGTATGTGCTACACAAGTTTAGTCTTCATTTAGGCCCTTGCCTTGGATGTCCTTCCTCACTGCCAATCAGCTGGTGAAATGGTAGCTGCTAATAATTTTGAGGAGATATAAATAGAAAAGGCCATTCAAGAATTCTGACACATTTCTCATTTCACTGGATTTCTCTTTCTTGTCTAGAATATAGTAAAAAGAGATGAGCAATTTCTTGAAAAATTTCCAGAAAGGAGCAGAAAAACTAGTCAATGATTAGGGAATAAGACCTGTGAGAAAGAATTAAAAGAAATTTAATCTATATAAAATCTGTATGATGGTTAACTTAGTAATTTTAAGTTATAGAGGTGTTAGCTCTGCCAGCCCTGCTTATTCTGAAACTTCCATCTTAAATTTCTACTGACATGCTACTTGATAAGTGCAGACTGAATTCTAGTGTGGTACACATACCAGGCGATAATAATTACAATAATAAAAAGTTCAGTGCTTGAGCACTCAAACATCATTATTTTGCTAAGCACTTTATGTCTATTAACTCATTTTATCACTGGAACAACTTCAGTTCATATTACATTAAAAAATGAGTTTGAAGAGTTTTACTACTTGTACAGTCTCTGAGAGCTAGTGAATTACAGCAACAGGATATGATGCCAAATCTTTCAGGGTGTAATAACTTTGATGCCTGTCATAATTCCTGGATGCTGGTCTCTGTCTAGGATGTTTATCAAATTTCTCAGAATCCCTGTTGTTTTATTCTCAACCATCTTAGTCCACTGACCTTCCATTGACAATTTAATAAATGCTTATGAGAGCAGTTACAGTGTGCATAGTTGTGCATGATACCTCATATCTAAGGTGGATAAGAAAAAGTCACTGCCCTAAGGAACCCACAGTTTGTTGGAGAAAAGTTGAAAAATATATAAAAATATAAATAAATATAAAAATATAAAAATTGTGCTTAAAGACATCAGAGTGCTCACTACTAGGTAACAGAAGAAAAGTAAGGCATCTCTGAGAAAAATAACGTTATTTTGATTTCAAGTTATTTCTGCACATTTTCCTATGCAAAATGTGGCACTCATAATTAGGCATACAGTGGAGAACAAAAATTGTCATTAAAAATAACAATAAAAATACAACCTCATAAGTTCCAGATTAATAAGAAAACAGACACAGGCGAATATCTTCAAATATCTAAATAGAAATCTCATTACTATATTTAATGAAAAGAAATATTGAGTATTTCAAAAAGAGAATTGGAAAAAATAAATGAAAGATAAGGTATCTAAAACTACAAATAATAAACAAATGTATGAATTTAACAGTAGGTTTTAAGTAGCCAAAGAATGATTTAGATACCTGTGACACAGGCCAGGAAATTTAACTAGAATGAAGCATAATAAGCATGAAGGAAGGCAAGGAGGGGAGGAAGGAACTAAGTTTGTAGTTTCAATAAAAGTCCAGCCTGAGTCATATTTGCACACTAGTTATTCATGAACCAAAAGCTGTCCAGTCAAAGGGAGTGGTAGTGAGGTATGAAAACTCCCACTCTAGTGTACATGGAGACAAAGCAGCTCCAGAAGCCTAGGGGCTGTCTGTTCAGAGTTGTACTTTCAGCAATTGAAAATAAAACCCCACCAAACCCCATATATATGGTGGAAAGGCAAATGGGAAGTAACATTTGTTAAAAAATAGATGTCATCTTGAGAAGAAAAAGAATAATAAAGCCATGCAGATCATTCAAAGAGAGATAAAGGCACAATCTCCAGACAATCTGAATGAAAAAGCAATTGACAAGATGAAAGCAAAAGTTTAGAGGAGAAGGTAAACAGTAGATAATGAGAATGCTCTTGGTTTGGTAAATGACAGGCAAGGACTTTTGATAGAGTTCCCATAATTCTTGCATACCCACATATTTAGATATCAATGAAATTCATCGATGAATCTCAAGAACAGATTTAGCTCCCAATATACCTCTTTATTGTTTATATTTATTTATATATATACATATATGTGTGTGTATAGAAAATAGTTCGTCAAGTTCATATTATTGTAAGGCAAAACAATTTTTTCTTATAAAAGTAGTATTTCCAATATCAAACAGTGTTGTAAAAACATACATCAACAACACAGAAACTGTGGTAAATAATGACTACAAAAGAATGTTTAGTGGTGGCGGGGCTTGTGACTTTGCCCTAACAAAGCTCTTGTATAGCCCTTTTCCCACCTACTCATTTTCTAAGCTTGAGTTTGTGAACTTCCCAATATGTTTACAAAAATTCCTGTCCTTGCCAAAGTTAGCTAAAATATCTTAAAACAATCTTGACCAAAAAGTAAAACAAATTAAAAAAAAACAATCATAGATAATACTGAGAGTAAAATATTATATATCTGAAACTGAAACTGCAATATTCACTTTCAGAAACTTTAAGGGGAAATGTTATCTGTGTGCATTTGTGTATGTCAGTCATGACTTAAGTAAGTTATTCTTTCTAAGAATAATAAAAACACAAGGAATGAATTTTCAAAAAGAAAAAAATGGAAATGAGTAAATTAGGAAATAAAATTAGAAAATTAATAATTACAGGGCGCCTGGGTGGTTCAGTTGGTTAAGCATCCGACTTTGGCTCAGGTCATCATCTTAGGGTCCGTGAGTTCAAGCCCTGTGTTGGGCTCTGTGCTGACGGCTCAGAGCCTGGAGCCTGCTTCAGAGTCTGTCTCCCTCTCTCTGCCCCTACCTTGATTGCTCTCTCTCTCTCTCTCTCTGTCTCTCTCTCTCTGTCTCTCTCAAAAATAAATATTTTTTAAAAAGGTAAGTAATAATTACAAGAGGTAATTCTTTTGGGAAAATATGCAGTCCAGTACAATGCATAATAATAAAAGTGATAATTCCAAGATTAACCAATATAAAAAGAAGTTAACAGAATCATGAGATTACTTTCCCCAGCTTTTCAAATCGTATTGCCGGTGTGACTTCGGCAAAATGGCAGAGTAAAGCGCTCCCAAATCTGTCCTCCATTAAAAGAACAAGAAAACTGGCCAAAGGGGGGAAAATACAGAAATAAACAGAATCCACTTTTTTAGAATTCTGAAAATTAATGCTGTTAATGACAGCAGTCCCAAGAATGCTTTTTTTTTTTCAAGAAAAATTATGGAATCTCAGTAAGAACAGTGGGTTTAGGATATTTTAATTTGCTCCACCTCCAACTCTCCCTTTCTAACTCTTGGTATGCTTGATAACCCAGACCTAAATCGTGATGATGAAACTGCAATCTGATAACCACTGGGGTACGGGCAGATTGGAATCAGAGTTCCTTCAGACCCCCCTTACAGAGAATTTTTATTATGTCAGACTGTTGGGTTGTTCCCTGGAAGACTCTACTTGCAAAGCTGCCTTTATTTGAACAGACTTGAAGCCTACCAAGTGCACCTTTTCCCTAGGTCATTTGTCAAAAGCAATCAGAGGGAAATGTTAAACATTTCAACTGCCTGAGGTGATATCAATAGGGTAACTAAAAAGTTTTAAAGGAAAAGTTGGTAAGTGAGGTGGCTACAGGGGACTCTGAAAAGCTTCAACCTATTCCTGAGAATCTAGAAGGCTACATGTATGGGTAGTGCTGTTTGCATGCCCAAGGTGGGCATATTTAGAAAAGGCTGTCAAAGACCCTAAACTCTCACCTTTGGCTAACTGTGAGGCTCTACACAAGCAAGATGTAAAAACTAACTTAGAGGAGTAAACTGCTTGGGTGAGTGTTGAAGGTGAGTCTTAATATGCAGAGACCCTTGGCAATGAACTGGAGATTTAACTGATTGTAAGCATCTAAGAATATTTTTGTCCAATCATTTTAACAGACCACTAAGCAAATTTAACAGACATTAGTGGTCACATACACCACAGAATACAGACTTTATATAATTACTTTTAAAAAGTTACTAAACAAACATCAAACAGAAATCAAAACAAATCGTGGGAGGTGAGAGAATGTGATTAATTAAGTTGCCATATTATGTTACTTAAAACATACAATTTTGGGGGTGCCTGGGTGCCTTGGTTGGTTAACCATCCAAATTTGGCTCAGGTCATGATCTCACAGTTCTTGAGTTCGAGCCCCACATCAGGCTCTGTGCTGACAGCTCAGAGCCTGAAGCCTGCTTCACATTGTTTCCCTCTCTCTGCTCCTCCTTCACTCATGCTCTGTCTCTCTCAAAAATAAACATTAAAATTTTTTTTAAATATAAAATAAGAAACATAATATCTAATTTTTAACCAAAACATAGAAGAATGCAAAGAAACAGAAGTTGTGGCCTCTAAACAGAAATACATATATAAATAAAATAGTCCATAGAAATTGTCTTGGAGGAGGCCTTGATGTAGACTTTCTAAACAAAAGTGTCAAAGCAGTGATTTTTAAATATGTTCAGAAGAATAAAAGGAAACAGTGTCTAAAGAACTAAAGGAAAATGTGAGAACAGTATCTCCCCAGAGAGAATGTCAGTAAAGATAAACAAATTCTATTATAAAATAGAAAGTCTGGAATTGAAATGATAAATTTATTAGGCTCAGCAGAAGGTTTACAAGATCAGCAAAGTTTAAGATAGATCAATTGAGATTATCCAGTCTGAGAAACAAAAAGAAAAAAGAATGAAGTTAAAGAAGTAAAATTAACAAAACTTCAGAGATCTGGGGATGCCATCAAGCATGCCTGCATAGGGAGAATGGGAGCCTGGGAGAGGTGAGAGAGAAAGAGGTAGAAAAATTGTGAATAAATAGTGGCCAAAAACTTCTAAAATAGTGGCCAAAAACTTATAAAATTTGATGAGAAAATAATATATATATTCAAGAATCTCAGCCAACTCCAAGTCAAATAAATTCAAAGAAATTCACTCCTAGACACAATGATAACCAAATTATCAAATGCAAAAGACAGCAAAACATGAAGAGGCAAGGGAGAAGTGACTTGGACACACAAGGGATTCTCAGTAAGATTAACAGTTGTTTTAAGAAACTATGAAAGCCAGTAAGCCGTGGGATGACATATTTAAAGTCAAGAATTCTATAACTAATAAAATTCTCTTCCAAAAATAAAGGAAAGCCTAAGACATTCTCAGATATAAAAAAACAGAGAATGTGACAGTAGCAGACATGATGAACTAAAAATAAAAGGAGTACTTCATACTGAAATGAAATGACACTGGATAGCAACTTGAATCAAAGGTCAAAGTATTCAATCACAGGGAGAGCTTTTTGAAGATACTAGGTTTATGATTCATGGATCTCCTCAGCCATCACAGAAGAAGTTAGTAACAGTGATTATCCAAGAAATATCTGTGGAGGAGACAGTTTTCTACACAGTGAATCCCCATGTTATGCCCAGAAGACAGACAGGCATCATGAGAATTTTATTTGAGCACAAAAACTTCTAAAAGGAGTGAAAGGTATAGAGTAGGACATGAAAGAAGACGGTTGGACTCCCCAAATTCCAAACATTAGAAACAGACTGATAAAACGACTCAGCTTCAAATATATGGTACCTTTCATGAAGAAGTAAGGATGGCTTAGAGAGTGGAGCTGTGAACCTGAAAGAACTAGAAGTCACAGAAGATTTTTCCAGGGCTTGAAAACTAATGACGTTTACCTCATTGGAGATTATGACTGAGGACTACGCCCCCCCCCTTATTTTCCCTGTTTTTGAGCAGGAACATCAATAACTGTTATCATGTCCTTGCCCCCCAAGTATTTGGGGAACAGGTAATTTATTTTCTAGTCTCATAAGTAGACAGATCGAAAGGAATTCTGCCTCAAGATGGATTATACCCATACATAATTAGATCCTCACCTATACAGAGTTAGATGATTTCGATGGGAAGATGAGGAATTTTGGTCTGATAAAACTCAAGATGAGATTTTCCATATGTGTTGATAGTGCAATGGGATGACACTTTTGTAGACTCCAGAGTACCATAATGTGAGGTGAATGTGAATTTGGGGGAATTAGAGGGCTATGGTAGGCTTAATAGTGGTCTCCCTCATCGGTATTTACTTACTAATCCTCGAAACCAGTGAATATATTACCTTACATGATGTTACAAAGAAACAGGTCCAAAGTGGTGTCACTTTGAGTTCCAAACTGGTACTCAGCATTTACTCTAATTTCAGTTTCACCCTCTCACAGAAATATAGTCTTATCTTGTTAGCCATACTAATGAGCCTGCCACCTGTTCACTGTTCAGCCTCCAAAGAAGGATGAGTTAATCTGCATGATAAGACTCCTTGCTTTTTCCCATAAATTGAGGGAAGACTAGCCTTTTCAGCAAACTTTACCGGGGCAATATGATGTCTACCTACAAAGAAATGAAATTTGTCTCCTAGCTCACACAATATACAAAATTCATTTGCAGTGCAACACTTAAATGTAAAAGATAAAACAATAAAACTCTTAGTAAAATACATAGATATAAATTTTCATGTCCAATTGGCAGTGGTTTTTTAGATATAATACTAAAAGCACATAAATAGATGATTGATATATAGATGAAATAAGTAAGCTTCATTAAAATTTAAAATGTTTATACTTCAAATGATGGTATCCAGTAAGAGGAACGACACACATAGAATGGGGAAAATATTGGGAATTATATATGTGACGAAGACCTAGTATGTAGAAAATATAAAGAATTTTTACAACTCAAAACAAAACAATAAAAACAAATATACCTTTTAAAAATGAGTAAAAGATTTTAATGTACTATTTTCCAAGGAAGGTATACTAATAGCCAGTATACATGTGGTAAATGGCTCAAAATAGTCACCAGGGAAATGTAAATCAAATCCACAATGAGATGTCATTTCACACCCACTAGAGTTGCTGTAATCACAAAGACAATTACAAGTGTTCGCAAGGCTGTGGGGAAGTTGGAACCTTCATATATTTCTGGTTGGTGTATAAAATGGTGCAGCTGCTTTGGAAAAAAAAATGGTAGATTCTCAAAAATTTAAACAAAGTCTGGTCTGATATCTAAGGTGCTTAGAGGACATCATCCCTCCTCCTCATGACAAGAAAACGGAACAAATTGAAAATTTACTTTTCTTAAATTACCAGATAATTGAGGTCACAAGGCAAATTGCTGTCCCCAAAATGGAGATACCGATAGGCAAATGCAAAGAATCACAGTTTACCAGAAGAGAAACCTAGGTACAGAAGCCACTGCTGGAGCCAGAACTGGGATAGGAAAGCTTAAACTACAGTTAAAAAATTGCTTGAGGTTAATTGTGGACAAACTTGTCAGTTAAAATCTCTGGAGGATCCATTCTTAGAGGGGTCCCCACATTTTAGTGAATTTTATCTCCAGGAGCCATACCAGGATCTCATAGTTTGGATCAGAGAAGATTCCCCTAATACTTCCAGCAGCGGGAGGAAAGTGTGCTATTTTGAAATATGTTAGAGCATGCTGTTCTCCCTAACAAAGTTTGCCCTCAAAGAAATCTATTTTACCCAATCCCAACCAACTTAGGCTACTGGTGTCTAACTGGTCTAGGGGAAGGGAAATATTTGACTTCCTCTGAAAGGCCTAATTATAGGACAATAGAATGCTTCCCCGCCCCGAACACACATGTACCTCACCACCACATCAGTTGGTATCTTGTATAATAACTGAGATTATAGCAGAACTATCTGCATGTCTCAGGTACTATTTGAAAAGAAATCTCTAGGGGAGACAAAAATAAGACCCCTAGAGCAATTAACATAGCCTTAACATCTACAGCTATACCAAACAGTGAATATAACCTGACCTGTTAGTCACATGAACATTAAACCTCTCAGTAAGGGTCTGTATACCTCAGTTCTTTTACCCAATACAGTATGTCCAGCTTTCCACAGAAAATTACAAGGCATAGGAAAAGACAACACAGTTTAAAGAGAGCAATCACCAGAACCAGGCTCAGACATGGAAGATACTTTGGAAACATTAAACAAAGTTCAAATATGACTCAGCAACACCTCTAAAGTATAGAGAAAATTAAAAACATATTCGAGGAAAAAGTTGTACAGGGATTCTTCTAGCATCATTATTATTATAGTCAAAAAGTGGAGAGAAACTAAATTTCCGTCAACAGATGAATCAATAAACTTGATAGGGAATGATATTCAGACATAGAAAGGAATGAAGTACTGATTTATATTACAGTATAGTGAGTCATAAAGATACTATTCTCAGTAAGAAAGACAGAAACAAAAGGTTATATATTGTATGATTATATTTCTATTTACATGCAATGTCTAGACTGAACAAATTCTTTCAAAAGAACTCTTATCTTAGGTTCAAACAAAACATGCCCAAGGCATTGTATATAATCACATGTCATTTATTAAGGGGATAGTCGATAAGAAAAATGTGTGGATGCCAGTTTATAATATTATGCAAAGGAGGAGCAATAATTATTATGTGTATGGAATAACATAGTTACATATTTTAAATTAGTGTAAGTGTTTTAAGTAAAAAAGTGCACCATATAATATCATTAAAACAGATACATAAAAACCATCCTTATTTTGAAAGTGTGCATATTCAAAGACATATATCAAACACATTAAAGTTGGTACATGTATACACAGAGAGAGAATGAGAATAGTTATCAGGAATAAATGGGGGAAAGCAACAAATAATTTCGAAGTGAAGAAGTCCTTGATAGGATCCATCATAGGAAAAAAAAATTGTGGGAAATAGAGAGAAAAATCACAAATTTCTGCACAACAGATCGATGAAGGAAGGGAGGGAAACAGGAAGAATGTCATAATGGTAAAAGGGAGGAAGATTCTTTAATGCTTTAGATGTGCATAAAAGGCTTTTATCCTTTAATTCAGGAGGAAGGATATTTCAGTTACATATCTATATAAAAATTAGCAAAATACAAACTATGAAATGTGGCTTCACTCTCGATTTCCTCAAAAGTATGTTGAGTTAATTTAATAGACTTTTTCCCACTTTTCTCCCCAAAGTGATACAGAAAATAAATAAATTTCAAAAGTAATAAGACAACAGAGTATTGGACTTGATCACTTATAATCTGAATTAATCATATTATAGTTTTGGAGGATAATTATTGTTAAACATATCTTAATTAAATTATTTTTGCCTTTGGGAGTTCACCTTACTAAATAAAGAGAGTATAAAAATCAAATGCATGCATGCGTAAATGAATAAATGAATGAATGAATAATAAATGAAAAAATAAGATCACTAATAGAAACAAAACTGGTACAAATGACACTGAGATTTTATTTGAATTTGAAACAATTTGTGCATTTACAGTATCATAAATTTGTGCTTCCTCCAGATCAGTGGTAAGAAACTAGAGGCTCAGATATCCACCCATCATTCTGTTTAATCAGAGCATTTTTACTAACTTCCTACTAAGAGCAGTATTGTTCTTATATTAGTGTAAGAAATCTAAAGAATGAGAATATCAAAAGCAATATGTCATACCAGAACATTTTCTTTATTTGTGGCATGAAGCACATTATATATATATACATATATATATATATACACATATATATATATACATATATATATATATATACATATATATATAATGTTTTAGTAATAGTACTTTTCTTTCCAATGTGCACTGTGAGCTCCAAAATGAAGAGATTGAATGCAGCTCCTTTGTTCTACATTTGTGTCAGTAGGCAAATTAAAACAAATTAGTTGTGTTAGATGGATGTTGGAAATCCCTCGACAGTTGTTTTATGAGACACTTTTCTTTATTTTCCAATCAATTTTATTCTGTCTTATGTTTGACATGAACTTAGAAGTTTAAAAATTACCTTATTACACTAACTCTGTAATATTTCTAAACTCTGAGAGTCAATTAACAAAATATGATTTATACTCTTCATCTGAAAGATATTTGTCTAAACTATTTAAAAATCAGATGCAACTAAATATTTTCTGTAAGAATTTTCTAGAAATATTATGTTCCTAAAAAACAATGCATACAGTTAAACATTTCTTTCAAACACAATATTTCCATCAAAAGATCTTCCTAAAATCATTATTTCTATTTTCATAGCATATGGGACAAAATCTACCTCATTTTTCTAATGTTTTTCTAAGATTTTAAATTATTTCATTCACTTTTGCCTCCAGAAATTTTAGAAATCACTTACTTAGTTACATAGGAAACACTCTGGAATTTTTAAAGATTTCAACAAATTTTTAGATTAATTTTGGAGATAGATAGGCATTCTCATACACTGGTATAGATGTACATTTCTCCATTTTCTCAAGTCTTTTTTATGTTACTCAGCTAACTTTTATAATTTCTACCATTTGTTATTAATTTTATTGCTATGCATTTCATAGAATGTGTTTCTATTGTGAATAGGATTTTTTTTCATGACATTTTCAATTGTTTGAAGTGTCAGTTTGAAGAATGTGCATATTTTCTGCTCCTGGAAGTCTTGGAATACATGATCTGAAACTGCTCCTGGAGTACTCTAAGGGGTGAAATTTTACTGTCTCTCTAATATAGTAGACTTCTGATTTCTGCATGCTTTTTAATCACTTCTGATAGATTTAATTTTTTCCAGAAAATCATTTAATATGGGGAGGCATAATATATTTTTCAATTATAATTTATATACTTCTACTTATAACATTTTGTTTGCTTTTAGGACTGGCACACCAGAGAACAGACATTTTTAAAATTAGAATTGGACCTCTTAAAATGTATTCATTTTTCACAGTTTAGAATTCTTGACTGGCCTTCACTAGAAATGACAGAATTCTTTCCTGAGACCTGAGAACTTCATCTGCTGGCACTCATAAGGGGTTGATCCCTATGTGACCTGGCAACGTCAGGCTGCTAAACCAGCTGGCACCCACCGGGACTTGACTAATGCCACTTCCAGTGGCCTGGCAACATGATTTTGCCTTTCCCTGCTGTCACTCCTGACAACGTGAGTTCCTTCCTGAGTTTACCAGCTGAGGAAATGAAACCTAATAATATGGTGAGACTAATCTCAATATTTCATCACCTGTCAGTTGCCTGACAGTTGCTTGAACTGTAGAGGTCTTTTCTGACTGTACATTTTTGGGCTTTCTAACCTAAATGAAAAAGATAAAGTGCAGAAATCCAGAACTCACCAGACTGTTTGAATGAGAATGTGTAGTCAGACATCTTTCAGAGGAGACTTTTTGGGCTCCTAAATGGAGATGTTTTAGGGTTCTCAATATTTAGTAGGGGTGCAGAAACTTGAGACTACAGATAGGAGTGAAGGCCCTCTTGGACCCTACGGATTTCATCAGCATCTGAATGACACATCAGGAGTATTGATAGAGAATTGAAAATAATGCTTTCACACTGGAAATTTGTGAGCAAAGATTTTATTGCTCCTGACTACTACAGGAGAGACACCATCAGGTTAAACCTACAATCTGGTCCTTTCTTTCTCTGTGCTATACATGAATTGGTTCAGACAGAACAACAACAAAAATCTTTAAAATTAGTAACACCACCTATCATTTAATTTAGTAGAATGCTATAACAATCCTTGCAATATAGACCACTTTTTTTCTGATTAGCTAAAACATGGAAAATTTGTATGGTTGACTGGTTCGTTAAGTTCTTCACAACTGGTTTTTCAAAGAACTTGGTTCTCATACATCTCTATAGATATTTATCAGCTTATGATATATGCCTAAAACTCTCTATATTTCTATACTCCTAGGGGTAGCCAGGGGTAATTTTATATCTTAGAACTGGATTCTATCTAGTCAAACTACTTAAGATCATAAAGAAATCCTCTAGGTCAAATGTAACGGCATCCCTTGGGCAGTTTGATATTTGTTTATTTTTTCTCTCTTGTCAGAAGAGCAGTCTATGACTAATCTGATCCGAGTTGAGAAGAGTACTCATAGACCCCCAATTTTGTTTTGAGGTTTCAGTCATGATTCCATTTTTTTTTCTCAACACGTTTACTACTTTGTATTGTAACCATTCATATTTTCTGTACTGAATTTCATACAAATTTCTTCATAACTATATTTCTTTCTCTGGTTCATTTATATTATATAATTTTATTTCTCTATTTTTACTTGATATTATTTATCTGTTTTGTGGTTGATTTAAGAGGCACTTGTCTGCTTTTCCTTTTTTGATAGCTTCATTTTTTTGTCATTTCCACTTTCACCCATAATAATTCCATCTATATTCTTTTATTTTGTTGTATACTTCATCTTCTACCTTGTTAACTAAAAGTAAATATTCACATTATTTAAGTTTGCACTTTATTAATAAGTCCAATAGCTCATTTATAAGAACAATTGCTAGAGGACACCTGGCTGGTTCAGTCAGTAGAGATGAGATTCTTGATCTCGATGTCATAAGTTCAAGACCCACAGAGCTTATCTTAAAAAGAAAACAGAATTGCTACTTATGAGGAACAGCATAAAATTTAATTAGAAATGCATTAATTTAGTTAAATATAAGTATAAATATAATTTAGTTAAAAATAAAAGATTGAGATATAATTATATAACTGAATAGAATACTGTTTCTTAAATCACATCTACAAAAATTAAGAATATTATGTGGTATGTATTTTACATATATGTACACTTATATGTATATTTGTATATATATACTGTACAGAGGTGCCTGAGTGGCTTGGTCGCTTGAGCATCTGACTCTTGATTTCGGCTCAGGTCATTATCTCACTGACGTGAGATCTGGCCCCTCACCAAGCTCTGCAATGACAGTGGGGGGCCTGCTTGGAATTCTCTCTCTCTCTCTCTCTCTCTCTCTCTCTGTGTCCTTCCCCCACTCACGCTCTCTCTCTCTCTCTCTCAAAATAAATAAACTTAAAAAATACTGTACATAAGTTAGATACCTAAATTTGTACAATCTGTGATATAGCTGCTATTTTGTAATGCTTACTGTGTTTTTATGTTACTATTTTTTTAAATTTTATCAAATCTTGGAGACTACTTAATTTGGATCCATAAAGATCTACCTCATTAATTTGCTTGCATAGATACTAATTTATGTCATATTTGTGAATGTTTAAGTTGTTTCGATTATTTTGTCATTAACAAAGATGTTTCAATAGACATTCTCAAACTTAATATTTTATAACTGCAGTGTCAAATATGGTAGCCTTTGGCACATGTAAGCCCTTTAAATTTAAATTTTGATATATTAAAAAATACAACTAAAATTTCTGTTTTTCAGTATAATAGCTACGTTTCAAATACTCAGAAACCACATCTTGCTAGAGCTAACACTGAGGCACAAAAGACGTAGAACAATTTCCATTAGTCTGAAAGTTCTATTGGCCAGTACTGATTATGAATGCTAGCAAGTGATATTATTTTAGAGGTTTTGAGAGCAAAGGCATCATGTTTAAGTGTTTATACATTTTAAATTCACATACATCTATATAAAAATGGTTGTAGAATTTAACAGTCACACTGACAATGCATGAAAGTATCTAATTTTCATCAACATTGCTTGTTATCCTTAATAAAAAAAAAGTTCCTCAAAGTAATAGGAAACATGGTTTCTATTTACTAGTTTTTTATTTATTTGATTATCAGTGAATTTATTGTATTTGTTGAAATTTATATTTCAGATTCTTTAAATTGCTTAAATTATTTCTTTATACTCTATATAGTCTATTTAATATATTTTCATACAGACAGATTAATAAATTTGCAGGCATGTAGATACTTTCTCGATTCTATTCATATCTATGTACATTTTTCTAGAAACATGATTAAGTTTATTTGTTATGCCATCCAGAATTTCCCTTGCTTCATAGTATTTTCTACACACTACCCATGTTTATTTTTCTCCACATTCGTCCTCAATATGGGAAGATCTGTCTAGCTCTTAATAGGTAGGATGAGGGAATTGACCTTGAATTCCACTTCCTGTTGCCTGGCACTGATTCCAAATTCTATTTTCAAATCTGTAACAGAAGGGAAGGTTGATGTGCATGGTTCCCAGTCCAATTCCCAATTTCTGGCAGTTCTTCGTCTTCTGGCCCAGCTCTACTTTGATTAAGTGTTTTTCTGAACATTGTTTCCAGGTTTTCTGGTTTTGAGCCAAAGAACTGAGCCAATGTTGTACACTGAGGATTACACTTGTCAGCCAGCACTGCTACCAGGTTATGTTTTCTTTGCCCCGACTTCCAGCAATTTGCCCATGGGAGGTACCACTCTCTTCACAATGCACTTTGCCATTACCTGATTTTTCCTGTGCTTTTCCAGTTATTAACAGTGGATTTGAAATTTCTGTCTCAGAGAACGGCTTCAAGTCAGTGTTTCAGAGAGGTTTCTGCTCATCAGACGTTCTGCATCTTGGAGTTAGTTGATCAACGGTGGTAAAATTAGGAAGTACCTTCTTACTTCTAAGATCAGCTTTTAAAAGATTAGGGATTCAATCTATGAATTCAAGCCTGGCTCTGTATCTTTCTATTTCCTCCATCTAACTGTAGCATCTTGTCTCATACTAGTTTCAATTCCTACAAGACACCAGTATTGGGTTATCTGTCAGAATTACTATAGGAGGTTGCTAAGGGTTTTAAAAATATTCCACTGCATCTCCATCAGTATTTAATGAATAGTTGTGGGAAGATCTCATGGGGGCTGCAAGCCAGCTGTCATTTTGAACCAGAAATCTCTGATCATAAAATTTCAAAAATAATATCTTTTACTATAGCTGACAGTAAATACTGATATAGCTAGCATTGAAGCTGTTCTGAAACGCAGAGATTTATTTTAAAATGAATTTGGTATGTCAAAATTCCTCTTCAATTACATAAGTCAAGGGATTTTATTGAAGTCTGTTAATTTTAAGGATTCTTATTTTAAAAAAAAAGCAATGTGAGAGAATGCCTTTATGAAAAAGCAAATTTCTAAGAGCATCTTTAAAAAAAAAAGTAGTCAATATTCTGGGACATTCATATATTCTGTAGATACTCTTTATACTTTTTCAAATAAAATATCTTAAATAGAATTATTTGCATTATTGTCTGCCCATAATCTTTTATGTTATCAATTTTTAATCAGTTCAATTGGCTCAGTTTCACACTATAAATCTCAACTTGTTGAAGCGTCTGTGTTTAAGAAGCTCAACAGTAAACAGAAGTCACATATTTTATTGTCCTGTAGAATGAGTATATTTTGAAAATTCCCTGGTGTGTAGTATAAACCTACTTTTAAAATATAATTTTAAGGTGTGTTTGGGTGGCTCAATCATTTAAATCCAACTCTTGGTTTCAACTCAGGTCACAATCTCACAGTTTTGTGAGTTTGAGCCCTTATATTGGGCTCTATGCTGACAACACTGAGCCTGCTTGGGATTCTCTTTTTCCTTCTTTCTCTGCTTCTCCCCTGCTCATGCTGTCTCTCTCTCAAAAATGAATAAATAAACTTGAAGAAAATAAATAAAATATACATTTAACAGTAAGCACATTGCATTGTTTTGGGGAGAGAAGGTATTTAGTTCTCTTTTTCAGAAGTAAATGTGGTTTATGAAGCATAGAGGATTTTTTTTTCCTCCATAAAAATAGCATTAGTCTTTCTGTCAAGTGCAAAATGTCTACATGTTGCAGCAGTGAGAGAATCAAGAGCATAATCCCTCTGATGGAAATACTCATTCTAGGGGCGCCTGGGTGGCTCTTTCGGTTGACCATCTGACTCTTGATTTCAGATCGTCATGATCCCAAGGTTGTGGGTTTGAGCCCCATGTCAGGATCCCCACTGAGCACAGAACCTGCTTAAGATTCTCTCTCTGTCTCCCTCTGCCCTTCTCCTTGACTTGTGCTCTCTTGCTCTCTCTCTGTCTAAAATAAAAAATTCATAAGAAAATACTCATTCTGTTTCTCATCTGCAGTCACAGTGGTAAATGAGGGAAACTGGCACTTCATATAGTCAAACTGCTCTTCCACACTTTGTTTCTACTTAGAATATATGTTTATAATTCATCTTTAATTATACACTTAAAAAACTGGTGGCAGTATATAAAATCAACATAGTAGAAAATAATAGCTCTCAAATATTTTTTTAAATATTTATTGATATTTGAGAGACAGAGAGAGACAGCATGAGCAGGGGAAGGGCAGAGAGAGAGGGAGACATAGAACATGAAGCAGGCTCCAGGCTCTGAGCTGTCAGCACAGAGCCTAACGTGGGGCTCGAACGTATGAGCCGTGAGATCATGACCTGAGTCGATGTCGGACGCTTAACCAACTGAGCCACCCAGGCGCCCCTCAAATTTTTAAGTTGGATATGCCAGAAACTGTGGGAGGAGCTTTTAGTAAATTATCTCAATCATTCTTCTCAAACATTCTGCAAACGAAGAGATTGGTAGTTTTTGTTTTTGTTTTGGATGTGGTAGTTTAGAGTCAGATGACTCTTGAGGGATTTGCCAGGATTATAGAATAAATGTCAGGTTATATTCTATAAAGTTAGTTCTCAAGAGACATTGGCTGTTTGAGTCCCTACAATTGAGTACCTTAAAATTTGTAGAAATATTATAAAAATATATGAAATACTATTAAAAATAAAAGTATATTTTATCACAACTTGCTCTAGATCAATTATTATTTACAGAAAACTGTGTAGTTTTATTTTTCAATATCACCCAGATTTTCAGTTTCTTGTTTGTACTAGAGACTTAGATGCTTATTTATGCAATTTGATCATCTATTTGTAGAAAAAATAAATGGAAAATTTCTAGAGTCACCAGTGAAATTGTGACATTAGTGTGTAGAAAATATTATTTCTTACTTTAAAAAAACTTTTTTAATGTTTGTTTATTTTTGAGAGAGAGAGAGAGAGACAGAGTGCAAGCGGGGGAGGGGCAAAGAGAGAGGGAGACAGAATCTGAAGCAGGCTCCTGGCTCCGAGCTGTCAACACCAAGCCCCGACGTGAGGCTCAAACTCACAAGCAGTGAGATCATGGCCTGAGCCGAAGTCAGATACTTAACCAACTGAGCCACTCAGGTGCCCCAAGAAAATATTACTTATAAATGGATTAATAATTGGATAGGTCAAGGGCACCTGGGTGGCTCAGTTGGTTGAGCGTCCGACTTTGGCTCAGGTCATGATCTCACAGCTCGTGAGTTCGAGCCCCGCGTCGGGCTCTGTGTGACAGCTCAGAGCCTGGAGCCTGCTTCTGCTTCTGTGTCTCTCTCTCTGCCCCTAACCCACTCGCATTCTGTCTCTGTTTCTCTAAAAAATAAATAAACATTGGGGCTCCTGGGTGGCGCAGTCGGTTAAGCGTCCGACTTCAGCCAGGTCACGATCTCGCGGTCCGTGAGTTCGAGCCCCGCATCAGGCTCTGGGCTGATGGCTCAGAGCCTGGAGCCTGTTTCCGATTCTGTGTCTCCCTCTCTCTCTGCCCCTCCCCCGTTCATGCTCTGTCTCTCTCTGTCAAAAATAAATAAACATTGAAAAAAAAAATTAAAAAAAAAATAAACATTAAAAAAAATAATTGGATAGGTCAACTCCGTTGATATATAAACCTATAATATGATGTCTAAAAATGAAAGAGTGATGGAGATCTCTTAGGGTTACAGCCCAACAGGGTACGTTTGGAATTGTGACTCCAAATCAGCCCAAAACTATCAATTTAGATTATCTTGACATATGGCTGTATTTTAATACCTTACTATATAGTCCACAGAAATATGATATTTATAGGTGTAAAAAATAAGAGTTTTATTCAAAATAGTAATTTCTATTTATCGATCAAGTTCCTCTCGTTTAACAGTTACATATACAGTTTTATTTATAACTGGGTTATAGATCCGGATCAAGGATTTGGTCCAGATCAAGTTCCTCTGGGTTAACAATTATATATATATATATATATATATATATATATATATATATATATAGTTTTGTACTCATGGGGAACCTTTTGTAATGGTAGCTCCTTTAGGGTATTAACCCAGAATTCTCAGTATGTTAACACAAGAAATGTGTACTTCTGTTATATGCCATACAGTGATATTTCTTAAACTTCCTTTCCTTCCCCTAATTAAATCCACAATTGCTTTTTTTTCTTTATTTTTAATAAGTAATACTCTGTGGCTCTCTACCTACTCCTTTTAGCCATTCTTCCCTCTCTGGATGTATTTTTCTTGTTATAAAGAAAGCTGCAATAAAGAAAGGTTTATTTGCAGCAAATAAGGAGATTATGGGAAATAACCTCCAAAGCTGGGACTTCCTGAGCAAGAATGGATGGTTCCTTTTATTTAGGATTAGGATGAATATTGAGATAGGGAAGCCTTGTCATTTTATATAGAGGCAGGAATAAGGTTGCGCATGCACCTTAAGGAAACATGCCTATACAGACATCGTATGTTATGCAAATATGCTCCTACTTGAGTGGAGATTTTAGTATTACAATGAGGTAAAGATAGTTCTAGATTATTCTAGAGGTCTAGATTTATTTTCATTGTGTACTTCACATTTTCTTCCAGCCCAATACCTGGTAACAAGCCCAGACCAGTGTAGTTTTCTGTCTCGAATGTGCGCGCGCGGACACACACACACACACACACACACACGCACTCACCTACTCACTCACTCACACTCACTCACTGGTTTCTGAGTGCTACTGATGAAAATAGTACTATGATGCACCAGCACGGATTATAGGGATTATGCATTCAGAGTGCATATGAATTGGGTTCTTCATGCTTTCTGACACTGCTATCATTCCCTAATTAACTCTTTACTGCATTCTCCACCATAGCTATTTCACATTTCCTAATTCTCACATTTTCGACCTGTTTGCCCACTCGCTGAGCTTCAGAACTGACGTTGACTTAAAAGAAAACCTAGGGGTGCCTAGGTGGCGCAGTCGGTTAAGCGTCCGACTTCAACCAGGTCATGATCTCGTGGTCCGTGAGTTTGAGCCCTGCGTCGGGCTCTGGGCTGATGGCTCAGAGCCTGGAGCCTGTTTCCGATTCTGTGTCTCCCTCTCTCTCTGCCCCTCCCCCGTTCATGCTCTGTCTCTCTCTGTCCCAAAAATAAATAAAAACGTTGAAAAAAAAATTTAAAAGAAAACCTAAATCTCATGACATAAATACATTTTAAATACCACTTTCAAAAAAAATTTAAAAAGAAACTGACTTTTTATTCTTCCTTTCTATTCCCAATCTCAGTGAAAAAAAACGTTTCTCTTTTGTGAAACAGTAACCTGGATTACATTCCCTCCTCCCCTTTTAAGAAATTCATTTGATTGAAGACAAATAATTTTATCTCTCTTTTACTTATCTCTCCCTGTTTGCACACATTCTTAACTTTCTTCAGTGTAAATAAACAAAAACAAACAAATGAGAAGAATTAAAAAACCAACCACCTTTAACTTTTGTTTTAACTATTATAGCAACACTCTTACCTTAAAAAAGAAATATTACAAGATATATTAACATAAACTTTCTCTCATGCAATTCCCACTTTTTCTGCCACCTGTCAGAGAAACTAACTTTACTAATATAACCCAGGGATATTAGCTAAAGCTAGAGTCCCTGCTATATTGATTAATTTGGCTACTCCTTTTAGAAACCCTCTCATGGGTTTCACATGTTATTAGTCTAATGGATTTATTGTCTCTTTCTAGTTCTCACCTTTCCCGTGTCCTTTACTATTAAGAAAAACATCAGAGAAGTAAGATAGCATAATGTGCACTGAATAGCCATTGTTCTCAAGCAGGTAGATTAATAAATATAATGTAAATGTGGGCATAGAGGGAGCATGAGATGTACATACATGTTGATAGACATCTTTTCCATTTAAATCTTAAAAACCTATTGCTAAACGCTTAGTGATTACAAAAAGTAATGGCAGCTATTTTATGGTAGTCTTTTATTAATTAACTTTATAAAATTATAATGTGAAATATGTCAACTCTGTTGCTCTGTTCAATCAAACCTTGTGCAATGAAGAAATGATAAATGATACATCGGTATTTATTCGGCACTCACTTAACAGGTATTATTGCAAGTACTTTAACCATATTAATTAATATAATACAAGAATATTTTGAAATAAATATTACATTATTACATTCTGTACAGTATTCTATCATATAACATACAAGTTAGAAAATCATTTATATGCAAATGCATTATCTCATATAAATCACATACTACTAGTGCTCAATAAATGTATTCATTGATTCATTAAGTGTAATTAAATATATATACATTTTTGAATGTGCACATTAGCTTACACTATTTCTAAAGAGGTATGTTTAATATAAAATGAGACTGTAAAAATAGTATTTATATAATCAGTATTCCTTCTGTGTAGTCCACAAATAATGAACATTCGTTTCTTTTTTTTTCATTTTTAAAAATTTTTTACTTTTCACATCCAACTTGCTTCACGCTGGGAAATTCACTTGACATTAACGTTGATTTGTTTTTCAAGGGTAAGAGAAATAATTGATTTCCTTATCTGTAGTAATCATATAAATGCATTAAATCTTTAGTAATCATATAAATGCATTAAAGCACATAAAGAATACAAAAACTGAAATTTCTTATGGATGTCTTTTCTTATTAAAAGGTTAGAATATTAAAAATAAATAACTGAGTTAATAGAAGTCAGTGAAACTCTACTCTGATTTTACCACCGTTAAGCTCTTATAGTCACACATACAAGGCCAACTATAAAATGACAAAAGCTGAAATGCTTTGTTTAGAAAACTGATGACATATTTCCATTATTGAGGTCATAGTAGAAGAGGGATTTTGGCCATTTGCCAGTGCCATGTGGGTACTTAATTCCCTTTTTATTTGGATGTCTGTGACCTACTCTTCACAGCTACATCAATGATAAACGAACATCTCATTTTAGTAACATATACTGTAGTAACAGGTATCTGTAGTTTGACACATTGCTAATTAAATATTGATTTGTTGAATGAACTCTAAGCCTTCAGTATTTTTCTAATTAGAATAATGACTCTTCCGTATGCCGGCAGTTATGTTTCTCTTTAAAAAAATAAAAGACACAAAGAAGTAGTTCAAAAGTATAAATTATTAAGCATATTGTACTTCAAGGTATGGTTAATAAATTAGACATATTGTAATAGGTTCAGGCAAATTGCTTTTATTGCTTATAATGAAGAAAGATTTCATGCTTCTAATCCAGTTTTGTAATGGCAAAATACAGCATTTAATAGTAGTGGTATGGCCTTTGGATAATACATTTACTCAGGATATTTCATTCCATTCTTAGTGAGCAACTATCCAACTGGATTATCATATGCCGTATTAGAATTTAAGAGCCTTAAATGTCTAAAAATGCAATTATTTTTCATTTTAAATTGTCATAAATAAATCTCTATCAATTGAATGATCCCTAATAAAAGCAATATTTTGTATAAATAGTATTCTTCATATAATGGAATCTCTTTAACAATCCTGAGTGTGGAAACTAATTAAACATGAAGCTATTCCATCATATAATAGAAAATAGACAGCAAAAGACAGCTTTGTAAACATTTTTTTTTTTTAACACTAAGGCAGTCTCAGGGCATAGAGTCCTATGGACAATGTTATAATGGGTTCTGACTATGAATTACCCTTTGAAGAAAAAGATGAAGCTTAGGAAGCAAATGCTGAAGTTGCAAAAAGACATAAAATGATGACTGCACTTTAATAGGTTTTTCCAGAATTTATCATTTTTAATCCACATAAGAGGTATATGAATTAATCTGTCCTTTCTTCTTCCACTCCTCTCTTTTCTTCCTTCCTTTTAAATTCTCTCTGGGCAACTATTTTTTCTGGTTAATTCTTTATTTTGGTTGCAAGTCTTTCTTAAATATAGAGTAGATACAAAAGTGTTTGTAAATAATGTGGTATATATAGAAAAAAAAAAAGGTAACCGTTTAGGGACTAGGATGTAATCATGATCTTTGAAACATCACCCACGTCTCCCTTCCTGATTACATCTCCTTTCCCGCCTCACAGTGAAAACCATTATTGCGAAACTGTCTTTATACTCACATTGGTTTTCTTTATTTGTTTCTCATATATGTTGGTGCCTATAACCATATAGTGTCTGGTGTTGTGTATTTTGACTCTGTATTATAGGTATTTTCCTGTGATTCATTTTGCACTAAATGTTTGTTCCAATTTATCATAGCTAAATAGAACTATCCACGTTTTTTAAACTTCTGAGTAATATTTAATCTCACACAGAGTATTAATCCATTTACTATTGAATAATACTTGCATTTTTTTCCAGTTGATGTTGTGAGAAGAGGACCACAGTAAATATTATTTAAAGATTTTTTTTTTCTAACACAGTAGACGTTTTTGAGGAGTTCATAAAAGTAGTATTTCTGGATCACAATTAATGAAAGAGAAAATCCAAGCAAAAGTGGTTAGCTTAGCCCTTTATGAAGAGAACTGCAAGGTAAAAACAGCTTCAGAGTACTGTTGTGTCAGGCAGCAAGTGTCCTGAAGAATTTATAGTTTAGATAAAGGAAAGTCAAAGTTAGTTTTATTCTGTGTTTGATCTCTCTTCAAAATCTTGGAAAATATGGGGAACTTAGCTTATATTTATCATGGGATAGGATGAAGGGCCTTCGAAGTTGAAATTAAGGAATTACTTTCTAAGATTAGTGGAAGGGGTTAGGAGCAACAGTGTGGCACAATGTTTTACTGAGATCAGTGGAGAAAAGGAAAATTCTTCATCATTCTTCATATAGCTTTACCTCAGTGTTTCCGGAAAATCCCAAATTACTTCCAGAACTCATTATGCCACTTAAATTCCAATAAAAACCTGTGTTTCTATTTCCACACCCTACCAACACTTGATACTGTTTTGGTTTTGTCTTTTTTCTTTCTCTAAAAAAAACTTTGTGTTCTCTGATTTGTTTTCTATATGGTCTGTCAGGAAATCTGTGTCTATATCTACAGCTGTCTGTCCTGTCTGCCTGCCTGTCTATCTGTCTATCTGTCTATCTATCATCCATCTTTATACTGTTAACTAATATTTTATGACCTGATTTTTAATTTCCTTTATTGTGTCTGTATATAAATAGAATTTATTATTCAGCTGTGCTTAAATGTACCAATCTTATCATTTATAGTAGGGTTTTTTTTTTTTTATTTTTGAGAGAGAGAGAGAGAGAGAGAGAGGGAGCACATGAGCTAGGGAGAAGGGCAGAGGGAGCGAGAGAGAATCTTAAGCAGTCTCCATGCTCAGCACAGAGCTGGACATGGGGCTCAGTCCCACAACCCTGTGATTATGACCTGAGCCGAAATCAATCGTCGATTGCTCAACCGACTGAGCCACCCAGGTGCCCCTACAGTAGGTAGTTTTTATATCTTCTGTAAGAAACATTGCTTATCTTATTTATGGTATTATTATTCTATATTACTATGTATAATTTTTATACTCACATTCTTTCACTTTTATGATTTCGTTATTTTGGATTAGTTTTATGACTAGGTAAAGAAGTTCAATTTCATGTTGTTTCAAATAGGTATAAGTAGTTGACATAAAACCGTTCATTAAGAAACATTTTCCCTGCTCTGCAATGTGAGTTTGTCATAAAACAATTTTCCATATTGTTTAGTTCTGTTTCTATTCTATTTATATCATTCATTGCTCTATTGACTATACAACATTGTTTAATTTCTACTCTTTGACATCTAGTGAGGTAAGTTAAGTCTGTGGTCATCAGCTGGGAATGCTTATCCTCCCCCGGCCCCAGGACATTTGGCAGTATCTAGAGATATTTTGTTGGGGGTGGCTACTGACATCTAATGATTAGAGGCCAGGAGTGCAGCTAATGATCTTACATTTCACAGGATTACTACTCCTCTCTCAACAAGAAGTATATGGTCCAAAATGCCAGTATCACTGAGGTTGTGAAAACCTTAACCAAATACATGACACATCAGAGTGTCTTTTTGAAACAAGAGAGGTACATGTTCCATGTGTGGTAGCAGGATTCAGTATAGATATTTTACCTCTGTCCTTATCTCTTTTTATTTTCTTAGTTGTAGTTTTGCTTTCCTTCAATGCCCTTTATGAAATTGTAATTAATCTATTCTCTATTGCAATTTAGTCTTTATTACTGAAAGTTTTATATTTCCTTTCTTTGGTGCCTTGTGAGGTAAATAAGTTTGGAAAAGGAAGATCACGTTCCCTTTTTCTTTCATTTCTTTCTTGAGTTTAATGAACTATCTTTTCATTTTAATTTCCCCTTTTGTTCCCCTTTTTTTCCCTGACTCATTGTGACTTTTTCCTATCCCTAAATATATTTATATATAATTATTTACTATATATATAAATATACTGAATATGCTTAATTGTTTGAAAGTCATCTTACAGTTGTCTTGTTTTTATAGTGATTTTATTCAGGGAAAGTGTTTCATTCCTTGCAGCATATTATATCTCATTTCCTGATATTTAAAAATCACTTTTCATGGATTTATTTTTTCCCCTATTCCTTTGGTCAAATTTGAGTAGTATACAAGTTTTCAAGTTTAATGACATTTACTTCTGACCAGGTAGGAAAGTCCAGATTCTTTAATGGGTATACATTTTTTTCAGACATTGGGAAAGAGATTGTGTGTTCTCTGAATTATGGCTGTCTTTTGAGATTTTCCACATTTTTCCCCCTTTTTAATTATTTTCTCTTCCATCAACCAATTGTTAGAATAGTACTCCTGACATTTCTCCCTCTTTTTCTGCCCCCAAAGCTATGTTTTTTAAGACTGAAACTTCAAAGTGTATGGACTTTAGGTTACTTCTTTTTATATCACTGGCTTTCAAAGAAAAAAGGAGAGACAGTTGTGTCCCACATGGCACATTGCACAATGTGAGGAAACATTTTTGGTTTAGCAACTCTGGGGGAGGGGGTGGCAGGGGCAGAATTTAGCTACTAGTGTTTGTGTGTAGAAGCCAGGGATGCCACAAAACATCCTGTAAAGCACAGAACAGCCCCACAGGGAAGACTTGTCTGGTTGCAAACGTCAGTGGTTCTGAGATTGATTAGCTCTGTCCCATATGCTTCTTCAGTACTTCCACCTCTTCCAGGAGGTGGTTTTAGATACAGTGTAGGCACATCACCTGCTCCCCCTTTTTTATTTCTCTTGATTTCTTTTCTCCTTACTCCTGCTTATCACAAGCCCCTGCAGTGGGGCAGGAGCAGGAAGGGTAGTCCAAACAAGGAATTGCTTGT
Source organism: Lynx rufus (assembly GCF_022079265.1). Lineage (NCBI taxonomy): Eukaryota > Metazoa > Chordata > Mammalia > Carnivora > Felidae > Lynx > Lynx rufus. The sequence goes on from NW_025814829.1 coordinate 11,882,459, forward strand.
TTGCTTACAGGTATTTTGAATAGGGGGCATTCATTGCCTTCAAGTTATGCTGGAGGCACTCTGCCACATTACCAGGTGGGCAAATGTTCTTCCTGTCCTCAGTAGTTGAGTAGGCTTTGAAGCTCACATTTCATTGAGTCGGAATTTACCTAGCTGCATTTTCTACTGGCTACATCTTAGTCTCTTCCAAATTTCATTTTATTTTCCTTTTGTGAATGCCAAAGAGAAAATGGAGTTTGAAAAAGGAAGTTCAATTTCTCCAAGAGTTTGGCATATGCCCTCAGATAGAAAATGAGCCTAAATGTTTGTGATATATTGTTGCATTGAGCTTATCGTAAGCCAAGAGACCATTTCGGGTCTTTCAAGCAGACCATTTCAAAGCTTATTGTTTTTGTAGAAATGTTGACAAGACAAGGAATATGTAGAAAATCCTTGTTTTCTGGGATACGAAAATGAAAGTATATCTTGTTATCTAGTTAAAAATAATTTTACTGACTTCATTGATTTTCAACCAAACAAGGAGGTTTTTCCTCCCTGAAACACCTAACTAATTGGGAAAAAATATCAGTTGAATCCCACTTGAGGGACATTCTATAATATAGAACTTTATAGAATTTTACCTTGGTAAAAAACTAGGTAGGTCTGAGAAACAGTCACAGGCCCAAGGATCCTGAGGAGACAGGACAATTAAATGATGGTATTTTGAGTGGGCTCTTAGAACAAAAAGAACATGGAGTTAAAATAAAAAGTAAAGATATCTGAATAAAACATGGACTTTAATTTGAATAATATAATGAGATTGGTTCACTAATCATAGCAAATATACCACATTAATGTAAAATGTTCATAATAGAGTAAACTGGGTGTAAGTTATAGGGAACGTTTTTACTATATTCTCAATTTTTCTGTTTTCTGAAACTATGCAAAAATGAATTTTATTAAGAAATAAATACAGGGGTGCCTGGGTGGCGCAGTCGGTTAAGCGTCTGACTTCAGCCAGGTCACGGTCTCGCGGTCCGTGAGTTCGAGCCCCGCGTCGGGCTCTGTGCTGACAGCTCAGAGCCTGGAGCCTGTTTCAGATTCTGTGTCTCCCTCTCTCTCTACCCCTCCCCCGTTCATGCTCTGTCTCTCTCTGTCCCAAAAATAAATAAACGTTGAAAAAAAAAAACAAGAAAGAAATACAAAAAATCTTATCAGAATTTTTAAATTGTTTAATAGGAATACTAGTGTCTTCTGAAAATGATGTTGTAAATTTCAGGCATAACAGTTGTTCTATTTAGGTTTGGGACATGAATCTGACACACATCGATTTTCCATGCCATGCTATACTGCATACTTCTTCTTATAAAGTGGCCCAGATATAGACATTGCACTTGATCTAAATCAAGAACCAATTGCTATGACATCATACTTACCACTTAAAAAAATAGATTGTTAAAAAACTTTGAACTGAAAAACTTATTCATATAGCAGAAGCAGACTATAAGAGCAAGGTGAATTGCTGTTGCCTGTGGATCTTTAGGAAAAGGAAGATTGTAAATGTTACCTAAACATTTAAATGGGGAATCTTTTTAGAATATATGACAACTGGGAATAAAAAGAAAAATTCAAAAAGAACGATGACGAAAAGCTATATGTCAACTCTCCTTTCATTTCCCCTGCTTCTGCCTTCTTTAGATTGTATACCAAGGCCTACTAATAATTTGTTGTTGGAAAACTCTGAACCTTATATTAACTGAGATACTCTAGACCTCAGCTTCACTAATAATTTTCTTGGATATAAATCAGTTGATAAGCATGAGAATCTAGTGGTTTAATCATAACTGTTGATACCTCAATGGTATTCCCAGCTTGGTCTCTATACCCCTTGAATCCACTGAATTCTGTAAATTACCTGTCTATCTATCATGCATGACTAATGCAAATTTTGTAGGCTTCTAATATGTGTATAACTGCACGTATTTTCCCCATCATGCAACATGACTTTGTCCCAAACCTGAATTTGTTTATTAACCACAGCTTATTAAAATGGATTAAATTAATATGCTGTTAATTCTTTTACTATTGATAACTCCTAGCCAGCTTCTCTTCACAGAATCAAACTACTAGCATTGCCTGCTGAGATGATTTTCTCATCTGATTTGTTTGTATGCGTTGATTCACTTTATTAACTTTTTTCTTTATGGGCAGCTGGTAATTTTAACAATTCTGATAATTTCTTCTGAAATTAAACTGGAACTCTCTGGATAAGTCAAGTCGTGATCTATTACTTCTTGATTATCACTACAGAATTCACCTTGACTCTACCACAGGTTATATATTATAATGCATTATTTTTTGTGATTAACTATCATTTTGAATAAGTCATTGTCCAGAAAGGACCAATTTGGAAGAAAACATTTTCTAAGTGTTGTATTTTTTGCATATTAGGAAGTATGTTCTCACATTAGAAAATCTAAGTATAATTTTCAAATGGATGTCTGTATAAGGAACTAAAATTATTGTTTTATTTAAATGGAATTGTCTACTCTTCTGTGAATTTTAGGAGATTCTGTCTGGGTATCCTAAAAAATATATAATATACCCTGATAGATAGACTAGAGTATGTTTCCTTCTCTCTACCATGGAAGGAAGTTAATTCATGTTACATCTCTCACTAATAATACATCATTTATATCAGGTTCTTATTATTCCCCCTTCCTACACTTTCTCTTTTATTACTTTTGCTTAAGAATCTCTTGGAATATCATTATCCATAGTAATCCATTGTTAATAACAAGCTCTCTCTCTTGTTTTTTGAACCAAGCTAAGAAAACTACAGTGCTCCATTATTGCACAGTTTTCAGATAATTTATTAAGGGGTGGTCAAGCCTTAAATCTTATAAACTATCACCAACATTTTTATCTCCATATTACCATCATTATGGGTCTTTTATAAGTAATAATTTTGAGTAATGAAAAATCTATAAAAATGTCTTTGGATTTTAAAATTTATTAGACAGAAATTTATGGAATATTGAAAAAAATGACAGTCACTGATAAAATTATAGAACTATAAATAAGAAAATATACCTCTCATTTTTGTTGATTTTGAGCTATCATGAACTAATATTATGAGAGAAGGACATCCATTCACACACCCCCATATGTAAACACACACACACAATATATTCTCCAATAGCTTTATACAATTACTTTTTGTTAGACTATGCATTCATTAGTATTTACTTCATTATGTGTCTATAATACTTTACTTACAACTGAGCCATGTAGTATATACATGACTGAATTTTTTTAAATTTTGTAATAGCTACTGATAATTATTTCATTTTCATTGTTTTGTTCTCTGTGTATCTCTTGCTAATTGGATGCTAAACTGTCCTCTGTAGCATGCATGCTCTCAAGTTATGAAGATATAAATTGCCTGGCTCCCTTGGCATTGCTGGGTAGCTGGATGGGATACTGTCTAAGCCTGATGCACACCTCTTTGCCTGGGATCTGTCATGATCCTGGGAATTTTCTTTCTGTATGGAATTCCCTGTTACATAGAATTTACATCTTCCTTCTTTATTTGGTTTCATATTTTAGCAGAATCTTCAGCAAACTCCTAAAAAGGGGCATATTGGTTTTGGGCTATGTTAGTTTTCTAAATTTACAGTTCATAGGTGATGTGTATCAAATTTAACAGGAAAACAATTCACCACTCACAATTTTGAAGACATTTACCTGTCTGCTGGGTACTAGCAATGTTAACAAGAAATCTGATGTTGTTCTAATTTGTATTCTTTATATGTGGCCTTTTTACTTTTTTTTCTGGAAGCTTTTAGCATCTTTCTTTTGTCCCTTGTAGTCTTCAATTTTACAATATTTTGTGTTCATGTGCACATTTTTTAAATGAAATATTTGGCTCTTAGTAGTCTTTTTCAATCTGTAAACACTCGTTCTTCATTTCTAGTATATATTTATTGTAAACTCTCCTTTAATCTATTTTTCCTGCTCTCCTTTTCTGAAATTGTCATTGCATATGGACTTTATGAACCGATCATCAATAGTCCCTTTATCCTATCTCATATGTGTGTGTTTTAATTTCTGATCTTCATATTTTGAATTTGTTTCACTTTGTGTTGTATACATTCCTTTTTTCATGGATGCAAGATATTTCTCTCTGAAGACATTACTTGTCCTTTCTCTCCTAAAGATACTAAATTTCATTCAGATTCTGTTAACTGGTCTCAGTCTTTCCTGATGTGGACTCTTCTCAAATGCTTTGATAGTCCATTATTCAAGGTATCTATAAAATGATTCAGAATCTCTCTCTCTCTCTCTCTCTCTCTCTCTCTCTCTCTGTGTGTGTGTGTGTGTGTGTGTGTGTGTGTGTGTTGTTTTGCAGTGGTGGCTAATAGTCTTTACCTCTTTACCATAGGGCATTTGGTTGAAATATTTCTTTGGCCAACTCTAAATTTTTAAATATCTTTGTCTGTTTCTTCTGTATGCTCAGATCACTCAGACAAAAACATTCCATTTTCCTATAGCTAGTATATGACTGGTTACCACTGTCATAACACCCAGTGAGGGGAAAGGGCATGTGTCTCAGTCATAGATATATAAAAGCATTTATAGTTGGTTTTTTTCCCCCCAAGAAAGTATATCTCCAAGCTTCTGTCATATGAAGGAGGGACCAGGAGGCCTTGAGATCTGTTTTTTACAACAGACTTTTAGCCACTTCTCTTTCTAGCCCCACGTTGATATTTCTTAAGAAACACCTGATATTATCCATTCTTCAGCCTTGCATATTTCCAACTCTTCCAAAAACCATTTTGTTTTCAGTACCTTGGGTTTGCTGTTTGCCTTTACCATCCATCCATCTGCCTTTCAGATTTAAAAATTTTGTTTCTGTCACATTCTCTACCCCTATCTTGGTCCCTATGAAATTTCAAACTTAACAGTCCCCTTTACATTCATTTTACCGGTGTTAGAAAGAACAATTACCCTGCTCAGTCTTAAATGTTAAACAAAAGTGCTGTGTCATTGTTAAAAAATATGTGTAGATTAACATGATAGGAAAAACATTCCAGACTGACTTATTAATTCACTGAAACATTTTTTCTTATTTACTTCTCATTCCCTCTTCATATATTTTTGAAGTAAAAATTATGCATATTTATACACTCTACATGCATTCTTGTTAATATTCAAAAGTTTTACAAATGTATTTTCTTGCTTTGAATAATTCTTTTGAATACTATTCATAAATTACATCTATGGATTTTTAGTATTTTAAGCCAACTCACTATATATCAGTACTTAGAATTTTCCATATTTCTGCTAATTTTTATTGTATTCTTAAAGGAAAATATGTGTAAGTTTTTCTGAACAGCCTGGCCATTTGAGAAGCATTTATCATGAAAAGTATTCTGCCATTGTATCATTTGTTTCCTAAACAATCACAGAGCAACATATGTAATTATACCATTGAATTTTTAAGTGTTCATAAACATTGCCCCAAAGTATTACTAATTAAAGCTTATTTAGCATAATTCAGTGAGATTTGTGGATATGGCTTATTTCCATGTCTAACATTTTACAAGAAAATTGCAACTATAAAGTCCTTTGTGTTGTGTAGCACTCCTACAGAAAACTTTCCCATAACAAGGCGAATAGAAAATTGGTACATTCTCAAATATAACAATTCACTCTTGATTAAAAGTGGGTTTTATTTTGTTTGCATTTTTGTTTAAATATTTTATTGTGCCCCTGCTTATTAACTTGGGTCACTGGAGTAAAAGGGAAAGACATCTGGGTATGGATAAATTTTCTATATAATAATCTATAATTTCAGATTCCTAGTCATCATTTATTATTCTGTAATCCCTGATCTTTCCTGTGAATTCTTTGTGCCAAAACACTACTTAAGCTTTAACTTCCAGCTCAAAAGCTACCACATACACCTAGACTTTCATGAATAACTCAACAGAAAGTTATCTCTCACTTTTGATTACACGTGACACTCCATTTGCATTTATTTCCTGGTCTCCATCACTAAACAGTATGTCCTTTAAAAGCACAAACAGAGGGGCTCCTGGGTGACTCAGTCGGTTAAGTGTTTGACTTTGGCTTCAGCTCTGGTTATGATCTTGTGGCTGGTAAGTTCAAGACCCACATCGGGCTCTTCTGTAATACTGAGCCTGCTTCGGATCCTCTGTCTCCCTCTCTCTCTGTCCCTCCCCTGCTTGTATTCTCTCTCTCTCTCAAAAATAAACATATAAAAACAAACCAAAAAAATAAAAACACAAACAGAATAATAATACCACATTGTAGGATATTTTATAAGTAGGAATAAAAAAATATTTTTTGACACACCTATATAACTAATATTGTTAGGTATTTTCTACTCTATAGTAAATTATTTTCTGTAATGGCAAGTGCCCCTTCCCTGGACCTTTTGGATTATACCATCATTGATTTTTGTTAATTAACTTACTACTGAGTTATATATTACTGTATAAATTATTATTCTAATCTACATCTTAAACACATAGCAGTATACTCATGTTGAATAGAACAGATAGGTATTTTAGGAATAAAAGCATTATGTCTGTCTTAGGTAAAAAAAAAAGTTGCATCCTAGGTGCTTTCTTTCTCTAGGAAGTCAGCTACTGGAATTCTGTCCATATCCATTTCAACTGAAAACTCTCAGTTTACTAAGGATCAATTTGCAGAATGTCACTGTTATTAAAAATTCTACCAATTAAATCTCCAAATGAATTTATTTAAAAATTTCATTATAGTTGATCAGTTTTTATTTTTCTTTTATAACAGTATTTACATTTAATTAAGTAATTAATTAATATTTTATTCATTTATATTTTGTTTAAATCCAAGTTAATTAACATATAGTATAATAATGGTTTTAGGAGTAGAATCTGGTGATTCATCACTTATATATAACACTCAGTGCTCATCAACAAATGCCCTCCTTAATGCCCATCACCCATTTAGCTCACTCTGCCACCCAACACCCCTCCAGCAACCCTGTTTGTTCTCTGTATTTAAGTCTCTTATGGTTTGCCTCCCTCTCTGTTTTTATCTTATTTTTGCTTCCCTTCCCCTATGTTCATCTGCTGTGTTTAAGTTTCACTTATGAGTGAAATCATGATATTTGTCTTTCTCTGACTTATTTCACTGAGCATAATACATTCTAACTCCATCCATGTTATGGCAAATGTCAAGATTGCATTCTTTTTGATTGCTGAGTGATGTTCTATCGTGTGTGTGTGTGTATGTATGTGTGTATGTGTGTGTATATATACACACACATACACACATACATACTCACACACACATACACACCATATCTTCTTTCTTCATTCATCAGTTGATGGACATTTAGACTTTTCCCATAATTTGGCTATTGTTCATAGTGCTGCTATAAACATTGGGGTGCATATACCCTTTTGAATCAGCATTTTTTTATCCTTTGGATAAATACCTACTAGTGTGGTTGCTGGGCCATAGGATAGTTCTATGTTTAATTTTTTAAGGAAACTCCATACTGTTCTCCAGAGTGGCTGTACCAGTTTGCATTCCACTAACAGTGTAATAACACCAGCATTCTTCACAGAGCTAGAACAAATAATTCTAAAATTTGTATGGACCCAGAAAAGACTCTGAGTAGCCAAAGTAATATTGAAAAAGAAAACCAAAGCTGGAGATACAGCGATATTTTAATTACTTTAGTAAGTCTCTGCCTAAGCTACCCTCCCAACATTTATACATTGTAAGTAGAGTGGATTTTCACTAAAGGATCAAAAGAACAGTGATGGGCCACTATATATAGCTGTTCAGTAAAACATTTAACTTACAACTAATATGAAGCATTCATCTTTTAAAATTTGACTCCAAATGTTTTCCTGCCTCTGGTTGTCAACTTTGTTCCAACTTCTTCCCTCTGCCGCCCCCCCCTCCATTTTTTTCAAGTTTTTGCTTTCCCAAGTCCTTAAAAACAACAATACAATTACAACCGCACAACACCACAATCCTTGACCTGTAGCAGAAATCTCTGGTCTCTGTAAAGCAGATTAATAGCCTTTTCTATCTATTCAAAGAGTCATAATTATGTTTTACCTAATTACCATGCAAATTCTTCCTCTTCATATTCTCTTCAAGTTTACTGTAAAGGAAAGACAGAAGTACAGATTTTTATTTTAGCAGGTACATGAATTATGTCACATACTTTAGAACATTGTGAGCAAAGGGTAACAATTTCTTTCAAAAGTTGCAGAATTACAGAAAAGTACAGAAAACAATACATGGAATTTCTAAGCCAGTACAAAGTGTATCAGTTTTTTAACATATTCTCTTTTACTCAAAAGGTTACTGTATTTGGGATGCATATTTAAAAATCTGTATTGATAAGATCACAAAATAAAGGAAGGTGAACAATGTATATGTAGGCTCTAAAGCTGTGCTGTTCAATTCAATAGTCATTAGGCAAACCTTGTTATTTAAATGTGAATTGATTGATGGTATATACAATTAAAAGGTCAGTTCCTCGTAGTTAGTAACTACTAGCTAATGATTACTGCATGGGACAACCCAGAATATGAATATAACTATCATCAAAGAAATATTTACTACAAAACACTGATGTAAAGCATACAGTTTTAATTTACATTATTTTTCTTCCACCAAAATATTATGGCAAGACAATAATAAATTATTAAAATATTAATAATGGATATTTTGTATACTTACCATGTGGCAGCCACTGTTTCACATGATAACTTTATGTTTATAAAACCATAATAACACAATGAAGTGGGTATTGATACAAAGAATGAAGAGATTTATCATTGAATGACTGATAGGGAGATTGATGGACAGTGAAGGTAAGTTAATTGCCCTGAATAAAACAAGTTGCAAATCTGGGATTTGAACCCAGAATTTCTTGCTTCTGAGTCTTTTAATTTAAAGTTTGTTATACTGCCTCGTTAGCTTACAATATCAAATTATACTGCAGAATTGAGAGAGGAGACCAGACCATGCAGTTTTTTTTCTTTTTTTTTTCCTCCTAAGTTGGGAATAAAGTTCATGAAATAATAAGCCATGAGATTCACTGTACAGATAAACTGTAAGAAGGATTTTTGGATATGATACTACAGTTGGCATTGAGATTGCATTTATTTATAAGTGACCTACTTCCAAAAGAGACTTAGGAAGATGTAAAAGTATTTTTAAAAATGTAGTCAAGGCAAAAAACAGGGTTCTTAAAGAGGAGCATTTGTCAAAAGTTGTGAAAATTTTAAGATTTCCTTACTTGCCAGTTTCATAAATGGTGGTAGAATGCACAAGACTTCTGAGTGAGCGACAGAGGACTTTGTTACTCCAAACAATGAGACTTCATGCCCTTGTCCCCAGATTCCCAGGGGGATGACGAGCAGTAGTCCAGTTGCTTGTTTTCCCAATAGTGGATTATGTCTTAGGTGAGGAATCCTGAGTTTTGGAAGCCCCTAATCTTGTACAGAGTCTGCTGGAAAACCTGTACAACCTTTGTTTTGGAGAGAAGTGGTGAAGGTTGTACAAGTTTATTACTCTAGTCATGAAAAAAAACATTTTGGTCCTTTGCCCAAGCAGGATATACAATCTCTCTCTTTTTCTAGGCTCTTTGCTCTGTAGACATATTTTTAAAGATAGCTTGGGGAAAAAAAAGCTGTCACAAAACATGTATTGACAGCATGGAGAATTGGAGAATTGTCTCCCAGCAAAGTCAACATAACGGAGTACAGAATTTCTCTCTGAACGCCACATATTTATAGATCAGAATTTCACTGAGCTCCCTCCATATCTAGTAAAGGGAAGTCCAGCCATTCATCAGAAGAAAAAAAATTCCTGACCTTGAGCTATTAAAGTATTGTGTTACAAGTATTGTGGAATGGAAAACTAGGCAAAGGATTTAATTATTTAATTTATATTAATAAAATGAAACAATGTCTTATATGCATGCAAGTGTCCTCTGTGTTTTTCCACCATAAATTCAAAGGCATCATAGCAAAGAACAGTTTCTTAACACCATTTTTTGGTGAGTCAAAAACTAATGTGAGATTTATGGTTGATTGATAAGTGATTTGACTGAGCCTTAGAGCATTTTTATATCTTTAGAAAAACATTTCTCCTTAGCTTGATACATTTGAAGAAGTACATTTACACAACTTATAATGTTTTTCCAAAGTAATTAAAATCCATCATTTCTTAGTTTTATGCCTTAAAATTGAATTCTACTTTATAACCTTTATTTGCTTTGTTTTAAAGGATTTGTTGTACTTCTCTGAATTATTTCATATTTTAAATCATAAGCAGAATGATTTGGATTGTACCCAAATCTTGCCTTGACAGAGTATCTTTATTGTCTTCATGAGAATTTCCATAGGGTTCTATTAACATTTTGTCGGGAAGAATATTAACAGTAAAAACATAAAGTTCAGAAAATTTTCTTTAAGATATTTTGGCTTATAAATTAAAATTGTTGCTTCCTGATGTTGGGGAGGAAGAACTTCCTCTGCTGTGTAGACCTTCTCGCTGGACTTAGAATCAAAGTGACATGAGACTGATTAACAAGAGAAAAATGAAATTTAATGGGTGTATGTATGGGGAATCCACCAACTCATGAAATTCCAAAGACAATGAGGTAATATGAAGCTTATATGAGCTAAGGAGAGGGGTAGGAGCCAGAGGACAGGGGAGAAAACTCATTAGCAAGAAGGTGAAAGGTATGTTTGGGGAAAATAAGGTTGCTCTGTTAATGCAGATAAGTTCCTTAGGTAAGGGGGAGTCTCTGTTAATACTTCTCCTCCCATTGCAGACTCTCCTTTCCAAGATATACAAAAGGTATCCATTTATGACAAGTGATATACAAAAGGTATCCATTTATGGATATACTGATATACAAAAGGTATCCATTTATGACAAGTGATAAAATAATCTGGCAAAATACAACAGCAACTATCACATTAATACACAAAATTAAAATTCTATGTAACACATTAAAATGCCTGAAATTAGAATTTCCAAATTTTCAGATGGTACTATAATTTCTTGTTTTCTTTTTGTATATGCAAACCGTCTCCACATGGTAAGTATTTGAAATTAATCCAACTGAGTAAAGAGGAAATTCATATTTAAGGGCCGTTTTAGTTATTCATCTTTGTCTTACAGCACATTTAACATGATTTTATTCCTTTCTAATTCCATTTAATTAACAATATTTGCAAGTACAACATCTCAAGGTCAAGGAGTACAGGAAGAAAGAACTCTGTACCCAAAATAGATTTATCAATATTGCATTCTAAAATTCATCTAGTTGACCTATAGGACATATTTATTGGCACAGAGCCTTTTCTACCAAGAATCACAATTACTTTATAGTCCAATAGCTAGCAGGGATTTTGTCAGTAGACGTATTAACTATGCACAGAAGTCTCAGTTCGGCACCCAAGGGCAGAAGTGCAGTAATTTTTCTAGGTATTCTATCAGATAATACACATAAAACTATGTATATCATAGCCAAATAGCTCTTAAAGAATTTTTGATTAAGAAAAAACAAGCAATGCACTACAAAGTGGCTAAATCCTCAGACCACCTATTCTAAGGGAAACTAGACACACACAGGTTTTTAGGATCTGATGATAAAAATATGCTAAAACCAAGTTCAATAACCCGAGTCTGTAATGATGTCCCTGAATATTTGACATTAAAAGAAGCAGAAACAGAATATAAAACCAAACCTCAACCACAGTTTATGTGATAAACGTTTCCACAGATTTCACCCCAGGCAATCCTTGCAATCATTCCATTTATGTATGTATCCAAGAGGAAATGGAGACACCGTAGTGGCCTGATTAAAGACTTGAGTCTTGGACCTGGATTACCAGATTCCAGATTAGCCTCTACCACACGTTAGCTGTCACAACTTGGAAAGGGTTAAATCTGTTAGTTTCTGTTTTCTCATCTGTGGTTGGAGATGATAATACAGTTGAACACATAGAATCTTCTAGGAGGTTGTCATTATTTTTAAAAATGTATATGGTGCTTAAGAGATGGCCCTTTATAAAAAAATGTTCACTAATTATTATTTGTGTTACACTGCTGCTGTTTTTTGCTATCATTGTTATTCTGTGACAGATTAAATAAATGTAAGACAATTCAACTATATTTTTAGAAAAAAAGGTAACCCAAATCAAAGTTCAGATATTTTTTGAAGTTAGGATTCTTTTTACATGTCACATGTTTCACAAGCTTCCCCATCCACCCTGGGATATGTAGGTATTTGTCTCTCTTTTTCAGGTTCAGCAACATTGAGAGGAATGCAGAGATTTTCCGTATACCCCTGCTCCCACACATGCATTGTTTCCCACATTATCAACAGTTCCCACCAGAGTGGTACATTTGTTACAACTGATAAACTTCTTTGACACATTATTATCAGGGACAGTATCTTTTGCAAGAAGAAATGGTTAATTGTAACGAAGTTCAGTTTATGGATTCTTTCTTTCATGGCTTGTGCCATTAGTGTTGTATCTATAGAATCATCACCTAAGCCAAGGTCATAGTTATCTAGATTTTTCCTTATTATCTTCTAGGAGATGTGTGCACCTTATATCTAGATCTGCATCCATTTTGAATTAATTTTTGTAAAGGGCATAAAGTGTCTGTGTTTAGACTTTTTTTTTTTTTTTTTTTTTTTTTTTTTTTTTTTTTTTTGCTTTGAGGCTGTCCAGTTGTTCTATCACCATTTATGGGAAAATACTATTTTTTTATCCATTAAATTTTCTTTACTCTTATGTCAAAAATCTCTTGACTATATTTATGTGTGTCCGTATCTGTACTCTCTAGTACGTTCTCTTGTTTTATTTATCTGTTCTTATCCCAGTACCACACAGAAGCTTTATAGTAAATTTTGAAGTCAGGTAGTGTCCTCCAACTTTGCTATTTTCCTTCAATGTTATGGTTGCTATTCTGTATCTTTTGCTTTTCTCTATAATCTTTACAATTAGTTTGTTGATGTCTACCATACCAGGATTTTGATTGGGATTGCACTAGAATCTAAAGATCAAGCTGGGAAGAACTAACAACTGGACAGTTGAGTCTTTCTATCCATGACCGTGGAATATCTCTCTATTTGTTTAGTTCTTTTTTGATTTTGCTCATTAGCATTTTCCTCATATAGATCTTATAAAAATTTCATAGATTTATACCTAAGTATTTAGTTTTTGTGGGTGCTAATGTAAATAGTGTTGTGTTTTTATTTTCAGGTTCCATTTGTTCAAAACTGGTATATTCAGAAGCATTAACTTGTATATATTAACCTTGTATTTTGAAACCTTGTTATAATCATTTATTACTCTTTTCTTTTTTCTATTCTTTTGGATTTTTTGCACAGACAATCATGTCATCTATGAAGAAAGATATTTTTGTGTATTATTGCAATGGCTAAGATTTCTTTTATGATGTTGGAAAGGAGTGGTGAGAGGGGACATCCCTGCCTTGTTCTTCATCTTAGTAGAAAAGCTTTTAGTTTCTCACCATTAACTATGATATTAGTTGTAGTTTTTTGTAGATATCCTTCATTCAGTTGAGGAGGTTCTCCTTTATTCCTAGTTTACTGAGAGTTTTATTATGAATGACGTATTGGATTTTGCCAAATGTTTTTTTTTTTTTATATTTACTTATTCATTTTTTTGCTCTCTCTCAGAGAGAGAGCAGGGGAGGGGCAGAGAGAGAGAATCCCAAGCAGGCTCCACACTGTCAGCACAGAGCCTGACATGGGGCTCGAACCCATGAGCTGTGAGATCATGCAGAGCTGAAACCCTGTCAAATGCTTTTTCTGCATTTTTTGTAATCTGTGATTTTTTTTATCCTGTTGATATGATGGATTACATTAATTGATATTTAAGTGTTGAACCAGGCTTGCATACAGGATAAATCCCACTTGGTGATGCTATATAATTCCTTTTATATAATACACAACATGCTTTTTATGATACCAGAAAACCATTTAACATACTTAAACAATTATATCATGAATGACTTAAAAAAATGGTTTGTTCAGTGGTATTGCTCAAATAAAATGAGTTGGCCCCTGTTTTTTCTCCATAACTTTGGCATTCTTTCCTTTTTCTCTACTTTTGAGTAATAACTACTTTGAGACAAAACAAATTAAAACTTGTAAAGAAACTGCACTAGAATGAGGAACTGAAAGTGCTCCTTTCAATGAAGATACATATTGAGATACCCAAATGCTCTCAGTTTCAAGTTCATATGATCATCTTCTATTCCTTTTTTATTTTTTTATTTTTTTTAACATTTTTATTTATTTTTGAGACAGAGAGACAGAGCATGAATGGGAGAGGGGCAGAGAGAGAAGGAGACACAGAATCGGAAGCAGGCTCCAGGCTCTGAGCCATCAGCCCAGAGCCCGACGCGGGGCTCGAACTCACGGACCGTGAGATCCTGACCTGAGCTGAAGTCGGACGCTCAACTGACTGAGCCACCCAGGCGCCCCTATTACTTTTTTTAAATTACAATACCAAATATTTATAAAGTAAAAAAGGTAAAGCATTATATAAATAAAATACAATAAATTCAGTACATATTATGAACATAAAATTTCAGTAAACTAACCCCCCACACAAAAAGAAGCCCAAATCAGAGGAAATTGGCAACACAACTCTCCATTAACTATTCTTTTAATAAATTGCAGATATGAAAAATTACTATGAATTAGAAATTCAAAAACTTCTACTGGACTGTAGAAGATAAGTAGCTATGCCTACTATAAGTAGCATAGCCTTCCCTTTAATTACATGTGGAAATTAATTTTAGATGTTTGAAAGTGATTGTTAACCTACCTTGAAAAGTGCCAATTTTAATAAAAACTCTGAAAAATATCCACAGGAAGTTTCAAAAAAAGAATTATAGTTCTTATACTTTCTCTCCCTTGAGTCAGTCTCATCATTACTGTAAATTCCAGCCCCCCCCCCAAAAAAAAAGTAATTATGTATTTCACCATGGTATCAGGGTGAAACCTTGTAATGAGTATGAAATACCTAAACCATATAATTATCTGTTCAAAAGTATAATTATGGTAGTTTAAGAATTTTCTGTTTCTTTCTTCTTTTGCAAATCAATATTTAGTAGTACTCATTGTCATTTGAAAACAAATACAATTTTACAGAATAGTTTGGCCACAGGAGAAGCTGCTCAATATTAAAATTATGAAATCAATGTATTTTCCTTTTTTAAAAAATGAAAGATACAATGTTTTTTAAATTTTCACCTAAATATTATAAGTAAAAATGTTCTGTTTCAGATATTTTGAAAGACTGATGTTATACATATACATTTTTCTACAGAACCAATTTTAACTTGTCAATTGAAAGACTTATTTAGATATTTTAATAGTGATATCTTCACATGATCATATGCGATATATTTAAATGAATAATCTATTTAGAAAAGCAAATTGCTGCTGTGTAGACCTAGCGTTTTTTTTCATTTATAGCAGAAAAATGTAGAAATTATTAACACAATGGCTCTTCAATACAGCATTTGTATCAGTAATAACTCCTTTTGAATCCTTATTTTGATGTTTTTCCCATTAAATCCTCCAGTCTTCCTCTTTCTTTAGTGTTTTTAGGCATATATTCTTTATAAACAATCCGCAAAGGGATGTAAATTTGCCCCCGCAAGGAGTATCTTTTAAAATAGTTAAAAACAGAAACTCCTTATGAAGTAACCTTTATATGTCAGAGACTGGGCGAATTTTAGGTTTTCTCATTAACCTCTTACACTAAGTGTTATTGTTTCTATTTCACAGATAAAGAAATTGAGACATGGATATTTTTACCTAACATGCCTTATGGGTAATATACTTGACATTCAAAGTCTGGTTGAATGGTGATTTCAGAAATGGTTCTTAATCATTTTACTAAACTGACTCTTCAAAAATCACTATGTTGGAGCAAGCTGAATATTTGATGTTAGCAATTGTGTTTCCTATAATTTTATGCTGAAAGGCTTTGCTGTGTCTTGGGCTCTAAGGCCAGTGGCAGTCTTTTAAGTGAGCTGTTGTTTGTGATACTCCAGCATCTTTGACTGCCTTTATTTACCTAGCAGTGAGAAATTTAATAAATATATGAAATTACTGAAATATGAACTTATCAGGCATGCATTAAAATTGCAACTTTAGGGGCGCCTGTGTGGCTCAGTCCCTTAAGTGTCCAACTTCAGCTTGGGTCATGATCTCCCAGTTCGTGGGTTCGAGTCCCGTGTCATGCTCTGTGCTGACAGCTCAGAACCTGGAGCCTGCTTCAGATTCTGTGTCTCCCTCTTTCTGTGTCCCTCCCCAACTCACACTCTGTCTCTGTCTCAAAAATAAATAAATTTTTTTAAAGAGTAAAAAAAAAAATTGCAACTTTATAGAAAGAAAGATTGAATGAAAGCCGTGCTGCTTACCTTGTAGAACTGTCTTTGATTTCAATGCTGTAAATTTAGGAGAGTATCAGGGATTGTTTTGCACTCAGTGGACAGTTTTAAGGCTCCCAATGGTTGCTTTCTGATTATGTAAATTAGTATTCATGGAGGTCATTTCATTTAGGACGTATCATTATATGTTCCTGAAATGACTAACTTCAAATCAGAGCAAAGACAAGAGATCTGTTGTTCTCCAGAATAAGAAAAACAGGAATGACACACTCCAGAGCATTCATCTGTCAGTTCAGATATGCCACTCATTGCTGCAACGATGGTGATTCACAAGAGCATGCTGTGTGGGGAGTCAAATAATAATAAGGGAAACAATAAAACAGCATTTAATCACTGGCTACCTCCTGTGGATCAGGCAGCATGCCAAGTGCTCTTTACATGCATTATCTTTAATCTGTTCAATAATCCTTTACTGTAGGGATTATTATCCCTAGTTTAGAGAAGAATAACAGAGGCTTAGAGAGATTAAGTGATTTTTCTCAAGGACTACAGATCCAGTAAATTGTATATTTGGAATCAGAGCCCCAGGACGTTTGTCTCTGACGTCCACAAATAAAGGGATTATGTTATAAATGTATGACATTAACAAGTATCAAAAAGAAAGAGTTTTAGTTATAATATATTCCATCATATGGCATAAAACTATTTAATTATTCACCTGCCAGTGAAAAACAATACTGGTTTACGTCAAGGTTCCTCGGCCTGATGAATTTTTCATACAATGAGTGCAAGAATCTCTAGATTTATCTCTTACACTTTTGTTTAGTATGTCCTCTACATTTACCTGTTCAGTTAACCTCTCTCTTAGTGCTTTTTTCTTCTTTTACCTGACACTCTGAGTGCTCATATCTAGGCCAATATGCTATCTTACACATTTGATTCTCTAGCTCAGAATTAGTTTCTAAAGCGTCATTCATAAATCAAATTTCAAAAAGTAGATAGCCACCCACGGAGGTATTGTTGTTCTTACAACCTAGCTGATGTTCATTTGAATTTATCATTGGTAACCCAGTTTTGCTCCTTCCACACTAAAGATATCTTCACCTTACCCACCCCCCCCAACGAAGTATCCCATACACATTAGTAGCTTATGTTTTATTATTAAACGTTTCCAGTCAAAGAACAAGTTCTGTCAATTTTGCATTCTTAATATTTATTGAATCAATTACCTCTGTCCTCCCACATCCATTTCTCCTGCTCTGGCTTTAATGAAAGTATTTTTCAGGGGCCCTGGAAAGTATTTTTCAGGGATCCATTAAGCATCTGACTATGGTTCAGGTCATGATTCCCTGGTTCATGGGTTCAAACCCCCCATCAAAGTCTCTGCTGTCAGGGCTGGAGATGGCTTGGGATCCTTTATCTCCCACCCTCTGCCCCTCCCCGGCTTGAGCGTGTGTGTGCACTCTCTCTCTGTCTCTCTCAAAAATAAATAAACATTTTTTTAAAAGTATTTTTCAGGGCACCTGGTTGGCTTAGTCAGTTAAGTGCCTGACGTCGGCTCAGGTCATGATCTCACAGTTCGTGAGTTTGAACCCTGTGTCTGGCTCTGTGCTGACAGCTCAGCATTCTGTCTCCTCTCTCTGTCCCTTCTCACTCGTGCTCTCTCTCTCTCTTTCTCTCAAAAATAAATAAACATTAAATTTAAAAAAAAAAATTTTTTTTCAATGTTTATTTATTTTTGGGACAGAGAGAGACAGAGCATGAATGGGGGAGGGGCAGAGAGAGAGAGAGGGAGACACAGAATCGGAAACAGGCTCCAGGCTCTGAGCCATCAGCCCAGAGCCTGACACGGGGCTCGAACTCCCGGACCGCGAGATCGTGACCTGGTTGAAGTCGGACGCTTAACCGACTGCGCCACCCAGGCGCCCCAACATTAAATTTTTTAAAAAAAGTATTTTCACTTCTCATCTGATTTGTTCAAATGCTTTTTGTTATTGTCTTCCTTCTCCAGTCTTGTCCTCTCATTTCTGTATCACATTGCTTCCAGATTAAGCTTCTCCACTACAAACCAGTAATGTCAAGGTCATGACATTGGCTTCTTACTATGTAGTGCATTTCAGTCTGCATAACTACTTGAAAAGTCTGCATTACCTGGTCAGATTCCAGTCCCCAGTTTCAACTCTACCTTTGGTGTCCCTCCTAACTTTCATAAACCTATTATAGCAGGTAAGATAATGGCCCTCCAAGAATGTCCATGTCCTAATCCCTGCAATTGTGAATATGTTACCTAATATGGCAGAAAGAACTCTGCTGGCAAAATTTTGAGATATGACTTTATAATATGGAGATATGTTGGCTTATCCAGTGGTCCTAGTGCAATACAGGGACCTTAGAAGTGGAGGAGAGAGTCCCAAGCCAAAAAGGAGAGGAAATGTGACTATTGTAGGATGGTCAAAGAGACATATCCTTGTTGCCCATGAACTAGGAAATGTGGGGGCCTTGATGCTAAAAAAGCCGAAGAAATGGATTATGCAGTAGAGTCTTTGTTTAGCTCAGTGATAGCCATGTTGAATTTTTAACCTACACAACCGTAAGATAATGAACCTGTGTTGTTTTAAGTCACCACAGTTGTGATAATTTGTTATAGCAGCCATAAAAAAACCAATACACTTACAATCCAGAATATTTAATCACTTGTATTTTTATGATCAGACCAGGTTGTTTCACGCTTTCATAACTGTCCATTTTTTTGTTTTCTTTTTATTTTGTTTGATACGCTTTCCTGAAATTTAGACCCTTTATTATGCATGAGAGCAGGTTTACGTCAATAATTACATCTTCTATGCATATTTCTTTTCTCTATAGTTAGAATTCAGTACATTTTTTTCTTTTCTTCCTACCATTCTCAAGCATATTTTTATCACAGCACTTATCAAACCTTTTTATTAACTATTTTATTAACTATTTCTGGGGCGCCTGGGTGGCGCAGTCGGTTAAGCGTCCGACTTCAGCCAGGTCACGATCTCGCGGTCCGTGAGTTCGAGCCCCGCGTCAGGCTCTGGGCTGATGGCTCGGAGCCTGGAGCCTGTTTCTGATTCTGTGTCTCCCTCTCTCTCTGCCCCTCCCCCGTTCATGCTCTGTCTCTCTCTGTCCCAAAAATAAATAAACGTTGAAAAAAAAAATTAACTATTTCTTCCATACTTTCTATCACATCTCTTGTTGAAAGATTTTTCTCTCTGCCCATTGTGTGAGATAGGGCCTGCTACACAATGAGTAAACAGTGTAAGCTTGCTATCTTAAAGAAAAGAAAGTAGATAAAAAATTAATTCAGTGATTCTGAGTAATACTAATGATCAATTTTCACAATAAGCTCTACTGAAGGAACCATGCATTTGAAGATTGTGATCATCACCAACTTACTGTTTCCAAGGAGTATTGTGCAACTAGAGAGAGAGAGAGTGTGTTTGGAGTGAGGCATAGAGTAGAACTGTTCCAAAGAGGCTTCCACATACTAAGGCAATAAACTGCATAAAATCCTCTTTGAAAAGTACTAAGTTGAAGCAATAGAATTGAAGATATGCAACACATCTACATTATTAGAATTGTGTGCTTTTTGGAAGAAGCCAAATGTTTTCTGAAAACATTTTGTGAAAAAACAGGCACAATACAGGTAGAGCTATGTTCTTCCAGGAGTCAGAGATTTCTGCAATTCATATAAAAAAAAAGAACTGTTCCTTTTGATGTTCAGATATAAAACTTTAGAATATATATTTATTTTTGTTATGTGTTTAATTACTTTACCAATAATTTTGGTTCCAAAATTTAAAGGTAGATCAGACCTTGTTGGACTAATGTCCAAATTGACCATGTCCACATTGTCAGTATCTATGAAAACAGACAGAAGAAAAGTATTACGAAAAAAATAATTATATATTAAATTGGACTGCCCTTCTCATTATCCTTCAAGTTTAATTTTGAGTTAAAAATCTTTAATCCAAAATCATTTTTTCCCCTGGAATTTTCTACTATATCAACAAGCCTTGCTTTACATATGTTTTGAGTGATTAAATACTTTTATAGTAATATTAGTCCAACGAAATAACATTGGTACAAGGTGGTAAAATAAACTATGTTTTCAGATTTTAGAACATAAAATTAACAAATGTATTTTGAGCTTCAACCGTGGACTTGCACTTTCCTCAAATGTAATAGTAAAATAGCCAAAATGCTCTCCTCTTATGGAGATTATATTTTTGTGTGAAACAAAAATATATAAAAACAAATAAATAAGCAAAGTTTATAACTTTTCATATCATGTTTAGTGATATGGAGAAAAAAATGCAAAGAGAACTAGGAAATGTTGATGTGGCCATTTAAAAATAGGTGGCCAGAAAAGCTCGCATGAAACTCACAGTTATAAACTATTGGAAGACCATATAGAAATGCCACTGTGATAAAAACAAATATATAAAAAGTTAACTAACTTATATACTACTGTAATAGTCAATAGGAAATACACACACACATATATACACATATCTATATGTATATATGTGTGTATATATATATATATATATATATATATGGCACATTTATATTTTAAAAATCCATGACTAACAAAAGATGTGAATGCTCAGTGGAAATATTTTCGATAATTCTTCGAATGACATAAAAATAATACAAAACATGTGGCTATAAAGTATATACTGGATTTTGAAGTGACAAAAATGACATTGAAAAAATGGCAATGTCATTGAATGACAAAAATGTCATTATTTCTAATACTAGTATCTAACAAACAATGTATTTTTAGACTCAATCTTACATGTATTTTCATAGAATTAGAAAACAATATTAATCTATAAATATATAGAGTCATAAATAGGTGAATCAATTTTGAATATAAAGGGTGTAGTCCCTCCCCCCACAGCCCCCCAGATATTAAGTCATTATATCTTTGGACACATAGGAAAAAACATGTATGAGAAACTGGTAAATGACTGAAAAAGCATTGTAAATTAGTGAGGAAAGCATAGACACACCACAAAATAGTGCACCAAAAAATTTGTCCTTCATAAGGCAAAAGCAAATAGATCATCACATGTAGTATACAAGAAAAAGAAACTCTAGATGGCCTAGAGATCTTTCCATAATAAGCAAAGCTTTAAAATATTTTTTGATCTTCATAAGGTCCCAGTAATTCACTTTTGCTTTTAATTCCCTTGCCTTTGGGGATGTGTCGAGTAAGAGATTGCTACGGCTGAGGTCAGAGAGGTCTTTTCCTGCTTTCTCCTCTAAGGTTCTGATGGTTTCCTGTCTCACATTTAGGTCCTTTATCCATTTTGAGTTTATTTTTGTAAATGGTGTGAGAAAGTGGTCTAGTTTCAACCTTCTGCATGTTGCTGTCCAGTTCTCCCAGCACCATTTGTTAAAGAGGCTGTCTTTTTTCCATTGGATGTTCTTTCCTGCTTTGTCAAAGATGAGTTGGCCATACGTTTGTGGGTCTAGTTCTGGGGTTTCTATTCTATTCCATTGGTCTGTGTGTCTGTTTTTGTGCCAATACCATGCTGTCTTGATGATGACAGCTTTGTAGTAGAGGCTGTGGTTTATATACACAATGGAATACTACGTGGCAATGAGAAAAAATGAAATATGGCCTTTTGTAGCAACATGGATGGAACTGGAGAGTGTGATGCTAAGTGAAATAAGCCATACAGAGAAAGACAGATACCATATGGTTTCACTCTTATGTGGATCCTGAGAAACTTAACAGGAACCCATGGGGGAGGGGAAGGAAAAAAAAAAAAAAAAAAAGGACGTTAGAGTGGGAGAGAGCCAAAGCATAAGAGACTGTTAAAAACTGAGAACAAACTGAGGGTTGATGGGGGGTGGGAGGGAGGGGCGGGTGGGTGATGGGTATTGAGGAGGGCACCTTTTGGGATGAGCACTGGGTGTTGTATGGAAACCAATTTGTCAATAAACTTCATATAAAAAAAAATATTTTTTGAATGTTGGATAATAATATTATGATATGAGGTGAAGGAAGATGAGAAAAGTATGAATAACAGAAACAA
Organism: Lynx rufus; assembly: GCF_022079265.1. Taxonomy (NCBI): domain Eukaryota; kingdom Metazoa; phylum Chordata; class Mammalia; order Carnivora; family Felidae; genus Lynx; species Lynx rufus. The sequence continues at coordinate 11,905,012 of NW_025814829.1, forward strand.
AAGAAAGATCAGTTAAGTTTGGCATCTTATACGGGACAAAGGGCTAATAGAGATAAACGGTAAGTTCCAGACTGGCATGGGATTTTTTCCCAAACATTTAGCAAAATTTTAGCCATTATCAAGAATGTATTAGGACCTCCTACAGATCAATAAGTAAAAGGAAAGGAAAGTTGACAAAGGACATAAAGTTCACAGAAGAGGAAATATGAACTGTCAATAACCATAAACACATATTTGCAAATTTTTTAATGGAAAAATGCCAATGAAAATATTCAAGTAAAGGTTTTATATTTATGAGCAGTAGCATATAATGTTTATGAAAGCACATATGGATGTTGAAAGTGTAGAAATGTGGACACATACACACATCTACTGTGTTACGTTTCTCCAGGAAAGGAGAAACAGGATGACATGGTATTTAAATAGGCTGTGATGTTAATCCTGTGGGTTCAAAGTATCAGAAACATAATTGAAAATTGTGTATCTGGTAGAAACAGACTTTTATTTCATACATGTTTTCACTAGAAATAACTTTCTGTTCTCTCAAATAGCATGATTTAAAAGACAATTATATATATTATATACATTCTAAACATATTAGAAATGGATTTTAAGTAGAATAGAGAGAGAAAATGTGGAAAATAAATGCTCCCCATTCCCTGCCCCACCTGTGACTTAGAGTTAAGTCCATTTCTCAGTTTACCAACTTTTATAATTTCTGTTCTTATTTCTTCAGGCAATTATTTTCCTAACTATAAATATTTATCAGTTCAACCTTTGTCTCTCATCTGACTTAGGTCTTTCATAGTAGCCTACTAAATTATCCACATCCATATTTGCAAATATTCCAATTATTGGCTTCCTGAAGGAAGCTTTCAGGAAGTGTTTAACTTTTCTCAGTCTGTTTTGGGGAGAAAGAAAATATAAACTCTAATGTTCTGTTAACCCTTAATGGTTATGGTACTTTGTAAACCTTTGTGGTTCTTTTAGTCTTTACCCTGGACCATAATTCAAACTTACTTCTATACAGATAACTGAGACATCCTACGATGCTTCTATCCTTTCATTATTTTTTTTTTGAGAAGTTGCCAAAAATTTGGTGACTAAACATTGCATTTTGGATTAAACTTTGGTGGAAAAGAAAAAACCTTGCTAATCCCTGAAATTTTGGGTCCAGAGATTTATCAAACAGCTCCAGAAGTTAGCATTTGTCTTTCTGTCCTCAAGTACATGGTGAGGATGGAAAGATGCTGTGGTTAGATATGGGCTCCATCAAGAAGGCTGTTCATGGGGAATGGCTAGAAAACTTCTCCAGACTTTGTATACCTAAAATGGAATTGTGGTTATAGCCCAACACAATGGAAAACTAAAAATTGATGGCATGGATCATGAAGCTACAAAACTTGGCAAATTACTTGCTTCAGAAAAAAAACACAGATTTGAGAAGACTATATTTTTAGGTCTACGTGATAAATGATCGACGAGCAAGATTTCTGTCCTAAATGATAGGTATTAGAGGGGTGAATTTTGGTAAGCCCCACTGTGGTCAATAAATGGAAAGGTAAAAGGATTGCAGGATTTCCCAGCACAGAACTAAAAGAAAATTAGAAATTATTGTCCAGGGATAAAAGTTAAGAGAACTTTGCAAACTACTCTAACCTTTGCAGCTTTCCCATGTGTGTTATTTTTTCTATTCCTTGTCTTTATCTTAGTACTGATTTATAGAATATACTTGTATTAAGGATTATGTTAGCTAAGGGAAGATGGGTTTTATGTATGCAACAGAACACTGTGGTTCAAAGTTAGTGTTTGGGGCTCTTTTTATTTCTGTTTATACTCTCTAGTTAAAATATTTTACAGTAAGGCTGTGTTTTTAAAGTTCTTACCTTTTATGTGATTGTCTGATGCCTTACAAAGAAAGGCTTTCTAAAGGCCTCCACACCAGTGGTATAAAATCTATGTAAAATGGGTTGCCTTTTATGCAAATAGGAATTATGAAAAATTTAAATTTTGTAATAACAAGCACTAATAAGCACTGCTTATTTGCAACTTAGAAATAATGTGATGATCTTGAGAATTATAAATTATTGTACACTTTAAAGATGAGAAGCCAAATGAGATATAAATCATGTTTACACTCTTATCCCATGGTGGTGAAAATTCAACTGGTAAAGAGAAGTAGGTGCCATTATTTATCAGAATATTTTTAAACCTCACTATGTTTATGTGCATCAGAACTTCTCTCAGAATTGTTGATGACAAGTGCGCTGCCATTTTAATATTCACTGTTACCACAAGGAGTTGATGAACTCGTCACATTTGAAACATTAAGAGGTATTGGTTCTCCTGCTGGGAATGTGCTAAAACTCAGTATGTTTGCTACACAATTTAGAAGTGAAATACCATGGAGGAGGTCGGACAACTGAGATGCTTTACTATGTGATTAATTTAGGAATAAAGTATGAAAAATATTACAGAGAAAACTGAAAATAAATGAACCATGCTAAATTGACATAAATTTAAACATGTAACTGTATGTGTTTATAAAGTCACGGCTAGGAAGAGAGTAAACAAGTTAGTTTTTAATTACTTGGAAATATAATTACGAGAGTTCTTTAAAAAATATATTGCTTTCATAATGGAGATATCCTGAACTAGATAGTTATTTTGATATATTTTAAAATAACTTAGTTAATGCAAATGTCTTGACACATTTCAAAGTGAAAGTGGTACTCAAATTATCAAAAACAGTGTGGGCATGTAATTTCCAGTAGGCATGTAATTCTGCTGGCTGTTTACTTCTCCCTTTTCCTTTTTGCCTCCTTTTTTTCCTCGTCTTCCCCTTTTCAACCCATAACCCTTCCGGTTTTTATGTTAGTGTAGATCTTCAAACAAGCCATCTATCTTTCTGCAAACATCATCCTAAGGATTAAACCCACTGTACATTTTGTTGCATGTATTTACAAAAATTACAAAATTACTATGCTGAAATAGGGATATTTCTATGAGAAACTAGACATCTTTCAGAGTATACTAGGAGTTAATCTCAATTAATTGATTCCCAGAATTCGGTTTACCTACTGACTTACAGATTTCTGAATTTACCAAAAACACTATTGTGCTTGTCTTTGTTGCTCATAATCACATATTCTAAAAACTATGTTTCATTCTTTTGAATCCTAGATCTCAATCTAGTGTCATATACATAAAAAAGTACCTCATGATTCATAGGTGATTACTTGAAGTTGTTGTGTAGCACAATATCTCACAGCACATAGTTCCTCTTAACTGTTACTCTTAACTTTTAACTAGAAAGGTAGCTAAGCATTCCCTGCCCCTTTTTCATGTCTATGTTCTTAAATAATAGTTTTACATAAAATACAATGTAAAATATAATTTATTCTAGGATTTTTTCTGCATTATAATTTAGCTGCTCCTTTACATAAGAGTAATTTCACTCTTATCCTCAAAGAATAGATCCTCCTTTTCCCCCATATTTCGCTTTTCAACCTGTGAAAACTATTCCTGAAAATAGTCTTTCAGATTAGTCCCAGTATGTAGTTTTCATTTACCCTCCTTATTTATGCTTCATGTTTTATTTATTTTTCTAATTAGAAACTCAGCCAGGTTCAAATGCTGAAAGCAGCAAACAGACTGAAGGGACCCACATTTTGTCTTCTGGAGTCTTAGGTGTGCATAATCAGTACCCCTTGTAGAAATGCACAACATGAGCTAATTTTTGTAAAACTGGAACAAGCCTCTCATATAATTTTTATAATACCATAAAACCTAATGTTATGTTAAATTATTTTTTATATTCAACAAGGACTTTAGGAGGAGACACAGTCATGAAATGTACAGTCCTTTCAATGTTCTTTACATTTCATTCTACAATTGACGCTCTTTAATTTTCCAACTTTACTACCAGGTAATTATAGGAATTTAAATTCTTTCAACAAATGATATTTTCAATATTTAACAATTTTAAGATTATTTTAAGCCATCTGCATTTTATGTATTTATTTAAAAAAACAGGTACATTTTAGAATTGATACATTTTCTGTACACAAAATGTGTACTGGAAACCAAAAATGTTGCATTCGTTTATAAATAAAAGTGTTCTTTTGTTAGTCTCCATTTCCAGCCTCTTAATCAGTTCTTTATAACATGAAAGGGGTTCCACAAATAAACCACAATTTTATCCTCCCTGTGTATTTTACTTTATTTCAAATTAGAATGAATTTTAGGGAGTATCAAAACATAACAGTTGTAATAACAGCAACTTCAAACTGAACAAGTGAAAAGTTTGCAATGTTATTTTCTTAAGATGCTAAATTATTCTGTAGAATACATAACAGAATAAGACCAAAACTTAAAATGATACTTAGAGAAGCTACTATTTTAGCTTGAAGTTTTTGAGAAATTATGTAGTTTATTTAAGGTCAAAGAGATAGGAAGAAGCAAATTTATGAAGCTAAATTAGTTGTCTTGAACCAGCCTGTATTTCCCCCCCACCAAAACATTCTGTCAAATACCAAAATGTCTACCGCCATTCTTATATTCCAATTTAACTGATTTTGTGGAAAACCCTTACTGTCGTTATTGTCATATACTCTTTATCTCTCTTCCTTATTATTCTGGACCCTTATATAGAAAAACAACAATAATTACTGTCTTTATCCACATTTCTACTTTCTACATCTAAATTGTATCAAATTTTATTTTAAATTACCTCATGGATTTTACATTCTTTTTTTACTGCTACTATCACTATCATAGTTTAGGCAGTTAATTTCTGCTCACATTTTCTCTGGTCTCCTTTCAACTACACTGGCTGTAGCTAAACTAAGGTGAGTTCGCTCCTTTGTGAGTTACAAATAGAGACTACACCAGGTGGAGTCATCACACAAAGGAAACTTTATTTGCAGCAAATAAGGAGATCATGGGGCATTACTTCCAAAGCCGTGACTCCCCGAGTGGGAGTGAGTGGGTTTCTTTTATTTAAGGTTAGGATGAACATTCAGAAAGGGGAGCTTTGTCATTGTGTGTAAAGGTGGGCATAAGGTTTTGCGGGCATAGTTAGAAAACATGCCTATCCATGAAGTGTGTGCTCCTCCCGGGGTGGAGATTTTATCATTCTAATGAAGCAGAGGTCACCGTGAGACCAGTGGAAGGGGCTCTGGACAAGCTCCAAAAGCTCCTTTAGACCAAATGGGGTCTTGGGTGCCTTATCTCAGGTTAAGAATGTAGGGTCTTCTTAACTCTCGAAACAGCACTGGGAGTTTTACCATTGATTTATTGTCTCTGATATGGTTAGGTTCTACCTTGGCCTGATAGAGACTGTTAGTTTTGGCATTCTCTTTGTTTCCTTAAAGGTTTTACATTTCTTTGTAATTCTGACACCGCGTAGGAAGTTCTGCAAGAAGTGTTCTAGGACAAGTAGAGCCAGTAAGGCATAGATCATGGAAAATAGCTGGGGTGTAAATGACTTCTTTCTGGGGGCCCCTCTGTGTGCTTACAGCATTAGTGGACAATTATTGCTGGAAGACCATTGTCACCCTGTCACTACATTCACCAGGCCCCTATAAATGTTTTGTTGTTGTTGTTGTTGTTGCCTAAACAATCACAATTGGAGCCCATACCATTTACCCAACTCTCGATCTGAATTTTGTATTAAACAATAAACTTGAATGTAGTCAAGGGTTTCCTCAAAGCCCCCAGAACTTATTTCTCATGCCTTACTCTGTGTTTTGCTTATTCTTGTCTTTCAGCCTAGCAAATCTTTCCTGTTCTCAGATAATCTAACCTCCAAACATTAATCAACAAAAGTCCCACTTCGTCAAAGAAGCTTACTCTACCAATGACTTTCTCCACTCCATGGGAATTGGCTCCTTTAGTCTGATAGTAATAACACCTATTCTGAGGTATTATGAGGACTTCTGCCTCTACTGAGTAAGAAAATTTATATCCCAATCTCAGAAAGCATTGTGTTAACTCTCTTTTGACTCACCCAAAGTATCTCTTTAAAAATTTATTTATGTATATATTTTTTCTAAAACTTCAGTAATATTCACCAGAAAAAGTCATTTCAAGGCAGTTTTAATCTTCTCCTAAAAAATAATTTGGTATGGGTATGTGCAAGCACAAAGATGCCAGGGCTCCCTCTGTTCTTAGCACACCTGGTACAATCAGGACTAGTAAGACTGCACAGAATGTGGGGCTTACGAGTGTTCAGATAACCTTTGCCTAGGAGGTGACATTTAAACAGATAAATACGATGTTAAACAGTTAAATAGAGAAAGCGTGCAGAGAGAATTGGGAAAGGGATTCAAGCGTGCTGAGACAGAAAGAAGTAAAAGATGTTGAGGTAACTGGAGCCCAGGAAGGAAGGGTGGAAATGGAATGGAAAAAAGCAGAGTTCAGATAATATAGGACTTTGTAAAGCATACTAAAGATTTTTGAAATATATATTAAGGACAATGGGAAATCATGGAAGGATTTTAAGCTAAAAATGATGGAACTTGAATTGCATTTTTTTTATTGAAGTATAGTTGACACACAGTGTTACATTAGTTTCAGATGTGCAACATAGTGATTTGCCAACTCTGTACATTATGCTCTGCTCACAAGTGTGGCTACCATCTGTCACCATACAATGCTATTATAATACCGTTGACTGCATTCCCTATGCTGTACTTTTTACCCCTGTGACGTATTCATTACATAAGTGGAAGCCGGTATCTCCCACTCCCCTTCACCCATTTAGCCTGTCCCTCACCTCCATCCCCTCAGGCCTTAAACAATGGCAATAAAGATTTAAATTGTTTTCTTCCTGCATCACATGCAATTTGACAACACACACACAAAAACAAAACAATAAAATACATGCATATTCTCAAAATAAAAGTATATGTCATAAGGATGGTTAAGCTTCTGAACACTATGCAGGATTAAACATGACAACATGGAGTATTGTTTGGGATCTTTCCAAAGGAATTTTAATTTAGTAGCATAGGCATTGTCCACAGTTTTTTTTTTTCTCTCCTGCATTACAAAGTGGATTTCACTTATTTACTATAATAGTAGCAGGTTTTAGTGACAGTGAATTTCATATTCACTTAGAGAAAAAAATCTATAATTACATACATACATACATGTCATGAATAATTCTTTTTTTTTTTCCCCTTTGAGTATGTGTGTTAAATCTGTTTGGTCATGCATGATACTTTAAATATTTGGTCAATACATCAACCCTGGGACTGTCAGAATTTGTCTTACAGATGATTTTTTCTAAATAAGTTACACACAACATTATATTATTACCAGTAATTAGATATTTTGAGACCATAAACATCATTAATATTCAGAAGTTTAAAAAATACACAAAATTGTTTAAATAACTGCCTATGCATTTAGATAATATATGTTTGTAATGGAATTATTTTTCCTCTAAGGCAAATCTAGTGATAGGTTATTTTAGCTTTTGAATTGCATTTCACCAATTTTGAGGTTGGTTTTGCTTTAATATATTTGTAAAATGGCTCTTTGTGTGACTACTTTGAACAGTCTTTCCATTATCCTTCTTGAGTTGAGGTTCTTTTTTATAGTTTTTAGTTATAGTAATTTATCATATGGCTTCTGAAATGTAAATAAGACACTTCTTATGTCTGGTTTCTAGATCTGACTTTCTTTTTACACAAATTGATTTAAAGTCTAATGTCATAAGTAGAAGCAAAGGTTAGGAAAAAAGAGTGGAGGGGAAAAAAAGGGAAATAGTCATCTTTTCCTGCAAGTTCATGCGGGATGGCAGTGAGCTGAATGATGTCTCAATTATGAAGAAGAGCATCAAAACAACAGATATTGTGCTACTTTATAAATTAAGTACAGTTTGGAATTTAAAAACTTCTGATTGAAGCAGTTAGACACAGCTGCAGTCTTTACGAAACTTTGACAACTTGTATAAGTAATAACCTAGTGACTTTCCCAGCATTGATAAAATAAGTTCTTCAGAAGGTAAGCACTTGATTCTAGATGGAAATGCAAACATCTAGGAATAAATGAAGAGAAAGAAATATGGCAAATACATGATTAAGTATAGAACTACGTTTCATTTCAACTTCCTTAATATACATATGACCATTGAAAGGCAAATCTATTACACTGTATGATGATATTTATAATATATGTAGATGCAGTATATGTAGCAACTACCATAGAGATAGGGGAAGATACTAATAGAATCCAGTTGAAAACTCTTTCTTTTTTTATTTTACTTTTTTTAATATACTTTTTTAAAAAAAATTTAATGTTTATTTATTATTGAGAGACAGAGAGACACAGAGCATGAGCAGGGGAGGGGCCGAGAGATGGAGAGACACAGAATCCGAAGCAGGCTCCGGCCTCTGAGCTGTCAACACAGAGCCCAACGCAGGGCTTGAACTCACAAACCATGATATCATGACCTGAGCCGAAGTCGGATGCTTAACCGACTGAGCCACCTATGCGCCCCTCAGTTTATTTATACAAAATAAAATGTGAAATTATAAGACTTTTTATCATAATTTGTAAAGTAAATAGTAAAAAATGCAAAAGATCAATAGATTAAAATAGAATTCTTTATATATATGTATATAGGTATATGTGTGTAGGTGTATGGTGTGTATACCTTAAAATAGACAGTGAGAGAGAAACAACAGAGAAAAAACTCTGAACACAAAATCAAGGTAACATTGTAGACAAATACAACTGGACAAAATTACAATAAATATTAATGGGTTTAAACTTCAATTAAAGAGTAAAGATTATCACAGTTGATACAAAAGAACAACACAACTATTTGCAAAGATATGAAATAGATACATCTTAAACATGAATTTGTGTTAATGTAATGGATATAAAAATACACTATGAAAAAGAATAAGAAAGGGAATGAGCTATATTAATGCCAGATAAATTAGACTTACACACAAAGAGAATAAGTTTTTTAATAGTATAGACCTATATAAATGCAAATGTAAATTTTAAAAAAATGCAAAAATAAATGTAAAATGAAAACTATAAAACTCCTGGGAGATAACATAGACAATCTGAATGACCTTGGGTTTGCTGATTTTTTAGATACCACACCAAAGACACCAATCCATGAGAGAAAGAATTGATAAACTGGACTTCACTAAACTTAAAAAACTTTTGCTCTGCAAAAGTCACTTCCAAAAGAATGAAAGACAAGCCACAGGTATATGATAAAGGATTGTTATGTAAAATATACAAAGAACTCTTAAAACTCAACTATAAGAAAATAAGCTAATTAAAAAATGGACCAAGAACTTAACAGACATCTCACTAAAAGACACACAGATGGAAAATAGTGTATGAAAAGATGCTACACGTAATATGTTGTCAGGAAAATACAAATTAAAAACAGAGGGGCACCTGGGTGGCTCAGTTAGTTAAGTGTCCTACCTCAGTTCAGGTCATGATCTTGCAGTTCTTGAGTTCGAGCCCCATGCTGGGCTGCTGACAGTTCCTGGAGCTCATTTTGGATTCTGTGTCTCCCTTTCCCTCTGCCCTTTGTCCACTCACTCTCTGTCTCTCCTTCAAAAATAAATAAACATTAAAAAAATTACAAATAATATATATCACTACATATCCATTAGAATAGACAAAATTCAGAACTTTACAATATCAAATGTATGATACTGTCATGGTGGATAGATACCATTATACATTATACAGTAGATTATAAGTCATTAATAAAAATAAACAAGGGGCTTATACATGAAACCACATGGACAAAGTCTTATATGCCTCCATGATTCTATTTATATGAATTTCTGACAAAGGCAACTTACAAAGCCAGAAAAGAAATCAGTGGTCAACAAGGGCTAGGCTGGCCACAGATGTTGACTACAAAGGGAAATCAGAATTTGGGAAAGTGATTTAACTGTCTTATATCTTGATAGTGGGATTACATGACTCAATGTTGTCAAACCTCTTAGAACTGTACACTAAAAAGATATATTTTTCTGTATTTTAATTCAATAAATAAAAAGAAACAGTGGTTATGCATGGTCCTATATGTAAGATTCGACTCAGTATATTTTTATTTCAGTTCCTGGGTCAGGGTCTGCCTTCATTATATCTTTCTTTAATGGAAACATGATCAAGGCACTAGTTAAATTTTGTGGGGTCATGGAACTGATCAATATCATGATTTTGGTGATAGTTACATTACAGTATATATATTCATTCAGTGTATATATTCAAAAGTCAAAAATTTTACATATTTTAGTAGGAAAGTATTGAGAAAAATAACATATAATTTCCTCCTGAAGAAGGAAATTTGCAGTTTGCATTTAGGATATACATAGGTATAAATGATAGATATATAGATGATTATGCCTTGAAGTTTGGATTTAGTGCCAATATGTTAATCTATGAGAATTCAATTCCCGTTATAGCATATGTTAATTATATTGTCATCCCCCCAAATGTTCTCTTAAACATTGATTATCATTTGAGTTCAATATATTGATCTCATTCATACCTTTTATTAGCAGTTAGTAGCAAGAAGCAGTTAGTGGCTCATTTTTGTGGGTCTAATAATTATGTAGAAAATAATTTTATGTGATGTGAATTTGATGCAAGATTAATGCATAATTATGTGTTTCACTGTGTATATATTTTAATTAAGTGTAGATTCTAAAAAGGAATTTAAATTAAATTATACAGAAGATATTGTATAGAAGGACAACATGCAGAATTTCCAAACTAAAAAATATATATGTAAATGCATATATATATACTATTAACTATTGCTCAACAAATCTTTGTAAAGTGAACACACTCGTGAACCACCACTCAGATTAAGCAAAAATATTAACAGCATTTTAGAAGTCCCTTTCAACTTCCCTTGCAGTTACTACCTCATGGTGGTAGCCACCATAATATCTACTATCACCGTGAAGGAGCGTATCCATTTTATATAAATAAAATTAGACAGTATGCACTATTCAGCATCTCCTTTCCCATATTTAGTATTATGTTTGTGAGATCCATTCATGTTATTACTTATATCCCTGGTGTATGCTTTTTGGTTGTAGAATTTCATAGTCTGAATATCGTTCAATTTATTTGTTCATTTGATGGTTGCTGGCATTTGGGTTATTATCAGGTATAGTTCTTATGAGTAATATTTCTGTGAATATTTTTGGGCAAACTTTTTGGGAAAGGGATGTATGCATCACTTTCAGATACATTCCAAGGGGGGAAAACGCTGAAACATAGCATATGTAGCATGTTTGAAAAGGCCTAATAGCTATTGCCAAAAGTTTGCCTAAAGTAGTTGTGCCAATTTCATTTCCCACCAGAAATATTTGAATGTTCCAATTCTACCTCATCACAAAAATTTGATTTTGTTCAGCTTGATTTCTTTTCATGTTCTGGTGGGTGTGTAATATAATTTAATTAAGATTTTATTTTGCATTTTCCTAATGACTGATGAGGTTGAACACTTTTCCTGTATTTACGGACAATTGGATATCTTCTTTTGTTCAGTGGCTATTCAAGTCTTTTGCTCATTATTTTATTGAATTATTTGTCTTTTTCTTACACAGTTGAAGACACTATTTATGTAAATAGTATATATGCGTTCTTGCCAAATTTATGTTTTACAAATATCTTCTTCTCAATCTGTTGCTTGCCTTTCCACACTCTTTTATCTACTACCTGTGAATGTTGTGTGCATTTAAAATTTATTAAGTAAAGATTTATTTACTAAGATTCACATGAACCATACAACTTAGAGATACTTCAAAATAGCTATTTTATCTAAGATGTATTTATTTAAATTTTATTTAAAAATTGAAGTAATTTTACAACACATAAAATTCTCTATAAACATTAAAAGCATAATGATTAAAAATTTCACTAATCTACTAATTATTATGCTAAGATTTCATTTATTTTCATATTTCATGATCTTTATATCCTCTCAGGCAATATGTTCTTGATTAAAGAAAAGGTGGTTCTTATATTCTTACACATTTTCCCCAGTGTGCTTTTTTTCACTGAACACATTAAGAAGGATTACATGTGTTAAAAAGTCCATTTTTTTATGACACACATGAGGAAAGGAAAGAGTCTCTTGGCAAAGGCAGGATATTATTGCTTAAGCATTCCAATCCTGGGAGAGCCATTAAGTGTAGTGTAAGTTAAACTTATTTTTGTTGCTTTCTGCTTTCTGGTAAATACCACAACTACTTGTTCACATAAAACATATGGAGAAATATATTTCAACATTGAATGTAATTTTCTATGTGGAAATCTTGAGCACTGTACCCATGTTGGTATAATAAGGTCATAAATCATATTTCAGAAGCATCCTTATTGTAAAGTCTTCAGAGTATGTGAAAACAACTCAGAAGTTACTGTTTTAGCCTTATTAAGTGACTTTAAATTAATCCCCATTTAATACTGCTAGAAGTGTATCAATTTACCTAATCTCATTAATCTTTCCACCTAATTCAAGATTCTTAGTACACTTGCCAGTAGTCTATTCAGTGATACATTATCCCACAATGAAAAATAATAATCTATGACTTCAAATGAAAAAAAAAATAACCAGAATTTTATAATCAGAAAATTAAGAACACACTTTAATTTCATCAAATTTTATAGTATTAAAAAAATGCCACCTTAGATTATCTACTATACTATTTGGACCATTTAATCACTACATCAATACATTGATAAGCTACCAGACTGAAATGGCTCTTAGATCATTATTCTGACTGCAGATTCTGAAAAAAAAAAAAAGTGACAATTAAGTTAAAGTAGATTAGGAGAACCTGGATGGCTCAGTCAGTTAAGCGTCAGAACTCTTGATTTCTGCTCAGGTCATGATCTCACAGGTTTGTAAGATCAAGCCTGGAGTCAGGCTGTGCTCTGGCAGCATGGAGTCTGCTTGGGATTCTCTCTCTCTCTCTCTCTCTCTCTCTCTCTCTCTCTCTCTCTCTCTGTCTCTCTCTCTCTCTCTGCCCCTTCCTTGTTCATGCTCTCTTTCAAAATAAATAAACATTAAAAAGAATTAAACTAGATTAGATGTGCATTTCACTTTCCACCAAATGCATTTGACTCTTTCCCAAACATCAGACATTTAACAATAACAGCTTTTAACCACTTAGAGTAGACTTGGGGTTAGAACTCCATAGTACTGTCCAAAAATTAAATCACTTGCAAAAAAGGTGTCTTTTTGTTTTTTGTTTTTTGAGGTATGAATAGAAAAGCTTCAAATAAATTTAAAAAATTCTTTGGCTTTCACATTTCCTCATTAACATAACTGTTATTTTATTTCTTTATTTTATTTTTAATCTAGTAAACTCTATGCCCAACGTGGGCCTTGAACACAGGACCAAGTCACATGTTCTACTGACTGAGCCAGCCAGGCACTCCCATAACTGTTATTTTCAATGCAGTTGTTATTTTATTATGGTTAAGAAAATCACAAATATACTTTTATGCAAATAATTTAAAGGTAATTGTATGAAAAATTTTATTTGTCTAATTTAGTGATATTCTAATTGTATAAAATAGTATATTATTTTTTGAATCATAATATCTGTCTTCAAAACCATTTTCTTATATTTTCTATTTTTTCAATCCTTTCAACTTACAGCTTTATTGGAGCATAATGCACATAGTAAGGTATTTCACATATTTAAAGGGTAAAAATTGATAAATATTAGCATATGTACACATCCATGGAACCATTTCAGCAAAGTAATGATCCTATCTATATCCACCATGGAATTCATGTCTGTGTGTCATTCTTTCATTCAGCTTGTTACCCTTCTCCCCAGGCAACAGTTGTACTGATTTTTATCATTTTACATTCTTTTGCATTTGCAAGAATTTTATATAAATGAAATCAAACATACGTATTCATTTTCTTTCACTCAGCATAAGTGATATTCATCCATACATAGTGTTGATCAGTAGTTTCTCTGTATTGCTTGCTAGCAATTTGATTATCCACTAGCTTGCTGATCATTTTTTCATTTGGTGGCTTCTACAAATAAACTCATTAAGAAAATTCATGTACAAGTCTTTGAACAGATATATGCTTGCATTTTTCTTTGGTAAACAACCAGGAGTAAATGCTGGATCAAATTGTAGGTATATGTTTAAAATGTTAACACAAATAGACTTAAAAAAAACAAAACCTGTATGTCAAGGATGCCTGAGTGGCTCAGTGGGTTAAGTGTCCAACTCTTGATTTTAGCTCAGGTCATGATCTCATGGTTCCTGAGTTTGAGCCCAGTGTTGGGCTCTGCACTGACAGCGTGGAGCCTGCTTGGGATTTTCTCTCCCTCTCTCTCTCTGCCTCTCTCTGGCTAGTTCTCTCTCTTTCTCTAAATACATAAGTAAGCTTTAAAAAAACTAAACTATATGCTGTTATACAATGGCACAGCATCGTATATAGATTCCATATGTTCCACATTGTTGACAATGCTTCAAATGGTTAACAGTTTTTTGGGGTTTTTTTTTTTTTTTTGAGAGAGAGAGAGAGAGAGAGAGAGAGAGAGAGAGAGATTGAGAGAGAGAGAGAGAGAAGCTTGACCTGGGGAGGAGCAGAGAGAAAGAGAGAGATTCTCCAAGCATTTTCTATGCTCTCAATGCATCTCAGACCTCTATCTCATGAACCATGAGATTTTGACCTGAGCTGAAACCAAAAGTTGGACACTTAACAGACAGAGCCACCCAGGTGCCCCAAAGCCCTTTGTTTCAACATAATTTGGACATTTGCAAATATTCTGTCACAGTCTCTGGCTTGTGCTTAATGTTCTTGGCAGTAACTTTTGGAAAACAACATTTTTAATATTTATAAAGTCAAACATTTTATTTTTTGTACTTTTTATGTCTTATTTTAGAAAAATTTGTTGAAGCTCAGTTCACTGTGATTGTTTTCTTAAAATATTTTAGCTCTTTTCATTTTATGATGAATAATAATGTGAGGTAAAGATTGAAATTAATTTTTTGCATATTATTATCAGATTTCTTATTTGAAGAAGATGTTTTCTACTGCTGTTTTAATTGCCCTGGTGCTAATGTTGAAAATCAATATATAACTTTATATCTGGAACCTTTTCATTCTATATTATTGATAGGTCAATTTAACTTAGGTCAGTCCATACCATGTTGTTTTAATTACTGAAGATCTCTAAAAAGCCTTGATATCAAGTATTTACATATGCAAATTTTGTCTTCTCTCCCACTTATTCTCTGCTATTCCAAGTCCTTTACATGTTCATATAAAGTATGGAATTAGCTTGTCACAAAAAAAAAAAGCTGGAATTTGAAACTTATTTGATTCTCTAGGTAATTTGGATAGAATTTATATGTCAACAACACGAGTTTTCTATTAACACAGTATATGTTACCAACCATGTTATTTCCTTCCTTAGGTTGAACAGAGTTTTAGTGGACTCTTTAGAGTTTGGTATATATCATTTGGTAATATTTCAACTGTAAATAGTGACAATTCTTTATTTTTTAATTAAATTTGCTACTATATCTTAAAAGAATTATACTGTTCATGAGGTATATGAACTGAGTTTTCTTTTTTTCTATTACCATTTTATAAGTTTGATTTAAGCGTAACGATGGATAAAAGTAATGAGTTCAGAAGAATTTTATTGCTTCCTTAAATGCTTGGTAAAATTTACCTGAGAAGGCATCTGAGTCTGGAGTTTTCACTGAGGGAAGGTATTAGACTTCATGTTCAATTTATTTAATAGTTACAAGGCTACTCAGATTACCTATATGTTCTTCAATGACTTTGGGTCATTTGTGTCTGTCAAGGACTTGGGTCATTTCATGTAAGATGTCAGATTTACTAACATAACATAAATATTTTCATAATAATCCCTTAATATCCACTTAACATCCATGAAAGTTTCTAATGTCATTCTTCCGATTAATAATATTCATACTTGCCCTTTCTTCTTTCCTCATCTACCTGGCTAGAAGTTTATCAATTTTATTGATCTGTGCAAAGGATTGGACTTTATTTTCCTCTGTAGGCCACATTTCACTATAATAGATTTCTGTTCTTATCAGTCCTTTTTCCTTTTTTCTGCTTCCTTTCATTTTAATGTGGTTTTCTTTCCTAGTCACTAATTATGAAGGCTGAAGCCTACAGTTTAAGACTTTTCATCTTTTCTAATATGGGTTTGAAGTACCATAAGGAAGATGTGTTTCATAAATTTTGATATTTTGCATTTTCTTTTCATTCAGTTCACATTTTTCTTTTTTTTCATTTTATCTTTTAGTTACTTAGAAAGGTATTTATTTTCAAAACATTTGGGGACATTCAGACATTTTTCTGTCATTAAAACCTAATTTAATAGAATTACATTTAGAGAACTACTGTGTATGACATGATTCATTATAAATTTACTGATATTTATTTTATGGCATAGAATTTGGCATAGCTTAGTACATGTCTCATATTTAACTGAAAAGAATGTGAAATCTTCCGTCATAGCATGTAGTATTCTCTAAATGTCAGTTAAGTCAAGTCGGTTCATAGTGTTTTTCAGTCTTTTATACCCTCATTGAATTTCTGTCTACTTGACCTATCAATTATTTAGAGAGGTTCAATTTGTCAACTATAATTTTAGATTTGTCTATTTGTCCTTACAATTCTATTAGTTTTTTTTTTCTTCACTTAATTTGAAGCTTTACAATTAGGTATATACATGTTTAGGATTGTCATGTTCTCTTAAAGTGACAGCTTTATTATTATGAAATGACCTTTATTATCCCTGGTGATATTCTTCTCTCTGATCTTTGTCTTATATTAAACTAGCCACTACAGCTTTCTTTTAATTATGGCTAGCTTTGTATATATTTTTTCTTCCATTTTCTTTTAATCTACTTTAAGTGTTTATGTTTAATGTGGTTACATATAGACAGCTTAAAATTATTTGTTTTGTGCAAACTATCAATTATTTGTAGCCTTTAAAATCCAAATTGGCAATGTTTATATGTCGTTTTCCTATTCCCCTTTTTCTGCCTTCTTTGGAATTAAGTACTTTTATGACTTAATATTCTTACTGGCTCATCAGATGCTACCCTCTGTTTTAATTTAGTGTTACATTGTATGTCATAGTATATAACTTGTTATTAACTTATTGTGCCATTTCATGTATATATAAGAACTTTACAGCAGTGTACTTCCATATACCCCCTTTAGTGTTTGGGCTGTTAATTTCATTCATGTTACTGTCACATATGTTATACCCACAATGCATAGTGATTTTTTTCTATAAACACTTACAGTTAAATGAGATTTTTAAGATAGGAACAATATTGAGTATCGTCCACATATTTACATTTGTGTGCTCTTTATTTCTTTGGTTAGCTCTAGGGTACATTTGGTATCATTATTCCTTTACATGAAGGAATCTCTTTAACCTTTCTTGCAATGTTGATCTGGTCAGTTTTTTTTTTCCCTTCTGTTATTTTGAATACTTTTTATAGATACATATTCAAGCTTGCTGATGCTATCCTCTGGAATGTCTAAACTAATCTTACTCCTATCCTGTAAATTTTCATTTCATATACTTTTAGCCTCTAGAAATTTGTATTTTCAATGTCTCCACTTTTTACGTTCAGTCTTTTCTCTGTCTTCTTTAATATATGGAATACAGATTTGGCAGCTATGTTGAAGCCCCTTCCAGTAACCCTACTATCTCTTCCATTTTGAATCAGTTTCAATTGATTGGTTTTTCTCTTCACGGTGTTCCTGCTCTTCATGTCAGGTAATATTATTGGATGAGAGAGATTGTGACGTTTACTTTGTTTAGTGCTGGATATCCTTACAGGTCTATAAATATTATTAAGCTTTTTTATGCAGCAGTTCAGCTAATTGGAAACAGATTAATCCTTTCAAGGCTTGCTTTAAACTCCATGCGTGGCACTATATAGCAGCCTTTAGGTAGGAGCTAATTTGACTCCCACTACTGAGCAAGTCACCTTTTGATTACTCAATTAGATGCCCAGTAAATCATGAAGTTTTCCACTTCGGATCGTGGGAATATGATCTATTCCTTTCCTGTGGAGATTGTCTTCTGTGCTCTGTTTGTGTGGTTCTTTTCCTAGCTATGGCTTATTTTCTCTCTTGCCTGCACTGGTCGGCACTCAGCTGGAGACACGAAGGTGACCTGGTACAGAGCATCAGGGCAGGCACCCCTGCTCATCTCTCCTCTCCTGTGCTCTGCAAGCTCCATCTCCCCTGGCTTCCTCAGACACCCTGCTCCATCTTCTTAATTTAGGAAGATCACAGGTATCCATCCAGGTTTCCCTTCCTTGTGTTGCAGCCTGGAAACTCAAGTGAGTAAATTGGGGCGATTTTAAGGGCTCACATTTGTGGCCCCTCAATGAGGGATCAGTCTTTGTTTCCTGACGTCAAGCCTGAAAATTATTCTTTTCTATATATGTTTTTAGAGCTTTTAATTTGTTTTAAGAAGAACTAAACCCAGGGGCGCCTGGGTGGCGCAGTCGGTTAAGCGTCCGACTTCAGCCAGGTCACGATCTCGCGGTCCGTGAGTTCGAGCCCCGCGTCGGGCTCTGGGCTGATGGCTCAGAGCCTGGAGCCTGTTTCCGATTCTGTGTCTCCCTCTCTCTCTGCCCCTCCCCCGTTCATGCTCTGTCTCTCTCTGTCCCAAAAATAAATAAACGTTGAAAGAAGAACTAAACCCAGTTCCTGTTATTTCAACTTGCTAGAAGATGTCTTTGATTCATTCTTAAATTTTAAAACTATGCATTTATTCAATGACAAATGCATTTTTTAAAAATTTTTAATGAGAAATGCATTTTTTGGAAGAAGATGTTAATCACATTTCACGTTTCATATATTATCCACTTACATTCTTTTTTTTTTTTTAATTTTTTTTTCAATGTTTATTTATTTTTGGGGCAGAGAGAGACAGAGCATGAACAGGGGAGGGCCAGAGAGAGAGGGAGACACAGAATCGGAAACAGGCTCGAGGCTCTGAGCCATCAGCCCAGAGCCTGACGCGGGGCTCGAACTCCCGGACCGCGAGATCGTGACCTGGCTGAAGTCGGACGCTTAACCGACTGCGCCACCCAGGCGCCCCTATCCACTTACATTCTTAAGTGGTCAAAACATCTTCTGCTTTCAGTATGTTTCTGAGAGAATTCATGTTCATTAATGAAGAAAATTTGAAAATGTTTTTAAAATGGAAAGCTGCATTTTGGAAAACGAAAACTAACACATGATCTTTTCTACTTTTGGGGAGGAGTTTAATTCTTGAATTTCTTAAAAAAAGTGAATGAAAACTATTGATTCAACTCTCAGGTCTATTTATCTTATATTTTTTTTAATTGATTCCAATACCACAATAGAATAATGGGCAAAAAAAAAAACAATGAAATATTCTTTTGTTTTCTTAAAATCTCCCTTTATTATATTTTAATGTGTTTACAACATGAAAAAACCTATATAAATAGAAGTATGAGTATTAGGAAGCAAGATTATTTGACGCTGTAAATACTGAAACCACACATAGGAGATTTTCTTGTGTATATTCCAACTTTATAAGTTGCAATAAATATATGAGCCTGTAGGACACAATACCACAATGATAGGCCATCCCAAGAATGTAAGAACCATACATTTTCCCTACAGAATACACAAACACCAAGAGACTTAAATCCAGACACTCTGAGCTTCAGCTACACTCAGAGTACTAAGAAAAAAGTGTAAAGACCCTATGTCTTTTCCTTTACAGAAGACTCCAGTCTCCCTTCATTGTACAGACCACCTGTCAGCTTACTAACTTTGTTTCTTATATGATTTAATTCAAACCCATTATAAAATTACAATAGTGTCAAAATAAAATCTAACATAAGAAAACAAATACTTTAAAATACTACTAGGTACTGTGTTCCACTGCAAGTTTATCTTACTACCTATTTTATGTTTACAAAAAATACATGGAAACTCAAATGTCCATTGAATCTTAAAATTCTTTAAGTAGGTATATATGTATATCTATAGGAACCAATATGTTGATTAAAGTAATTCTGTGAGGATTCTGGGAAGATGGCGGCGTAGGAGGACGCTGGGCTCACCGCGCGTCCTGCTGATCACTTAGATTCCACCTACACCTGCCTAAATAACCCAGAAAACCGCCAGAGGATTAGCAGAACAGAGTCACCGGACCCAAGTGCAGACGAGAGGCCCACGAAGAGGGTAGGAAGGGCGGCGAGGCGGTGCGCGCTCCATGGACTGGCGGGAAGGAGCCGGGGCGGAGGGGCGGCTCGCCGGCCAAGCAGACCCCCCCGAGTCCGGCTTGCAAAAGCGGAGGGGCCTGACGGACTGTGTTCCGACAGCAAGCGCGACTTAGCGTCTGGGAGGTCATAAGTTAACAGCTCTGCTCGGAAAGCGGGAAGGCTGGAGGACAAAGGGAGGGTGAGCTGCGGAGCCCCCGGACGACAGAGCTCAGTTTGGCGGGGAACAAAGGCGCTCGCCAGCGCCATCTCCCCCGCCCATCCCCCAGCCAAAATCCCAAAGGGAACCGGTTCCTGCCAGGGAACTTGCTCGCTCCGCGCAAACACCCAACTCTGTGCTTCTGCGGAGCCAAACCTCCGGCAGCAATCTGACTCCCTCCGGCTGCCACAGGGCCCCTCCTGAAGTGGATCACCTAAGGAGAAGCGAGCTAAGCCTGCCCCCCCTGCCGCCGTGCACCTTGCCTTCCCACCCCAGCTAATACGCCAGATCCCCAGCATCACAAGCCTGGCAGTGTGCAAGTAGCCCAGACGGGCCACGCCACCCCACAGTGAATCCCACCCCTAGGAGAGGGGAAGAGAAGGCACACACCAGTCTGACTGTGGCCCCAGCGGTGGGCTGGGGGCAGACATCAGGTCGGACTGCGGCCCCGCCCACCAACTCCAGTTATACACCACAGCACAGGGGAAGTGCCCTGCAGGCCCTCACCACACCAGGGACTATCCAAAATGACCAAGCGGAAGAATTCCCCTCAGAAGAATCTCCAGGAAATAACAACAGCTAATGAGCTGATCAAAAAGGATTTAAATAATATAACAGAAAGTGAATTTAGAATAATAGTCATAAAATTAATCGCTGGGCTGGAAAACAGCAAACAGGACAGCAGAGAATCTCTTGCTACAGACATCAGGGGACTAAGGAACAGTCACGAGGAGCTGAAAAACGCTTTAAAGGAAATGGAAAACAAAATGCAAACCACCACGGCTCGGATGGAAGAGGCAGAGGAGAGAATAAGTGAACTAGAAGATAAAGTTATGGAAAAAGAGGAAGCTGAGAAAAAGAGAGATAAAAAAATCCAGGAGCATGAGGGGAAAATTAGAGAACTAAGTGATACACTAAAAAGAAATAATATACGCATAACTGGTATCCCAGAGGAGGAAGAGAGAGGGAAAGGTGCTGAAGGGGTACTTGAAGAAATAATAGCTGAGAACTTCCCTGAACTGGGGAAGGAAAACGGCATTGAAATCCAAGAGGCACAGAGAACTCCCTTCAGACGTAACTTGAATCGACCTTCTGCACGACATATCATAGTGAAACTGGCAAAATACAAGGATAAAGAGAAAATTCTGAAAGCAGCAAGGGGTAAACGTGCCCTCACATATAAAGGGAGACCTATAAGACTCGTGACGGATCTCTCTTTTGAAACTTGGCAGGCCAGAAAGAATTGGCACGAGATTTTCAGGGTGCTAGACAGAAAAAATATGCAGCCGAGAATCCTTTATCCAGCAAGTCTGTCATTTAGAATAGAAGGAGAGATAAAGGTCTTCCCAAACAAACAAAAACTGAAGGAATTTGTCACCACTAAACCAGCCCTACAAGAGATCCTAAGGGGGACCCTGTGAGACAAAGTACCAGAGACATCACTACAAGCATAAAACATACAGACATCACAATGACTCTAAACCCGTATCTTTCTATAATAACACTGAATGTAAATGGATTAAATGCGCCAACCAAAAGACATAGGGTATCAGAATGGATAAAAAAACAAGACCCATCTATTTGCTGTCTACAAGAGACTCATTTTAGACCTGAGGACACCTTTAGATTCAGAGTGAGGGGATGGAGAACTATTTATCATGCTACTGGAAGCCAGAAGAAAGTTGGAGTAGCCATACTTATATCAGACAAACTAGACTTTAAATTAAAGGCTGTAACAAGAGATGAAGAAGGACATTATATAATAGTTACAGGGTCTATCCATCAGGAAGAGCTAACAATTATAAATGTCTATGCACCGAATACCGGAGCCCCCAAATATATAAAACAATTACTCATAAACAGAAGCAACCTTATTGATAAGAATGTGGTAATCGCTGGGGACTTTAACACCCCACTTACAGAAATGGATAGATCATCTAGACACACGGTCAATAAAGAAACAAGGGCCCTGAATGAGACACTGGATCAGATGGACTTGACAGATCTATTTAGAACTCTGCATCCCAAAGCAACAGAATATACTTTCTTCTCGAGTGCACATGGAACATTCTCCAAGATAGATCATATACTGGGTCACAAAACAGCCCTTCATAAGTTTACAAGAATTGAAATTATACCATGCATACTTTCAGACCACAATGCTATGAAGCTTGAAATCAACCACAGGAAAAAGTCTGGAAAACCTCCAAAAGCATGGAGGTTAAAGAACACCCTACTCACGAATGAGTGGGTCAACCAGGCAATTAGAGAAGAAATCAAAAAATATATGGAAACAAACGAAAATGAAAATACAACAATCCAAACGCTTTGGGACGCAGCGAAGGCAGTCCTGAGAGGAAAGTACATTGCAATCCAGGCCTATCTCAAGAAACAAGAAAAATCCCAAATACAAAATCTAACAGCACACCTAAAGGAAATAGAAGCAGAACAGCAAAGGCAGCCTAAACCCAGCAGAAGAAGAGAAATAATAAAGATCAGAGCAGAAATAAACAATATAGAATCTAAAAAAACTGTAGAGCAGATCAACGAAACCAAGAGTTGGTTTTTTGAAAAAATAAACAAAATTGACAAACCTCTAGCCAGGCTTCTCAAAAAGAAAAGGGAGATGACCCAAATAGATAAAATCATGAATGAAAATGGAATTATTACAACCAATCCCTCAGAGATACAAACAATTATCAGGGAATACTATGAAAAATTATATGCCAACAAATTGGACAACCTGGAAGAAATGGACAAATTCCTGAACACCCACACTCTTCCAAAACTCAATCAGGAGGAAATAGAAAGCTTGAACAGACCCATAACCAGCGAAGAAATTGAATCGGTCATCAAAAATCTCCCAACAAATAAGAGTCCAGGACCAGATGGCTTCCCAGGGGAGTTCTACCAGACGTTTAAAGCAGAGATAATACCTATCCTTCTCAAGCTATTCCAAGAAATAGAAAGGGAAGGAAAACTTCCAGACTCATTCTATGAAGCCAGTATTACTTTGATTCCTAAACCAGACAGAGACCCAGTAAAAAAAGAGAACTACAGGCCAATATCCCTGATGAATATGGATGCCAAAATTCTCAATAAGATACTAGCAAATCGAATTCAACAGCATATAAAAAGAATTATTCACCATGATCAAGTGGGATTCATTCCTGGGATGCAGGGCTGGTTCAACATTCGCAAATCAATCAACGTGATACATCACATTAACAAAAAAAAAGAGAAAAACCATATGATCCTGTCAATCGATGCAGAAAAGGCCTTTGACAAAATCCAGCACCCTTTCTTAATAAAAACCCTTGAGAAAGTCGGGATAGAAGGAACATACTTAAAGATCATAAAAGCCATTTATGAAAAGCCCACAGCTAACATCATCCTCAACGGGGAAAAACTGAGAGCTTTTTCCCTGAGATCAGGAACACGACAGGGATGCCCACTCTCACCGTTGTTGTTTAACATAGTGCTGGAAGTTCTAGCATCAGCAATCAGACAACAAAAGGAAATCAAAGGCATCAAAATTGGCCAAGATGAAGTCAAGCTTTCGCTTTTTGCAGATGACATGATATTATACATGGAAAATCCGATAGACTCCACCAAAAGTCTGCTAGAACTGATACATGAATTCAGCAAAGTTGCAGGATACAAAATCAATGTACAGAAATCAGTTGCATTCTTATACAGTAACAATGAAGCAACAGAAAGACAAATAAAGAAACTGATCCCATTCACAATTGCACCAAGAAGCATAACATACCTAGGAATAAATCTAACCAAAGATGTAAAGGATCTGTATGCTGAAAACTATAGAAAGCTTATGAAGGTAATTGAAGAAGATTTAAAGAAATGGAAAGACATTCCCTGCTCATGGATTGGAAAAATAAATATTGTCAAAATGTCAATACTACCTAAAGCTATCTACACATTCAATGCAATCCCAATCAAAATTGCACCAGCATTCTTCTCGAAACTAGAACAAGCAATCCTAAAATTCATATGGAACCACAAAAGGCCCCGAATAGCCAAAGGAATTTTGAAGAAGAAGACCAAAGCAGGAGGCATCACAATCCCAGACTTTAGCCTCTACTACAAAGCTGTCATCATCAAGACAGCATGGTATTGGCACAAAAACAGACACACAGACAAATGGAATAGAATAGAAACCCCAGAACTAGACCCACAAACATATGGCCAACTCATCTTTGACAAAGCAGGAAAGAACATCCAATGGAAAAAAGACAGCCTCTTTAACAAATGGTGCTGGGAGAACTGGACAGCAACATGCAGAAGGTTGAAACTAGACCACTTTCTCACACCATTTACAAAAATAACCTCAAAATGGATAAAGGACCTAAATGTGAGACAGGAAACCATCAGAACCTTAGAGGAGAAAGCAGGAAAAGACCTCTCTGACCTCAGCCGTAGCAATCTCTTACTCGACACATCCCCAAAGGCAAGGGAATTAAAAGCAAAAGTGAATTACTGGGACCTTATGAAGATAAAAAGCTTCTGCACAGCAAAGGAAACAACCAACAAAACTAAAAGGCAACCAACAGAATGGGAAAAGATATTTGCAAATGACATATCGGACAAAGGGCTAGTATCTAAAATCTATAAAGAGCTCACCAAACTCCACACCCGAAAAACAAATAACCCAGTGAAGAAATGGGCAGAAAACATGAATAGACACTTCTCTAAAGAAGACATCCAGATGGCCAACAGGCACATGAAAAGATGTTCAGCGTCGCTCCTTATCAGGGAAATACAAATCAAAACCACACTCAGGTATCACCTCACGCCAGTCAGAGTGGCCAAAATGAACCAATCAGGAGACTGTAGATGCTGGAGAGGATGTGGAGAAACGGGAACCCTCTTGCACTGTTGGTGGGAATGCAAATTGGTGCAGCCGCTCTGGAAAACAGTGTGGAGGTTCCTCAGAAAATTAAAAATAGACCTACCCTATGACCCAGCAATAGCACTGCTAGGAATCTACCCAAGGGATACAGGAGTACTGATGCATAGGGGCACTTGTACCCCAATGTTCATAGCAGCACTCTCAACAATAGCCAAATTATGGAAAGAGCCTAAATGTCCATCAACTGATGAATGGATAAAGAAATTGTGGTTTATATACACAATGGAGTACTACGTGGCAATGAGAAAAAATGAAATATGGCCTTTTGTAGCAACGTGGATGGAACTGGAGAGTGTGATGCTAAGTGAAATAAGCCATACAGAGAAAGACAGATACCATATGGTTTCACTGTTATGTGGATCCTGAGAAACTTAACAGGAACCCATGGGGGAGGGGAAGGAAAAAAAAAAAAAAAGGACGTTAGAGTGGGAGAGAGCCAAAGCATAAGAGACTGTTAAAAACTGAGAACAAACTGAGGGTTGATGGGGGGTGGGAGGGAGGGGCGGGTGGGTGATGGGTATTGAGGAGGGCACCTTTTGGGACGAGCACTGGGTGTTGTATGGAAACCAATTTGTCAATAAACTTCATATAAAAAAAAATAAATAAATAAATAAAAAAATAAAAGTTAAATAAAAAAATAATAATAAAGTAATTCTGTAGAGATATTAATTATGGTTATTTTTGAATTAGTCAGTAATGATGCATTACAAACATGTATGTCTCTCAGCTAAATATGGAGTGCTAAATTTTAAAAATTAAAATGAAATGAAATATATATAACTGCTATTTAACAGTTGATATGTTTCTATTCCTCCTAATAGAATAATAAAAATAATTGGAGATTCTTCTTTCTCTATAGTCTGCATAATCATTTAAATACCATTTACCATGCTTTTCATTTTGAAGGGTTTAAAAATACTGTAGGATTTAATAGAAAACTAATGAACTCAAAAAATTAGTGTTAATTTTACTAGCAGTTTCCAATTAGGTTTACAGGAATCTTTTATTAGCAGTTCTGAATCTCTATGACCAAGCATATGTAATGGTTGGTAAATTTACTGAGATTTCTAATCTAAACACTATACTTGATTGTATCATCATATTATCTTACAACTACACATACCCTTCTTTCTCTAAAACCCAGAGTGAAGTGATGTGGCAAGCATTTTAGAGTAGATAGTTTATATGCAGAGTCAGCTCTGAGTAAACTATACAGCAGTCTATGTTTTGTTTCAACATAATCAGTCGTCGTTTTTAGAACCTTCTCTCCTTCTGTGGGACACTGTCTCTTTCTGCCTGAAGTTCCATTTTTGTTCTCCCATTTCCTGTCAAAAATGGACATCATAAATTCACAAAAAATAACATTAGCCTTAATACATCTTCAGGCACAGTAAATAGGTAAGAATAGATAAAGGGAAAAAATACAGAGGCAAGGAAAGAAGAGAAGAAAACTTATTTAGAGGAATTTAAGTTTTCAAGCCAAATGGAATGTGTTTTTTTTTTTTTGTTTAAGTTTATTTACTTATTTTGAGGAAAAGAAAGAGAACACACAAGCAGGGGAGGGGCAGAGAGAGGGAGAGAGAGGATCCCAAGCAGGCTCCACATAGAGCCTGATGGCTGGGCTGAAACTCAATTACGCAGACTCATGATCTGAGCTGAAACTAAGGTGGATGCCTACCGAACTGAGCCACCCAGGCACCCCATAGAATGACACTTCTGTTAAGAGATCTTAAAATATCAGAAAATTAGCAAAACACTTTGTTTGTGATGTCATGTGATCTCCAATCTGTTTAAGTTAGCCAAGAATTCCTCTTTCCTATATCTTGTATTCTTAAAATAATTCAACATTATTTGAACATATACCATCTGCATAAGTCAGTAGACTTAAAGTATGTGGAAAATGTATCCTTAGAACTTTCAAAATTTCACAATTACTTTTCATGATCTTCTTGGATTGACAGCTTCGTATGGGTCTTATTCTGACTTACCTTATTATAACAAATTACAAAAAAAAAGTAAGTAGCATATTACTACCAATGTTGTTTAAAAGATTTACCTTTAAAAATTAAAGATTTATCAAAAATAATTAATGATATCACTTCTACGGCTTTTATTGGAATCCTTACAAACTTTACATTTTTTCTAATATCACATCCAGAGACAAAGATAATTTAATTAGCCCCATATTTTTTTTTCAGTTTGTTTATAGGTGACACCCAGTGTTACATTAGTTTTAGGTATACAACATAGTGACTCAATATCTCTATACATTAGGCTGTGCTACAATTCTTACATCTTATTGATCCATAAACTGGGGATGGTGCTTCTGTGACCAATTCTACCAGAATAGAGATGATAATATTCACATTAAAAACAAAACAACTTAAATTGTATCAATAAAAATTTCTGAGAAGAAAAAAATAAATATGCTATCCTACATCTTTATCTTTGTTAAGAATTTTGGCCAACTATTTTTTTTCCATCACATTCTTTTTTCATAGTGAAAGCCTATTTTCTTGTATGTCTAAGCAGAATTTTAAAAGAATATCAGATACAATGCTTATTACAAAGGATACTATGTTTTATCATGTAAAGATGCAATTATTAGCAAATCAAATCCACCAGCATATAAGAGTAATATATCATGACCAAATGGTGTTAATTTCAGGAATGTAAGTCTAGTTGAATATCAAATAATTTAATTTGCTAAGGATTAATTAAGTCTTTTTGAAGAACAGAAACTTTTAACATTAAGTACTGCTTTTCTTTATCCCTGATAATTTTCCCTATTGTGAACTCTGCTTTGTCTGAAATTAATTTAGCCACTCTAAGTTTCTTGAATTAATGTTATCATGTTGTGCCTTTCCCCATAACTTTAATTTTATCCTATTTGTGTCTTCATATTTAAATTGGATCTCTTTTAGGTAACATGTATTTGGGAATTGTCCTTTTTAAAAATCTACTCTTAACAATCTCAGTGTTTTAATTTGTGTATTAGGAGCATTCATATTTAAAGTAATTTTTTTTCAATATATGAAGTTTATTGTCAAATTGGTTTCCATACAACACCCAGTGCTCATCCCAAAAGGTGCCCTCCTCAATACCCATCACCCACCCTCCCCTCACTCCCACCCCCCATCAACCCTCAGTTTGTTCTCAGTTTTTAACAGTCTCTTATGCTTTGGCTCTCTCCCACTCTAACCTCCTTTTTCTTTTTCCTTCACCTCCCCCATGGGTTTCTGTTAAGTTTCTCAGGATCCACATAAGAATGAAACCATATGGTATCTGTCTTTCTCTGTATGGTGTATTTCACTTAGCATCACACTCTCCAGTTCCATCCATGTTGCTACAAAGGGCCATATTTCATTCTTTCTCATGGCCACGTAGTACTCCATTGTGTACATAAACCACAATTTCTTTATCCATTCATCAGTTGATGGACATTTAGGCTCTTTCCATAATTTTGCTATTGTTGAGAGTGCTGCTATAAACATTGGGGTACAAGTGCCCCTATGCATCAGTACTCCTGTATCCCTTGGGTAAATTCCTAGCAGTGCTATTGCTGGGTCATAGGGTAGGTCTATTTTTAATTTTTTGAGGAACCTCCACACTGTTTTCCAGAGCGGCTGCACCAATTTGCATTCCCACCAACAGTGCAAATCAAAGGCATCAAAACTGGCAAAGATGAAGTTAAGCTTTCACTTTTTGCAGATGACATGATATTATACATGGAAAATCTGACCGACTCCACCAAAAGTCTGCTAGAACTGATACATGAATTTAGAAAAGTTGCAGGATACAAAATCAACGTACAGAAATCAGTTGCATTCTTATACACTAATAATGAAGCAACAGAAAGACAAATCAAGAAACTGATCCCATACACAATTGCACCAAGAAGCATAAAATACCTAGGAATAAATCTAACCAAAGATGTAAAAGATCTGTATGCTGAAAACTATAGAAAGCTTATGAAGGAAATTGAAGAAGATATAAAGAAATGGAAAAACATTCCGTGCTCATGGATTGGAAGAATAAATATTGTGAAAATGTCAATACTACCCAAAGCTAAAGTAATTTTTGATATAGTTGAATTAATATTTGCCATGTTCACAACAGTTTCCTGTTTGTTGCCTTTGTTCTGTATTTCTGTTTTCCCCTTCCCCTTTTTTTCTTTCTTCTCTCGTTTTAATCGAGCATCTTATGACATTCAACTTTCCCTCTCTTAGTATCAAATCTAAATAAATAAATATATATATATATAAATATATATGCACACACATATATACACATATACACACACACACATATATATACATACATACACATATGTGTGTGTGTGTATATATATATATATATAGAGAGAGAGAGAGAGAGAGAGAAGAAGAGAGTTTACAACATACATTTTTATTTATTTATTTGTTTGTTTAATTTAAGGCCATCTAAAACATCACTTTCCCTTCCATTCACCAGAGAGCCACTAAAGTATCTTTCCTGGCTCCTCATTGTGGGAATCTGGTGGGGTCCTGAGGTAAAACCAATGAATTTGTGAGGACCCACCTAAAACTGTAGCTCCCGTTTGTTTCTACTCCTCTCTGTAGTTCACACTTAGCTCCTACACTCATCACAATTACCATCGGAATGTTTTTACTGGTGTATGACTCTAGCAGCTTTTGCTCCATGCATGCCGATTTGGGCTTTGGTACTCTGGATTCACCTGGCTTTCTGTTTTGGGGGTGACTGCTCGGCATGAAAACTTAGCTCTTTGAAAGGCCCAACCAAGTAATATAATTATCAGTTTGCTCAGATTTTTCTTATTGTTAGGATGGGAGTGATCACTTCCACCTTTTAACATGTTGGAATTGAAACCAGAAGTCACCTTCATTTGTTAATGTTTGGCTAACATTAATGTGCCAGGTACTACAATGACCAATATAGTAACTAAAATTTTTCTTTCACTTTTTCATTTTTTACAAACAAAATATTTTTAAATTTCAATTGTAACTAAAAAATAAAAGTTCATTTTCAAATAATAAGATTTTTTAGCACCAAGAGATAACATCATATGGACAATAATGCATTACTTTGCCTTGAGCTAATGATAAATCAGATTTGTAAAAGTTGTGAAGGCAAAATTATGTCATGGTTTTCTGTGTAATTAAAATGTCTACATTAGTTCAAACTTATCAGTATTGAAATTATTAAATTATTACAGAATATGCAGGATAATAATACTGATTAACTCAAAAGACTGCTGCTCAATCTATATATGTATTATGACCAGTGATTCCATTTCAGTATGCAAAACAAATCTGTTATGATTAATCATGTTGTAAATATTTATTTAATGTTTTTACAGTCTTTTTTAAGTTGTAAATGTTTTTGACTCATAAAATTATATATGACTATAAAAAGTGAATGCTTCTGTTCATATAAACAGGAATGATTTATGTCAAAATTAGTACTACACAAAATTTTATGTGCCTTTTAAAGGGTATCACACGTAATTTTTGAGATGTAGTAATTTAGCTGATGGAAACTTTTAGTGAACACTCACTGATACTCTGGGAAGTAACTGACAGAATGCCTCAACCTTTGACCTATTAACCCAAACACTTTTTCTGTATCAGTTGATATAATTATATAGTTTTTCTTCCTTAACCAGTTAATATGGTAGATTAAATGAATTGATTTGCTAATGTTGAACCCTTATTGCATTCTTAAAATCCATGATGTACAGTTCTTTCTTATACAGTGTTATATTCCTTTTGTTAAGATTATGTTCGGATTTTTGCATCTACATTTACAAGAGATATCAGTGTCTAGTTTCCTTTCTTTTATTTATTTGTTTGCTTGCTGTTTATATTACTGCTTTTGTTTGCTTTCTGGAAGCGTTATGTAAAACTAATGTTAAATCTCAAAAGTTTAATAGAATTCTCCAGCAAAATAACCTGTACTTGGAAGTATCTTTTTTGGGCAGCTTCTTAACTTGAAATTCATTTTTAAGGACTATAGGACCAGTATCTATTTATAAATATGACTTATAGAAATAGTGAGGAGAAAGATAGTATATTTTAAATACCCATATGCTGGCTCTTTTATTATTCATTCTTCTTACTACTTTTATTATTTTATTTATTTGAAGATCTTCCCTTAGCTTCTCTTTAGTGATAAATCTACTAGTCACAAGTCCTTTTCTTTTGTCCGAGAATGTCTTTATTTCTCCTAATTCCTGAAAGATATTTTCACTAGTTATAGATGTCACAGCTGACATTTCTTTTCTTTCAGAACTTGAAATTTATGCCGATTCTATCTGGCATTCATGATTTCAAATGAAAAATCACCCGCTATTCAAATGTGTTTCTTTATAAAGAATGCTTTGTGTCTCTCCAATTTAAAACTTTCTACTGTTTCTTTAATTTTCAGAAATGTAATTACTTTGTGCCTCGGTGTGAATATCCTTGGGTTGATCATTTTTAGGTTTTGCTCGGCAATATGAATCTGTAGGTTTGGGTCTTCTGCCAAATTGGGGAGATTTTATCCATTATTTCTTTGGATACTCTTTAAGTTCCACTCTATTTTTTCCTTCTAGAAGTCAGATAATACAGCTTTTGGAAATTTAACAGTTCTATTAGGGCATTTCATCTGACATGTTGGGCAACTCAATGTCCTATTTAAATATTTTAACAGGAAGTCACACTGGTTGTGTTAAAAATAGGTACTGGCCGAACATTTTTAGACTTTTTTGGTTTTCAAGTTTAATTTTGAGAACACTTGTAATGTTATTTTGTTTTACTTTGATTATCTGATGCCTTTGGAGCTCCTACTTAATTCTTTTTGGTGCCACCTGACAAGGTAGTAGGTGTATTTTTTGCCCACAACCACTGGAGTTTCTCACTGAGGGAGAAGGAGCTCATGTTCCTGGAGAAAAAAAGACTCTCCTGGCCTGGTGAAAGGAAAACTTGTGTTTATTCTGTTCTCCATGTTTCTGGCTGTTCTGAGCACAGAACGTGTGGATGATTTCCTCACACCAGCCAGTTCTTCAATTCTCTGTACGTATCAAGTAGATGTCCTACAATTTAATACAGGTCTGAAACTGTCTATCTGGAGTGAACATCAGATCCCACAAGTTAAAAGCTTAGTCCTTTAAGACTGTCTCCTCTCCCTCCTATTCCAATATAATCACAGGTGGTTACTTATACTTCCGGCAGACTGGCCATAAATCAGAGGTTCCCATAACACTCTTCTTAGGCTTAATAATTGGTTAGAATAGCTCACAGAACTCAGGAATATAGTTTACTTACTAGATTGTCAGTTTATTATAAAAAGATACAACTCAGGAACAGCCGGATGGAAAATGTGCATAGGACAAGGTATTAAGGATGGGGCGGGAACATCCGTGCCTCTCTGGGTGCTCTACACTGATGCAGAGCTCTTTGAACTCTGAAACCCAGAAGCTCTCTGAACCCTGTACATTGGGATTTTAATGGAGGCATCATCATGCAGGCATGATTGATTATTAACTCAATCTCTAGCGCCCCTCTCTCAACTGGAAAATGGGAGCTAGACCTAAAAGTTCTAAGCTTCTAATCATGACTTTATCATTCTGGTGACCAGCTCCCATTCTTAAGCTATGCAGGAGACCACCAAGACTTGCCTCTTTAGAACAAAAAATGTTCCTGTTACCCAGGAAATTCCAAGGGATTTAGCAGCTCTGTTTCAAGAACTGGGATCAGAAATCAACTGTTAGAGCAAATGATGTACCTACCACCTTTACAGAGAAATTGCAAATATTAGGGCATGGGGAACTCTGGCCAAGAACTAGGGAACAAGACCTTAATAAATATTTCCCATTATATCACAATTTAACATTTGATGATTTTTTTTCTTTGTTCCAGTTTTTTTTACCTCCTTTCTCTCTTTCTTTTCTTTTTTGTTTTGTTTTGTTTTGTTTTGTTTTGTTGTGCATTATTTCCTATTTGTTGGTGTTGGCCTCCACAGCATGCTCTAATCTCCAGGGGAACCACTGAAAAATAACCAGGAAAAAATAAATTAAAATTGCAACAAACGATGTTGACTTTGGAATTCCATGCCATGAGATCCTGGAAAGGCCAGTGATGGCAGAATTAATGTTCAGCAGAAAAGAAGTGGGCTGAATTTCTCCTGCACTTTAACATTTCTCTCCATGGCCCTTTCCTGATAATTCTGTCCTATCCCACCCCGAGCTCAAACTACTTATCTGTTGCAAGTGGCAAGAATTCATTCTTATTTATGGTTGAGTAATATTCCATACACATACTTTTTTCAGATCATTTTCTTTAAGCACATGTATATATATTTGGGTCTATATAAAAATGTGTAGCCAATAGCTTTTGCAAACTTCATTATAGTGAGTCATTTATAAAACAGTGGTTCTTATGTTTCATCCATGGATAGACTTAGAGGGTATTATGTGAAGTAAAATAAGTCAGACAGAGAAAAACAAATAGCATCTTGTGATTGGCGTTTGTTTGTTTTATTATTTGTTTATTTGTTTGTTTTGAGATTTAATCCTCCCTATGGGAGACAAACATTCAGAGCATGGCCGTTTGTTGTGGCACATACTCCTCCTACTTCACCAGTCTGGTGTCTCTGGGTGGAGACGTGTCTGTAGCCTTGTGGGAAAAGAGCTTCTTCTGGCTTCTTGGGGTAGCAAGAAAGGTCTGCCTTTCTGATTGTATACGCTTAAGCTGGGGCTTTTGACAGGATTCTTGTAGGATTCAGAGTTAGAATTTACCTTCTTGAATCACCTTCTGCTGCTAGGGTGGTGGTTGCCAAACAAAAGGTCTTGGTTGCCTTCTCGTCTCAGATGGGAAGACACAGATGTCTGGGTGGTTTTGTTGTTGCTGTTGTTCTGATTCTAATGTCCGAATCCAGTTCACTTTCTTCTTACCATCATCTAGAGTTTTCCTTCGTTGAATCTTGCAGTACTTCCTAGGTTTAAAGCTGTAATTAATTTCGAAGAACAGGAAGAAACAGGTTTGCAACCTCTTTTTAGTACCAAATATATATATATTTTCGAAGTCAGTATCACTTTCAGATTAGGTTTTTTCCCACTTGACCCCCTAAGCGGATCTTAATAATTAAGAATGCTTTATTTTATTAAAGAAGAGGTGGTATTTTAAATTCTAAAGTCTGTAAAATACATATGGCATTCCACAATACATTTTTCATAAACAAGGTGGGCTTTACTTCTTCAGTTCCACCAATAACAAAAACAAAGAAGGAATTTTAGACTGGTTTGTTTGTGTCCACAATTGTCTGAAAATATTGGAAACACGACATTTTTTTTATCTATCTTCATTATGATCTGTGGTGTACGATGTAGATAAAGATGTTTAGTTAAAAAAATGCTTCTCCAGTTATCTCTTTAGCTGTAAAACTGGTTCAATTTATGTTTACTTTTTCGGTCATCTCTAACTTGATTACTTTCTGATGTCAAACATTGAACATCTTCCTTTCACCCATAGAACTCTAAATCTGACTCCACTAATTTTCATTTGAAATTCCACTCCTCCTGAAGTTCCTAGGTCAGCTGTCATTACCATAAAAAAGTCTCACCTAAAAACACATTCTAAAGTAAGTTGATAATCTAAAATTATATGTTTGCCTGTATTTAACTCTTTTCCCCAATAGCATTTAAATGTCCTAAGAATTTGCCTTATTTATCTGTGCATCCACACCATCTTGAAGAGTGCCTAGCATAGCATAGCATACAGTAAGCACTTAATAAATATTTAACTGAACAAATGATAAAACAATCGAGTACAGTTTTTTTTCCTTTTCTAAATACTTTATTTTCCTAGTAGTTAGCACCACTAAGCTTCTGACACAACGTGAAAGTATTATATATAATAAATGATGAACTCTTACATAATACTAAAACAGTTTTGTTAATATTTCACATTTTTTCAGGGCATTTTGTTTAGGCACATATATGTGTTTGGCTCTATATCAAAATGTCTGGCTAACAACTTTTGCAAATTTCATTATAGTAGTAATTTATTTATTTATTTATTTTTTCTAATGTTTACTTTTATTTTTGAGAGAGACAGAGTGTGAGCAGGGGAGGGGCAGAGAGAGAGGAAGACACAGAATCCAAAGCAGGCTTCACGCTCTGAGCCTTCAGCACAGAGCCCGATGCAGGGCTCGAACTCACAAACGGTGAGATCATGACCTGAGCTGAAGTTTGAATCTTAACCAACTGAATCACCCAGGTGCCGCATATAGTGACTCATTTATGAAACAGTTGTTTGTATGCTTTGTCCAAGTAAATGACAATGACTTCAAAATAAGAAACTATTTTTCTATTATGAAAATATCTACATGGACAAACTGAGTTACATATGGTAGCTCTACATCATCTTGGAATAGAGCATCTTCTACTTTTTTTTTTCTCTGCCTTTTTTAACATATGCTTCAAGATGGCTATTCTAACTTCTACCAGCATTTCTTTATTTTATATTTTATTACATATTTATATACCAATTTGGACTTGTCACTGCACAGCCATTTTGAAATTTAACATTTCATTGAATCTAATAAGTTCTGTGTAGGGAAGATAGATGGTAAAACAAAGCTCAGAGAGAGCATAAGAAACAGCATTTCTGCTGTGCAGGATATAGCCAAGAACATTGCACATTTACATGCTCAAGGTATTTTAGCCTCTGATACTTATTCCTTGTATATAGTATGATAATATTTCAATAGCTTTGACTTTACAAAATATTTGAACCAGAGAGTTATTTTAAAATACCTAAATTTGCATTCAGGAACAAATTAACTCAGCTCATTAGATGTCCGTGCATTTTCCCCCAGAATAATGAGCAAAAAGATCAGGGAGATAATGAATCTTTCCCTAACTTGGCATAAGAAGGATTATCATTCACAGAATATTCCTATATTCACACAATAAATATTTTACATATTAAAAGCCTGATTGACCTTTAGATTCTTGGATACGTTAACTGATGGAAAACTGATTCTGGAATTTAGCAAAGCATATTACGATGCATTCAACTGGTACATATATTTATGAAATATAATATCTTAACATCCTAAATAATATTAACTTAAAGTTTTTAATTTCACAATGCACTTTTAATTGTGTTTGTAAAACTCATTTACAGCTAGTAAAAATATAGTAATTTAAATAGGCTGAACACTCTTTTATTATCATCTTGCTTTAACAGATAAACTCTAGAATTGACATTTGAACCCGTTTTTTTTTTATTAGAAATGCTACAGTCCTTTCAATAGGTTGCTTGTATTGAGGAATATTGAAGTAGTTTGAAAAAGGGGTTCAAGCAAGGTGATCTCCTACAGAGGCAAACACAGACTCTAATAATAAGCAAAATGAAGAGATCCCGACAAAAGAATGGTTACTTTGTCAACAGCAGAGCTTCAATCACTGGTCCAGTCTTTGGTATAGGATTATTAAAAGTCAAGATGTAAAAGTCCTTAGGCTCCGTATCAATTATATACCTCAGTATTAAAAAAGAGGAAAAGAATCAAATAAAATCATGCGTTAGGACTTTATGATCAAAAGAAATGGTAGCTGTTAAATGTGAATTTTGACAACTAACAACATTTCTTTGAACAGAGGAACTACTCACCCCTGGGGCTCTGTGGCCTAATAATGCATCCTTGGATCTGACAAGTTCTAAGTACAGAGGATTGGCACACGGAATCTATGTGATAGGAAGACAATACAGTCAAACACTGGCGTGGCAGTGACTCCTCACAAAACTGCTGAGAGAACAAACTAAAGCCAGATATACAAAATTTCTTTTCTAAGTTTGGCTTCCATTATATGGACATATTAACGTATTTTATCAATCTACTTGTATGTAACTAATTCACATCTCTGCACCCCTCCCCCCTGCCTTGCTCATTAAGAGTATCAGATCATTTCAGGGGACAGAGTTTGGGAACATATCTATGTATATTTATATGTTTTATGTATATAAACATATGTGTCTACACACAGCTCACAAATACACATGAACATATCAATATATCCACTACCACCTTGTTCATTTGAGTAAGTTTAGCTACCCATATTTTTTTTAATTTTTTTTTTCAACGTTTATTTATTTTTTTTGGGACAGAGAGAGACAGAGCATGAACGGGGGAGGGGCAGAGAGAGAGGGAGACACAGAATCGGAAACAGGCTCCAGGCTCTGAGCCATCAGCCCAGAGCCTGACGCGGGGCTCGAACTCACGGACCGCGAGATCGTGACCTGGCTGAAGTCGGACGCTTAACCGACTGCGCCACCCAGGCGCCCCTAGTTACCCATATTTCTAACTCTGTTCTTCAACTGTGAGAAATCTGGTTCCTACCATCTTACCATATTTATGTATTCTATCAGTAACTATTTCACTCAGAGCATTTCATGTATTTGGCTATATTATAAATGATACCACTTTTTTAATTTTTCTAATTGTTCATTGTTAGTATACAGAAAAACTATGGGTTTTGTATGTGGTCTTGTAACCCACTTTCAGTATGTTTATATGTGTGTGTATGTGGCCTTTAAAATACAATTATTTATAATATTTATTTATTTATTTATTTATTTATTTCCATTTTGAGAAAGAGAGCAGGGGAGGGAGCAGAGAGAGAGAGAGAGAGAGAGAGAGAGAGAGAGAATCTTAAGCAGGCTCCATGCCTAGCACATAGCCTGATGCAGGTCTCTATTCCACGACCCTGGGATCATGACCTGAACTTATATCAGGAGTTGGATGCTCATCGCTTCTCGGCCTTTTGGCTAAGATCAAGTGTAGGAGTTGGATGCTCAACCTACTAAGCCACCCAGGCGCCCCAGTACACTGCATTTTTTAAAGCTGTTTTAGTTTCATAGGAAAATTGAGCAGAAAGTACAATGAGATTCCATATACCCCCTGCTGTGACATATATACACAGCCTCCCTCACTATCAACATCTCATACCACAGTGGTACATTTGTTATAATGGATGAACCCGCACTGATGCATCATTCTTACACTCCAAGACCATAATTTACATTGGAGTTTACTCTCAGAATTGTACATTCTGTATGCTTGGACATATTTATAATGGCATGTGTTCACCATTTTAGTGTCATGCAGAATAGTTTCACTGCTCTAAAAATCTGTACTTGAGCTGCTCCACCATAATCTCTGGCAACTGCTGATCTTTTTATTGTCTCCATGTCTTGTAATGGAAATCATACAATATATAACCTTTTCAGATTGGCTTTTTCACTCAGTAATATGCAGCTAAGATTTCCTTGTTTATTTTTATGGTTTGATAGTTCATTTCTTTTAGCACTGAATCATATTCTATTGTCTGAATTACTACAGCTTATTTATTCATCCACATACTGAAGAAAATCTTGTTTTGGTTGCTTACAAGTTTTGGTAGTTATGAATAAAACTTCTTCTATAAACATGTGCATGCAGGTCTTTGTGTGGACATAGTTTTCAACTCATATTAAATACTGCGTTTGTTGGAACATATTGTAAATGTATTAGATTTTTTGTTTGTCTTAAGTTTTTGCTTAAGTTCTACGGAGTTAACATGTAGTGTAATGCTGGTTTCAGTAGAATTTCGTGATTCATCACTTATATGTAACACCCAGTGCTTATCAAGCCAAGTGCTGTCCTTAATACCCATTGCCTATCT
This sequence comes from Lynx rufus, assembly GCF_022079265.1. Taxonomy (NCBI): domain Eukaryota; kingdom Metazoa; phylum Chordata; class Mammalia; order Carnivora; family Felidae; genus Lynx; species Lynx rufus. The sequence continues at coordinate 11,944,165 of NW_025814829.1, forward strand.
AGCCCATCCCCTGCCCACATCCGCTCCATCAACCCTCAGTTTGTTCTTTATAATTAATAGCCTCTTATGATTTGCCTCCCTTTCTCTCCCTCTCTTTTTCCTTCCTCCCCTATGTTCATCTGTTTTGTTTCTTAAACTCCATAGATGAAGGAAATCACGTGGTGTTTGTCTTTCTGTGACTACTTATTTCTCTTAGTGTAATACTGTCCTCCAAAGTTGCTATGCTGTTTTGTATTCTTTAGCAATGAATTAGACTTTTTGTTGCTACATGTCCTCACCTGCATTTTCTTTCCAGTGTTTAAGGTATTCTCTATTGTAATAAGTGTGTAGTGGCATCTCATTGTTACTTAACTTGTAATTCCCTAATAACACATCATGTTGAATATGTTTTCAAATACATATTTGTTTTCTGTATATGTTCTTTGGTGAGGTGTCTGTTCATATCTTTTGATTATTTATTAATCAGGTTGTTCATGTTTTTATTGTTGAATTTTAAAGGATCTCTTTATATTTTGAATAACAGTACTTTATTAAATATGTATTTTGCAAATTTTTCTCCCAATCTGTAGCTTGTCTTCTCATTCTCTCTCTGATTTTAATAGTGAATCAGTAGAGATTACAAGGAATAGAAGTACGGTTATTTCATAATGATAGGTATGATGAAATAATGAGATTATTTGGATTAAATTATGTTTGCCATTTATGAGATAAGGGGATTATTTCTTGATAGTGTTTTTAGTGATAGAGAATTAGAGTGTGGAAAAGGGTTTAAAGCTTTATTAAGTGGGTAGGAAAGTGGTATGGAAAAGAAGGGAGAGGAAGTATGTATCTCTATTCGAGTTGAGAAAGAAAGAAAGAGAAAGAAAGAGGAAGAAAGAGAAATAGAAAGAAAGAAACAGGAAGAAAGAAAGAAAAAGAAGAGGAAGAAAGAAAGAGAAAGAGGGAGGTGGAAAGAAAAAGAAAGAAAGAAAGAAAGAAAGAAAGAAAGAAAGAAAGAGAAAAAAGAAAAGAAGGAAAGAAAAAGGAAATTTGAAAACATTAGCAGTGAGAGTCCAATATTGGAACAAAGTTTGAATTATGAAACAGTTTGGAAGAGGTCATGTAAATGATTCATGAAATAATGTGAAAGCAGAAATAATTTGAAATAGTAATTTGAAAATAGCAATGTAGAAAAATTTCCAAGTATGATTTCTGAATTAGAAACTAGAAATGACAACTTTTAAAGTTTCTATTTTAATTCCAGCTAGTTAATATTGTGTTATATTAGCTTCAACGGTATAATATAGTGATTCAGCATTTCCATAGAACACCGGGTGCTCATCACAAATGCCCTCCTTAATCCCCATCACCTATTTGGCCCATCCCCTCCACCCTCTCCCCTCTAGTAGCCATGAGTCTGTTCTCTATAGTTAAATATGTTTCTTGATTTGTCTCTCTTTTTTTTCTCCTTTGTTTTATTTCTTAAATTGCTCATATGAGTAAGATCATGTGGTATTGGTCTTTCTCTGACTGATTTCATTTAGCATTATATTCTCTAGCTGTATCCATGTTTTTGCAAATAACAAGATTTCTTTTTTATGGCTGAATAATATTCGATTGTATTTTCTGTATCCATTCATCAATTGATGACACTTAGGCTGCTTCTACATCTTGGCTATTATAAATAATGCTTCTATAAACATAGGGGTGTATGTATCTCTTTGACTTAGTGGTTTTATATTCTTTGAGTAAATACCCAGTAGTATGATAGCGGGATTGTAGGGTAATTTTATATTTAACTTTTTGAGAAATTTTTTCTCATACTGTTTTCCACCAGTGGCTATACCAGTGTGCATTACCACCAACAGTGCATGAGTGTTTATTTTTCTCTACATCTTCACAAACAATACCTGTTGTTTCTTGTGTTTTTTATCATTTATTTATTTATTTATTTATTTATTTATTTATTTATTTATTTTAGCCATTCTGATAGGTGTGAGGTGATATACCTCATTATAGTTTTAGATTTGCATTTCGCTAGTGATGAGTGATGTTGAACATCTTTTCATGTGTCTTTTGGGAATCTGTATGTGGACAAATGTCTGTTCATGTCTTCTGCCCATTCTTTTTAAATTGGATTGTTTTTGGGTGTTGAATTTTATAAGTTCTTTATATATTTTGGATACTAATCCTTTATCAGATCTGACATTTGCAAGTATCTTCTCCCATTCCAAAAGTTCTCTTTTAGTTTCATTGTTTCCTTTGCTGTTAAAAAATATTTTTTAATGTTTATTTTTATCATTTTTGAGAGAGAGAGAGAGAGCTGGGGAGGGTCAGAGAGAGAGGGAGACCATCTGAAGTGGGCTCTGCAACAACAGCAGAGAGCCTGACATGGGTCTCAAACTCACGAACTGTGAGATCATGACCTGAGTTGAAGTTGGACACTTAACCAACTGAGCCACCCAGGTGTCCCTGTGTAGAAGCTTTTTATTTTGATGGAGTCCCAGCAGTTTATTCTTGCTTTTGTTGTCCTTGCCTCCAGAAACATATCTAGAAAAAAAGTTTCTACAGCTGATGTAAAAGAGATTACTTCTAGGATTTTTATGGTTTTGGGTCTCACATTTAGGTCTTTCATCCATTTTGAAATTATTTTTGTGTATGTTGTAATGAAGTGGTCCAGTTTCTTTCTTTTGCTTGCTGCTGTCCAGTTTTCCGAACACTATTTGTCTTTTCCCATTGGATATTCTCTCCTGCTTTGTTGAAGATCAATTGACCATATAGTTGTGAGGTTTTTTCTGGGTTTTCTATTCTGTTCTATTGATTTAGGTGCCTATTTTTGTGTCAATACCATATTATTTTGATTACTGCAGTTTTGTAATATAACTTGAAGTCCAGAATTGTGATACCTCCAGCTTTGATTTTCTTTTCTTAATAAATATTGAGGGGCATCTGGGTGACTCAGTTGGTTAAGCGTCCGACACTCAGCTGCAGCTCAGGTCATGATCTCATGGTTTATTTCATCAGGCTCTGCATTGACAACGTGGAGCCACTTCGGATTCTCTTTCTCATTCTCTCTGTCTCTGCTGCTCCCCCACATGCATGAATACTTTCTTTCCCTCTCTCTCTCAAAATGAATAAACTTAAAAAAAGAAATAATAGTGATTATATTCTATAGGATTTCAAAAAAACCTGCACAAAAGTAAAGGTAAGATGCAAAGACAAATCAATATTTCTGGTGGAAGACTTAGTACTGTAAATATGGCTGCCTATAATGTATAAATTTAATACAATCCTGATGCCATTTTTTATGTTATTTTCAACATGACTACTACATTCTAGAGTTTATAATTTTAAAAATTTAAATAATATTAAAATTTATAAAAATAAAAAATGTGTAAAATTAGTGCAATGATAGGGACTAACACTACCAGATTTAAAAAAAATAATAATCTTTACTTATTAAAAGTTCTTTTGCCACATACATTTATTAAAAATCCCAGTGGAATAAAATGAAGTGTTCCCAGACACAAATAATCAGAGGAGTTAATATAACATAAACATATTAATACAAACCAGTTGGAGATTTTAGTATTTAAACATGGTCTGGGAAAAAAAACACAGAAATTTAAAAAATAATATTTGTTTGGATTCATGCTTATTACCCTAATGAAGAAAAGTTCCACTTGATCAAAATTAAAATAAAAAATGATAATAAACCATAAAGTTTTAGAATGTAAGAATAAGGGGCACCTGGCTGGCTCTGTTGGAAGAACATGCAACTCGATCTTGGGGTCATGAGTTTGAACCCCAAATTGGGTGTAGAGATTACATAAATAAAAGTAAAATAAAACTTAAAAATAGAATATAAAGTAGAGTTTTTTAATTATAAATTTGGAGTGAAGAATACATTTCTAACTGCCATTCAAAACCAGGAGCCGTGAAAGAAAATAAAAAAGGTTCAGCACAGAAACAAGCACATCTCAAACTTTTGCACAGGGGTGTCACAGGGAAATGGAGAAAGTGCAATTCAAGGGACAAAATAATAAATGACAAACTGGGCAAAAAAACCACAAACAAACTTGCAATTCATGTTTCAGGAAAAGACCTTGATTCTCCAATATATAATGTTTCTGAAAGTGAGTAAAGAATAAACAATCAAATAGAAGAAAGGCAATTTATATGAAAACACTGTTGCCAGAAAAGTCAGTTAAAGGCTACTTAAATATATGAAAAGATGTTCAGCTTCCCTTATAAAAGAGAATTTCAAATGAGATTACATTAAAAATTCTAAATTTATATCACATCTATAGTGGAGTAGCTTGTGTTAGGTTAACTGTCACACAGAAAAACTTTAACGTTTGAACAAAATTAAAACAAAGAGACAGAAGCCAGCTAGTTAAGGTATGAAAGAGCAGTTAAGGCATGTGGGCTCCAGGGTACAAGATCCTGGAAGGAGAAAAACCTGGTGAGATGAGCCAGCCTGTCTCACTTAGATTTTCACAGCATTCATGGCTGTGCAGCTCTGGGTTGCTAGAAGAAAGCATCCACCTAGAGTTCTCTTTAGTGTCATTAATCTGAATTGAAACAAATTGGATTTATTTTTTATTTCTAACTGGATTTTGGAAAATTCTGTACTTAAGTAGATGCACTTAGTACACTGTATAACATCTTCTAAAACTAGTTTGGCTCCCCTGCTTGATATAGAACACGAGGTGTTTTTGCTGGGATAAGAACTCACTCATGTGGCAGGCCTCCGATAACTAGTCTTCCTTCTCATGTTTCAGAACTCTCATATTGTCCTAGAGACATCTCTGGAGTGCTAAATATAAAAGATACTGAGCAATACTATTGAAAATGGTATGTGCTTATAAGGTCTTTTTGTCTGGCAATGATCAGAGCATTTTATGGTGTAGCTGGTTCTACATGTTCTGTCTTCTTTCCATGAATTCTAGGTATGTACAGGCATAAGTGACACTGTCTATGCCACCGATTCCTCAGGTTTACCTTACTTAACTTTTACAAGGCATAAGCCTTAGGCCAGTTGTGGGATATGGCACTGGGAGTTTTCACTAGACATCACAGGCTTCTCCTTCATTCTGGAAAACCAAGGTTTTATTTGAATTGTATAATATTTTCCTCATCAACTAATTATCAAAGTAGTTCTAGTAATTACTGTGAACAAGATAAGTACTGAGCTGGTTTAAACACCCAGAGTAACAGTCCTGGGGAGTTTAAACACCAAGAATGATAAAATCTTGAAGCTTCTTGGCCTAAGCCATGACCAAACTAATTTGGCCTACATGAGAGGGTTAAACTTTTCAGAATGTTATAATCAGAATAAATTAGGCTCTTTTCCTCTTGTTTAACATCCTGGAAATATGTCTGCACTAATTTCTGATTTTCATTCTCTGATGTGGACAATAACAGAAGCTCATTAACAAAAATGAAGTACTCTCACTTTGTTCAGGCTTTATGGCTCTCTACTTACCTGGATTCAGTTCTGTAATGACTGATCTCTTTGAATTGAAATGATGATGCATGCATAAATAATATCAGAGGGTATAAAGAATTTTGTCCAAGGCCCCACCCATGATAACACCTCAGGGTTCCACAGGGACGATTCGCATTGAGACATTTAGCTCTCAAAAAGTATTTTAAGCCCCTAAATCACAGTTGTGTTTTAAACGGACCATACTTGAGCATCCCAGTTTCATATATAGAGCATATAAACTTATGTTCTGGCAAAACTGAGCTACCTATTTACTTCTGTCACTGCTGTAATGGGTATACTCCGTGGTTTGCGGTTCAGTAGAGGACATTCTAGCAGCTCCATCTACGTGGGAGCCAACTCATGGTGTAAGTTCTCTTGGGGCCAGCCATATATAATTGTATACTTTTCTATGTGTCAATAATTTCTCTTAGATCCTCAGACATTTAATAAAACTACCATACAGGTTTTGACTATTTAGCTCTATCAATTACTGGTTACATTGGTCAATTGGCTCCATGTTTATATCTGTTAGAATTTCAGTGGCTATTATGCTAAAAGGATCCTACAGATTCAATCAGTTTTCTTCTTCCTCTATCTAATGTTAAAATCAGCTTCTGAAAACTGGATATATTTGTCTATTTGCTGTGATACACTAAATTTTTATTACCTCAATATTTATATTCATCTCTACTATGTACTTATTCATGTTAATTAGTTGTCTGGTATTAATGAAATGCCTAGATTCTGATGACCAGCCATCCCTTGTAGTATACAGTGGCTGTCTTAGCACTGGCTAAGCTGGTGTCCCTAAATTTGCTTCCCCTTTTAAGTCATGAAGTATGAATCAAGGCACTTGATTTCCCCCACTAATTGAGCTTGTCTGCTGTTATAGTATATCTTAACTAGTTGCATGGCCTCTGCTTTATCCTGAGGATGGAATAACTCACTTTGATAGCATTTAATTATCCTGGTAAAAACAAACAAAAAATTGCCTTTTTATCAAAATTCATGCCTTTGTGATAAAGCATATGACCTTTCCTTTTCTAAAAATCGTATCCAACTTCATTGAGCCATGCCTAATTTGTTTCAGTTTTTCTTGCTTCTGAACTATCATCAACAACTTTCCTTCCAGCTTCTGGCTATTTTCCTTTATTTTCTGTTTATGACCCTCAAGTGTATGTATCTCTTTATTTTCCAGATATTTGGGCATCTGTTTACTTTCTCTAAATTTTTTGACTCATACCTTCTTCTTTATAATATACTCTGCCAAATTTATCTCATATACTGGAGTGTTAAGAGAGATTTCACAAAACATCTGTGTTGCGTGTATTATATCACCATAGTCTCTTAGCATTTCATTTAATTTAACTGAGGAGCATATGAGGTAGTGGACATCACCAGTGGTCATAATTTGTATGGGAAAAATGAGTAAAATTTTAGCCTTGAGCATAATGTATGTTTGAAATTATTTTTATTAGTATAAAATATACTTTCTGAAAGGGCTTTTTTTGTGTCAAATAATACTGTGCTCACCAGCAGTAATAAGAAAATAGATAAAGGAGAAGTAGGTGTTATTAGGGGTATGGATTTAAGTAGTTAGACAGTGGTAACTGCAGTCCTGATCACAATTTGACTTAATGGTTTATTCCAATAGCAGCAAAGACAAAAAAATAGAGAACATAAAAAATGTTTTCCCCATTTTTTTTTCTATTTTGATATGAAAGGATCTCTACTAAAGACAAATCCCTGGTGCCATCTTTTGTTATCACCTTCATCTACTATGAAGAGGAGGTATGAATTACCTGGTCAATGTGTGACTCAACTGGGTAGACCTAGTGTATTAACAGTTTATGAGCACAGGCTGGACCAGTACAGCTGATCTTGCAGTGCTTCCATACAGCCTAATGGGACCTAGAAACTCCAGCTGATTGGATAGAATTGAACAAAATTTCAATCCCAGCTATGCCTGGGATAGCCTCATGCTCCGAGATACTGGTGAACACTTGAACACAATTTTTTTTCTTCTCTTTGACTTGTTCCAGTGTGAAATAATTTTCCTGAGTAGATGTTTTGGCTCTCTATTCATGCATACAGACTAGTATGTTACTAATTTACTTAATCCTAATGTCTACCAGAGTTCTTACTTAGATGCCACCAAAACACAAAGCATGCGTTGCCATGTATTGCTTGGCATTTTGTCCCTCTCTCTCACTTAATACATCCATGTATGTACCTGGAATATCTAAAAATTTCAGGAATGACATCCTTTTTTTAGTGCATAGACAGCACTACTGTCTGAGATTATCATGTGACTCTAACTTGATTGTTTTCAATTTCACTTGTTTTATATTGTCTAAACGCATAATAATCACTATTTTCATGAACATCGTGTCCTATGCACTTTAGAATAATGAGATATTAAGTCAGGCATGGCAATTCAAATATGACATACACCCCAGTTGTAAAAGGGGTTTATTTTTGTACAGGGTATTACATTGGCATATTGTTGTGCACACACATGTGTGTGTGTACGTGCCTTCTTGTGTGTGCTATAAATGAAGTGACAGTGGATGGAATGGATGTAGTTATCTAAATGGGTCACAATGAGTACCGTTGAAAAATATAGACCTCCATCAAATATCCTGGCAGAGAAAGTCCCTCAACTACCTTTTCTTCTCTGGAAATTGTAAAACATATAGTCTTTTACAATTGGGTGAATTTCAGCTTATAGTTTTTTTAATTTATGTGAGCTTTCGTGTGTATGTGCATGTGCTAAGTCCCTATGTGTGTTGTTATTCACATATAGAATATGTGACACCAGATAACAGGGAATGTTTAGTAAAGTTTAACTTGGTAAATTTAATTCAGTACTTAGATTACTAGAGAGGTAAAAACTATGTTATTATTAATGCCTTCTTCTGTAGACTCACTTAACTTTCAGGTCTAACTTTATTGATATTCAGCTTATAATTTCTGTGATCCAGGTATACATTACTATTCTCTTTATGTTTTCCTAGCAGCAACATCGATTAGCATTCAATGTGGTTCTTATTGAAAATAGCATAATTTTATATTCTTAAGGCTAAGGGGTACAAAAACTAAAGTGCATTTTTGCTTCTCCTCCAACGCTAATATAGCATGATATTAGAGGATTATTGCCATGAAAACTGCATGATAGGGAGGGCAATGCAATTTTTTCCTTCCCTCGTCTATGAAGGAATAAAGACTATTTACATATTATTAAAAAGCGAAATATATTAAGACTACAAAAATGCCATTAAAACAGCATCTTTGTGTTTATTAAGGTATATATTTATGTAATTTCTACATTTTTTTTAATCAAAAGCATTCATTCATGAAAAAGGATATTTAGCATTCAGGGGTATTTTAATGAAGGAGACCACCATGAGGCCGGTATGAAGTTTGATTTCTGTTGGTGGGTTTTAGTCCTAACCACGCTTGTAACATGAGCAATGATTGAAAGATTTCTTGATAACATCACAGAAGCTCATTTCCACAGCAGTGTCTTCCCCAACCTGCGGAGACTTACTATGGTGCTCTGGTTAAGTCCTAATTTAGATAATTAAATTCCACCTGCATATCTGACTCCTTACAGTTTTCAGCCCTTTCTGCAATCTTCTGTTATTTCCTGTTTTGAATTGATGACTGCTGTGCCCTGTGGAACCGAAGCTGCATAATGCACAGGAAATTATTCACCCTGCTTCTGCTACAGTTAGGGTAGCGTAACAGTCTCTAGCTCCATTTTTCATTTCACTGTAAATTTGTGAAATAGAATCACTTTTCCTTGTTTCTGTTCTGCTAGGAAAATAAATTCCGTGGAAACCTGTGCCTGTTCAATTTCTATTAAAATATGTACTTATCTAACAGAAAGTTAAAAAACAGCTTTTAAAAAAAATTGTGTGCCGAGAATATATAGTGTACCTTTAAAGATTTTAAGCAAAACTTGCAAAATGAATATTGATTAAAATAAGCCTCGATTCATTAAATTCAGATAGCAGCCTACTTTTTATGATTGAGATGCCCACCATTAAGTTGCAAGTATAAAATTTTACTTCTGATGTATACTTAGTAAATAATGTATGTGTCTGAATGCAAATTCAGAAAGGTCATACATTTCATTTGGGGGCAGACAAATTTCAATAGTTCTGGTACCGGCTCATTTTTATCAGACCATTCTGAAAAGGAAGTATTTCATTCACATTGTTGGCCATGTATGCCAGCCCCACCTCTGCCCTCATTTTCTGGCCTCAGAAACTCTCCAAATCCCACTCTACCTAAGTCTAAAGTAACATGGAGTGCGTGGTAATGAGTATCCTAATACAAGCTCTGGCCTTCCTTTTCACACAGGTAAACCATAGATTATATCCTATTCTAAAAGGAAAAATATGTTACTTGTAGGTTTATTACTCAATATCAACCATATAAATAAACGTGAAGTTCCAGTGGGTTTAGAAGAAAGGTAATATTCTCAAAGAAATATATGGATTCCAACAATGGTTAATATTTCACCATAAAGAAAACACGGAATATGATAATACAGAGTACTTTGAAGTAAAAATACATACATTTTAAAGAACTGCAGGTATGTAATTTACATAGACATATTTATTTTCTAACCACATTTTCTTCAGTGTATATGCATGTACACATATGCTTATTATATTAAATGAATACTACTGAATAGAACATAATACTTTTATTTTCATTTGTAAAAACATACTCTCATTAATTCATCTCATGATAGCCAATCTAAGTTAGAAATAAAATTCTATAGAATTTTTGGGGCACCTGGGTGGCTCATTCAGTTAAGCATCCTACTTAGGCTCAGGTCATGATCTTGCAGTCCGTGAGTTCAAGCCCCACATCAAACTCATACAGATGGCTCAGAGCCTGGAGCCTGCTTCAGATTCTGTGTCTCCTTCTCTCTATGTCTGCCCTTCCGCCTGCTCATGCTTTCTCTCTCTCTCTCTCTCTCTCTCTCTCTCTCTCTCAAAAATAATAAACATTAAAACATTTTAGAAATTATTGATTTTGGTTTGAAATATGAATATGTTCCACAAAATATAATTTCCTTCTAGATGAGAAAAAATTAACTCTGTGTGTGTGTGTGTGTGTGTGTGTGCGCGTGTGTGTGTGTGTGTGTGTGTGTTACCCCTCTGCACTCTAATTGGGGAGTAGAGACATATATCCAAACTTTGGCCTCTTTGGAAACCTTAAGCCTCCCCTGCCTCACTTAGAAGAGAGTAGAATGTGAATCAAGGAAAAAAAAAAAAACAGTGCCATTAAGAAGAAAGTGGTATCACCATACTAGTAAAAGAAAAAATGAAGCAGTAACTAGATGGCAATGTACTTTTTTTTCCCTTCTTTTCTTCTCTTCTGTAACGTTAATGAAATAACCTGTTTCTGTAGCTATAATCCAGTCAGGTAACATGTCTGCCCTAGTGTAGCCAAGGTAAGGCCAGAATACAATCCAGACACAATACAGACTTTTGCTTATAAATATAGCTAAATGATAAAAAGATACCACCCAGATTCACAGCCTACCCTGTATAACTGAAGAGAATAAAATGCTATTCTGTGTTTCTTGAATCCTAGAATGTATATCTTTCAAAAATCAGCCACTAGTGATAATGGACATGATAGATGTGCCTTATAAAGGATTCAGTAATCTAACATATTATTTGGTGCACTAATCTACCATATTAATTATTCTGTGTTGCACAGGTAAGTGAGAGTACTCTTCATGCCATAATGCTGTCATCTGTTATCCTTGGTTCTTATTATTTGAAAAAGCAGTTACACATTCTGACTAGAGCCATTGAGTTAACATTGCAACATTCGATCTTTTAACATAGGTAAAGATGTATATGTAGCCAACCTAAGAACACAGGCCATTGAGACAAGTCAGGATTCACATCTAAAACTCAGGTGCCTCAAATACCGAAACACTCAGAGCCTCAGTTTTCTTACATAAAAAAATTTAGATAATGTGCCTAACTCACTATATATATAAAGTATTTGATATAACAAATGGTTGTTAAAAAATCCATTTTTAAAATCTGGAACAGAAGTCATACATGTGACATAACAAGAAATCCATAAGTAATGTTATTAATACCAAAATAAAGCTAGTTTCATTTTCTTAATATACTGGCTAAGTTTTCTCAATAAGTTCTTACAGAAGAGATATTGAAAACTGTTACAGAAGTAGAGTATTTCTATAACTGCCTGAGATTTTATTGCATACATGAAATGATTAAATTAGCTCACCAGGACATGCCAGGCTATCTCAGTCGGTAGAGCATGCGACTCTTGGTCTAAGAATTGTAAGTTTGAGTGCCACATTGGGTGTAGAGATTACTTAAAAAAATAGAAAGTCCAAAACAAATGAGCTAACAAGTATAAACCATTCAAAAAAGCATGTGGCATGTAGTAAATATTCAAAATGTTTTTATTATCAGTATATGCATGGTGAAGAGAGTTTTACGGTAAAATACAGTGTTTTTTTTTATACTGTAATGTGGGTTCAGTGTTTTTTAATAAATCCTTTCACCATGGCAGCACCATCAGTTTAAGAAGTATTGTGGTTATTTTCATGTACTTACCTACATTGGCTGAATTATACCTGACTGAGTCTATCAAGACAACCATTTCTAGAGTGGGCATAAACAGCTATTCCCTTTAGAAGAAGAATGCTTTCAAAAGTAAAAGTGTGTCTGAATATAGGAAATAAACCAATCTGGAAATGATAGCTTGTGACTATTACAGAAAACTTGTATTTATGTCTTAATAAAGTAATCACTGTGGCTTAAAAACATGCAAATGTAGATTTGTGTATTGCTTGATCTAATCCTTTTTCCTTTGGACCTACCCTCAGATAGCTTATAACTTTTGTGCCTATAACTTTACAGCTACAAAATATCATCAGTATCAGTCTTTCCAAAGCATGTATAAGTAAATAAACCTTTTTCAAGACAAAGAAATAGGTATTTTCATATCCTAATTCTTATGACAGTAGACCTGTATCATAAATAAATAATATAGTTCCTAATCTGAAATATCAATAGCTAGTTTTTCCTACATATATGTTCTCCTACATCATAAAAGCACTTCTGTTTCCCTTCTACACAGGCAAAGTCAGATTAATATTTTGATGTTAGATTTCTATAAAAATCTTTTCTATAAATTTTATAATCCCATGGCTTTGGGCAGTGTGCCAAAGTATCAAGCATATACAAATCAAAATCAATTTGTTCTGCTTTTCACAAGACAGCAATGAGACCTGTCATTAGTCATTTCAAGACTTTGACAACAAAGCATTAAGCCAAGCACGGGGCCCTCTGACAACAAGGTTCTATCAGCTGCCCAGGTCACATGGCCATGAAACTGCCTCCGTTTTTAAGATAGTATGAACTTTGGAAAATATTTTTCTGCTCTTTGATAGCAAGATCAGGAATTTCCATCCTGAGGTGATCTATTGAATGCGTGTTTTACACAGATGACTGGTTCTTACCAATACAACTATGATGACATAAGAATAAAAAGTTTGTTTTCTTGCAAAAGCCAGAGATCATACTGACAAAAATGTATTTTATTGTCTTCAGTGAATTCAATAACTAAATTAACATGTTTCTTTATATGCATGCCTCTCTCTCAGGTTTATTATACTTAACTATTTGAAAAATAATTTATCCAATATTCCTTTTTGTCTTCACAAGTATTAATTCTTAACTGAAATATTTGTGTGATATATTAACATATTTAATGTACATACACTCTTGGCAATCTCTAAGGATTTTTGTAATTAGCCATGCATTTTTAAATATCACAAGTGCCCTCCTTAATACCCATCATACATCTAACCCATCCCCCACCCACTTCCCTTCATCAACCCTCAGTTTGTTCTCTTTTGTTAAGAGTCTCTTGTGATTTGTTTCCCTCTCTTCTCTTTTTATCCCCCCTTTCCAATATGTTCATCTGTTTTGTTTCTTTAATTCCACATATGGGTGAAATTATCTGGTATTTATCTTTCTCTGATTGACTTATTTTGCTTAGCATAACACATTCTAACTCCATCCATGTCATTACAAATGGCAAGATTTCATTCTTTTTGATGGCTAATATTCCATTGTATATATGTATTCCACATCTTCTTTATCCATTCATCAATTGGATTCTCTCAATAGTTTGGCTATTGTTAATAATGCTGCTATAAACAGTGGGGTGCATGTACCCCTTCAAATCTGTATTTGATTTGAATTTTGTATTTTTGTATCCTTTGAGTAAATACTTAGTAGTGCAGTTGCTGGCTCCTGGAGTAGTTCTATTTTCAGGTTTTGAGGAACCTCCATACTGTTCTCCAAGGTGACTGCCCCAGTTTGCATTCCCACCAACAGTGCAAGAGAGTTCCCCTTTCTCCACATCTTTGCCAACACCTGTTGTTTCTTGTATTGTTAACTTTAGCCATTCTGACAGGCGTGAGGTGGTATCTTAATCGTGGTTTTGATTTCTGTTTCCCTGATGATGAGTGATGTTGAGCATCTTTTCATGTGTCTTAGCCATTGGGATCTGACTGAGTTATTTTTTTTTTAATAAATGTAGAATAAACCCCATGTTTATTTTTTTACATTTTTTTTAATGTTTATTTATTTTTGAGACAGAGAAAGACAGAACATGAATGGGGGAGGGTCAGAGAGAGAGGGAGACACAGAATCCGAAACAGCCTCTGGACTCTGAGCTGTCAGCACAGAGCCGACTCGGGGCTTGAACTCACAGACCACAAGATCATGACCTGAGCCGAAGTTGGACGCTTAACCAACTGAGCCACCCAGGCACTCCCCCATGTTTATTTTTCAACCTACATGAAGGTTTGTTTTAAGAAATTCTGAAAAACGTATTTGAGCCTTTGAGATTTTAGATACATGTTTTAAAACCTGGTACAGCACATGTGTGTATCTTCAAAGTTGTCTCCATAATTTTTCGTCTTTGTGTTACTCAAGGAACCAAGGAAAACCCTCAAACTTTTAAATCTATAATATGCTCTTTTTCTCAACATTATTTAAAGGAAAACTGATGACTGAAAAGGAATAAAAGTAACCCTAATATAAAAGCTTTGAGACAGTCTTGTATTAATATGTATAAATATTCAATAATACATACTAAATCAACAAAATGGAAAATTATAGGAATAAAATATGGTAGAATTCCACTTCCTTAAAAAAATGAGTAAGCCTCACATTTTTTTAGAATATCTGATAAGGCCAAGTGTGAGAGAAATACCCAGAATTATACTGACAACTCTAGTATATTCTGTTTGTATGATAATAATTACAATGATAAAAGTAATGACTAATGTATATTGAGCATCTTTATGTTCTCTGCACCACGCTTTGTAATTTTTGTACCATTCAGTCTGCACTAACACATACTGAGGTGTTCATCTTCATTTCCATATTAGGGATGAGGACACCCAGAACCGGAAAGCCAAATTAACTTTCTCAAAGCACAGGATTTATAAGAATTACTGTCAGGACAGAAAGCCACCTACCCATTTTCAAAGTCTTCACATTGTTCAGTATACCATGTTGACTTAAGATCTACTTACTTCTGTTGTCTTTTTCAATGTCATATCCACAAGAGGTTTTTTTTTTTTTTAATTTTTTTATCTGTATAAAAAGCTGTAATAGGATGTACTGATACTGGAACTGGAAAAATGATTTAGATTTTATTAATGCAGTAGAAAAAACATTAGTTTTGGTTTTAAAATAAAACATTAATTTGAATCCATATTTGTTCTGTCTTCAGCAGCTTTAGGTCTCTAAAGTTCAAATGCTTAGGGTGAAATAAGTTAATGCTCTTGGATACGCTAGTACTGTAGGCAACTGTATTAGTTCATTAGATTATAAGCTCAAAGTCATAAAAACAAAACAGGTTGGCTGTCTGTGATCCTCTTCTACTTACCTACTATTTTTTTTAAATTTGAATTTAAGGACAATATTTTTTTTAGAAGCTATACTTGTGTTTTTTAAATATTTCAAATTTCCTTTTCAGGGACCTTGGAAGCCACTGTGGGTTGTGATTATAAAAAATGATTAGTATATTTGGGAAATTGCATTTCTGGACAAGGAGTCAGAGAGTTGCATCTTTATGTTGAACTTTTCCGAAAACCTCGAAAAGGGGACTTCGTTTTCTCATTTGTGCAAAATAGGAATTAGGTCAAGTCATTTGATTCAGATTGAGCAGGGTTTCAACATGAATCCCATTACATCCTAGCTATGTAATCAAAAGAAAATTAACTACTTTGAATTTAAGATCATCGTTTGCAAAATGGGCAGAATAATAACCCTATCTCATAGAATTTCTGTGAAGACTACATGAGAAAATGCTTATTAAGTGATTTAGTGTTATGCTCAATATGTATTTAGAATTTTTAAAATATTAGCTATTATAAATGGTTCTCCATGGCCATCCACCAGTTTGAACTTTTCCAGTTAAAGAGAATTCTCCAAATTGTGAAAAATGATAAGGTACTATGCATTTAGTTATTTGATGTGAAAATCTGTGTAGCTCTAATGGTTTTTCAGAAATCCTAGGGTTACCAGCTTGCAGCTTTAGCTCATTCCACATATAGGCTATTTTAAATTACTACTGTATCATTTATTATTATATTTCTATTTTAATATGTGCTTCATATTTTTATTTTTGCCTCCCCAGAAACCTTTTCTTCTTTAAGAGTATCCCAAATTTGCTTTTGTCCATTAACCTATTGTTATAGTCTAGATGGAAATGTCCATCAAAGTGACAATCCACTCTCTCCTGTCACACTATCCTCAGGTATGTGAATCAACTGAGATATTCAGATACTATCTCTTTGGAATTTGAAACCCATTTGAGTAATAAGGAAAAAAAATGCCTAGAATTGAGCAGGCCACTTTCTTCCCAAAGGTAGCAAAAGGAGCAGACTTGCATTAATCATTGAAACTTTGATTATCTTATTTTCACTGGTTCTTAATGTGATATATATATATATATATATATATATAAATTCATGAGTATCTATATATATATTTCCATGATATAATCAACATTTTAAAATAAAGTTTTTTTTGCCTACATGTTTTTCATAGTTTTGTTTGTTTCTACCCAAAGCACATACATAACTGTGCAACAATTTTATGTATGCACTTTAATTTATATTTCTCTCATAAATAATAATATGATAAAAACATCTGAAGCATATAATTTTTCTACATTTTCTATACTTTACACATAATCTATATCATATCATATATTGTTATATTTTATATGGCAGTATAATCAAATTGTAATTTTGTGATAATTATTTAAGATGAAGGCATTAAATAATAAGATGGATAAAATACAGTGAAAATGGAAACATTTTATAGAAAATTATAAGCCTTGTAAGAATTAAGGCAATATTATAGTCATTAAGAATCACTATGACATCTTCAGAAGGATATATTTTGATGAGAAAGTAATTAATATTTTTTGTAAGATAGGTTGGTATTGTAAAATAATGAGTAAGAAGTTATCACTGCAGTTGGGCCTGGAGTTTTTGATAAATAAGAAATGAAAACGAAGAGGCAAATTGAAGTTTTAGCTGCAAAGAAGAAAACAAAAACCATGCCTTCTGTATCTAAGGGATTTGATATGAAAAGTGATCATATCCTGAAGATTCCTTGTGTTTATGATCAAATTCCTGTCACTTTTAAATGAGTATTTTATTTAATTTTTTACCAAATAATAATCAATACAATCTGAAATATTGGGCAAAACTCATGCAAAATTTGTACATATGTTTTCTAGAAATGTAATGTCTTACTTCTATAGCCAAGATACCATAATTGCTCTCATAGTTACTTATATTCTGAAATTAGAATCTGAATGTATGCATGTTGTGTTTCTGTATGTGTGTGTGTGCGTGTGTGTGTGTACGTGCACATATGTAAAATCTTTTGTGATTTAGTATAAAGATTTCTGGACATGAGGTAAATTACATTGTTCTGGAAATCAACAGGCTTTTATACATCCATGCTTCAAAATATTATAATTATTGTGTTTTCTTGCTATTCACATCCTGTTTCCAATAGTACTTCATATTGTCCATATGCACTGTGAGACATTTTAATTCTGATTCATACCACCTTTCACATTTGCTTTCTGTCAGAAAAATACATGCCCTGTCATCATAAATTCTGCCTGGCAAACCTTTTTTGCCACTGCACTCATCCTATTCAGAGCCATACTACTCATCATTTGACAGGATGCAAAATGTAATGGTCATAAAAGTAAAGTCTGCTAACTTTCTCTCCTGACAATTTGTCAAAAGACACATTAAAAAATAATTGGAGAGAAACTGCACAGATTTTTTAAATGTATTGAGTCATTTTTCTTCAATGCTTGACTGGTCAGCTTGCAAGATACCATTCTCCCCATTATTAACAAGCCAAGACTACTGCTTTAACAAAAGAAATAGCACTATATTGCACTCATCTTGCTCTTGGGGTTTGTTGCCATAGACCTCTGATTTATCTGGAAAGTCAACAAGTAAAACAGTCCTTTATCACATGACTAGTTTATGTTTCCAATTTTACCTTTCATTAAAATTATGGGCTTTTTTTTCTGCCAAGCCTACAAGGAATATCATAAATACTACTTGAAGTGAAAATAATAAACCCAGAATGATTTTTCCTTGTATATTGTTTCATTAACAGTTTAATGTGTTAATAAAATTTTAGAGAATTCAACTGTTATATATATTCTATGCTTAGTCTATCACACACAAACTGCTTAAACCATAGTAGATTTCAGTGACTCATTGTTACATGTTCATATGCTTCCCATGAGAACCTAAACAAAATATAACAAATGTCATAAATTATGAACTCCATTAAGAAGTAAAATTCATATTCTTGGTAATTTCAACAGAGAAAAAAACAAAAATTCCTCTTTAGGGAACTGAGGATGTAAGAATAAGAGATGAGTAGCAAAAAGAACAAAAAAATAAAATTTAACTTAATGTGTGAAGTAGAATCTGAACTACAGGCTCCCTTTGAACAAAAGAAAAAGGAATTAGATGATTTCTGTATCACAATGATTAAATAAAATATGGATGCCTAATAACAAGGTTTGAAATAATAAACAGGATTACTAATATTCCACAGAATTTCTAAAGATACAAAATAATACTATTAAACTATAGCAATAATAGAGCAATAATTTCAATAAAGTCATGTTGCCAAACTTACCATGCCATTTTTTTTAAAATAAGAAATAGAAACTTATTTTGGAATATTCTGAGACACTAGCTGGCCAAGAAATGGAAATATTTGACATATTTCTGAATGAAACTAATGGAAATATTGTTAGGAAAAGTTTATGAGGCTTTAACAAACAATTTTTTAAATATTTATTTTATATTTTCATGCTTATTTATTTTTGAGAGAGAGATAGAGTGTGAGCAGGGAAGGGACAGAAAGAGAGGAAGACAGAGATCGGAAGGAAGCTCCAGGCTCCAAGCTGGTAGCACAGAGCCCGAACTGGTGCTCAAATTCAGAAACTAGAATCATGACCAGAGCCGAAGTCAGACATTTAGCCTACTGAGTCACCCAGGAGCCCCACAAATAATTTTAAGATACAATATTGTAGAGTTAAAAAATAACTCTAGTGGCATGTGTCATCGATAAATATGTACTACTTTGTGTAAAGTATTAATATTCATGATAAAAGTGATATAATGTCCTTTTTACTTTTTGTTTCATAAATTCTTTAACTTCTAACTCACTAAGTAACCTAAATCTGTACCCTTTTAAAATGATTTCTGGCAGGTCCAGTCTGTCTTTAAAAGATCCTATTAGGGGCACCTGGGTGGCTTAGCTGGTTGAATCCAACTTTGACTCAGGTCCTGATTTCACACTTTGTGAGTTCGAGCCCCGAGTCGGGCTCTGTGCTGACAGCTCAGAGCCTGGAGCCTGATTCAGATTCTATGTCTCCCTCTCTCTCTGCCCCTCCCCACTTGTTCTCTCTCTCTCTCTCTCTCTCTCTCTCTCTCTCTTTTCTGTCTCTCTCTCTCAAAAATAAATAAAAATTTTAAAAAGACCCTATTAGGAAAACTACACATTTTCAGTTAATATGATTATTATGGATTAAAATGTATAGTAAGAGAGTATTGGCCAAATATGAAGAAGATTCTTATTTTGTCTTCTATTCTCAAGTTATAAACAGTTAATTTTAGGAAGCAATAAGGAAAACAAATTTAAAACTCCCAGAGTCAGGCGTCTATCAGAAGGGCTTTTCCACAAATTCATTTTCTTTTCTTTCTTTTCTTTTTTTTAATGTTTATTATTTATTTATTTATTTATTTATTTATTTATTTATTTATTTATTTTTGAGAGAGAGAGTGAGTGAGCAGGGGAGGGGCAGAGAGAGAGGGGCACAGAGGATCCTAGGGTAGCTCTGTGCTGACAGCAGGGAGCTGTCAAGAAACATTAAGTAATGACCAATTAGTAAGTACATTGCTTTTATAAGCCATTTATACATAAAATAAAAATGCATCATCACATGATAAATGCAACATGTTAACTAGTTCACCTGTGGCAACTCACCACAATAACCTAAAAGTTGTAGTAAGAATACATCGAAAAATAAATTAATAAAGTGATTATTGCTGGTTTCTTACAAAGCTACACACAGTCTTGACATATGACCCAGTAATCACACTGCTTACTATTTACTCAAAAGAGTTGAAAACTTATTTCCATGCAAAAATATGCACACCGATGTTTATAGCATCTTTATTCATAATTGTCCAAACTTGGAAGTAAATGAAGATGCTCTTTAGTAGGTAAATGGATGAAAATACTGTGGTACATCTAGAGACTGGATTATTATTCAGCACTAAAGAAAAATAAACTATCATGCCACAAAAAGACATGGATGAACTTTAAACTCCTATTACCAACTGAAAGATGTTACTTTGAAAAGACTACATACATATCATATGATTTCAACTGTATGACATTCTGAAAAAGGCAAACTATGGATAGTAAAAAGGACATTTTTTGCCAGGGGTTGAAGTGGGGGAGGCTATCAGACAGAATACAGATTTTTTTGTAGGGCAGTGAAAATATTCTTTGATTCTAGAATGGTGGATACATGTCATTATACATTTGGTTAAACCCATAGAACATATATAACAGCAAGAATGAACCCTAAAGTAAACTGTTGGTTTTGGATGATTATGATGTGTCAATATGGGTTCATCATTTGTAACAAATGTACCACTGTTTTTTTAAATTTTTTTTTCAACGGTTTTTATTTATTTTTTTGGGACAGAGACAGACAGAGCATGAACAGGGGAGGGGCAGAGAGAGAGGGAGACATAGAATCGGAAACAGGCCCCAGGCTCCGAGCCATCAGCCCAGAGCCCGACGCGGGGCTCGAACTCACGGACCGCGAGATCGTGACCTGGCTGAAGTCGGACGCTTAACCGACTGCGCCACCCAGGCGCCCCATAAATGTACCACTGTTAATGGGAGAGGCTATGCTTGCTTGGGGGATAGGGGGTCTATGGGACATCTCTGTACCTTCTTTTCAGTCTTCCTGTGAACCTAAAACTACTGTGAAAAAATTAAATCCTTAAAAATTTTTAAAAATAAATTGTCACAGCAAGAATAAAACACTATATTAGAATTTATTTAAGGCTCCTTGAAAAATATATATCACACATGAAACATTTTTCATAACTTCTTATACTTTAATATGTCTCTTATGCTTAACTTCAGTTATTTGATCGAATCCCAGTTAGATTCTATGCCTAATTCTCTATTTAAAATTGTAGATAGGTCAGGAGGTATAAAAAATAAAATATAACTTATCAATAATCATCATAAGTTAAAAGATAGTTCTAAGACTCCTGAACAAGTATTCTTTTCACCCATTTTCTTTCAGAAATACTTTTATTCCATTATATTTTCAAAATGACAAATTCTAGGGCTTATAGGAAAGTTTACTGAGAACTCTCGCTCTTGGTGTCTTAGAACTCATGTTCATGCTATGATACATATGTATTATAAAATAGTACCATCTGTAATATGGCATTTTAGGGGGAAAACAGGTGTTTCATGTTATAAAGGCAACAGATATATGTTTCTAAAAATTTTAGTTATCTCTTCATGACATTTTTACATACATTTGAGATTCGTATCTAATATTATTTTCCAGTGGTAGTGTTATGAAATATCACTCTGTGAATATTTTGTCATTTTAGCCTGGGAAGTAAATCTTAGAAATGGGGCTTAGGAGAGTGGCAGAATGGAAGAGTTTGATTGAGAAAGTCAGTTTGGATATATGAATAGAAAGAAATGTCTTCCTTGAATCCATGCTACTAGTTTCATTTTTGCTGATTTGAATTCTCTTTCTGACACTCATTGGTCTCTTGCACCTGTCACGATAGGGTAATAATTCCTTACAGAAATCTGCTGGAAGTTCTCAAAGATAGGAATGGGTAGATGTTCATCAAATGTTTCTGCATTATATAATAAATTGGCAATACTACTTTAATCATATTTTATTTTAATTTATAATTTAAGATTAATACCTTTAGGATTTACATATAATCATTGATTGTTTTTAACTTGAGTCTCCTATTTCTCTTTCATATTAAACCTAAATAGTATTTGTCATGTGTCAAAATGAATAAAAATCAAATATAAAAGATATAAAATATTACACAATATCACACAGATTCTTAGTATTTTTAAGGCTTAATTTAAAGTTAGCATTTTCATGTTATGAAATAAAGGACTATAATTATAGAAAAACCTATATTTGCATCTTGTTTTCTTTCAAAGAAGATGTTAAAGGATATACAGTTCAATTGCACTCCTTCATTATGCTTTTTTCCCCAAGAGAATTTTAAGAGATTATATTCCTTTTTTTAAAAATTTCTTAACATATATGTTGCAGAACTTCATCCTGTGTTTAGTCTCTTTTACAACTTATTCAGTACTTTCTGTCTTCATCTGAGCTAGGTGCATAATTTTTATTTGTACCATGAGTAATTACATATTATATTAATGGCCAAACTAGTAATAGTTACTTGAGTTATGATACACATTAAAAGATGGATTTGCCTACAACAGCTTTCTCCTTTAGCATAAAGTAGAAAACCTGCAGAAATACCACCCACTAGGAAAAATTTATTCACTTGCCAATGACAAGGGGAGAAAAAGTTTAGTCTGAGTACATATCTGAGGTACAGAAAAATTTCATATTAGCTAGCATTTCAAATTACTTTGGGTAATGTTTTCAATATTAAGACATCTCCTATGAAAACAAACTGCTATTTACTCTTGTATCTATAAATGTCTTTGTCTTCTATTACTGAAACAACAGGAAACTTGGGAAAAGGCAAAAGAATCTTTGCAAATCAAAAAATTAATGCAATTTCTGCTTGTACCTACTTCCTCACTTAGATCCTGACAAATATAGCACAGCCCTGTGAAGCTTTTTCCTGTTTTCATTTTCATTTATTTACAGGGATTTCTTTAAAAAAAAAAGTTTATTTATTTATTTTGAGAGACATAGAGAGTATGAATGTGGGAGGGGCAGAGACAGAGGGAGAGAGTCCCAAGCAAGCTCCATGCTCTGCGTGGAGCCTGATGAAAGTCTCATCGTGAGGATGGATCTCACAACCCTGAGATCACGACCTGAGCTGATATCGAAAGTTGGTCACTTAGCGCTCCTGGGTGGTTCAGCAGGTTAAGGGTCTGTCTTCGCCTCAGGTCATGATCTCACAGTTTGTGAGTTCAAGCCTTGCAATCGGCTCTGTGCTGACAGCTCAGAGCCTGGAGCCTGCTTCAGATTCTATGTCTCCCTCTCTCTCTGCCCCTTCCCTGCTCACACTTTCTCTTTCAAAAATAAATAAACATTAAAAAAATTTAATAAAGAGTCAGTCACTTAAACAACTGAGCCACCCAGGCACCCCGTACAGTGATTTCTTGAGCATTTGCTTAGGATGATGTCTTTAAAGAGTTCTTGCATTTCCAAAATATCTTAACATTGTGCTAGCATTTAAACACTGTTTTCCCTATATGGTCTTTGGATTATGGCTTTTTTTCTTTTGATAAAGTGATACGTATTATTCGGTTGTCTTCAGTCTTTCAATGTTGCAGTTAACTATACTCCTCTGATTTCCATACTTTGTGACAACTTTTTATTGTCTAAATACTTAAAAGATATTTTTATACTCAGAAATTTCATGGAGCATTAGGCTAAAAGTCTACCATTAATTTTAATAAGTTCTTTATGCTCTTATATATTTATTTAATATAGTCCTCAACACAGAGAAATTTGCTCATTTGTAAATTTACATTTTCTCTTCTAAAAAAATTAGGATTCTCAATGTCATCTGTATAACATTCTTAATTTGTGAAATATTCTACCGCCAGAGAATCATATCTCAACTTCCAATATCATTTTTATGATCACTCATTTTGAGAACCACTGGAATATTTTGAAAGATAATGTTCCTTGGTTCAGTAGCTGCCATGAAATTTTATATTTTATAGATGTGTAGATTTGATTTACCCCTTTTGAAATAAATCTAAATGAATTCTAGTCAAGATGGTACAGTGACCAGAAATGAATAGGCCTTATGGTGGAAAATATTCTTTGTTTTTAATTATTTATTAATCCCAGAGCATGAATGTCCTTCCTCTGGGTTAAATGTAGTTGTCTGTGTGATGTCATTATATTTGGCCATGTGATTTTCTTTTTCCAAAGAAATGTGGATGAACATAGTGAATGCCAAGGTATTATCCAATATGTTCCACTCTCCCTTGTTTATGTTATAAAGAAGTAGATATAGAAATTGGACCTTATTCTGTTTTAGTTTTTCAGCAAGACTACTTTCTAGATGATGACGTATATTTCTTGTATTGTTTTGGTGAAAGTCACTTTTTTATGATGTTAGCAGTTAATGATGACCATTGCCTAGACCCATTATCTTGTTTGGTGTTAAAAATGGTGCTTTTATTATCCCATGATCTCTTCCTCATTTATTAGCTGGAATACTCTTAGAATGAGAAATTTCATGTCATCAAATATGTAATTTATTAGAATACAGTTTACACATGAAAACATGTTAAATACTTGATTCTTTTTTTAATATACATGACAGTTTTTAGAATAATAACTTTATTCTTTAGCATTCTGCAGTGCAGATCAAAGATTTGTATTTTTTTAAATTTTCAGTTCTAATTTCAGTTTTTATTTTTGACATTCTTTTTTTTTTAATTTTTTAATGTTTATTTTTGAGAGAGAAAGAGAGATAGAGCATGAGCAGGGAAGCGGCAGAGAGAAAGGGAGTCATAGAATCTGAAACAGGCTCCAGGCTTTGAGCTGTCAGAACAGAGCCCGATGCGAGGCTTGAACTCATGAACTGTGAGATCATGACCTGAGCTGAAGTCAGTTGCTTAACCGACTGAGCCACCCAGGTACTCCTATTTTTGACATTCTTGAGAACATATTTGATTTTTTTTTTTAAATCTCTGTCAGTTACGTTTCTCACTGATGCTCAAATTGTCCAGTTTTGACCTATGGAAACTTCTTTAAATTGGCTTACATTAGCTCTTACTTAACTATAATAACTATCTGTAACTCTGAACCTTTTTTCCTCCGTAATAATAGCAGTCTTTGAAAGCTTTCTTCTACTCCAAATTGACCATATGATCCAGTCTCATTTAGCACTTTTTCTGCCTCAGTTCTGAAATTAGTCATTACATCAAAAATACTTTTAGTGTAAATTTTACTTACAGACCACAATATGAGCTATTCATTTTACTGTTTTATTGTATTATTGGGTGTCCATATTTTTAATGGATAGAACCAGAAAGTGTGTGTGTGTGTGTGTGTGTGTGTGTGTGTGTGTGTTTCTATATTATCTGGTGAGTGGAAATAATATTTGAAATTCAAATAAGAATTCAGGATTTTTGTTTGTTTTTTACTTACATTATTTACTTTATAATTACATCTACTTCACCTTAAGGTAAAAATCTTGGTTCCTTATGGTATTGTCATGATGAATTATTTTTTCCATCTTATTGATACATATATTCATGTATGTAAGTAGTTTTAGAAGAAAAAATTATTGATAACACTAATTACTTATAATAGTTTTAAATTTTTATCAAGGTTCTTTTTGTCCTTATAGAAATATATCATTAGGAAAGTACAATCAAATTATTAGATTTAAAGTCAATTTTAATAATTCTTCATTGCATAGAATGGGCTGTAGAACCAACTCAAAAACCTTGAGTTCATTCCTTTTATTTAGCTTTTGATTTTTAGGAATTACTTTATAAATTTTAATACTGAATAAGTATTATGTAAAACATTTACCTGCAGGTGAAATTAAATCTGCAAAATGTGGTACATGAATGCAGAGAAGTCTAGTTTCTATTCTTATTTTCACCATCCTATTTCCTTCATCGTCACTGGCAACTATGTTAACTTTCTGGGGGTGTTCTTTTTACTTTTAAAAAGCACATATATTTATGTGCATGTTCTTTCTTTCTTAAATTTACATATTTGAATATGAAAATTTATAAGCACACAATTATAAGTTTACAGAGTAATGATAATTGCATTAGCACTAGACTTGCTATATTTAAATAGGGAGTGTCTTTAAACAAATATGTTAATATTCACAAACCTAATGAAACTCAGACTGAGAGAGAGCTGGCATTTCATATCAGCTTATACAAATATAGTGTCTGTATTTAGTTTATCTTTGCCAATACTTTCTTTTGTTGATTTTAGTTTTAAAATTTAGTCATTGCAATGATTGAGTTTTGCAATATTCAGTATGTTCATTTGGCATTTCCTATAATTATAAATTCAATACTGCATAGTTTTATAAAAGAAAGTGTTAAAATGTAATATTAAAGATGTTTTCATTATACTTATATGACAGTAAACATTTTGGAAAGCTAAAGGGTATGTAAAGAACAGAATATCATATTTCTTGAATGATATCCTGACAAGTTTTAGTTGGCCTGAGAATTGCCAAACCATCAATTCTAAGGATTTCTGATTGTTGTATTTGTTTGAAGGTAAATAAATCTGTTTTTTTAAATTTTTTAACATTTATTCATTTTTGAGAGAGATAGAAAGAGAGTGTAAGTGGGGGAGGGACAGAGAAAGAGGGAGACACAGAATCCTAAGCAGGCTCCAGGCTCTGATACTGTCAGCACAGAGTCCAATGCAGGGCTTGAACTCACAAACCATGAGATCATGACCTGAACCGAAGTCAGATGCTTAACCGACTGAGCCACTCAGGCATCCTTGGTAAATATTTTTAATTATTATTCGGTTATAACTGAAATTGTAGTAAGATCATTTCTTTCTTATTTTAGCAAAATTTAAAAAATATTTAGATTATTTCAGGGTTTTTTTTTTCCATTCTTAATGGAACTATGTTTTTGAGAAAATACAAATGCCAAAGTATTCCCAAAGTTGCCTTTTCTTTGTTCCTTTGGATCTGTAAATGTTTATCTTTAAAACACAGACCATAATGGCATTTCTCTCTCTCCTTTTTGCTCATCTTCCTCCTATATCTCCATTACATTCACTTAACCATCTGATCGCAATTAAATTTAATTAACTTCTTTTTTTATTAAAAAAGTTAATCTATCTTTGGAAAACAACCTGAAAAGAAAAACCCAGGGAATAAAAATTAGGTGAGGACATTACTTTGTTAATATTTCTTGGAGATAACACTGATTGTCTGACCATAGCTCTTGAGAATTCAGTATCCTACTCTTTCCTATTGTAAAATCCAGTGAAGATACCTAACAGTTTGATCATCGTCTCTTATTTCATCACCCTGAATTTAAATATTTCAACATTTTCATAATAACTTTGTTTTGAAATAATTAAATATGTAAGTCTTGCATCTGCAAGTGGACACAGCATAAGCAAAATAATGCATTATTAGAAGTGTAGTGGTCCACAGAAATTCTTTTGTGCTCCCCTCTGTCTTCTATCCAACTAGTTTTGTATCCTATTTTAGTTCATTAAAAAACAAATTGTAACATTTTAGAATTATATGTAAGAAATAGTGTGAAATCTAATTCATGTTTTTAATTATGTAATCAATGTTTTACAATAAACGGAGAAAGCGCTAAGCAAACATGTTATTAACCATTCCCACTTCCCCCATTGCCATTACATTTCCTAATAAGTTGCCCATCAAATATGTCAATAACTAACTAGAAACAGAAAGATGACTGTGGCAATTCATAAATGTTGAGAAAAGTGAAAAATGCAGGATTCTGCTATTTTTTATTCTCTGAGGAAATTTAAACTTCTAAGCAAAGTAGATCTGAATGTCTGAAAAGTTTATAGGAAAATAAGTTGTAATGATATAGACACAAAATGTTATATACTTTTACTAAGTATTTATACAATCTTGTTTGCCTGGTTAAGCCCCAAGTTTGCATCTGTCGTCCTGGTACAATACTTAA
This sequence comes from Lynx rufus, assembly GCF_022079265.1. Classification (NCBI taxonomy): domain Eukaryota; kingdom Metazoa; phylum Chordata; class Mammalia; order Carnivora; family Felidae; genus Lynx; species Lynx rufus. Next base: position 11,972,203 of record NW_025814829.1, read on the forward strand.
GAAGGCTTCATTTAACTTCCAAAAGCATGTTAGTTTTTGAATAACGAGTTATATGATAAACCTAATCATAATTATTTTTTTTAATATTTTTAAATGTTTATATATTTAAACGGGGGAGCGGGGGAGGCGCAGAGAGAGAGACACACAGAATCTAAAGCAGGCTCCAGGCTCTGAGCTATCAGCACTGATGCGAGGCTCCAAGGCACAAACCTTGAGATCATGACCTGAGCCAAAGTCAGACACTTAACCGGCCGAGCCACCCAGGCACCGCAAACTTAATCATAATTCTTGAGTTTATAGTAGTTTACTGGAGAGAGTAGTCTAGAAGACATGCTGGAAAGGCAAAGATGGGAAAGCTGGGGATAAACCAACTATGAAAAATATGTATGATAGTCTAAATAAAAGGGCCAAGTAAATACTGTGAATTTATGATGATCTGTTCTAGTATTGATCTCTAGAGACACTGACCTCCTGAGACATTTTGAAAAACTAGTTCTTATTAATCAATGTTATAATAACATTATTTATGAGTCTTCCAGGTTGGAACATTGTCAATAGCCAAATTAGAGGTCTAGAAGAAGAAAACCCATGCCCATACATTTCAGGATAAAGGATGGGTTTCTATTCCAGTGGAAACTTAGGTATAGTTAGAAAAATGGAAAATATAATAAAACCTATTGGAGGAAGATGGTACATCTTCTGAGGGAGCATTGCTTGGCCCTCCTGATATGGTTTAGCTAAGAATATTTCTTCAGTTCATTATTTATTTGATTTTGCAAAATGTAAACACGTAGTCTGTCCAGTATAAGTATAACAAAACTGACTCTAGACTTTTTGCAGAGTGGAGATAAGAATCCTAACAACATCAAGTTGGTCAACATTAATTCACTATGTATATTGTACTTAACCTACTGAGTAGGGATTTTTCAGCGTCTATAAGTTGGTGCAGCTGAGAAATAAGTCCAATTATTGTTAATAGTGACAGTGTTAGATTCTGTTTGGTTTGGTTTACAAATGATGTATTAGTTTTACTTACATGCTCACTAATTTATTATTCGATCCTGGGACAATAAGATAAATTAAATGCATATAAATTCATCGTAAATCTTAAGATTAAAATCAACATTAACATATTTGTCATCATGTTTTTTTCCTACTGCTTTTCATGTTGTATAATTATATCACGTTGTAATAAACATAGAAATATATCACATATAATATAGCAAAAAGACAATTTTCGAATTTTGTATCAAAACTCTCAGTATATTATGGCTTAAAATAAAAGGAATACAGAGCCAGATTGTTTCAATAACAGTAAGATGAGGTTTAAGGTTGATTTGACTAACAGAAGCCAAAGGAATAAAGTTATTCATTTAAGAACACTGAAGGGGTGCCAGGGTGGCTCAGTTGGTTAAGTGTCCAACTTTGGCTCAAGTCATGATCTCGCCATTCCTGAGTTTGGGCCCAGCGTCAGGCTCTGTGCTGACAGTTCAGCACCTGGAACCTGCTTCAGATTCTGTGTCTCCCTCTCTCTCTGTCCCTTCCCTGCTCACCCCCTGTCTCTTTTTTTCTCAAAAATAGATAAACATTTAAAAAATGTTAAAAACAACAACAACAACAACAACAACAACACTGAAATGGAAAAGCCAGAATATACAAAGTTTGGGCCAAGTTTGTATCCTAAACAAGAAAAGAATTAGTCAGTCATTACAGATGTAAGTAGGGAATTTTTGTCATAGTGTTGATATTGTAAATTTTGCTCAGATTATTTCACATCATTCAGTCAGCCTCTATCTCCAAGTTATGTATGCAGTGACTCCCCTTCCAAAGTTATCATAAGTCCTCATTTAGTTTCTAAAATGTACTGTGTTTTAAAATCTATATGCACATGTATTGTATGTTGTTTATATATACATATAAACATTCTTTAAGGCCTAGGTTTTATTCAAATAGCTTTTGATGTCATGCAAAAATTTACATATTATGTATTCTCTATAAACCATATTGTCCATGATGTATTTGTATCAGAAATTTCATTTTAGGTTATTCAAGAAATAGTACTAATAGATGATAGCCATTTCTAGGGCACAGGGTAAATGTCATATCCAGACTATTGTCAGGAAAATGTGTTCTCAGGGTAAAGTTGAATGCACAATCTATGTATAAAATTCATTGTTAAGTCCTTTTAAAGATTTAAGATGATGTCTCAAAAATTTTTTTCAAACAACAAAAGTTTTCTAGAAGTCTTACCATGCTTTGTAAATAAATCAGCTTTGCTAAACAAAAGAGCTTCTGTAGATCTTAAAGTTTGTGTCGCAGAGAAGCTTCAAAGGAGATCATGATAGAGAAGGGACTATCTCAAAAGATTTGTATGAGTGACTATTGTCTAATGCAATCTAACTGACACATGAGAAACCCACACCATTTTTATAAGAGTTTTATCAGCTTGGACTAAGAAAAAATACATTTTGTAAAGTTAAAAGAGCTTTCGTGCTTTTTTGGCAGTAGACAGGCTTATATATTTCAATCCCTTTTATGCTAGATCCCACTTAATGATGACATCATTAGAAAAGAGAAGTACAAACACTAAAAGAATGCAGTACTTTGTATATCCAGGGTCTCTCAGATGGTTTGAAAGCTTTCCCTTAAACGAAATGAGTGAAATATTTGTGGTTTAAAAGTTTGGAATTTGTGATAATTTTACAGTCATTTAAAACTTCAGTGATTTTGTCTCTACAAACACAGGTTATTTCTTGTAGAAAGGGAAGGGTGACAGAGAAGTAGGAAAACAAAAGTCATGCTCAAAGAGCATTAATGATCTTTAATTAAGACATAAGCAATGTGTACCTGACTGAATTCAAGAACTTCTTTGGGCATTTTGCTTCATGGACAAGTACCTGGTTGTGTGTTTCCTCGTTTCCCCCATTTTTGAAAGTGAATGTCTATTCCAGTGTCTAGCCCATGGTTGCATATTGGGCATGTAGAGGGCAAAAACTCATGAAGTTTGCTGATCTACGGATCAAAATAAACTGTGCTTGAAAATGTGAACCAGAGGAGCTTTATCTGTACCTCGCCCTGATTTAGATAATGAGATCCTGGACTTTCAGCCTGAGGTTGCTACTATAATTTTATGAGATAATTTGAGATCTTGAGAATAGCAAATGCACTTTTCATTTGGGAAGACTATAAATAATTTTTGGTCAGAAGGTGTACTGTGATAGTTTTAAAACTCGAAGAGATATTCTTTGACACTCCTCTATCGGACAGGAAGGATTTACAGCCACTCCTGTTAAATCTGGCCAGACTTGTGACTCCTTTTACCAATAGAGTGGGAATGACTCTGAGATTTCCGTGACTAGGGTATAAACAGTTGTGCAGTGTCTACTTTGGTCACTGGGAATATTTGCTCTTAGAGTTCTAAGTTACCATGTCAGAAGTCAGAGTATCTTGACACCATCCTACTGGTTAGTCCTTCCACCTTCCTAGCTCAGGTACCAGACATGTGTGGAGAAACAATTGCAAAATGGGTGGTACCCGGTGGCTCCAGTCTCCAACCATGCAGAACACCTGTAGCAATTTCAGTAATACCAAGTGATGCTCCAGATACCACAAAGTATGTAAGAAGTATAGATGTTTTTTGAATTCCTGAACCAAGAATCTCTGACAGTAATAAAACGATTTTGTTTTATACCAAGTTCTTGGATGATTTGTTTGCAGACATAGATAACTAGAATAGAAACGTGTGGAAAATTTTGAAGTATTTTAATCAGAGAATAGCATGACCTTTTCCTTTGAGAAAAGATCATTCTGCCTCCTTTACAGAGAAATTTTGAAGAGAAGATAAGTGGAAATATCACCAAATAGACTTAACTGAATTAAATCAAATGGGACGTGATGATGGTTTCTCAAAGAAAACTTTGACTTGGTAATGGAGGGAAATACATGAATATAAACACCATTTTGCAGTAGAACCATGGTCTTTAGTCATTATTTGGTTGTTGAATTTATAGAACTACAAGATAAGTTAAATTCATCTTCTCCAACTTTATAAGGCAGACAAAACACTTGGCTATCATACTGAAATACAGATTCTGATTTCATAGGTCTGAACTAAGGCCTCAGATTCTGCATTTCTTAATAAATTTCTAATGATGTTGACACTGCTCATCTGTGGTCTGCCTGTTGACTGGCATATTTCTAAGCTATCTGTAAGCCTCAGTCACCAGGAAGGCTGGGAAATATTTGAGTTAAGAAACTATAAGGAAGACTGAATTCTTCCAGGTAGATATAGCACTATGATAATCAAAATCAGGGTGATCAGTCAACGGATTTCAGCTAATATAATATGTTGATTAAAATAGGCATGGCTAGGGGCGCATGGGTGGCTCAGTCGGCTAAACGCCCGACTTCGGCTCAGGTCATGATCTCACGGTCTGTGAGTTCGAGCCCCGCATCGGGCTCTGTGCTGACAGCTCAGAGCCTGGAGCCTGCTTCAGATTCTGTGTCTCCCTCTCTCTCTGACCCTCCCACATTCATGCTGTGTCTCTCTCTGTCTCAAAAATAAATAAACATTAAATTTTTTTTAAATAAATAAAAAAATAAAATAAAATAAAATAAAATAAAATAGGCATGACTTTTGTTCCAAGAAACCTATATTCTAGTACAAATATCGGTCAATGAGCAAGAACAAATAAGTACAAAATTTTAAAGTACATATTTCAAAAAAACTATGAAGGATATTATAAAGGAGCCATATTTTAGATTGAATATCCAGGAAAGGGCACTATAAGAAAGTGATTTAATTTTAAATAACTTTATTTAATTAGAGACACAAAAAACAAAATTTGAGAGAATAAGAAGATCTAACAGTAGTGATATTTAAGGGTAGTATTTCCATGAGACTGTTCTTTTGAGGTTTTGAATTAACTAGCATAGCTAGAGAAGAGTTTCATACAAAGAGTATAGCTGCACTATCTAAAAATAAAATCAGGTTCAGACCATGCACAGTGGTGTTGACAAAAAGTTAAATCTTGTGTGTATCTTTTGAAAATCAGAATTTGTGAAACTTATGGTTATAATTTATCTCAATCTTGTTATATTTAATTGAATAATGCAAAAGCCATAGATTTATTAGGTTTAATTGTCTTATCTCTGTACATCAGCACACACAGACACACACCCAAGCATGTTAATGTTAAATATGTAGCAACTTTCTGACACTTAATGGGTTTTCAATAATTTTATTTGTATCCATAATCTTTATATTTTGATTTCTTTTTTACATTTTTATTTTTTCACCAATTTTTAAATTCTTTTCATATTTCTATTTATTGTCATAAAAACAAATGACCTAAATAGAAGTAAATATAACAGACAGATTATACTATACTATTTATTTATTTAAGTATTGTGCATTATATATTTATATTTTTGATGTATGTATGTATAGATTTGTGTAACTCATGCTATAATCAAGATACAGAACAATTCCATTAACACAAACTCCCTTGTGTGTCCCTTTCTAGTCATACCTTTTCTCCAATGCTAACTGTTGGCAAACACTGACCTAATCTCCATCAGGATAGTTTTGTCATTTTGAGAATGTAATATAAATGAAATCATGCAGTATGTAATATTTTCACTCAGAAGAATAAATTCTCTTCAAGGAAGGGAACACTCGTGACTAGAATTACTAGTCACTGTTGTGCTTTGAAAGTCAAATTATTATGTGTTTATGAGATAATAATTTTGAAAGTTAGGTTTTGCAATGAATGCAGAAAGTAATTTTACATAGTCTAGACTTTGTATATCTGGAAAACCTAGATCATAGAATTTTTCTAACTCCTAGAGGAAGTGAAGTAAGGATGTGTCATCAGTAAGGATGTGCTGTTAGAATAACCCCACTTCTTGGATACAGTAGCCTTCCACCGTGTGGAGGACACAGTAAGAGTAATCAGGCCTAAAGTAGGGTAAAGGAGAGAAGGGGAGGAGAAGAGAGGAGAGAGATTTTTTCCCATGTCAAGAGGTGGTCATAATTTGCCACTTTTTCCTTTTATTTATATCAAAACCTTTTTTGCAAAAACCACAGACTTAGCAAAGCTGAAAATGATTTACAAGTCTTTGTTGTAAGTCATGTTAATTTGAACTTATCTGAGAAACAAACCACAGACCAGTAATACAAAGCAGAAACAAGAAATCATTAATGAACAATAAAGTCAACTGGTGCAGGAAATAAGCAATTAGAACTTGCATGAGGAAAAATCAATACCCGCATGTAACTTTTCCAGCAACAAACTTCAAAGCATTAAAAGTGGGGACTTACTTTGCTAAAGATACCTAGATAACCAAAGTTGAAATGCTAAATAGAAAGAGATAAGGACAGGGGCGCCTGGGTGGCGCAGTCGGTTAAGCGTCCGACTTCAGCCAGGTCACGATCTCGCGGTCCGGGAGTTCGAGCCCCGCGTCAGGCTCTGGGCTGATGGCCTGGAGCCTGTTTCCGATTCTGTGTCTCCCTCTCTCTCTGCCCCTCCCCTGTTCATGCTCTGTCTCTCTCTGTCCCAAAAATAAATAAACGTTGAGAAAGAGATAAGGACAATTCCTGCCTATTAAAACATAACTAGAAAATTTAGTTAGATACATCCAGGTTTTAAAATATTCATATTTGAATTCATTTTTACTGAATCTATGTAAAAGATAGTTATCGATTGTAATTCTTTGGACTTTTAAATTTTTTTATATAATATTTTCAATTAAATAAAATATGAACTCTTAAACTAGTATTCTTTGATCATTGAAATTAAATTTTACTTTATAAGAAATGACCTAATAATACACTCAGGATACACACACATACACATAGATCCCTTGGATGGATAACCCTGTATTGGAGCCTACAGTTTACTACAAGCTAAAATTCTCCTCCTTCTTAGGTCAAAGTGCTTATTCAAAATGCAGTATAAAATATAACTTCATATTATCTTCATTGGTTATCTAATTTTCCCACCTAAAAATATCTTATAAACATCCTTAATATCCCTAGTCAATAATGTATACATAGTGATCATCAACTGATTATGGAATGATGCGGAAAGAAATGCAAGAAAGTCAAATAGCTTAGTGAGGGTCTGAGACTTTAACTCTAGTATAGCAGAATTATATTTTTCATGCTAAATAAATTTTTTAAGCTCAAATAAATGCCATTGTTATTTGCTTTACACCAAGAGTTCACTTACATAGTTACTATATTTCTCTAATAATTTAATGATGCATATACCAACTTATACTCAGTTACTGTTAGGAATATATTCTTGGGTATACAAGCACAGCTAAGAAAATATCACAGTTTTTAAAATGCCGGAAATCAAGTTAAAACAAAATATTTGAAAAGATAAGCAATATCTACTCATATGTTGCTTAAATATTTGGTTAAAACCTATACACTTTCAGTATTAGTATTTTTTAAATTTCTATTTGTTTTATACATTTTTCTGTAATAATTTAATTGCTAATAATCATGTATAATAAATGTTTTTCACCATTCCATTTTTTTTTTTGCTTTAGTAATTTTTTACTGTGCTTTTCCTCTTAGGTGTTTATATATACATTGTGTTTACACCATAATTTAACTTTAAGAGAAGAATGGAAAAGTCAGACTCTGTAAAACATAGTATCCATAATATCTGGAATACAATTACTAGACTTGCAAAGGAGCATGAAATTTGACCAACAATTAAGATAAAAAAAAATAGGGGTGCCTGGGTGGCTCAGTCAGTTAAGCATCCGACTTCGGCTCAGGTCATGATCTCGTGGTCCGTGAGTTCAAGCCCTGCGTTGGGTTCTGTGCTGACAGCTCAGAGCCTGGAGCCTGTTTCAGATTCTCTGTCTCCCTCTCTCTCTGACCCTCCCCCATTCATGCTCTGTCTCTCTCTGTCTCAAAAATAAATAAACGTTAAAAAAATTTTTAAAAATAAATAAATAGTGTAACATGCACTCAAAAACAACTTTATGTTGCAGTTGTGCAGTTAAGCATTTAGAAAATTGCTATTATAGACGTGTTTAAGTATTTATTGTAAAATACGAATGTAAGAAGGGAACTGATGAAGGTTTCCTACTGGCTAATGTAAATGACATAAAGACTAAGGCTAGAACTGGAATAACTATCTTAAATAAGACATAATCAACAGACTACAAAAATTTGGATACTGCAAAAGAAAAGATTAGTTAAAAGTTGATGATGGGTCTAGAGAAGGTACCCAAGCTGAAGCACAAAGGAACACAAACAGAGGAGGCGGAAGGGGAGGAGGGAGAGAGGAGAGGGGAGACAAGAGAGAGGAGAAGAAGAAGAAAATAATGTAGAAATTTTCCAAGTTTGATTAAATAAAATTAACTCCTACGTCAAGAAAATTTAACAAACCCATAGCAACACAAACACAAAACACCCCTAGACAGACCACAGTTAAATTGGTGAAAACCAATGTAAACAGAAAATTTTTAAAATAATCAGAATAACAAACAAACAAAACAATTAACATATGAAGAGCAATGAAAACATTTCACTGATTTTAAGTCAAAGCAAAGCAGAAGGTAAACAGACAACGGGATGACATCTTTAAAGTGATAAAAAAAATGGCATACTGTCTATTTTTATCAAAAGAAAACATGCTTGGGGCACATGGGTGGCTCAGTTGGTTAAGCATCTGACTTAGGCTCAGGTTATTATCTGGCGTTCATGGGTTCAAGTCACCTGCTTTGATTCTGTCTCCCTCACTCTGCCCTTCCCCCTGCTCAGGCTCTGTCTCTCAAAAAATAAAATAAAATAAAATGTTTAAAAAAATGTAAACCTTCCACAGACAATGTATTAACACCATGTAGCCTATTGTCATCTAATATCGAAATCTCACAAATCTATTTCTATAGTTCAGAGCTAATCCCTAAGTCATGCCTTTATAGTTAACTATCTCTTAGAACTAACCACTTGGGTATTTTGCCAGCACCTCAAGATGCTTCAAAACCTGTCCAAAATGAAACACTTTGTTCTAATGCTCCCCCTCCCAATTATGCTTCTCCCTTTTTCCACCAGTCAGTAAATGTATCTTACACAGTCATCCTTTCATTCAGGCTTCTAAGCTCTCAATCTTGATTCTTTAATTTCTTTCACTCTTTACTAATTTTCTCAATTTCACAAATTTCTACTTTCCTCCCAACCTCTATATTAGTTTGCCTGCTTATGTTATGCCCCCAACACACCCTGTTCTTCCCTCTTTATAAGATGTATTTTTCTTCAATTATTTTACCTACATCTATATATTCTTACTTTAATCAAATTACAGTGGGGATTCAGGATCCAGTTTACCCACTTCTCTTTGCCTCAGCTCTTATGTAAGTTATGGACTCATAGAAGGATTTCGATAAGTATATATTTAATGAAGTCATTAACAAATTAATTAATGACTGTTAATCTCCTTATACCTAAGAGCCTAAAAGGAAATATGGCCTAATATGGGCATTAATTCAATGTTTGTCGAATTTGGTTTTGGGCAAATGACCATTCTGCCCTCTGCATATTAACAATAAAATAGAGAGAGAGAATTGTTAATTAGCATTACAACATTGACAGTTTCTGGGAGAACAAGTTAAGTGTGATGATAGATGTCAATTCATGGCTTACAATGTTAAAAGTGTGAGGTTGATAAGTAAGCACAAGCAATTGGTAATTATGATAACTTGAGAAATACAAAGAAAGCATTGAAAAAGACAAAATAGCAACATAAATAGATCAAGGAAGATATTCATTAAAAAACATCTTTTTCTTATAGTATATTTCATACATTTTACAGTGAGCTAGTAAAATAATGACTTATTCATAAGTCTCACCTTTGATGATTTTTCTGTCTGGGTGTATAAAAGACAAGTGAATTGGCAATTATAAGACTGTCTTAAGTGCTAAGCTAAGGTATACACACAGTTACGAGAAAAAGTTGCTCAGAGGATATGATTTCAGAAAGGGAAAATGCTAAGTCTGAGGAGAATAGTCATGAAAGATTTGCAGTAACTCAAAAGTGGGATAATAATGACATGTAATAGGTACAAACAATTAGAATGGAAACAGTTCTTGGTTTGTATTGAGGACTAGGGAGTAACAATAAAGACGGTCTCAGAGTTTTAGCAAGATCCCCAGAGGCATCTGGTGCCAGACACAAGAGGAAGAGAGCCCCTGGGAAAGGAAGGAGTAAATCAAAGCAAGCTGATCTTGCAGATGTCAAATAAAATGAGGATTCAATAAGTGTGCATTGTGTGGAAACACTGTGATTATTTGTAAACCGTTTTAAGGATATAAGGATATAAAAGACATTTTTATTTCTTAAAAAAAATTAATTGGCAAAGTAGGTATTGGGTAAGAATACGTGAATGAGAATATCACAAGGAGTTGTAGAACAGGTCTTGCTAATATGGAAGCCAAGTTCCCTGAAACTGGAGAATATTGACCAGGGAATGTGGAAATAGGCTATTATATAATGGATAATTGATGATAATTTATACATAAACTAGAGACATTGAGAACATTAATTTATCTCCTTTAACAGTACTTTGAGATTTATGCAAAGATGTTCCAAGTGGGGGAGAAAAAGCTTCAGTATAAGCAAATGATTTCTGTTACCTCAGATACTTTATTTAACACTAAATAGAAACTTGAGGAATATTTACAAGGCATAGGGAATAAAATCTAAGCCTTACATCGGTGTCAAGACATATTGACTAAGAATTACAATGCTATATCCATTCATAAGAGAACAATGTTATCATAGAACAAAAATTGAATTTTTTCAAAGTTGAATAGCTTACCTTGTAAAATAAATAAGTAGAACGTTAATTTTTCTTCCAGTTAAATCATTTAGCTCTTACCTTCAAATTCATTGCCCACATAACAGTATACAAAATATATAAACAGACAAGATGAAATTGTTCCATAAATGATTCTATAATTATTTTATATGTTTCAGTGACCAATATGAAACTTTTAAAAACAAGGACATATATACCCAACAATTCAGTAAGTTGTAAAAATTTTTAATGCTTCCTGTAACAAATGCAAATGTAACAAATGCTAACATTCAGAGATTTAATTACTATACACTAATGTGGCTTTAGGGAATTTTTTTGTCTTTACATTTATTGAGCAAATCTGCTAAATATTAAACCTTATTTGTAATTACGATGCAAAAACACAGCTGAAGAACTAAACACATAAATTGGGTTCTGTCATATTGCACAAATATATGCAGCTTTAAATATACAAAGCATACATAGAATGCTTATGTAACATAAACAAAAAAGTAATAAATCTGGCTGAAGCTAGTATAAATATTGTGATACTCAATTTTATTATAATTCAAATAAAATATAGCAAGAATAATTTCTATCCTTCAGGTTGTTTATACTACGTATAGTAAGAGAATTTTCTTGCATAGCTTTGTTTTCTAGTTTTTGCTTTTGTTCCTAAGCAAGAATTCAATTATAAATGTTCTTGGCTCTAATAGCATATATTTAAATCAAAGTAGCATCATACTTACAGGAGAGTTAACCCATTCAAGTGGATAGATATATCTTAGAGATAAAATGGAGATACACATTTCATTTTGAGTATGTTGTGTTTCCAGCGAATATAGAAAACATGTAGAAAGTATGAATGTCCAGGTGAAAATTGAGTACATAGATTTAATCTCAAGAAACAGAGCATGGCTAGACATACTGATTGAAGAAAGAAAAGTTTTGAAAAACTGCAGTCTTTAACAAATTATATATATATATATATATATATATATATATATATATATAACTATATAATATAGTGTATAAGTTTTAAAAATGTAGAAAAATTAAAAAATTAACATATGCTAAATATAAGAAGTTCTAGTATTTTTTCAAACATCCTTGGCATCATGTTAGACCTTGTCTTTTCCATGTTTTTTGATTTACACTGTTGATTCTCATTTTGATCAATGGGGAGTTGAGTTATTTATATGATGAAACATAAGAAAAATTAGTGAACAAGAATGTCGATTTTTGAGCAACTATTTATAGGCTTGGTTGGATGATATTAATCATTATAAGAAAACCTTGTTTGTTTAATGTTTAATAGTTTAGAAGATACTTATACACAGCAAATCTTAATTGATCCTCACAAGTGCCTTACAATAAGGACATGTTAACATTCCTATTTTACAGTTAATGCAATTGAGATTTTGGGAACCTAAGTCTCTTTCTTGGCGATATAGCCAATAATAATATATCTGATATTTATAAGAGGATCTTGCAGTGTTGGCCAATTGGCTAGAATCAGGGCTTAGAATCAGGGTACTCTGGGTGATAGAAACAGGATGAAAAGAACTGATACATGTTAAAGACAAGATTGGCCTAGTCATGGTGAAGAATAAAGAACTTAAAAATGAGGGTCACAGTGGACCTGGGTAAGGAGGTGAATCCAAAGTCCAGGTGATGAAGACCAGAGTATCAGGATCCAGGCAACAATGAATCAGGCCATACAGAGTGAGGAGCCAAGTACAGAACTTCTCTGTGCAGGCTGTTGACAAGTTTTTATATAAAGTTGCATGTGTGCATGCATGCACCTGTGTGTGAAGAAACATGTAATCTCTGATTTAGAAGAGAGTTTATTTCCTCAAAGGGAATTTTAGTGCTATTTCCAGGAGCCCTGACCACCATGGAGTAACACAGTGATAGCCAAATGCTCATGTGCTCCTGCATCACAAGAATCTTGACGTTATGTGATTCTAAACTCAGACCCAACCTCCCACTGGTTGAAAGGAGGGCCTTTACTTTGGGAGGTAAAAACAAATAAAATAAGAATAAAAAACTTTATCTGGGGAGAGTATGAGGAAGGTGCCTAGAGTTTTACACTCCTGGAATCTGAGCAAATGTCCATAGGTCAGAGAAGTCTGAGTCTCCTATCTCTCCAGGGCAATACACAGCCTACAGCTTCTGAGGCAGTCATCCTTTAATCAAGCTTGCCAGTGCTCTTAGATCAAAAAGCCTGGCTGTTGAAGAAACAAAAAAACATTCATGAGGAATTTTTTCCTAAAATTAGTGACCCCAACAGCAGGAGGAGAGAACGCAGCCATACCAAAACCTCCAGGGATGGGACTTTCCAGGTATCTTCTTAATCGCTTGTCAAGCTTTTCAGCCACACAATGGTCTCTGTGTTTTATTTCATTCTTTTAATATTGTTTTCTCTCTCACTTTACCTTTCCTTTTTTAATTAATTAATTGATTAATTTATTTATTTATTTATTTATTTTTAATTTAAATTCAGGTTAGTTAACATACAGTGTAGTATTGGTTTCAGGAGTAGAATCCAGTGATTCATCACTTACATAAAACACCCAGTGCTCATCCCGATAAGTGCCCTCCACATGCTCATAATGCCCATTAGGCCATCCCCCACCCACCTGCCCTCCAGAAACTCTCAGTTTGTTCTCTGTATTTAAGTCTCTTATAGTTTGCTTCCCTCTCTGTTTTTTATCTTATTTTTCTTTCCCTTCCCCTATGTTCATCTATTTTGTTTCTTAAATTATACATATGAGTGAAATTGTATGATATTTGTCTTTCTCTGCCTGACTTATTTTGCTTAGCATAATACACTCTAATTCCTTCCATGTTGTTGCAAATGACAAGATTTCATTCTTTTTGGTAGCCAAGGAGTATTCCATTGTATATATATGCCACTTATTCTGTATCAGTTCATCAATCGATGGGTATTTGGGCTCTTTCCATAAAATGGCTATTTTTGGTAGCCCTGCTATAAACATTGGGGTGCGTGTGCCCCCTCAAATTAGCAATTTTGCATCCTTTGGATAAATTCTTCATAGTGCAATGTCTGGGTAGTAGGGTAGTTCTATCTTTAATTTTGTGAGGAAACTCCTTACTGTTTTCCAGTGTGGCTACACCAGTTTGCATTCTTCCCATTCTCACCAACATCTGTTGTTGCCTGAGTTGTCAATTGTAGCCATTCTGACAGGTGTGAGGTGGTACCTCATTGTAGTTTTGATTTGTATTTTCCTGATGATGAGTGATGTTGAGCATCTTTTCATGTGTCTGTTATCCATCTGGATGTCTTCTTTGGAAAAATGTCTGTTCCTGTCTTCTGTCCATTTCATCACTGGATTATTTGCTTTGGGTGTTGAGTTTGATAAGTTCATTATAGATTTTGGGTACAAACCCTTTTTCAGATATGCCATTTGCAAATATCTTCTCCCATTCCATTGATTGTCTTTTAGTTTTGTTGATTGTTTCCTCAGCTGTGCAGAAGCTTTTTATCTTGATGAGATCCCAATAGTACATTTTAGTTTTTATTTCCCTTGCCTCTGAAGACATGTCTAGTAACAAGTTGCTCTGGCCAGGATCAAAGAGGTTGCTGCCTGTTTTCTTAGATGGTTCTCCTTTCCCTCACTTTAAAATCCGCAGGTGTCTTTAGGTCTAAAATTAATGTCTTGTAAGCAGCATATAGAAGGATCTTAGTTTTGTTTTGTTTTGTTTTGTTTTGTTTTGTTTTTTGGTTTTTTTGTTTTTGTATCCATTCTGATACTATGTCTTTTGATTAGAGCATTTAGCCCATGTACATCAAGAGTGATTATTGAAAGATAGGAATTTAGTGTCATTTGTTACCTGTAAAGTTAGTGTTCCTGGTGATGTTCTCTGGTCGTTTGTAGTCTTTGTTGCTTTGTTGTTGTTGTTGTTTTGTTGTTGTTGTTGTTGCTCTTCTTCTTCTTCTTCTTCGCCTCCACTCAGAGAGTCATCCTTAAAATTTCTTGCTGGGCTGGTTTAGTGGTCACGAACCCCTTTAGTTTTTGTTTGTCTGGGAAGTTCTTTATCTCTCCTTCTATTCTGAATGACAGTCTTGCTGGAGAAAGAATTCTTGGCTGCATATTTTTCCCATTCAGCACATTGAATATTTCCTGCTTTTTGGCCTCACAAGTTTCGGTGGACAGGTCTGTTGCAAACCTTATGTTTCTTACCCTTGTAGGTTAAGGACTTTTTGTCCCTAACTTCTTGAAGAATTCTCTTGATTTTTGTATTTTGCAAGTGTCACTATGATATGTCATGGTGCTGACCTATTTTTGTTGATTTTGAGGGGACTTCTCTGTGCTTCTTGGACTTGAATGCCTGTTTCCTTCCCCAGATTAGGGAAGTCCTCAGCTATAATTTGTTCAAATAAACCTTCTGCCCCTTTTCCCCACTCTTCTTCTTCTGGGACTCCTAAGATATGGATATTGCTTTGTTTTATGGAATCACTAAGTTCTGTAATCTCCCCTCATGATCCAGTAATTTTCTTTCTCTCTTTTTTCCAGACTCATCATTTTCCATAATTTTATCTTCTATATCATCTATTCTGTCTTCTGTTTCTTCACTCCTCATTGTGACTGTATCCATATCTCAACTATAGCATTTTTTTTTAATCTATTTTTTTCCCTGTTATTCACTGGAGTGATTTCTATTGTTCTGTCTTTATTTTTTTTATTTTTATTTTTTTTAAACAAATTTTGTCAACTATCCCAAATGTCTCAATACTCTTTTTTTTTTTTTAATTTTTTTTTCAACGTTTATTTATTTTTGGGACAGAGAGAGACAGAGCATGAACGGGGGAGGGGCAGAGAGAGAGGGAGACACAGAATCGGAAACAGGCTCCAGGCTCCGAGCCATCAGCCCAGAACCCGACGCGGGGCTCGAACTCCCGGACCGCGAGATCGTGACCTGGCTGAAGTCGGACGCTTAACCGACTGCGCCACCCAGGCGCCCCTCAACTATAGCATTTTTTATTTCAGCCTATTTATAGCATTTTTTATTTCAGCCTTTATTTCAGCATTTTTTATTTCAGTTTTTAGATTTTTGATCTCTGAAGCAAGGGTTTCTCTGGTATCTTCTATTCTTTTTTCAAACCCAGCTATTAGTCTTATGACTGATATAATTTCTTGTTCAGATATATTGTTTATATGTTTTGTGCAAGTCCCTGGCTGTGATTTCTTCTTGACCTTGAATTTGCGGAGAATTCCTCCATCTTGTCAATTTGGCTAAGTTTCTGTCTTTTGTGTATTTTAAAAGCTGATTATGTTTTCTTCATTGAAGAGCACTGCTATATTAAAAAGGGGTCATACATTGTCCAGGGCCTGACACTTCATAAAGTGTTTCTGGCGTATGCTGTGTGTACTCTTTTTCTGCTGCTCTTTCCCACTGGTCAGTCCTCTTCAGAGTTCCTCCTTGCTTGTAGTGAGGAGTGTTTGGAACTTTAACTAGGTGTGCTTTGATTTGTTTGTTGATGTGAACCTAGCACCTGCCACATTGTCTCCCTCCAACTGTGGAGATCCTTCTACCAGTCCACACAGATCAATTTTCTGGGTGTTCCATGTGATCTGACCTCAGTATAGCTATGTTTAAGCCCAGCCCCCTGTCCCTTACTTCTCTGCAATCTTAACTCCTCTCCCAACATTTCCCCTTAAATATCATTTTTTTCTACTGCATTTTCATAAAATATTCATCTTCTGTAAAGTCTGTTGTAGCCATGATCACCACGTTGAAAACGCACCCTTCACCTACCACTGATTGAGCCAAACTACTGGCTGTACATTTTTTACACAGTTATCATGGGAACAGCAGCAGTGGGACCCCTTCTGAGATCCTGTGGTTTTCTCATGTAACCCAGTGATAAGGGGGAGATTGGGAGGAGGAATATAAAAAGGGACCAGTCGCCATATGGTGGCTATACTTTTTAATGCTATATTTCATCAAAAGAATTTTTTTCTTTCCCTTTAAGGAATTTTGATCAATTACACTAGCTCAGAATTTCACAGGCATCTGTGTATCTCCAAAATACAATATCCTGTCAATGAAAATGATGAATTAGTCATAAATCCAAGACCACAAAGTCATTACTATTTAAAAATTGACAAAGTGCATCATGTTTTGAAATAAAAGGCTACCATAAAGCATTATTAATAAAAGTACTCTTTACTTATAAAAGTTGAATGGTAGTTTTAAGAAGTTAGTTTCTACAAAAGCGTTAACAAAAGAAATAGACTTACAACACTGTCAGATATAGCTAAGAAAAGCTTGAAAATAACTGACAAAAAAAAAAGAGACCCAAGAGACATTTATCCATTCATCCTCACCACCACAGATGCTGTCTGACAGCACATCTAGTTTCTCTGATGTTCAGTACAAGAGATTACATATCTGACACTGGATTTTTATAGGTAAATACAAGAGTTTCTTGCTGTAAAATGGCCTCTTGAGAAGTTTACAATACCTTAGCATCACTTTCAAGAAGAAACAAGGCCTCAAAATATAACTAACCATAACTATATTCATTTGTCCCCTCTCCTGTCTCTTACAGTAGGATTTGTGAATACTAAAATACATGATATTTTTGATCCCATTAAAACTGTTTCTAGCTTTTTGCGTATAAACATCCCAAATCTTATGCTTCACTGGGAATTTCCTCATTCTCTTGTTTTGCCTAGAAGACTTGTATCTGATTTCTCTTTATCCTGGACAAAAGTTTAGGTCTTTCTAGTAATGTAATTTCCTCAGAAACCATTTCCCTTTATGTCATAGGGTTTTTTTTTTTTTCCTGTAGGTTTACTTGGCATCTTGCACTCTCCCTTTCATATTACTCTTCAGAATTGAACTTTCTCACTTAATATTTCCTTACTATGGTAGACCACATATCACAAGGGTAATATCATATTCATTTTGTTCATTGTTCTATCCCAAAGGGCTACGATGTGTCTTGCCTCATATACAGAGATTCCTAAATCCATGAATTATTATAAATTTAGACATTTGAAATTATTATTTCAGAGATTGAGTGGTATGAAGCAATTAGAAGACCCAAAGTCTATATAAATGATTGGGTGACTGAAGGGATATGGTTCTGAGATCCTGAATTTGAGAGTGCAATGTAGTCAAAATCTAAAATATAGACTGATTTAAACAGATCTTGAAACAACACCTGGTAGGTGAGAAATATAGAGAAACAAACTAGTAATATGTGAAAGACTTCAGTAGCAAAGTAAGAAAAATTAAAATCTCATTGTAATACTATAACAAATAAACTCAAAGAAAGTAGAAAGAAGCAGATAAAAACGATAATGGCATAAAAAGAAAAATGCATATAATAGAAAGTATCTGCAAAGTTTGTGTTTTTCCTTGGAATAAAATCAATAATCAATAAAATATAATCAATAAAAATATAAAGCAGAGAAAAAGAGGAAAAAAGGAACTTATACGCAACATCAGAAATAAAAAAGCAGATATTTAACAAATCAAAAATTATAATTTTAACCAACTATCTAAACATTTATCAACATGAATACATTTATAGAATATATAATTTCATCCACAAAATTTGTTTATCTTCTGGTATATGCAACATGATATTCAAAATGGTTAAGATATTTCAGAATAATAATGTATAATGTATATACATACATAAATATATGAAACTCATATTAGCTATTTATGAAAATGATAAATACTAATGATATTATCACTGGGGGTTGAGGAAAGAAATTATTTTACAGATGAATACCTAATAAGATTTGACTGTATCTTTAATACCTCATTTATTAAAGCAAAATGAAACATGGATTTGAAATAAATATGGCTTATTGCTAACAGTTATAAAGGTAATTGATGGGTTTTGAATGTGATTCTTATTATTCTCAATATAAGTCTGAATTTTTGAAATATTTTATATTACGAAAATAATTAAAATTCTTCCAAGAAGATGTAGTAGATATGCTTTACCCTATTTCTCCTGATACATATAACTAAAACCTCTATTATATATAAAAAGTAAAAAGACAGTGAAAAGTAGACAGAGGTCAGACTGGGTAGGGACTTCAGGACCCCAAATCAAGTTTCCTGGGTTTTCTTCTTTTTTTTTTTTTTAAATGTTTAATTATTTTTGAGAGAGAAAGAGAGAGAGAGAGTGCAGGCGGGGAGGGGCAGAGAAAGAGAGACACAGAATCCAAAGCAGGCTCCAGGCTCCGCGCTGACAGCCCCAAACCGGGGCTCGAACTCACGAACCACTAGATCATGACCTGAGCTGAAGTCGGATGCTTAACCTACTGAGCCATCCAGGTGCCCATCCTGGGTTTTCTTTTTGCCACCTACATCTCGTCCTGGATTCTGGTGAAGTCTGTAACCCAGAAATGCCAACAGGCACAAAAAAATAAGCCCCACTAAGGCTGATCTCTTGTGACAAAAGAATAAGAAGACAGAACTTTAGGGAAATTACCTCTATTACAGCCAAATACCACCAGTAATTGCCAAGTCCACCCTTGACGGACTAGAACAAGGTGTACCAACCCCCTTGCTTGAGAGGCTCTAAAGAGGGATGCATACACTTCATCTCTACCAGGTGACAGCCAGTACCCCATACACCCCTCCCTTAATGTCAGTGGAGACCATGTTGGAAGCCTGGACTTCCATCCCAACCTGCCAGTGTCAGACATCCTTCTCTCTTCCCAATGGAGCAGAGTCAGAGGAGGCCTAGAGGAGAGACAGGTCTTTGACCATGACCAGATGGTAAGGAGACTGGTCCCACTGCAGTGTCAGTGAATACTGTTTCTTTTCTTTTTTTTGGGGGGGGGGTGTTAATCTAGTGAGTTTATTTTTTAAGTTTATTTATTTATTTTGAGAAAGAGAGAGAGAAAGAGAGAGTGAGAGAGAGCCAGAGAGGAGCAGGGAGAGAGGGAGAGAAAGAGAATCCCAAGCAGCCTCTGCACTGTCAGCACCGAGTCTGAGGCAGAGCTTGAACTCATGAACTGGAGATCATGACCTGAGCCAAAATCAAGAATCAGATGCTTAGCCAACTGAGCCACCAGAGATTTTAAAAAACATTCTAGTTTATTACCTTTATTGACTTTTTAGTTAGACTTTTTTACATTTTAGTGATTTCTCTAGGGATTAAAAAATGCATCCTTAATCTGTCACAGTCACTATTTACCTGTTACATAAAATACAAGAACCTTGCTACAAATATATTTAATTACCTTCATCCTTTGTGCTACTGTTTTCTTGTATATTGCACCTATAAACATTACAAACTACACAACGCAGGGCATTTTACATGCCTTTTATTTTTTTTACATACCTAACTCTATTTGGTGCCATTTCTCTTTATTTTAAATAGCCTATTTACTGTTAATGGCAGTTCAGCTCTGATTGCTGCAAATTTACTCATATTTTATTTATCTATTAAGGCTTTATTTAATCTTCATGGGCAGGGTAGTTTTGGCAAGTATGGTATGTTGGTCTTTTGTTTTATTTTTCTATAGGACTTCATCAAATTTTAAAACTTCTCCCTAACAAAATATCCTGTTAAAAAGAACAAAAATACAAAGTGCATACAGGGGATTATATCTGCAAACTGCAATTCTACAAAGGAATTGTTTATGAGATTAAAAAAAAAAAAACCTTCAAAACTCAACAGTTGAACAATTAGGAAATGGACAGAATACATGAACAAATATCTCACTGAAGAGGATTATGTGAGTCAGGGTTCTCCCGAAAAACAGAAACAATAGTATATACGGAGGGGGGAGCATTATTTTAAGGAATTGTCTCATGTGACCGGGGGCCTATTAATTTGCCTGGTCGGGGGGCAGACTGGAGGCCTAGGAAAGAATTGATGTTGCAACTCAAATCCTAAGGCATTCTGGAGACAGAATTCTGTCTTCGTCAGCAAACTTTACTTGTGTTTAAGGACAACTGAGTAGAAGAGGTCCACCCATATTATAAAAGGTAACTCGCTTTTTCAAAGTCTACTGATTTAAATGTTAATCTCATCTAAAAAATACTTTCACAGCTACGTCTGGACTGGTGTTTGATCTGGGTACTGTAGCGTAGCCAAGTTGATACATAAAATTAACAATCAAAAAATATATATATATGTATATATGTATATATATACATGTGTATGTATCTATATATATATATATATATACACATATATATATACATATACATGTATATATATATTATATGGCAAATAAGAACTTGAAAGCCATTCAACATTCGTCATTAGAGAAATGCAAATTATAACCACACACCTTTCTTATCAGAGTGACTATGATGAAGAATTAGGGATGCCTGGGTGGCTCAGTCAGTTAGGTGTGTCTGACTGTTGATTTCAGCTCAGGTCATGATCTCATGGTTCCTGAGTTCAAGCGCTGCATCAGGCTCTGTGCTGACAGTGCAGAGCCTGCTTGGTATTCTCTCTCTTAACCTCTCTCTGCCCCTCCCCGGCTCTCTCTCTCTCTCTATCCCTTTCCCTCAAAAATATATAAATAACTTAAAAAATAATTTTTTTTTAATTTTTTTTCAACGTTTATTTATTTGTGGGACAGAGAGAGACAGAGCCTGAACGGGGGAGGGGCAGAGAGAGAGGGAGACACAGAATCGGAAACAGGCTCCAGGCTCTGAGCCATCAGCCCAGAGCCTGACGCGGGGCTCGAACTCCCGGACCGCGAGATCGTGACCTGGCTGAAGTCGGACGCTCAACCGACTGCGCCACCCAGGCGCCCCAAAAAATAAAATTTTAACAAAAATAAGGTGACACAAAATGCTGACCAGGATGCAGACAAATTGGACAGTTTTTACATGGCACATGGGAATGTAAGATGGTGTAGCCATTCTGGAAACAGTTTGACAGTTTCTTACAAACTGAACATACAACTATCATACGATCTGGCCATTGCACATTTATCCCAGATGAATGAAAACTTATATTCTCACAAGTATATGCCATAAATATTTATAACACATTTATTTGTAATCACCAAATCTGGAATTAATTCAATTGTCCTTCAACAAATGAATGGCTATACAAACTGTGGTAAATGCATACCTTCGGTGCTGCTTAGCAATTTGATACACACAAAACTTCGGATAAATCTCCAGAGACTTACCCTGAATTTAAAAAAATAACAATTCTAAATTGTTACATACTGTATTATTCCATTTATTTATAACATTCTTGAAATGATAGAATTACAGAATGGAGGAGATCACAGGCTGCCAGGGCTTAAGGAGGGATTAGGGGCAGGAGGGAAGTGAGATGTGTATGTAGCTTTTATGAAAGAGCAGCCTGAAGAATCCTGTGGGGATGGAAATGTTTTTGTATTGCCTGTAACAATGTCCATGTCCTGATTGTGATACTTTATTACACTTTTGCAAGATGTAAACTTTGGGGAAAACTATGTAAATGGTAAGAATATTTCTGTATTATTTCCTACAAACGCACATGAATCTACAATTATTTCAAAATAAAATGCTCAATTAACAAATCAGAGAAACCAGTGATAGTCTGCCTTTACAGAAAGTAAAATTAATTATAAAAGCAATTTGTGAGAAAGATCTATGTGTATTGATACAGAAACCATGTTATTAAACCTATTAACAAATCATTTGTCCAGAAAAAAAGTACATATATATATATACATACATATACATATATATATACATGTACATATACATATATATATACATAAAAGTACATATATATACATACATACACATATATAGCACTACATATATGCATATTACATATACATATGTATGTTACATATATGTATATTACACACATGTATATAGCATTACATATATGTATATATATATATATAGCATTACATTTTTCATTAAAAACTAAGTAATATGTATTATAATATTATGAAAGAGGGCTAAAAAGCTACACACACAGCTGTGGATAGTGGTAACCTTAGAATGAAGAGCTTTTTGCAAAGATGTCTAAGTTTGCGTGGTTTAGGGCACATTTTGTATTATTTTGTGCAGAATAAATAAGGCCCAGGAAATGTTACACATCTATGTCTGGGTCTTTCAGTTTTACATGTTTTGTGTTTGTTGATTGGCTGGTTGATTTGTTTGGTTTTACATTGTGAATCTTTGCACGTTTTTCCATGTTAATCCATTCAGCCTCTGTTTCTGGAGCAGCAAGTTTGGTGATCTGTGCCAAGGACCAGTGATCCTGATCATTTTCTTGTTCTCTTTCTTGGCTCTTCTTTTCATGCCTAAGTGGTGTTCCAGTTGAGTTTTGGTGGGAAGAAGTGTGTGTGTTGTACCTTGTCCACATTTCATGATACAGCCCAGATTGACCAGGCTGCCAAGAAATCCTGAATATACAGACTAAACTAATAATTAAGTGATACTTTGGTTTCATATTTAACATTTCTTCTTAAATGGTAGATGTCATATATCCCTTCACTTTTAGGCAAATAAATTAAGAAATGTATCAGTACTGGTAGCAAATTATCATGAAGACCTGGCTCCATTTTTGATATTTTACTGTTAACTGCTTTCAAGCCCCATCACTTCCCCTTTCCCTTTCATCCTGCACCTGGGAAAGCCAGTAAGAGAGCTGGAGCACTTTTCCCCCTTGGTGCTCGCTGGAAGTTCAAACCATGGAAGAACCTAACAGGCTCCTAACCACAATGGCCTCCCAGCCATTTGCTCACCCTTGTTCTCCACCCCATTTTCAGACCAGCCCAGGATCCTGCTTTATTTTCCCGTTATGTAAGGAATACATCTTTCCGTGGCTTCTTGGTGAGAGTGTGGGGTCATCGGTCTTGACTTCCAAACCATTTTTAGTGAGATGTTGATTTTGCTTCCATGGGGAAATAAGAAGACCATCAGAATGCAGAGGCAGGCTATTTAGACAGTCTCTATCTTGGCCCAAACCTGTTTTGCTTTAGGCCTGTGAACTGGCTGTGCTGTCTGCTGATGAGCATGCACTCTGAGCTGCACCTGCTGCAGATTTCACCAACACATGTTGACAGTTTTTGTAATTGGTTTTAAGTTCTTTTATAATGTTTATTTTTGAGAGGGAGAGAGAGAGAGTGTGTGTGTGACAGAGCGTCAGTGGGGAGAGGCAGAGAGAGACAGAAACATAGCATCCAAAGTAGGCTCCAGGCTCTGAGCTGTCAGCACAGAGCCCAATGTGGGGCTCAAACCCGTGAACCACAGATCGTGACCTGAGCTGAAGTCAGACACTTAACTAACTGAGCCACCCAGTCACCCCTATAATTTGTTTTTAGAGAGAAAATTATGGGATAATGCCCTTTTTAAGATGTCCTGAGTGAAGTGTTTTGTCCTGGACCTATTTGTTGAACTGAATTGTGTGTCTAGATACAAGCTGAGGCCTGACTAATGTTATGCTTAAGGGAACGACTTACCTGTGACCATTTTTTGTGTGTCACAACCAGGCTTTGCATCCCTTCTGTCTCCATTCCACAGAATGCTCAGGGAGAAGACCAATGCCTTGAGTAATATCCAGGGTGTTTCATCATCAGAAACACTAGTCACTGTGGACATGCTGAGGCTCACACTCTGAAAAGCAGATGATTTACTGGGACCCATATGTTAAATGCCTCTGTGTTGCTGCTTCTGCTTAGACCACTTTAGTCAACAAGGATCCTGATTCTTAGGGTTCTAGGGAGAGTCACAGACCCATAGCACAGACCCTTATAAAAAGTGTCCTCTCGGGGTACCTGGGTGGCTTGGTGGGTTGAGCGTCCGACTTCAGCCCAGGTCATGATCTCATGGTTCCTGAGCTCGAGCCCTGCGTCGGGCTCTGTGCCGACAGCTCGGAGCCTGGAGCCTCCTTTGGGTTCTGTGTCTCCCTCGCTCTCTGCCCCTCCCCCACTCGTGCTCACACTCTATCTCTGTCAAAAATAAATAAACTTAAAACAAAAGTGTCCCCTAAATGCCTTATCCCAACTCCAATTAAATGACCAGAGTACACCATCACCATATTGTATAAGTATAAAACAGACAAAAACCGGTTTTTATATAATGTCTCAATTATCAGCATGGCAAGGACTGAATTCAAACCTGACTTAAACTTAGAGTCTTTATACCCAATAAAGTAACAGTTGCAATGAGAGAGACCTCAAACTCTGATGATACTGATTTGGGAATCTCTGGAAGGAGAAAATTATAAATATGAGAAGGGAGAAAGGACATTCCTCCTCTCCAACATATACCCCATAGCCACCAGAGAGAGAGAGAAAGAGAGAGAGAAGCAGTAAAGGAAAGAAAAAGTAAAGAAATTTTTATTCCGGAAGAGGAAACAAAAAATGCAATAGACATCTGCAGTTTTACCCAAGCAGAAACACAACTTTTACTAATATATATATATATATATATATATATACACACACACACACGCACACAGTAAAAAGTTTTAGACCACCACTAGTTTTAGACTATTGAGCATTTACAATATAGTTCTTCATTATGTTTAACATCTATTAAGATATGACAATTAACAAAGCTTTGTGGCCTTAATAAATACAGGGTCTTAGGTTGCAGATATACCTGGAGATCCCTCTAAATTTAAACAAGGTACCCTTATACTCTTAGAGGAGTTACTATGCATAAAATAGAAGACACCACATATTCCTTAATCATCGAAAATATTATCTCGCCTAAATTCCACATGGTTGTAACGTTGTTACCCTAAAATATCCTATAGCAGTTATGGGAGTTCGGGTCCAATGAAAAATAAATTTAAATAAAATTAAATCTTTGGCACTTAGACTTGGCTTAGAAAATGGGACCACATGGAACTCCTTCTTATCTGGTAAAATGCAATACAATATAGAATAAAACAAGGCCTATTGGAATTAAAACCCATCATAGGCACTTAGTAAAGGAAGGGGGCCATTGTCCCTCTTGCCTTTCCCTTAGAGAACCCAAGTTGGTCATTGTTCAGTCCTGATAAAAAAAAATGAATGGCTCCTAACAATGCATTACTACAGCCTTAATTCACAGCACCCCTTATTAAGATCCCTATACTCAATATTATTGAAATGATTGATTCCATGCAATCAGTGACTAGAAAAGAGTTTGTTATTATGGATCTTTCCAATATGTTCTATTGAGTGCTTATTTCTGAAGTCTCTCAGTAACAGTTTGCCTTCACTTTCAAAGAGACACATAATACTGTTACCCCACTACTCACTCTCAACGCTTCCTCCATTGTATACGTACTTTACAGGCAAGATCCTAAATACATTCAACATTCTCTAGGAACACAAATATAACATTACATTGGTACCATCCTCCTTAGAAAAGAGTCAGTTGACACACTAATCCAGGACATCCAGTCACTCACATATGATCTTATACACACACACACACACACACACACACACACACACACACACACAATGAGATGGGCCATTGCCCAACACATAGTACAAGACCCTGCCACCTTAATTAACTTCTGGGCATTATAGAGTCAATCAAGGACTACTTTCCTTAAATAAGAAACAACTATTGACCATTCCTGCATGCATGATGTTAAAATACATCCAACAGCCTTTGGGACTTTAGCTGGATGTAACATATTCCTCATTTACAAATTTTAAACTAATTTATGCTATTACAAATCAGCCCATTTTGAATATCCTTCCACCAACCAACAAAAGGCTGTATAATCTATCCAAATTGTAATACAAACAGGCACATTCATTAGGGCATAACAGAGACTTTAACTTTAGAAGCTTTAGCCATCTTCTTTCATTCTTCCTTAAGTCTCTGTACCACCCACAAAAGCCATAGAATGCCCATGGATTTCTCTTTTAAAAAACTGCCATTCTTGGGACGCCTGGGTGGCTCAGTCGGTTGGGCGGCAGACTTCGGCTCAGGTCACGATCTCGCGGTCCGTGAGTTCGAGCCCCGCGTTGGGCTCTGTGCTGACAGCTCGGAGCCTGGAGCCTGTTTCAGATTCTGTGTCTCCCTCTCTCTGACCCTCCCCCGTTCATGCTCTGTCTCTCTCTGTCTCAAAAATAAATAAACGTTAAAAAAAAACTGCCATTCTTGGTACCATCAGAGGAACTGCTGTCCTCATCTTGAGCTTGTGACTCTCTGCATCCTCATGCCATTTATGATTGTTATGAATGCAGTATCTTGCATGCTCAGGATGGCCACAGAAGACTCTTCACTAGAATAATTACTAGAGTAAATTATATCTATGGGATAAATACAAAATTGGGCCATATGGCAAATTCCCTTTGCAGAAGGAAATGGCTTCTCTTTGTCCTCAGCCCCTTGCATTAGACTATGATGCTGGGGGAGGCCACATCTCTTCCAGAACCATTAGCAACTTGAACTAAGTTAGGTTAAAGTGTCAGCCGGGTTGATTCCTTCTGAATATGCCCTGTACCTCTCTCCTAGTTCTGGAGATTTGTAGACAATCCTTGGCATAACTCTCTGGTTTGTGAAGGCATAACTCCAATATCTGTTTCTATCTTTTTTTTTTTTTTAATTTTTTTTTCAACGTTTATTTATTTTTGGGACAGAGAGAGACAGAGCGTGAACGGGGGAGGGGCAGAAAGAGAGGGAGACACAGAATCGGAAACAGGCTCCAGGCTCTGAGCCATCAGCCCAGAGCCTGACGCGGGGCTCGAACTCCCGGACCGCGAGATCGTGACCTGGCTGAAGTCGGACGCTTAACCGACTGCGCCACCCAGGCGCCCCTCTGTTTCTATCTTAACACAACACTCCCCCTGTGTGCGTCCACATTCTGTGTCCAAATTCCCCTCTTCTTATAAGGACTCCAGTCATTGGATTAGGGCCCACTTAATGATTTCCACTTAACTTGACTACATCCACAAGGACCTTATTTCCAAATAAGATCATCTTTGCAGGTACCATGCTTTATGACTTAAACATATCATTTTGGAGGAGTCAGTTCCACCCACCACAATTGTAGACATACTTCCAAGCACCAACTTCCTTATCCTTCTCTTGCTCCATATCAAGGCAAGATGATAAGAAGGCCCATGAGCTCCCTTCCTTGGTAAAGGCAGGATGTTCAAACCATGCAAACCCCAGCTCATCCAAAGGAAACTTCACCCCTGCTGCAATCCTAACCACAATAAAACACAAACTCCTACTCCCTTTCCTACTCTCTCAGCCCTTTTTAAATTAGCTTGGGATCCTGTTCTGCACTCCTCAGGAAGGTTTATTATGTGAGAAATTAGGCTTTCCATACCTGGGTGATGAGTTTGTGATATTATAATTCATGATATCTCAACAAAATTTTAGGCTGGGTGTGGTTGATCACACCCTCCTTGGAACAAACAAAATAAAATTTATTTTATTTTTTTTGTATATTACTCATTTCTCTTTAGACTGATAAACAGTGTCATTGACTGGGAAACAGATCAAAGTAGTCTTATCTTCTGAAACATTCAAGATATGTAATAAGATTCTGTGTGTGTGTGTGTGTGTGTGTGCACCATAAGAGTTATAATTGAACCTTAAATACTAATAAAGGATGCAAAAATAGAACTACTTGAGTGCATTTACAAAAATCAATGAAACAAGTTTGTCACACTTTTATTTTTATTGTAGTAAAAATACTTAACATTACATCTGTATGCAATATGATATATTTAAAAATAGGCACAATGTTTTACAGCAGATCCCTAGAACTCATTTGTCCTGCATAACTGAATGTTTATACCCACTAAAGAGTAAATCTTCATATCCTCCTCCCTCAGACCCTGACGAAAACCATTCTACTCTCTGTTTCTACGAGTTTGATTGTTTTGGATACTTCATGTAAGTGGACTAATACATTATTTGTTTTTCTGTGACTGTTATATTTCACTTACCACAATATCTCTTGGCAGGAGTTCAGTTCATCCATATTGTCACATATGGAAGGAGTAACTTCTTTCATTGTGTGTGTGTGTGTGTGTGTGTGTATAAATGTCACATTTTTTTATTCATTCATCCATAGATGGATATTTAGGTTATTTCCATATCTTGGTATTGTGTGTAATGCTGCAAATATCATGAAGTACATATATTTATTTGAGATACTGATATTAATTATTTTGGATATGATAACTAGAAATGGAGTTGCTTTATCATATAGTAATTCTGTTTTAAATTTTTGAGGAGCCTCCATTTTACACCACCAGCAGTGCACAAGAATTCCAATGTTGCCAACAAATACTGTTTGGTGTTGCTGCTGTTGTTGATTTTATAATGGCCGTTCTAACAGGTATAAGATATATCTCATGATTTTGGTTTATATTTCCCTGATGGTTCAGATTGGTGAGCATCTTTTCCTGCATTTGTTGGTCACTTTTTTGTCTTTTTTGGGAAAATGTCTATTCAGCTCCTTTCCCATTTTTAATTGGATTATTTGAGCTTTTTGTTTTTGCCACTGAGTTAAGTATTTTCTTAAATATTTTAGATATTAGTCACTTATCAGATACATGGTTTGCAAATACTTTTCTCCTATTCTATACATTGGTTTTCACTCTGTTGATTGTTTTCTTTGCTGTGCAGAATTTTTTTGTTTGATGAAGTCCTACTTATCAAATTTCACTTTTGTTGATGGGGCTTCTGGATGGCTCAGTCAGTTAAGCATCTGACTGTGACTCATCATGATCTTACTGATAGTTCTAGGCCTGCTTAGGATCCTCTGTCTCCTCTCTCTGCCCCTCCCCCATGTGTTCTCTCTCTCTCTCTCTCTCTCTCTCTCAAATAAATAAAAATTTTCAAATTTTACTTTTGTTGTTTGATCAACAAATCAGAATAGAGAGTGCAGGAAGTAAACACACATATATGATCAACTGATCTTCAACAAGGTTGTCAAGAATACATAAAGGGAAAAGAATGACCTCTTCAGCAAGTTGTGTTTAGAAAACTGGATATCCATATGCAAAACAATGAAACTAGACTAGTATCATACACCATACACTAAAATCAAATCAAGATGGATTAAAGATTTAAACATAGAACTTGAAACTGGAAAACTTAGAAGAAAAAGCTTCATAACAGTGGGCTTGGCAATGATTTCCTATCTATGACTACAAAATAATAAGCAACAAAAGCAAAATTAGACAAGTGTCACACATTTTGATTTGAATTAGTTTTTATTGACATTTAGCTTTCCTAGATATATAAGATAATTGAGCGTAACCAAAAATGCTATCATAATTGATTAAGTTATATGATACGGTGTTCTTTTATGAGTGAAGTGATTACATCATTTTTTACAGTCATGGTTTCTAGAATATCCCATGATGTTCTAATGATAAGATGGTAAGGTAGGCAGAATAAACCTGTGACTATGTTTATTTACATGGCAAAGGGATCAGATTAATGATCAAGAGGTGATTTAGAATTATTCTTGAGCCTAGTGTAATCACAAGTCTCTTCAAGAAAAGGAGGCAGGAGAATCAGAGTTAGTAATAAAAATGTGCAGATAAAATAGAAATAGCCTTTAGAATCTAGAAAAGCTAGGAAATGGATCCTCTCCCTACAACCTTTCAGCACCTTGTGTTGTTATGCCATTCAGTTTTAAGTCACTAAGTTTGTGGTACTTTATCACAGCATCAGTAGGAAACTAATACATATGATAAATTAAATTCATTTTAAAATAGGCTTTCCCATCTTATGGATATCAAAACAGGAAAAACAAATAATACAAGTATCCAAGCATGTGCATGTGAGTTTTCAGCTTTCTCGAGAGGATATTCTTTACTAAATTTATTTTTCACTTGTTTTCTACTATATTTTTGTCACTGATACTTTACTACTAACGAGATTTTATTATAGCACATACCTTGCCTTTCCTTTAGAGATCTGAAAGCGGTCACTGAATGCCTACAACATGCTCAAGTATTCTTTCTACAATTCCCTTTGCAATTACTGTTCATTCAACAAGTGAATGTTTGAACTATTCTCTTGATTGATGTCTTGCTTTGCTAAAAATATGAGAACAAGATATTCTTCTTCAGGAATACATCTCAATATTCACACAGACAACACTTTTTATAATCCTAATTGCATACTGGTTTTCTCTGTATTTCTAGATTAGGATCCAACACTTCTTTATTCACTCTTCAAAAAAGTAAGCTTTTCATTAGAAAAGTTAGAAACAATAATGCAAATAAACATTTTATTATTTATGAGACAAAAGCACTTTGATTATTCTCTCATTCAAACAAATATGCAGGAAGTATGGAGATTTAATGCAAATATAATGGCAACATTTTCTCTCTCAAGAATAAACTTGTTTTCAGGCAAAGTCAAATTGTTTGTAGCAGCACTGTTTAGTAACTATTCAATGCAATCAACATATGTTACTTAAATTTTCTAGTTGTCACTTTAAAAAAAAAGTAAAAAGTGGGCAAAAGTAATTTCAATAATACACTTTATTTTGCCTTCTATATCCAAAACATTGTCATTTAACAATTAATTTATAAGACATCATCAATATATTTTACTTTTTTTTTACAGTCTTCAAGACTTCATGTGCATTTTATACTTCCAAAACATTTCAATTTGAACTAGCCATATTTCAAGTTCTCAGTAGCTAGTAGGTACTGCACTCAATGACAAAGGTAGGTAGGAATAGTAATAAAAACAAAGAATAATGAATTAAAATAGTTTTAATGAATATAACTAAAAGCCTAGATGTTTTGATGGATATTAGTATTGTTCCACAGAGTATAAAATCCTCCCAATGTTTTCTTCTTTGATTTGGTCCTTGAAAGCAATTAGGTATGTTTCATGCAAGGGCTTTACAGGATAACACCAATCTCATTACTATGTCATGTTAAAGAACATATAACATAAGGAACAATAACACATTCAGTGTAATAAAAACAGATAGATAGAAAGAAAGAAGAAGATCATTTAATTAGAAGAATTAGCCTTCCCCAATAATAAGTAAATAGTGGCAAATATTTTGCAATGATTAATATTTTTTTTTCAAATACCATTATACTTATTTTACATTTAATTAAACATTGGGTAACTTTAGAAACAGTATTTTGTGTAAAAATAGTAAGAGAGAAAAGTTGGTTTTAAGAATACCACTTTCCTACCACAGAAAGGCCTGGGCCAAAATAAAGCTATCCATTAAAAAGAAGTCCAAGACTATTTGAAAGAAACAAACAGCAAATCTGTTCTGCTGCCACATAGAAAACTGTTCTAGCTGTGACATTATTTGTTTTAATATTCTGAAATGATACACGAATTGATTTCACTGTCTTGACAAAAGATGTCATATCCGTGCTATGGATATGGCAATTCTCATTGAAATTTTAACAATGTTGATATACTTTTGTTGAAGAAGTCCTTTCTAGATGAAGCTCCATTAAGGCAATTTATTAATTCTTCACTGACATAATTTTGACATAAATTTTCCCATTTAAAAATAAAATTAAATTTGGTCAATTGATTATTCAATCTATGTCATATTTTACTTATAACTTGTGATTTATTGTGATTTTTATTGGAGCCATTATTGTCACTGAGCTCAAACTTATAGGACAGATTTTCCAAAAGAATTGACTCTTGAGTTTTTAAAAAATAATATTTGGATCTCAATATATTGTCATTTCAATTTATGTTGATTATTGCTATGAAATGATTTTACTGAGGGAATGTTTATTGTTCAAATGTTACTGCACTAACTGTGGCAGTTAAGAACCTTCAACTTATTACAAGAAAAGGATTCAATATAATACATATATTAAAATAAGGATATGCATCACAGCCAAATGTTGTCACAGGGCAAGAAGTCATGATCTCATGGATGCCTCCTATTGGCCTCTCTTATAGATCCTTGAATTGATGCACTTTCTCTCTAGGATCAGAATCTACTCACTCTCATGGAACACCTAGGAACCAGGAACACCAAAAAGGAGCTTATGCCAAGTGTTTCTGAAATTTGCTGGCTAGACAAGTGTATTTTTGCTCTGCAATCACCTCAGTAACAAAGTAGAAGGGGTAGTCTCACTCAGCTCAGGTGCAAATTGTTATTTTCACGGTTATCAATAAGCAATGCTATCAAGTTGGAACAAACCTCTTCTCAAGTCTTAGAATTATAGTTACAAAGAAACACTATCACTCAGTAGTTTCATGCCTTGACCAAGAGTCAGTGTCATGCAGGTTCATTTCTTATTTCATTAGAACAAGTCAGGCTAATTTTAGGCCTGCTGAAATTAACCCTCACAGCACAGTTACCAATAAGATATGATAATTTTGTCCATTTGAAAAAATTATGACCAACTCATCCAAGTGTAGATATTTAACTGTTGTTCATTAAGATAATAATCATTTTTTGCTTTTATTTATTTATGGAGCAAAAAGCAAAGACCACAAGTAAACAAGTGTACATGTTTTGGTACCTAGATAGATCTAAATATCAGTGTCAAATACCTTTATTTAGAATGATTGCCATTTCTAGTTTTTGTTTTCCATATACTTATGTTTGTAACAATATAGTAACCTCTAAACTGTACTTCTCTGTAAATTCTGCCACTCTCTATTAGTTTTAGTTTATTATAAACAGATACTAGAATTTGGTGGACCCCTGGTGGGGAGGAGTTATGTAGTCAGAATGCCACGTTAAAAAGGCAGTTATGTTACTGGTAGGAGAGTCTGTGCTGTGTGAATACAGGTCTTGGTCCTTGGATTCCACGACAAGATTTACTGGAGATCCACACCAGAATGAAGACAGCCAGAAGGAAAGTAGCAAGCACAAAGCAGTTTATTAAAGCAAAAGTACACTCAAGGTGGGAGAACAACGGGCAGGTTCCCCAAGGTAGAATCGGCACTGCAGTTGCTTTGGGATTGGATATTTGCTGTGTCTGTCTGGGCTGGGAAGAGCTGTGAGGTGGGATGGTCTCCAACAGAGGCAGCTTCCAGTCATTTGAGGAACTTCTTCCACAGGTTGGCTGGGGGAGTGTTTGACCCTACAAGGTTTGTACTGGCATGGAAGCCCACCCTCATTGACTGGGGCTGTTCCCACAGTGCAGATGCATTATAATAAGTCTAGGGGTTACCCTGGGGCACAGGTGGAAGAGGAGAGCCCTTGCTCTGCATCTGTGGCTCTTGGTCTGTCAGCCCCAACGTCAGGATGCTTAGCCCCCCAGCCCCCTGGCTTTGAATGTGTAGCTTATTTATCACCATTTTTGCCTCCAGTTCATGTCCCTACCATTCCCCTCAAGGACTTGGGACTCTGCCTCTGGGTGTTCCTTCCACTGCTTACATCTAGCTTGTGCCTAACAGTATGCCATTAATTAATATATACACTTTTATTTGAGGGATACATACAAAGATTTTGTCACCACCAAGCAACAATTGCTGTACAAAGTAACAAAGTGAATAATATATTTATAAATAATAAATTAAATATAAATAATGAATTTATGATTAATTATATTTAATAAGTATTATATGTTGTGATGTAAAACAGCATTTGCTCTTTTGTGAGCTCATAGAGACTACATTACTAGTGAAGGATTGAGCACAGAGACTATCAGTAAGGGATTTTGAGATTAGATTATATTTATCTTTTGGAAAAAGTCTTACAAATACTGTTGCTGTTTCACAAATGAAGGAAAATGCTAAAATTTTCAAGAAAGCTGTTTTAGTTGCTGGAGGTCCCCTAATCCATAATTCCCAGACCAATGAAAATCCAGGGAAAATTTATTAGCATTTCTATTCTTTAAAGAAGTCTATAAGTCTAAAAGAACCATGACATAAAATTTAAAATTGCATATGTATATATTTAGTTAGTGAGTTCCACAGGGGTTTATTGTTATTCAATTTAGGAATCACTCTTGGGCAATGACGAACTGGTTCTTGTGTTTAGTATGTAAAATTTGAAAGGCAGTCAAGGAGATTTGCATTACAATTTTTACACTTTGGAAAGTTTGCTCTCTGGAGATTTTGGTTAACAGAATTTATCAAATCTTTTATATTGAAGAGTAAAAAGAAAATAAATTCTTTTCTTCTCTTTCAAAAAATACAGGTTTTAGAAAAATGACTTTCTTGATTTGCACTTAGGCACTTATGTGAAGGAAATCTAGGTTTCTTCCAGAGTAAAGTTGGTTTACATTTCCTTCCCTAGTAGTTTTGAAGCAGTGAGAGGCTCATGAACAATATCTCTGAGGAACACTTGTAATAGGAAAGAAAAAATCACTGATGTGGAGTAAGTAGCATATGAAAGTTAGAAACCTTCGGGTGTAAATCCCACTAGCCTATGTGCACATGTGTGTTAGCATGAGTGTATGTGTCTGTAAGTACCACATATATATATACAGTAAATAGGATTCAGACAACTTGAATAAATATCCTGTTGAGGCTGCTTTACTGCTAAATCATCTTTTGTCTAGAAAAACAACGAAGTACAAAGGTGCTTGGGTTTTTCCTTCAATCTGTGAGTTTGTTTTATTTTTAGTAGGTGCAAAAATGAAAACTAAACATTGAAGAAGAAAAGCACAGTTGCCTGTTTAATGTATTAAAAGGTAGAAAAAATTATCACTCTAATTTTTTTAATAATTTGTGACACTTTGGTAAGCAGTCAATTATTTATCAAAAATATCTTTAAAAGGCTATCTTATTTCAATAATCTAGCATTTAATTATATGAGTCTATGGGCAACTATACGTGTATATATGCATACATAAATTGTTATAGTTTTGTTTCTTCAGTGATAATTGGAAAATGTGAAACATATATGCAAAGTATATATAAAGTATATATACTTTATACATATATAAAGTATATATACTATATACATATATAAAGTAGAAATTTACAAACCTTACAGAAAAATTTTAACATCATTTTGGTATTCAAGAAAACACATTCTTTTATTGTAAACCCATCTTTTCTCTTGTCTATAATGCAAATTGCAAGGCTTGTGTTAACCTTGTAATTATTATTATTATTATTTTTAATGTTTATTTTTGAGAGAAAAAGAGAGACAGAGTGTGAGTGGGAGAGGGACATAGAGAGAGGGAGACACAGACTCTGAAGCAGTCTCCAGGCTCTGAGCTGTCAGGACAGAGACCGATGCGGTGCTCAAACCCATGAACTGTGAGATCATGACTTGAGCTGAAGTTGGACACTTAACTGACTGGGCTACCCAGGCGCCCAACCTTGTAATTATTTAGCTTAAATCCATACCAATGTTGCTAAATAGGAAACTGAGGATCAGCTAAGAAGCTATGATATGACTTAGGTGAATTATCCAATATACAATTTTCTACTGTGCATTAATAAAGTGACAAGGATGGTTTTAGTCTTTCTGTTATTTTGCTTGTGGAAATCCATGTTAAAACTGGAGATGAAACAATTTAGTACAATCAGATTTAATTGCACTGTGTCAACAATTTAACCCCTTCTTTCTCAAAACATGTTGCCAACATCTACTTGCTTTGGTCATTAATTTGTCTGACATCAACATTTCCATCCAAAATTGGGGATATGTTTTTGGTTTGTTAGTATGGTTTCTGTTTCCCAAATAATAATCTTTGTGCATACTTTGTCAACCAATTTTTAGTAGTGTGTAAATAATTGACATAAATTGCCACAGCCAAAATATTTGTTTTACCTACTACCTTATTTTTTTCCTATTTCTTGGAATTTTATTGCTTTTTTTTCTATTTTATGATAGTTGTCTTTTTTGTATATATTTATGTCTTCTGGTGATTTTTAGTTTTATTTATTTATTTATTAGTTTATTCTGGTAGTTCCTTTTATGCATTCCAATAAATAATATTTAGACATCAGTATAATAACTCTTAAAGTTTATTATGAAATTTGGTTTATTTGTACATTAATCTGTTCACTCAAGGGGTGTCTGGGTGGCTCAGTCGGTTTAGTGTCCGACTTCAGCTCAGGTCATGATCTTGCAGTTTGTGAGTTCAAACCCCACGTCAGGCTCTGTGCTGACAGCTCAGAGCCTGGAGCCTGTTTCAGCTTCTTTGTCTCCCTCTTTCTCTGCTCCTCCCCTGCTCATGCTCTGTCTTTCTCTTTCTCAAAAACTAAACATTAAAAAAATGTTTTTAATCTGTTCATTCAAGAACATTTATTGGCATCTAATATTTGCATGGTATCTTGCTACATGCTAATATGTTATACGTTCAAATATTAATATGTTCAAATATTAAAGGTTTTGTTTAATTGTGGATGGTTCAAAAACATAAATAGATTTTTATAAAAATATCATGATGTTAAGATAATAAGAGAGATTGATTTCATTGACGAAAGCAAAACAAAACTAAATTTATTCTTTCACCGTGCCAGTGGAAAATACAAATATTGTCTGAAATACAAAATCGATCAGAGCTGCCACACCATCCAAATATCAGATAGATCTCTTTAGGAACTTAAGTGATAAGGAATTAATGGTTATTTTCTAATTAATAGATAAATGTTTACTGGAATGATTAATTTCTTACATTAGGATTCTAGTCGTTCAATATGTCTTTATAGAAGATGCTTGACTTTGATCTCATGCATGTTTTGAGGCACTGCAAAGTCCGAGAGACTGAAGAGAGAGATAATGTTGAAGGGGAGTAATGTCAGACTGGTGTATTGCCGTCTTGATATTATCCATATTAATTACTAAAAAGAAGTACACTATTTCCGAACTAAATATTTGTGAACTGATTTTAATAATTTTTAAATAAATATGTGTTCCACCTATGCAAAATAATCCTTCATTCCAACCTCAAATACAACTTCATATGGAAAAGAGTTATTCTTTAAGATGTGTTTATTTTTGAGTCATTTATGGTAATTACTAAACTGTGCTATACACATGCTAATAAGTGAATGCTAAAGTATAGAATGAGAAGAGTAAAATTTAGTATTATAATCTTCAAAAAAAATCTTTTAACAATGGCAATGCTATATTCATTTTATTTTGTCTCCCTTTTTTCTGAGTACTCACTCTTCAGATCATTCTAGAATGCTTTCTGGCTACCAGAAAGTACTAGCTGTAGTCTCTCATCCATACTGGCTTACTTTCTTAATGTGTCGTCATGTGTGTGTGTCTGTGCGCATGTGCGTCCATGAGTGTGTACAGGCATGTGTATCTCTTGTTTGCCATCAAATTTAGTCCTTCTGTTTTCCTAATTTTAAATTTGCTAAAGGTATTTAACAAAT
Source organism: Lynx rufus (assembly GCF_022079265.1). Taxonomy (NCBI): domain Eukaryota; kingdom Metazoa; phylum Chordata; class Mammalia; order Carnivora; family Felidae; genus Lynx; species Lynx rufus. The sequence goes on from NW_025814829.1 coordinate 12,010,234, forward strand.
TAATACTTTTTAAAAAAAATTGGTGGTTGGTAATATTTTGAAGAGTGATCTCCTTTTCTGATAAATGACATTAATTTTATTCAGCTCCTCATTTCCTTGAGTCAAAGAAGTTATATGTTATGGATTCTGAGAGGGATATTTGGAAAATTCATCCCCATATGAATATTCCTGAAGTCATTAAAACTTTTCTACTGCTTCCTATATACAACTACTCAGATATTTGAATTTGATACTCGTGCACATATTTGCAAACATAAACCTCATTCAGAAAGCCAAAATAAGTTTTTTTAGCACTGTGTCTATGAAAAAAAAAAAACATTTATACTGCATCTTTACTTAGTAAAACATGTTTCTATTCCCACTAACCAGGAAATGTGAGTTTAAGGATGAGTTAAACTAGTAATTATGTTTATGTTGATTTTTGTTTATTATAAATAAGTGCTTCATATTAAGTTCATCTTTTAAAATTGGAAAATTATTCAAATTTTATTATTAAATATCACTTGAAAATATATGCTGATTCAACATAATCAATCAGGGCTACAGCTAGTGTATATAGAAATGGAATCCTCTAATGGATTTCAGTGGTAAAATGCATGCAGTTTTCAACTGTTTATAAATATATCAGAAAGTTTTGAATGAGGGGGTGGTGCCTGGGTGGTTCAGTCTGACTTTTAAGCATCTGACTTTTGATCTTGGCTCAGGTCATGATCTCATGGCCCATGAATTTGAGCCCCACATCAGGTTCTGTGCTGACAGCTCAGAGCCTGGAGCCTGTTTCAGATTCTGTGTCTCCCTCTCTCTCTCTGCCCCTCCTATACTTACACTCTGTCTCTCTCTGTCTCACTCTTTCAAAACTAAATAAACATTAAAAAATTAAAAAGATAATAAAGTTTTGGATGAGGAAATAATTTTTTTTTCTAAGTTAGTGTTTTTATTTTTGTCAGATAAATACCCAGAAGTGGAATTGCTGGGTCATCTGATGGTTCTATTTTAAATTTTTAAAGAAACCTCCATACTGTCTTCCATAGTGGCTCCCCAATATACAGAGGAAATAATTTTTAAACTATAAAGTATTTTTTCACTAGAAAACTATTTGAAAAATCACATTGGCATTTAAAAAACTACCAAGATAAAAATTCTGAAATAGTGATTGGCTAAAGTGATTTTAATTTAAAAATTTATTACACCAACTAGAAATGTCATCAAAAACAAGAATATCATTCATCAAAAGTAAATTTGTGTATAGTTTGAAATCATTTAGTTATTTTAATATCATGACTTCTATACTTGATCATGTTAGATTCAAGTTGAGTTACAAGGAGATTCGATGGTGTCTATGATGTATATTTTGGATAAGTAAATTAATTAACTAAAAATCAGGGGCGCTTGGGTGGCTCAGTTGGTTAAGCTTCCCAACTCTTGATTTCAGCTCAGGTCATGATCTCATAGTTTATTAGAGAGAGCCCCGCATCGGGCTCTGCACTGACAGTGTGGAGCTGCTTGGAATTCTCTCTCTCTCTTCTCTCCCTGCCCCTCCCCCATCCATGCATGCATGATTTCTCTCTCTCCCTTTCTCAAAATAGATAAAGTATAAAATAATCTAAACTATGTTAAAGGTGGTAATATGAGTACACTTATACAGATACATAATTGGATAAAAGAAAATCACATACACACTTGTCATGGATAGTAGCCTGTCTTCCTAATTCAGAATCCAATCTTAGGCTAATATACAAAAATTTGTGGTCACACAATACTAATTGAGTATGAAATCTCAAAGTTGCATGGTAAATTCTACATGTAACATTCTCTCTTTTTTAATTTACTAGATTTACATGACATTTTAATAATGCTTTTTAAAAATTTACTTTAAGATATATTGTATTGAAGCTACCTATATTTGCTAAAAGTTTCTAATATAAACATTTTTTCCCTCTGGGGAAGAATTGAAATTGAACTGCTTAGTTCCAATGTATCTGTGATTCTCCCACAATGTCTGATCTTAAGCTTAAACATTATATTTTCTTCTTTTTTCAAGATATAGATTTAATTTCTTTTTGTATTTGAATATTTCCATTTTTTAGGTCTTCTGTTATTCACTCTCTTGGTCATAGATCCACTTTTAAAAGATGTTTTCTATAAATTATGCCTTCATTATAAAGTTTTGTTTTGTTTTGTTGATTCAGAACTCTATATTTTCAAACTAACATGCATGCCACTCCCTCCAAATATACTCTGGATTATTTCTTTCTGAATCATTATACTGTGTCCAATACTATCAAAAATACCTGGGCTTTAAATCAGGTTTGTTTTACTCTAAATCATCAGAGGTGATTAGCATAGCCCTCTTAACAAGAAGAAAAGGCACAAGGACCTTTTGGCTTACTGGACAGGAAGATCCTGGAAATGATAATTATTCAGAGTTTAAATAACTAAAATCATTTCCAAATGCCCTATCTTCAGTGAAATTTATAGGACACATTAATAAGGGATTGAGCTAAATCAAATTCTATAATGTCATTTTTCTTATTGTTAAAGATACAAGTCCTTGTAATTTGAGTCTGTGTGCTTGAATGAAATGTCAAATTATTTTCCCCCCCAAAAAAGTTATTGTTTTTTTACTTCTGAAAGAGACCAAACAACATGTGGAATGAAGTGCCAAACTACCATTGATAGAAGTGCTGACAAAACATCTCTGATTATGCTGATATTTTCCAATATAACCAACTCAAGAGGAGAATTGTTGAAAGTTGACATCTCTGTCACTTAGAAGATAAACCTGTCTGAAAAGAGAGATGAAGTAAAAAGAGATTACGGAGCTCAGCAACCTACTGCGTGTCTCAGGATTTCATTTTGTCTTTTACGGTATATATTTAACTTACATTCCTTAGTTTTTTGTTTTGTTTTGTTTTTGCTTTTATGTTACATTCCTTTGACATAAAGAAGATTCAGCTTTAGGGAAGCTCTAAACAATTAAATGTAAATTTTAAATTAGACACTAATTCTACACAATTACACAATTTTATACAATTCTCATTGTGTAAAACTAGGAATTTTTTAACTAATTGATCTGCTATTTAAAATATTGTATTGGGGTGCCTGGGTGGCTCAGTCAGTTAATAGGTTAAGCGTCTGACTTCTGCTCAGGTCGTGATCTCATGGTTCATGAGTTCAAGCCCTGACAACTTCATACATGGAGCCTGCTTCGGATTCTGGGTCTTTCTCTCTCTCTGCCCTTCCCCTGTTTGCTCTCTGTCTCTCTCTTTCTCTCAAAAATAAACAATAAACATTCAAAAAATTAAAAAAAAATAAAATATTGTCTTAACTCATTTTATTATTTTTTATTTTTTTTATATGAAGTTTATTGACAAATTGGTTTCCATACAACACCCAGTGCTCATCCCAAAAGGTGCCCTCCTCAATACCCATCACCCACCCTCCCCTCCCTCCCACCCCTCATCAACCCTCAGTTTGTTCTCAGTTTTTAAGAGTCTCTTATGCTTTGGCTCTCTCCCACTCTAACCTCTCTTTTTTTTTTTTTTTCCCTCCCCTCCCCCATGGGTTCCTGTTAAGTTTCTCAGGATCCACATAAGAGTGAAACATATGAACAAATCAGGAGACTATAGATGCTCATTTTAAATGAAACATGAGAGTTTAAATTTAGTTGAGTAGTTTTGAAAAACAGTGTACCAAATATAGACAATTGATCAGATGTCACAATTATGTACTTTAAAAAGTGAATTCATTATTTTCAAACTGTATTTTTTCTTTGTTAAATTGGATCTCAGGACTTAGATGAGTCATAATTCTTAGCCTTTTTCTAAATGAAATTGTTAGCCCCTCTAAATATGTTGTAGGCGGAATAAAGCCTTCCTCTCAAATGTTGTCTTTTTTTTCAGTTTTTATTTTATTATTTTTAAAAAAAAATTTAATGCTTATTTATTTTTGAGAGAGGCAGAGACAGAATGCAAGTGGGTTAGGGGCAGAGATAGAGGGAGACACAGAATCCAAAGCAGGCTTCAGGCTCTGAGCTGTCAGCATCAGAGCCTCACGTGGGGCTTAAACTCACAAGCAGTGAGATGGTGACCTGAGCCAAAGTCAGACGCTCAACCGACTGAGCCACCCAGGTGCCCCATTCAGTTTTTATTTTAATTCCAATTGGTTGACATACACTGTTATATTAGTTTTAGGTGAACAATGTAATGAAAAATGCTGGTGGTATTTTGATAGTGATTGCATTAAATGTGTAGATTGCTTTGGGTAGTATAGACATTTTAACAATACTTGTTCTTCCAATCCATGAGTATGGAATGTCTTTCCATTTCTGTGTGTCATCTTCAATTTCTTTCATGAATCTTTTATAGTTTTCAGAGTTTTCAGATCTTTCACCACTCTGGTTAGGTTTATTCCTAAGTGTCTTATTACTTTTGGTGCAATTCTAAATGGGATTGTTTTCTTAATTTGTCTTTCTGCTGCTTCATTATTTGTTGCATAGAAATGCAACAGATTTCTATACATTGATTTTGTATCCTGCAACTTTACTGAATTTTTGTATCAGTTGTAGCAATTTTTTGTTGTTGCAGTCTTTTGGGTTTTCTATATAGAGTATCATGTGATCTGCAGATAGTGAAAGTTTTACTTCTTCCTTAGCAATTTGTATGTCTTTTATTTATTTTTATTGTCTGATTGCTGTGGCTAAGACTTTCAGTACTACATTTATTAAAAGTTGTGAGAATGGACATCCTTTTCTTCTTCCTGACAGTGGAAAAGCTCTGTTTCTCCCCATTGAGAGTATCAGCTGTGGGTTTTTCATATATGGCCTTTATTATGTTGAGGTATGTTCCCTATATCCCTACTTTTGAGGTATTTTAACATGAATGATATTCTTTTTTGTCAAATATGTTTTTATCTGTGTCTGTTTGAAATAATCATACTATTCATATCCTTTCTCTTCTTGATGTTATGTATCACATTGATTGATTTGCGAACATTGAAACACTTTTGCAACCCAGGAATAAATCCCACTTATTGTGGTGAATGATTTTTTAATGTATGATTGAATTTGGTTTGCTAGTATTTTATTGAGAATTTTTGTATCTATGTTCATCAAGAAAATATTGGCCTGCAGTTCTTGTTTTTAGTGGTATCTTTATCAGGTTTTGTTACCAGGGTAATGCTGGTCTCTTGGAATTCATTTGGAAGTTTTCCTTCCTTTTCTATTTTTTTGGAAAAATTTAAGAAGAATAGGTATTAATCCTTCTTTAAATGTTTGGTAGAATTTGCCTATGAAGCCATCTAGTCCTGGACTTTTGTTTGTTGAGAGTTTTTTGATTACTGATTTAATTTCTTTACTGGTTATTGGTCTGTTCAAGTTTTTTTTTAATGTCTTCCTGTTTCAGTTTTGTTAGTTGATGTGTTTCCAGGAATTTATCCATTTCCACTAGGTTGTCCAAATTTTTGCATATAGTTTTTCATAATATTTTCTTTTAATTGTATTTCTGTGATGTTGGTTGTTATTTCTCCTCTCTCAATTGTGCTTTTATTTTTTTGAATCCTTTTTTTTTTCTTGAGAGCATGGCTAGAGATTTATCAATATTACTGATATTTTCAAAGAACCAGCTCTTGGTTTCATTGATCTGTTCTAATTTCTTTTTTAGTTTTTATATTATTTATTTCTGCTCTGGTCTTTATTATTTCCTTCCTTCTGCTGTTTTTAATCTTTCTAGCTCTTTTAGGTGCAAAGTTAGGTGTTTATTTGAGACTCATCTTGCTTCTTGAGGTACGCCTATATTGTGATATACTTCCCTCTTAGAAACCCTTTTGCTATATCCCAGAGGTTTTGGACTATTGCGTTTTAATTTTCATTTGTTTCTATGTATTTTTTAAAATTTATTCTTTTATTTCCTAGTTGATCCATTCATTGTTTAGTAGCATGTTGTTTAAGCTCTATGTATTTGTGGTCTCTCCAGATTTTCTGTTATAATCTTTGAATTAAAGTCTATTTTGTCTGATATAAGCTTTGCTATTCCAGCTTTCTTTGACATCTATTTTTATGGTAGATATTTCTCCATTCCCTTAGTTTCAATCTGCAGGTGTCTGTACGTCTAAAATGAGTCTCTTGTAGGCAGTATATAGATGGGACTTGCTTCTTTATTCATCTGTCAACCTATGTATTTTGATTGGAGCATTTAGTCCATTTATATTCAAAATGATAATTGATAGTTTTGTATTTATTGTCATTTTATTATTTGCATTGTGGTTGTTCCTGAAGATGTTTTCTGATTCCTTCTTATCTTTCTCTCTTTAATGGTTTGATCATTTTCTTTGGTGATATATTTAGATTTTTTTCTCTTTATTCTTTGCATATTTATTAGTGGCTTTAGTATATGTTTACCATTAGGTTTGTATATTACCCATTCTTTACTCTTTGCCTCCTCACATTTTAGGTATATGCTGTTATATTTCATATGCTTTTACTTTGTGAGGTTCTTACAGAAATGTTCATTTTTACTCCTTTTGTGTTTTCTAACTTTATACTGTCATTTTTGGTCTCTCCTTTCCATTCAATGAGTCCCCTTTAATATTTCTTGCAGGGCTAGTTTAGTGGTCATGAACTCTGTTACTTTTTGTTTGTCTGGGAAGCTCCTTATCTCTCTTTCTATTCTGAATGATAGTCTTGCTGGATAGAGTATTCTTGGCTGGAGATTTTTCCATTCAGCACTTTGAATATATCATGCCACTCCCTTCTGATTGGAAAGTTTCTGTTGAAAAATCTGTCAGCCTTATGTGTTTTCCTTTGTAAATTACTGTCTTCTTTTCTCTTGCTGCCTTTAAAATGTTTTCTTATGACTGTATTTTGTCAATTTAATTACAATATGTCTTGGTGTTGGTCTGATTTTATTGATTTTGATGGGAGTTCTCTGTGCCTCCTATATCTGGATATCTGTTTCCTTCCCCATATTAGGAAAGTTTTCTGTTATTATTTCTTCAAATAAATTATTTCTTCTTCTTCTTCTTCTTCTTCTTCTTCTTCTTCTTCTGGGACTCCTATAATAATCCTATAATACTCCTATAATTGTTATTACATTTGATGGAATCACTGAGTTCTCAAGGCTATTCTAATTTTGCATATTTTTTTTCTGTTTTGCTCAGCTTGATTACTTTCCATTACTCTGCCTTCTAGGTCATTGATTCATTCCTCTGCTTCTTCCATCCTTTTTTTCATTCTATCAAGACTGTTTCTCATTTCTTTTACTGTGCCCTATATCTTTGCTATGCTATTCCTTTTCTGTGTGTTAAGGGTCTCATTCATGTTTTCCACTCTTTTCTCAAGTCCAGAAAGTATCCTTATAATCATTACTTTAAATTCTCTATCAGGCATGTGACATATCTATTTTGTTTAGATGTGTGGCTGTAGCCTTGTCCTATTCTTTCACTGAAATAAATTTATCTATCTTCTCATTTTATCTGTCTTTGTGCCTGTGTGTTTGTGTGTGTGTGTGTGTGTGTGTGTGTGTGTGTGTGTGTGTGCGCGCGCGCGTTTGGAAAGTTAACTACATCTCCTGTTGTTGAGGGTAACGGCCTTATGAAAAAGGGTTCCTGTAGTGCCCTGCCAGGTAGTGCTCCCTGCTCCCTGACACTTTTATTGTCATGAAGGGCCTGACTCTTCCAGGAGTATCTCCAATGTGTGCTGCATATGCTCTGCTGCTTTATCCTGCCACTTTATCCTTCAGGCCAGTCATCTGCATAGGCTCTCTTTGCCTCTGGTGGGTAGTGTTTGACCCCTGGCTGAATGTGTCATGTTTTAACTAAGTGTACTGTGGTCTGTTTGTGAAATGTGTCCTGTGGCCACTACCACCAGAATCGAGGCTCCCCAATCTACAAGTCAGGAGATGTGATATGAACAGGGGTTTGAGCCTATCTCCTGGGGGAGCTGCCTATCAAGCTAGAAGTGTGACTAGGAGGGGCAGTTCCACTGGAATATGTGGAGTGGGGTTTGGTGTAAGCAAGTTATGTAATAAGGGTTGGTGGTGCTTCTCTGGCTTCTTCAGGTAGCCCAGTGGTTATGCAGAGCTGGGGGAGGGAAATGGCACCAGTGAACTCCTTTTTCCCCAAGAGGTCCCTCTGTGAATGCTGTCTGTCTGGGACGTGCTCCAAGATGAACAAATAATCTCCCCACTGTGTATCCCATGTACTCTTCAGATCACTGTTTCCATACCTTATGTTCCCTGGCCCTCCAAGTACAGCACAATGCCCTTAATCCTCTCCTAGAGCCAAGTACATTGACCTTTAAAACTGCAGGCTTTAAACCTCACTGATAGTAAGAGCTCATGAAATTTGGCCCCTCTCACTTTCCAAGCCAATTTACTGTGGGGATTTGTTTTCCCCGTGCACTCCCCTGTGTGATAATCTATCTCTCACCCTTCTCTTCAACTGTGGATCCATCCCCACCACAATAGCCATTATCCATTTCTCTCCTTAAACCATGTCTCTGTACTTCCTACTTTGTTTGATGTGCTCTCTTCTTTACCTTTAGCTGTGGAGTTTGTTCTCTAGTCTTCAGGGCAATTTTGGGGGTATTTAGGATTATTGGATAGTTATCTAATTGTATTTGTTGGATGAGGAAAGCCAACGGTCCTCCTATTTCATTGCCATCTTCCCTTGAGCCTCGATTCTGGTGGTGGTGGCCACAGGACTCATTTCACAAACAGACCTCCTCAAATGTATTGTCTTAATCTCTAGAATTTATGATGTATTATGTTACATGTCAAAGGAGAATTAAAGTTTCATATGGAATTAAGTTTGCTAATAAGATAATTTGGAGATGAGATTAGCCTAGATTATTCTGGTTTGCTCATCACAAGGTCCTCATAAATGCAGAATAGAGACAGACAAATCAGGTGTCAGAGTGTTGAGATGTGAGAAAGACTAGACTGGACCTTGCTGGTTTAGGTCATAACTATTCACTGGTGAGTGTGTATGATCATCTTTTATTAACTTAATAAGTAATTAATATAAATAATGAAACCCCATGAACTCACCATAAAGCGAAGAATCAATTACATATATCTGTGCTTTTCCCCCTATTTTTTTTAGTTTGCTTCACTAATACAGCTACCCTTAATTATATATAGTAAATTTATATGTACATTTAAATTTATCTTCATATTTAATCCCTCTACATTTGTGTTTCCTTTAATTAAGTGTTCTCTATATCTACTTATCTATCTTCTATCTATCTATCGAAATAGGACACAAACAATTTTGAAAATGTTGCTTTCTATTTGTATACTGGCCTATACAATATAATTTAAAAATTTTAGTTCTTAGCAAAGTATTTTATTTTTTTAATTTCTTTAATGTTTATTTTAGAGAGAGAGAGAGACAGACAGACTGTGAGTGGGCGAGGGCCAGAGAGAGGGAGACACAGATTCTGAAGCAGGCTCCAGGCTCTGAGCTGTCAGCACAGAGCCAGACGCGGGGCTCAAATCCACAAACAGTGAGATCATGATCTGAGCTAAAGTCAGATGCTCAATGGACTGAGACACCCAGGTGCCCATTAGCAAAGTATTTTAAAGTATCTCATGCTGTATGTAATCTTTATGTACTTGCTTTTCACTCAAAAAAATTATTTACATGTTTTTTAAAATATTTGTCCATGTTGTTACAAATAGCTGTACTTAATTCATAGATGGTATTTTATATTATTTTATTATTGCTATATAAAAAGGTATTATTCATTCACCTATTAATAGGCATTATGTTTATGAGATTATTTTATGAACTACACCTAAAATGTATTTGGAAACACTTTTTTTTAATTTTTTTTAATTTTTTTTAACGTTTATTTATTTTTGAGAAGAGAGAGACAGAGCATGAATGGGGGAGGGTCAGAGAGAGGGAGACACAGAATCTGAAACAGGCTCCAGGCTCTGAGCTCAGCACAGAGCCCGACGCAGGGCTCAAACTCACAAACCATGAGAACATGACCTGAGCAAAGTCAAACACCTAATCAACTGAGCTACCCAGGCTCCCCTTCGGTTATATTTAGCTTTGTTTTTGTGGCTGTAATTGTTGGTTTCCAATCTAATTATATTATAGTCAGATAATATAATTTTGGGGATCCAAATAGTTAGAACTTATTAAAACTTGATTTATGGTACATTGAATGACTTTAGAGGGATATGACATCTCTAATTGATATATTTTGTGTGTTAATATGTTCATTAGAAGTGTGGTTTAAGATACTCCCTACTGTTAAAATCTTTAAGTATACTAATATTAAAAAAATATATAAACGTAAGACTTGTGTTTTTAAAACCACACCCTATTGGTTTTTTATGTTCTTATCTATCACTTTCTAAGAAATATATATCTTCTTTTTTTCTAACTTTTTAAAAATTTTTTTTTTTAATTTTTGAGACAGGGAGAGACAGAGCATGAACAGGGGAGGGTCAGAGAGAGGGAGACACAGAATCTGAAACAGGCTCCAGGCTCTGAGCTGTCAGCACAGAGCCCGACGCGGGGCTTGAGTTCACGGACCACGAGATCATGACCTGAGCCAAAGTCGGCCGCTTAACCAACTGAGCCACCCAGGCGCCCCAGAAATATATATATCTTCTAATCAGTTTTCTTGTTATATTCTTTTTATCCATATATTTTGAAAGAGTTATTATTTATGTAGACTTTTAATAATTTTTCTAATATTTATTTTGTTTTTAAGAGAGAGCATGTGGGGGAGGGACAGACAGAGAGGGAGACAGAGGATCTAAGTGGGCTCTGTGCTGACAGCAGTGAGCCCAATCCAGGGCTCAAACTTACAAATTATGAGATCATTACTTGAGCTACAGTCAGATGCTTAAGTGACTGAACCACCCAGGCACCCCAACATTTTAATAATTTTGTATATTCCTGGTTAACTGAAACTTTATTCATATTATAGTAGCCCTTTTTCTTATATTTATTTACAACATTTTAATTCATATACCCTGTCTATTTTTTAGATGTGTATCTTTTAGCTAGTATATAATTATATTTTCATTATTTTTCTTCACTCTTTGTCTATGGATGGAATAATTTACCATTTATTTTTTATTTTTTTAATTTTTGTAAAATTAATGCATAATGTTATGTATCTTTCAGGTGTACAATCTGTTGATTTAGTAATTCTATACATTAATCAGTGCTCATCATGATAAGTGTACTTTTAATCCCCTTCACTTATTTCACTCAACCTCTGACCTACCTCCCCTCTGGGAACCACCAATTTGTTCTTTATATTTAAGAGTCTGTTTTCTGTCTATTTTTTCTTTGTTTTGTTTCTTAAATAATACATACCAGCCAAATCATGTGGTGTCTTTCTCTTACTGACTTATTTCATGTAGCATTATACCCTCTAGATCCATCCATGCTGTTGTTGCAAATGGCAAGATTTCATTATTTTTTTTTTATGGCTGAATAATACTTCATTGTGTGTGTGTGTGTGTGTGTATATATATATATATATATATATATATATATATATATGAGATCTTCTTTATCCATTAATCTATCCATGGTCACTTGGGTTGCTTCCATATTCTGACTGTTATAAATAATACTTCAATTAACACAGTGGTGCATATATATTTTCAAATTAGTGTTTTCATTTTCTTTGCATAAATACCCAGTAGTGGAATTACTGGATCATATCATTTACATATTTTTGATGATAACTGATATGTTTGTTTTTATTTCTCCCAAATTATTTTATACCATATTTTGTAATGTTCATTAGTTAGCTGTTTTGTTCCTGTGTTTATTGAGATTTTATTTTCCTCTGCCCATTTTGATATATCACAAATTTAAATATGTTTTGAATTTCCTGCAACACTTAGTTTAGGGCCATAACATGGAATCCAATTCAAATCTTATGTGAAATTCAGTTGGAGTTATGAGTTCTCAAAAGTATCTGTTAAATAGTTTATCCTTTTGCTGGAGGATTAAATCTCTGGGATTTTAGTTTTTTTCCTGGGTTTACTCCACACTGAAGCAGTTGCCTACATTGTATGCTCAAGTGATTGTATATTGTCCTTGTGGACAATTAAAAAAGTGGTGGGAATATCTGAATTTTGAGGGATCTTCAAATCCCCTGGCTGGCTATGGCTCACTTGCCTTCTTTGTTTCCCTTCATTCTACTCTTTTGGGCGCATGATTTCTCTTTCTTGAAAATTCATTTATATATTTTAAAGTATATGCATTGCTGTATTTTATTAAATATTTAAGTATATTATAGGGGGTACGTTACAAGATAAATGGTCGATGAGTTTGGGAGAAATTTAGCTACATTTTGTAGAGTAAAGGACTGTGTTTAATTTAATGACTTAAAAAATAGCCATTTATACACCTCAGCATTCTAGGGGCACCTGGGTGTCTCAGTCCGTTAAATATCAGACTTCAGCTCAGGTCATGATCTCACAGTTTGTGGGTTCGAGCCCCGCGTTGGATTCTGTGCTGACAGCTCAGAGCCTGGAACCTGTGTATCGGATTCTGTGTATCCCTCTCTTTCACCCTCCCCTACTCATGCTCTGTCTCTGTCTCTCTCTCTCAAAAATAAATAAACATTAACAAAATATATATGTTATATACCTCCGCATTCTATGGGTCAGTAGTTTGAGCTGACCTCACTTGAGAAGTTCTGAATAGTTGTTCTGATGTATCAGTTGCTGCTAAAAACAGTAAGAGAGAACAAGCTTAAATGAACAATAATTTTTCAAGCCATTTCTTCCTTCATATTAACTGTTGCCCCATTGATCAAAGCAAGTCATATGGTCAAATGCACATTCAACAGTTAACTAAAAGCCCTCAACCCCTTTTATGAGGAGTTTCAGTGTCACATTATAAAAGTACAACAAACAGAGGGAGAATTTATGGCTATATTTGCAATATACCATAAAAATAGAATTTCATTATTGATTTACGTGTGATTTTCCTAAGTGACATTTATTTCACTCGTTTCAATCATTAAAATAGACTGTATTAGTCACTTAATGTTCTTGAAAAAATAACACAGGCTTCTGAAGCTAGTTAAAGAGGTCTTTAAGGATAATGAAAAACATTATCAATGTTTTGTTTTAATTAAGGAAATGCTTAGATATATATTTTATATAACTTTTAATTTTATTTTTTTAAGTCTAGTTAAATAACTAGATTTTGAGAGAATCTAGCATTTTGAGAGAGAGCACAGCCAGGGCAGGGGCAGATAGAGAGAGAAAGAACCCCAAGCAGGCTCCACACTGTCAACATAGAGCCCGATGTAGGGAGCAGTCCCATGAACTGTGAGATTATGACCTGAACTAAAATCAAGAGTCAGATGCTTAACTGACTGAGCTACCCGGGTGCCCCTATAACTTTTAATTTTAAAATACTTTTTAACATTACAAGATTCTGTTCCCAGGGCTTATCATATCACATATTCTGCAAAGCATAAAAATATTTAAGGAAATAAACATATATGATAAATTCTAGTGTAAATAAAGGAAATAATAAACACAAAATTGAGCTTAGGAGTTACTTATACAAGGGAGAATAAAGAAAAGGTTGGAATTAGAAATAGCTCTCAAGAGATTCCAAATTAATGATAATATGCCTTCTTTTAAACTGCGAAGTGATTACCATTGTTAGCATTGTGATTAAATACAACACTGCAATATTACACAATAGTAGGAGCTTCTTTTCAATAGATCTTTCCAATAATGTTACGTAATGAAATAGGTTGACATGTTTAAAAGTAAGATTCTTGGCCTCTAATTCAAATCACATATAAAAAACCAATTCCAGTAGAATTTTAGATATAAATATCAAAATGAAAAGTAACTGTGTTGCTAAAGCAAAAGTAAAATAATATTTTATGATCTTCAATACATATATTTAAAAATAAATTTTAGTTGATAGTTATTCTACTTTGTGTTTTTAATAATTGGTTTCACTTTGCTTTAATGTATATGCATAACTACTGATATACATAAATACTCATATGTTATGAGTAATTATGAATATACATTCTTTTTTTTTTTTTTTTTCAACGTTTATTTATTTTTGGGACAGAGAGAGACAGAGCATGAACGGGGGAGGGGCAGAGAGAGGGAGACACAGAATCGGAAACAGGCTCCAGGCTCTGAGCCATCAGCCCAGAGCCTGACGCGGGGCTCGAACTCACGGACCGCGAGATCGTGACCTGGCTGAAGTCGGACGCTTAACCGACTGCGCCACCCAGGCGCCCCTGAATATACATTCTTAACAATCTGTTACTAATATATACTTTGGGGGTTATTAAATGATCATTATGAAGGTTTGGTGTAATGATCTTGTAAAACAGGGAATTGCAGGGGAATTTCAACAAGCTTAAAAATAAATTTTATAGGAAAAGAAAGTATTATATAATAGTAGTGTTCTATACATCTGAAAAAGAGGGACTTTAGTGGTCAAGGCAGAAGAAAAAATATAGGATAGTTGATCACACTAAATATTAGTGATTCCAATTGTGGTTTTATAATTTCTGGGATTAAAACACTTTATGACTTCAACAATGCTTATGCAGTCTTTACTTGATCAGAGACTACATTCACTTTATCAATCTGTATTAGTTTCTTTTTGCTGCTGTTGTCAAATAAATACAAAATTCATGACTTAAAATCACACAAACATATTTTTTTACAGTTTCAGATTCCAGAAGCCTGAACTCAGTTTCACTGGGCTAAAGTCAAGGTGTTAGGATTATTCCTTCTGGAATTCTAAATGGAAAAATATGTTTCCTCACCTTTTCCACTTTCTATGGGCCACATGCAGATGATTTGTGGCCCCTTCATCTCCACAGTGTCTAACTCTAAACTCTGTTTTCATTATCACATCAGCATCCCTTTTGACTCTGACTCTTCTTGTATGTCTCTTATATGAATTGTTGTGATGTTTTTTACCTTTTAAGTTAATATTTAACTATTTTTATTAATTTGTGCTGTGGTTATTTTGTATATTTTTCTTTTTTTAAAGTTTTATTTAAATTCCAGTTAGTTAATATATAGCGTAGTATTAGTTTCAGTAGTAGAAATATGTGATTCATCAGTTACATACAACACCCAGTGCTCATCACAAGTACCCTTCTTAATACCCATCACCCATTTAATCTATCCCCCCATTTAGCTCCCCTTCAGCACCCTCAAAGATTGTCCTGATGATTTGGTCACCATGAAAATCCAGAATAATTCTGGATAACCCATCTAAAGAACTATAATCACACATAAAAGTCCCTTTTTCCATATAAGGTGATATCCACAGGACTGGGGATTAGGACATGGACATATTTGTGGGTGTGGGGATAGGGGAAAGAGAAGCATTATTCAGCCTTCCACCCAGCAATCATTTTGACTATTGCAAGTCTGCATATTGCAAATGAAAAATTAGAAACTATTTTATGTGTGTATGCTGGTTTTTGGTCCAACATTACTCTTCGTCAATATGAGTAAGTTTCAGCCTCTTGATTTCAACTGGTTAATCAATGTAATGAAATTTCTGCAAGTGTCATTAAAGCTTATGAAATAACTTTCTTGTGTATGAACATAGGAATAATTTTTTAAGGACAAATGCTATTTTTTAACACAATTTCCTTTCAGTGGTGCTAGCTCCTAGATTATCTGCTCCCTTCTCAAAACTGTCTAGAAGTATTGCAGAAGTAAAAAAAAAAAAAAAAAAAAAAAGAAAGAAAGAAAAGAAAAAGGAAATAAAAACCCAACAAATAAACATGCACACGCACACACACATACAACACACACACACACACACACACACACATATACACACACGTGATGATGGCAAAAAGAATGAAGGATTTGGCTACAAATGTGTCATAAAATTGGTGTTATTCAGTTTCATTAAAATAGTGATTACAGGACTAGCATCCATAAACCCATTATTTAAGCATTTAAAGTCATAAATCCACTTGGAAAGCATTTTGGGGACTTAGAGAAAGTGCTGAGGTCTAAAGAAATTGTTAATATCAGCATCAGTGGAAAAATGTAAAAAAAGAAAGTTATAGTCAATCTTCAAGATTCAATGATTTCACTCTCAAATCCATACTAAATTTAATTCCATTTTCAAAGCTTTCTAATCACAGATCTTAATAGAAAAATCTAACATGCCAAAAAACAAGATTTGGAAGGCAATAAAAAAGAATAACCTAGGAATAAATATAAAATAACTAAATGTTCAGGACTTGTGCTCAATTATAAAATCCTACTTCAGGATTTAAAAATACTTAAATAGAGGAAAGCAATATTGCTAAGGCTTGAAAATCTCAGTGTTGTAAAGATTTCATCTATCCAAATTAACCTTTGAATTCAAAAAGACTTTTTAGTTAACCCTATTATGGGATCTTTGAAAGTTGAGGAAAATATGACCACAATTCATCTAGGCAATGAAAAAGTAAGATGATATTGGACAAATTCTTCAATGTGACATAATGACATTTTCTTACAAGGACAAATACACTCCTTAATCCCATCACCTGTTTAACACAGTCCCCCACCTGCCTCCCTGCTGGTAGCCATCAGTTTGTTCTCTATAATTAAGAGTCTGTTTCTTGGTTTGTCTTTCTCTCCCTCTCTCTCTCTCTCTCTTTCTCTCTGTCTCTGTCTCTTTCTCTTTGTTCCTTTGCTTGTTTGTTTTGTTTCTTAAATTCCACATATGAACGAAATCATTTGGCACTTTTCTTCCTCTGCCTGACTTATTCTACTTAGCATTATAATCTAGCTCCATCCATGCTGAATATTTTAAATGCAGTTAAGCTACAAAATTACAACAGGAATAAATGTTTATATAAATGTATAGAAGAAACTAATTTTTATATAAGGAAAAATCCAAAACCCCAAGAGAAATAACATGATTATATTATATACCTTCTTATACCACAGAAATATAGAAAGATAAATTTTAAAAAAGAAAAATATATTGGAATTTATTTTCAACATTTATATTGCTGATATCTAAAATATAACTAGATAATATGAACATTTCTTAGTTTTACTAAGATATATATTTTTTATCTTAACAGTAATAAGGCTAGATTGATCAGTTATTTCTCGGTTGATTTGATTTAGACAATGGTGAATAACTGTATTCAACCTTCATTGCAAACTCATCATGACAGTAATTAATATATTGGAAATGCATCATTGAACTAGACTGTCAAAGAAAAAAAATTAATTACCATAAAGCTTTTCATGTATTAATGGGCAGGAGGGTTTGGGAAATATTTTATGACTGATAGAAAGGCAAGAGCAGCAAAGTACAGAAAAGTAATCAAGTGTTCTGCAGTTAAACAACATTGGAGCACTCAATAGTATTTATTTAACTAAATTCAAATTACTGGGATTTCCTTGTTAGAAATCTCAGAAAATATTAACTATGGCCAAGTTGAATTTTAATAATTATAGCAAATGTATGTAAAGCAACTATTTTGGTAGATGAATAATATATAAAAACTCTGCTCCTAATCCTACCTGATTAAGAGTTCAAAAATGACTTTTCTACTATTTTTCAGTAATAATTATAATGTCTGTTAATTATCCATCCGAGGTTACCTGTGGCTTATCAAAAATAAAAGTTTAGTTATTAATTATAACTATAAACAGAAGTACTATTTCTAGTATTTGACCACATAATGAATTTCATCTAATTAACTTAAATTAGTTAAAAAGAAATTAACTCTTTTAATTAATCGCAACTATTTAATTATTTTAATGTAGAATAAAGACAACTGGATAAAGATACAGAATGTTGAATGCTTCCAGGACACAAGAAGATTTCATTGTTGTACTTTACAGCAGATATTCACCACCCAGAATTAACTACTTTTCTATCTTCTATCAGTATAGATTATTTATATAATATAGTTATTTTTTCTTATATTTCACATAAATTGAATTAAATATTCTTTTGTATGTGGCTTCACTTGGTCATTTCTGTGTCTGTGAAATTCATCTATCTGAATGCACATACCGATATTTTTATTACTGTAAAGTATTTTGTTATTTCAATATACTACAATTACTTTATCCCTATACTGCTCATGAATATTTTGGTTAGTTCTAGTTTTTCAATTGTGAATATTTAGTTTTTTTCCTTTGGCTCTTTTTTGTTTTTATTTTTTTAATTTTCTTTGCATATATACACTTCTTTAATTTTTAGATATGTATATATATATATGCATACATATAATATATATACATATATATACACACACACTCATACATACACACAGAGTAGAAGTGTGTGTTGTTTTATTGATACTGAAAAACTGTTTCAATACAGCCAAAACTCCAAAGTGATTTTACCGTTATTTATTCTCATTGGCAGTATTTAAAGTTCATCCATTTTCAACAAGACTGGGAATTTTTAGTTTTTTTAATTTCTCTATTCCTCCGGGTTTCTAGTGGCGACTCATTGTGATTCCAATCTGCATATCCATGATGTCTGATCATAGAGAGCAAATGTTCTTATCCTTTTTGTGTATTTGGTGAAGCAAAATAGACCTCTTTTGGCCAAGTGCCTACTGATTTTTGCCAGTTTCTTCCCGATTAGTTTTTTCTTTGATTTTTTTCTTTGTTTACTTATGAAGTGTATTATGTATTCTGGATGAAAACTGTATGTCAGAAATATACTGTGTATCAAATATCATGAACATTTTCTCCCATTCTGTGCTTTTCCTTGTTTATTCTCTACATGGTGGCCTTGACTTAATTTCTTTCTTTCTTTCTTTCTTTCTTTCTTTCTTTTCTCTTTCTCTCCTTCTTTCTTTTATTTTTTTTGTGAGAGAGAGAGCGCGCGTTGGTGTGCATGCAAGTCGGAGAAGGACAAAGTGAGAGGGAGGGAGAGAATCTTAAGCAGCCTCTACATTCAGTGCAGAGCCCCACACAGGCTTGATCTCACAACCATAAGATCATGATCTGAGCTGAAATCAAGAGTCAGATGCTTAACCAACTAAGCCACCCAGGCGTCCCTACATGGTATTTTTGAACGACAGAAATTCTTCATTTTACTTCAGTTTAGTTAATCAGTCAGGTGAAGTTTGTTTTCTTGTTGAATTTTGTTAAAGAAAACTTCACTTACTACGTCATGTGAAATTATGTATTACCAACAGCTTCTAGTCTGTATGAGATGGTGTAGATTTATTTTTCCCTACACCTCTCCATTAAGGAAATGTACAAACCCTGAAAATACAATAGTAACTAAGGGAGAAAACTGAAAAGTTAGATAGGAGAACGCTAACTGCTCGGAGACACTAAAACCAGAGGAGAAGCACCACAGATCGTTTCCTGCTCACCCTCATCCTCAAAATGGGAAGACAACCCAGATCCAGTGTTTTCCGACTCCTGACAGAAGGCAACTTAGAGAATGGAAATTATTCCATTTCCATCCATTCCCTTTCAGAACAATTTTGAAAGCATTGGTTGAGCCTAGCCTGCCAGACCCCTTAACAAGTGGAATTTATTGGAAACTCCATCAGCAATAAGCAGCCAGGGAGAGCACTCACCTTCCGTTCTACGTCTGAGACTCCTCTTTTTTATTGAAAAGATGCAGAAGCAGGTCTACAGAAGAAGGCAGGAAAGACGCAGCTACAGTGAGTAGCCTGGTCCAAGAAGCCTTTTTGTTCCTGCCATTCTGACTCACTCCTCTACTGCTCAAGACGCACCATTAGCACTGCTTGGTGGGTGAAAGTGGAGGGCACCTCAGAGGAAGAGCCTACCATTCCCATCCCCACCTAGAAACACCCAGCCAGAGGAAACCGTCCTCTCAGACAACATCAGCAAGGACTAGCAGAGACCCCAGTGGCGCCAGATAAGCTAAGTAGGCCAAAATAACACTACAAAGCTTCTGAAAATTAAACTGTCATTGCGTTCACAGCCCAAAAAGTAGGCCAAGTCTAATATGCTAAACCTGAACAAGGTGACTGCCTGCTAACATAAAATGCTTAAATAGAACTCAAGGTGTCCTAACATAATAGCATCAGATGTTTGAGACAATAAAAAAACAAACAACAACAACAACAAACCTCATCTGTCGTAAAAAGAAACAAGAAACCCACAACTTGAATGAGAAAAAAATGATCACTTGACACCAACATCATGATAAACCAGATGTCATTTTTTAACAAGGATTCTGAAAGCAGGGTCTGAGTTTTATAATCAATTTTAGAAAACCAACATACTATATAAAATATCAATGATAAATTTCAAATTTCTTCTGTGTATTTACTTAAAAACTAAAATATATTGAAATTCTTATGCATTTGCATAACACACTGAATATTATAAGGTTACATTTTTTATTGATATAAAACTAAAAAAAAGTTAAATTTATATGATTTCTGGAATATTTTGGTCTGTAAAATTTAGCACTGCATAAAACAATCTAAATGTTTATTTTCTGTTTTCAAATAAGAAAATTAATCTAATGAGGACAATTTTAAGAAAATTCTGACTACTGATACCTCTCGCTAGTAAAAATTTACTAGTAGTTAATTAAATAAATGCTTCTCTTACATTATGGAAATGCCTCATTGGGTTTTTTGTTTTGTTTTGTCTTTTTCATGAAGCTTAACACATGTCCTTGAATGTGTATTCAATGCATAGATGCTATTTTTACTGATTATTTTTGCATTCAATTTCAGCTTCTTAGGCAAACATTTGGCTATGCTATCTCATTTTTCTTAACTGCTACAGTAATCCTAGTTAATCCTATAAATGTAACAGTCTTTTTCAGTAAGTCTATTACCATGCTGAGATATATCAATTCGAAATGTAGCCTTATAATTTTAACAGCTCCTATTTTCAGACTTCCTTATTCTCATTTATAACATATTGTGTGTAACATATTCAACCTACATTTGTAAGGTTATATAGCATAGTGGTTAGAAGGTGGGCTCTTAAAGGTGGCTAGACTCCCTGCTTTTAAATTCTATTGTGTTTAATATATTCAAAAACAAAAAAAGAATATATAGAGTTTTGTAAATACCTGGGATGTTTACAAGAGAATCAAATAAACATTCTGAAACTGACAGTAATAACAATGGAATAAAACGAGATGGCGTTAAAAACACATTTGACAAAGTGAGCATTTGGCAACATATACAAATATCACATCATTACATTGTATACCTGAAACTAATATAATTTTATGTCCTTTATACCTCAATAAAAAAGAACATATTGGACAAAGATTAAGAGAGAACTTATAAACTGGAGGAAGAGTAAGAAAATAATAATGAAAAATAGAACAAAAATCTGAACAAGAGCCTACACAGAAGAGATAACTCTAAAAAATCTAAGGGTTGACCTATCAAGAACAAAAAGGACATCAGAAGGAAATAAAGTGCTATCTTCAAATCTCTGAAAGAAAATTGCCACATAGGATACTATACGGTGAAAATATCCTTCAAAGTAAAGATGAGATAAAGCCATTTTCATTCATAGGAAATTAAACCTGTGAACTTCAATACCAGAAAAAATACAATTAATAAAATGCTTGAAAATAGAATAAATATATAAACAGCTTCTCAAACCATTGAAAAGAGACAACCCAACATGAAAATGTATGAAAGAGTTGAAGCAGCATACTGTAAACAGGAAATCCAAATGGTAATGATACATTCTGATGTGAAAATTGGTGCAGAACTGACTCAAATCAGGTGGAGTTGCTAATGGGAGGACAGTGGTTAACATCACAGTGAGACATTTAGTGCTGTGCCTTCCATGGTCCAATTATCCAGGCTTTCAGAAAGATCTATACTCAATTTAATTATTTTGGTGGATACTCCTGGTCAGCTTACTCTCAGTGGTAACCTGCCACAATCCTCAACCTTGATATTTTCTTGTTATCATATTTATGAATATTTTCTCCCAGTCTAAAGGCCATAAGCCTATCATGTAATCAAATTGTGAGACGTAATTTAGCACTTAAAACATTGAATCTACAAATATCCGCAGACAGAGAAAAAGTGGATAAAACAGTATTGAAGAAAGGAAGATCTGGTGGCAGTGTCATTTCTGAAAATCGTCAAAAAATTTTGGCAAAAGGGAAGTAATCCTAAAAATCTAGAATTATGAAAGACATGGTATTTTTAAAAAATAGTGGGAAATTTTACCAATTATTAGGGAAATTCAGGAACAATGATCAAAAACACTTAACAAAGAAAAGAAGAATCACTGGCCTTGGAAATAAAAACAAACCAAAACCTTCCATTACAAGTGAAAATACTCAAAATATTTTAGTGGCCACAAAGTTCATAAACTGGGCAAAGTCTTTAAATATTTTTATAAGTCTGGTTTTATAAATGTAGTGAAATGAATGCCTATAAATTGTTGTTGCAAGTGCTGCACGTTATGCAATCATTAATATTACCTGTCAAAATAGATGTGGATATTGAGTGCAATACCAAAGGTTTATATTTTTGCCAATTCTGAAACTTTTAATAATGCTTTAGATGAAGGCATTAATGCATTCATATTATTTTGTAACAGAAAACTAGAAAGGGTAAATAATATTTTCAGTTATTAGGTTTACAGAATTGGATATTTAAAATGTTTCAAGGTTTTAGGGTGGCTCAGTCGGTTAAGTATCTGACTTCAGCTCAGGTCATGATACTGAGATTTGTGTTTGGGCCCTGTATCGGGCTCTGTGCTGACACCTTGGAGCCTGGAGCCTGCTTTGGATTCTGTGTCTCCCTTCCTTCTCTGCCTTTCCCCTGCTCTCTCTCTCTCTCTCTCTCTCCTCTCCCTCAAAAATAAACATTTAAAATTTTTAATAAAAAATAAAAATATTTCAAAAATATAATACTGGATAAAATAAAAATTTTAAAACATAGTAAAGATTATTAAGTCTTAAATATATGTTTTAAAGCAAGAGATTCCATGAGTAATA
Organism: Lynx rufus; assembly: GCF_022079265.1. Classification (NCBI taxonomy): domain Eukaryota; kingdom Metazoa; phylum Chordata; class Mammalia; order Carnivora; family Felidae; genus Lynx; species Lynx rufus. The sequence goes on from NW_025814829.1 coordinate 12,033,187, forward strand.
GATGAGAGATATGATTAACAATAAAACAGTAGAAAATGATCTTGGGATATGGTGGTATCAGTTGTTGGAAAGTTTAATGAGTCAATCATTTAAAGCAGATGCTAAAAGAGCAGACATAATCTTGTTTGCATTAATGTAGTGTAAACAACATCAGAGAAAATAATCATCTAACAGCAATCCATGTTGAATAAGGCAACCCCAGAAGGATTTTGCTCATTAATTGGATACATTTATTTATCTTTAAAGCACTGAACTTAGTCCAGAGTTTATAGTAAATACTCCATACAAATTGTGAACTTCAGTCGGAAAGAGCATTCAGAATTTAATAATGTAAATGGTAAGAGGTGGGAAATCAATGTCACACAGGTATCTTTCCAAATCACTACCTGTTCACCAAGACAGTGTTCAAGACAACATGTGAAAACTATTGATTTATTTTTAAAGTTTATTTATTTATTTTGAGAGAGAGTGCAAGGGCATAAGTGTGCGCAGGGAGAGAGCGAGAGGCTCTTCAGCAGGCTCCATGCTCAGAGCAGAGCCCAACATAGGGCTCCATCCCAGGAACAGGATCTGAGCTGAAATCAAGTCAGGCATTTTACTGACAGAGCCACACAGGTGCTCCCTTGTGAAAACTATTTAAATACTGAGTTGCTATTCCTTCCTTCCACAAATCATCTTAGACTATTGCTGGAACATGGAGAGACACATAACCTATGGGAGAGAGAGAGTGTAGATTGACCCAAGTTGTTTCAAATTGCAAAGCTAAGAAAATTTAAATTATAAATATATTGGAACTAAACAATAATGGATCAAGCTGCCTGCTGTCTTCTGAATTGCAAATTTTTGTGTAAATATTGAATGATTCTTTGCTGTATAACATTTTAAAATGTTCTTTAATTTTTTTTTTTTTGAAAGAGAGAGAAAGAGAGAGTGTGAGGCAAGGGAGGGCAGAGAGACAGGGAGGCACAGAATCTGAAGCAGGCTCCAGCCTCTAAGGTCTCCAGACCTGAGACACCAGACTTGAGCCTCACACGGGGCTCAAATTCACAAACCACAAGATCATGACCTGAGCCAAAGTTGAATGCTTTACCAGCTGAGCCACTCAGGTGTCCCATTTGCTATATAACTTTTGAGAGACATTTGGTAGGGAACTCACTGGCCCTGAACATAACCTTCAATTAACATTGTATAGTTTGGTAAAATTTTCATTCTTAGTCAGATATAAAGGTGTAATTATGTTTTCATTCCATGGTTTACCCAGCACTCATTTATCCATCATGAATCATGTAAGTTTTTGCTTTATTTGGAATAAATTTTGTTTTCCATGATTACTGTGTAATAGGTGTGCAAACCTACTAAAGTGTATCTTTTCAAGGTTTGTTTGAAATAATACTGCCTTAGTTATGTTTCCTGAATCCCCAAAAAAGAAAATAAGATTCCACAATTGATTTTATGTTATATGTTTCAGGTGGCATATATTTTTTTCTTTGTAGCTTACATTTATTTTTGTCAGTTAGAATGTAGTCTTCTTAAATGCAGATTTTTGTCTAAATAAGTCTGACAATTATTATTTAGAAGAGAGGGAAAGGATTTTAGGAGGCCTTCTTTGGTAGGGGGCTGCGGTTTGTGGTGGGAGTAGGTGATGAGGTAAGTTTTATTGCTTAAAAGAGGTAAAGCCCAGGAAAAAAAATTAACAGACCAGTATTTTTTTCCTGACATATTTAAGGACAACTATGCCAAAAAATAAGTACAAGATGTTGTACCTCTATGCTGTAACACCAAGAATTATTTTCTTTCATTTCTGAAATCCTTATTTTTTCAGCAGTCAATTCAATATGTAGCTAAGTCATTGATTTCTATTTTCTTCATATGTTCTATATGTTTTTATTGTAAATGTTGGTAATAAATTATTTAGAACATAACTTCTTATTTGGTTTTGGTATATCTTCATTGTGAATTCAATCCTTTAGCATTTAAAAAGTTACATGAATATACATTGTTTAATAATTTCTAACTGCATTTAAATTTCTCTGATAGGAAGATTATGGTTCCTAATAACTGATTTCTGTTAACTCTTGCATGATATATATCTTTTCCATTTCTTCTTTTCTTCAGTCTTTCTAAATATAATTTAGATCTTTTTTATATGCCTTACTGTCATATTTTGGTTATTACCTAAGATAGTGATTTATCTTTAAATATATGAGTTTAGACCATAACCACATCCATACATAAATGATAGATATGTCTAATATTAATTTTCTATTTTCTATTATTATTATTTTATTATGTGTTATGCTTTCAAGTTCTGTACCTACTTTAAATGTTTTGGATTGTAGTTTTTTTCATTTTGTGATTTTGCTATAAATTTAAAATTATGAAGACTCATATTTTTCAAACATTTAAATTTGTAGCTATATTTTATGTAAAAATAGTTTCTAAAACTTCAGACATTATTTTTTAATTCCTTATTATGAACACAAATAAAATTTATAAATTTTCTCTCTCTTGATTTATATCCCCCCTTTTTTTATTTGATTGTATGAATCAGTTTTTACCTTCATATTCTTAGGTGTAGTCAAACTCTTTTTGATTCCTCATTTTTTTATAAACTATTTATTGAAATGCAGCATACCTTCTGAGAAGGGCACAATGAATAAAATGCACCAACTGTACACGTGGACATCTGTTTACATACCACACCCAAGTGCTTTATCTCCAACTCTATTTTAAGTGTAATATTTTGAAATGATCATTGTTAAGACTATGGTGAAGTGGTGTTAAAAGAAACTGTGAAATATGCAGTTGAAATAAAGATTGGAAACATTCTTTTTACATTTAGTTCTCTATAAACCATTGTGCAGTCTTCCCTACTCTGCTCCTAGGTTTGCTTCTGCAGATAGAACTTGGCTATGCCTATAGATGTTTGAGGGAGCATGGCATCAATGATAATTATTTAAGATAGAATACTGTAATATATGCTTCTATGCTAATCAAGGTAATCAAGTAAAACTGATGTAACTGATAACTTTGGAAAGGTAATCAATGGTCTATGTTCACAATATGATTAAGGGAAAATTAAGCCTTTCCGATACCACTTAAGCTGGTATTATAGTTAGTAATTGTTTTAAAATATTAATTTCATTTTGTTAATAAAAATATATTTTGAATTAAATTTGTATACTTTAATAATTTAATAAGTATTAAAATAGTTTAGAATAATTTATAAATACATGTGCCATGAGTTGGTCACCTCAGAGCTCTCTTTAGAAACTGGCTGTGTTTACAAATAAAAATGAAAAGCAATCAGAAAAATCTTATCACAAAATGCCCGCATTAATTTCTTATGGAAAGAGAATAGAAATAATGTGTCTATCACCACTTGCATAAATAAGTTAGAAAAAGCACATGTAATGTAATGAATTTTCTCTTTTTATAAAAATAATTCATTAATTTTTGTTTTCTCTTTAAACAGTTTTTTTCAAGTTTATTTATTTTGAGAGAGAGAGAAAAAGAGAGCACAAGTGGGGGAGGAAAGAGAGAGAGGGAGAGAGAATCCCAAGCAGTCTCTGCACTATCAGCACAGAGCCCAATGCAGGGCTTAAACTCACAGACCGTGAGATCATCACCTGATCTGAAATCAAGAGTCAGACACTTAACGAACTGAGGCATCCAGTTGCACACATTGTTCACTTAAAAAAATAATAATTATTTTGAGAGAGAGCTCACACACGTGCACTAACAGGGGAGAAGCAGAGAGAGGGAGAGAAATAATCCCAAGCAGGCTCCACACTTTCAGTGAGCTAGATGTGGAGCTTGATCTCATGAATCCAGAGACTTAAGCTGACTAAAGTTGAACCAAAGACTCAGATGTTTAACCAAGTGAGCCACCCAAGCTCCCTCATTAACTTTTCTTGAGATGACTTTGATTTTTTTGTTTTTTTCATCTTGTTCTCTAATTAATATAATCATTTCACCCAGAATGACCTTATTGAATATTAGGTGCTTTGGATGTGTTCAAAATTTAAATAATGCGTATAGGAAATAGATTTTAAAATTCTTACTGAAATGAATGTATCTCTTTCTCAACTTCAGTGAGAAATATATTGGGATAGGCATTGATGGTAAGCATTTCAAAATGACCTTAATAATTATTTGAGAAATAACCTAATTGCTTCATTCTCTTTATTTTTTTTATTTTTAATGTTTATTTTTGAGAGAGAGAAAAAGAGAGACAGAACACCAGCAGGAGAGGGGTAGAGAGAGAGGAAGACACAGAACCAACCCAAAACAGGGTCCAGGCTCTGAGCTGTCAGCACAGAGCCTGACACAGGGCTCAAACCCACAAAAAGATCATGACCTGAGCCGAAGTTGGACACTCAACCAATTAAGCCACCCAGGTGCTCCTACTTCATTCACTTTAATGCTAATGAAAACTGAAGACCATTTTGTCACCAAAGATTATGCCTGGCACAGAATAGTATTCAATTATTTTTCAGTGAATTAAAATGTAGGCATTAGGATATCTTTTAAGGAATCAACTTCTGATTATCCATGTCTAAAAGATGAAGACAGAAGATTGAGAATTTTCTCCAAACAACCACTCTACTCTTTGGTCAATTATATGTGCTCCATTACTCATGATGGGCTAACTTCCCTCCATCCACACTGTGCATCAGTTATAACCACAGTTACCACCACATTAAACTTTGTCTTTGTGTGCTGATGTGTACTTATAGTAACACGAATAATCACGAATTGACTGGCAGCATAAAGTTAACTTGACAATTTATTTGAGGATATCAAAAAAAGAATGTTATTATTATATTACAATATAAAAACAGGGAGGGGGACAAAACGTAAAAGAGTCTTAAATATGGAGAACAAACAGAGGGTTGCTAGAGGAGTTGTGGGAGAGGGGGATGGGCTAAATGGGTAGGGGTCATTAAGGAATCTACTCCTTAAATCACTGTTGCATTATATGCTAACTGGGATGTAAATTAAAAAATTAATTAATTAAAAAAAGAATGAAATCTTGCCATTTGCAACAATATGGATGGAATTAGAATGATTATGCTAAGGGAAATAAGTCAGCCAGAGGAAAACAAAGATATGATTTCATTCATATGTGGAATTTAAGAAACAAAACAGATGAACATAGGGGAAGGGAAAAAAAAGAAAGGGAGGCAAACCATAAGACACTTTTAACTATAGAGAAAAAATTGAGGGTGAATGGAGGAGGTGGGGTGGGAGATGAGCTAAATGGGTGATGGGAATTAAGGAGGGCACTTGTTGGGATGAACACTGGGTGTTAACGTGTAAGTGATGAATCACTAAATTCTACTCCTGAAACTGTTATTACACTGCATGTTAACTAACTTGGATTTAAATAATGAAAAAAGAATATCAAATAAATGTGCTTAATCTGTTAGAAAAAAATCTTACCTTATTCTTTTGCAGTAGAATCTACCACATTCTTTCCAGTATTTATTTTGTCTTTATGATAAATTACATTAAAGATGTTTTCTTTTAGCAATTTTCTTTTTCTCTAATAGCAGACCTGTTTATTTTTTGTAAAAGTGAAGTCATTCTATCACAATAATTTTATCATTTTCTGATCTATATTTTACTCATCCTCTTTTCTAATCAACATTTTATTACATTAGATTTTTTACCAGTCACATATATGTTTATCGTAACTGAATATATGCATCATTGTTTCTGCTTAAACTAATTTTCACAAGAAGAATAAATAGTGCTTGTGATACATCTATAAATAAGACAAAGAGGGGCACCTGGGTGGCTCAGTCGGTAAAGAGGCCGACTTCAGCTCAGGTCATGATCTCGCGGTCTGTGAGTTCGAGCCCTGCGTCGGGCTCTGTGCTGACAGCTCAGAGCCTGGAGCCTATTTCAGATTCTGTGTCTCCCTCTCTCTGACCCTCCCCTGTTCATGCTTTGTCTCTCTCTGTCTCAAAAATAAATAAATGTTTAAAAATAAATAAATAAATAAATAATAAATAAGACAAAGATCCCAATCTCATGTAGCTTACCTGTATGTATAGAATTATTGTCAGAAATATTCTATGAAGAAAATACAAAATAAGGTAAAAGAAAAGTGTGATGATTATTCATTTATGTAGTGTGATAAGGTAAGTTCTTTTTAATGACATGAGGAATGAGTGTAAACCTAAATGAAATGAGAATGAGAGCCATATGATATTGAAGGAAAGAGTTAGAGATTGCCTTTAACATGGTAGAAATAGATTAGAGCCAAGAGTTAAAAACTCAATATGCATTAGAAGAACAGAAAATCATCAGACCCTCATCTCTGGATGTGTAATGGAATCCTAGAAATCCTACGAAACTCCTAGGAGTCTGTCAATAAGAAATCAGCTCTAGAAAACTCTTAAATTTTGGCTGAAATGCCTCCTGCTTTGGCAATTCGTAGGTAGTTTTTGGAATTGACAGTTATCTCTTTGAGGACTTAAATCAGTCTTAGCTTGCAGGCTGTTTTGTTTTTATTTCAATCATGTATTTCTTTCTTTTGTTCTTTCATTGATTGGTGTTTCTCATTTGTTGATATGTATAGATCTTCTTGACTAAAGCTGAGACAGTTAAGCCTGTTGCCTGAGAACACATTCTTACCATGTTTGCCATTGACTCTTAACTCAAGTACCTTTAGCCCAAAATGAATTCCAAAATGTTAAAAAACGTGTTACGGTGATTTGGAATTTATTGATCTTTAGCTGACTGGATTTCACAATTGCCAATTTAGGAATGTGTACATATATCGAACTATATTTCAGAATCCTTAATCGTTTTTCAAAAGGAGATGAAAACTGAAAATGGTCATTGAGAGGCAAGCCACATTGTCTGAGGCAAGCCGCATCATCTGAGGCAAACTGTTCCTCATTTACCATTCTGCAGTGTGAAAGGTGATGGAGATACGCCACCTAGTCATGGGTTCAGGATCTGGTTGATTCACATAACCTTGATTGTAGGGCTCTTAGGTGGCATCACACGCATACTCGCAGCCAGTGTTAGTAGACATGAGTATCTTCTCTAGCTAATTACAAAACTTTGCCCAAGTTTCACTGTGACAATTATTTTTCATAACTTGTATAGTTGTGACTCTTTTTTTACTGAGGACTGAATTTTCTTCTCTGATTTCCCTTTTTTGTTTAATTTTTTTAAATTGACTTTTAGGAATAGAGCAAGAATACATATGTATATAATTATTTCAATTAATCTGGAGCTTTTCTTCATTTTACATTATTCTCTGAGAATATTGATATTAAAATATCTGAGTTTTGGGGCGCCTGGGTGGCGCAGTCGGTTAAGCGTCCGACTTCAGCCAGGTCACGATCTCGCGGTCCGGGAGTTCGAGCCCCGCATCGGGCTCTGGGCTGATGGCTCAGAGCCTGGAGCCTGTCTCCGATTCTGTGTCTCCCTCTCTCTCTGCCCCTCCCCCGTTCATGCTCTGTCTCTCTCTGTCCCAAAAATAAATAAACGTTGAAAAAAAAATTAAAAAAAAAATAAAATATCTGAGTTTTTTCATTCCAACATAATTAGCTTTGGCTCAATTCATATATATGCTAATAATCTTTGTTCACTGTTGACATTGACCGATATTCATGAACACATGAAATTATACAACAGACAAATATGGATAAATGAAGAAAACACTTCAATTAGTGTTATTTTTTGAACATGTCAAATGTGAATTTTCCCATGCTGTTGAGGGAACATCATGACACCTGTACTCACCCAGGAGTTTCTTCCAACTGTGATCATTCTTTGTCTTAGTTACACAGTGATTCATTTTCAATATAAAATAGCTATTACGAAAGAGAAGAAAATTTCCCTTTGGGGATCTATTTTGACATTAACCCTGAGAGAGCAGCCCATATAGTCAATTACGATAGACTTTTTGGGCTTGACCTAGACTTCTCAATCTAGGTGGGCTGAAAATAAGATGTATAAATGTAAAAATATTAAGTTTTCATTTTTTAACCTGAAGTTGTCCAAATGAAATATTAATTATTTAGCCTTTGGAGAGAGTAGTGTATTTTTTTCTTTACTGAAAGTATCATTATCATTTGCTGTAGGCAGATGTAAACACTAGTGAGAGAGAAAATTAACTTTTAGCACTCAGGCCTGAAATGATTGATCAATCTTGACTAAAGCATATAAATGCTCTAATAACTTTCACTGTATCTTAAAGTATAAAAAAAATATTTTCCTGTTTTTGGTTCTTTGCCATCTTTATAAGTTTCTTCCATTCTTTAAGTTATTTAAACAACAAAAAACTTTAAATGTGCCACAAATCACTGACAATAAAATACAATACAAAAGTATAAATATAGTGTACTACCTGGGTTTACAGAGCTCATATTATTGAGATACAATAAGATAATTTAAAAATTTTAATACAATGCCATGAGTGTAGTAATGGATGTCTTAATGACTTCTTCAAAATGATTAAGATAAATTGCTATATTCTCAGTATAGTATTGGTTATTGTATTCTTAAATAAGCAATTAGAAATTTCAATAAATGTGTTATTACTAACATTTCATTTGGTTTATGAAATGACCTTATTCCAGGCATTAATTGTTTCTATTCTTTTTTATCCTTATTTAAAACTCCCAAAATTGATAAATAAGACTGAATTGAGACAGTTATTCAACGAGTGTGCCTTTACTATTATAGCCCATATAGACAAGCCAAAGCATAAATATTACAATTGCTTCTTATTAAAGGACAAGGACAAAAACTCAAAGGTTTAAAAGTAAATTATGCTCCAGGTGATACATTTTAAATATAAAGCAAAAGAATGTTGCAGAACTTGCTGAACTGTTGTCAATCAGTAGGTCTCAAACCTAGTATTAATACTCATATTCATAGAATTTGCCAGTGAATGAAACACTACTCCTGTATTCTCTTTATAAGAGAAAAAAAAATAGTTCATATCCCCCCAGGCTGAAAATGAACTTTTGAATTAAATCCCCAGCTTATCAGAATTAATCAAATTAAAATCACGTAAGCTCTTCAATTTAATTTACTTTACATTGTTGTGTGAACAATGTACTTAGAAAATGTAAACCATTAATAAGAAATCTCTAGTGCCATGTTTTAATAATATATTTGAACTTCAAATTACCATATGTTGTTTTTTTTTAACAAATTGAATTAAGATTTTCCTGTTTCTTCTCACCAAGTATATGGTGGGGGGAAAAGGTACATATAAGAAATGAATCCATAATTTCACCATTCAGAAGTAGCCATTATTGATATATTTGTATGTTCTTTCTTCAATCCCTTCAATTTCATTCTCTCCCTTGCCCACCCTAAAATGAGAGCACCACACTGCTTTGCTTAAATTTGTCTCTGAGAATTTTCTGAGAAGTCAATGGGCCACTGCCTAATGCGTGATTACAAGCAGGACCCTTGGGACCTTGTGCTGTGGACTCCTATTTCATGACATTATAGTGATAGTTTTGTAATCATTAGCTCATGTGAATCTTATTAAAATGGCCAAAGTCTGGAACACTAGCATCAAATGATGGCAAGATGTGGAGAAACAGGAAGTCTCACTCATTGCTGGTGGGAGTACAAAATGGTACAGACACTTTGAAAGATAATTGGACATTTCTTAGAAAACCAAATATGCCCTTACCATACAATCCAGCTACTGTACCTCTTGATGTTTAAACCTGTGCCATAACCACTTCGACTTGAAGAAACCAAGATGTCCTTCAGTAGATGAAAAGATAGACAAACTGTGGTACATGCACACAGTGGAGTACTATTCAGTATAAATGAAGTATGAACCCTGATGTAAACAATGGAGTTTGGGTGATTGTGTTGTGTCAATGTAGGTTTATCCATTGTAATAAGCGTACCACTCTGGTGGGGTTGTTGATAATGGAGCCATCTCTGGATGTGTGGGAGTAAGGTGTATCTGGGAAATCCTTGTGCCTTTTTCTTAATTTTGTTATGAAATTAACACTGCTCTAAAAAAATAAAGTCTTAAAATAAGTTATAAAATTTGTTAATTGATTTTATTGTTAATGACATGAGTTATTTTGTGTATTTATCGGACAGTTATATCTATATGTTCATGAGCAATCTATTCATATATTTTTCTGTTATCTTGAAATATTTTCCATTTTTATGATTTTAGGGATTGTTATACAAGAATACTAATACTTTACATGTGTATGAAGAGTGTATTTTTCTGTTTTTTATCGATTTTATGTCATTCTTAATATGTATAATTTAATGTTTTATAAATGAACTTTATTTATTATGTTGGGTTTTGTATTCAGAAAGATTATATTAGTTATCTATGCTTCCATGACAAATATCCCAAAATGAAGTGTCTTATTAAACAAATATTATCTCACACTTTCGAAAGCCAGGGACTTAGATGTAACTTAGCTGGGTACTATGGCCATGAGTCTCACACATCCGCAAGTAAGTCACCCAGGACTGCAATCACCTCAAGTCCTAATTTGAAGAGGATCTTCTTCCAAGATCATTCACATGACTGTTAGCAGCTCCTTACATGTTGTTGGACTGAGGACTTTACTTCTTCACTGTCTGGAGCCCACTCACAGGACAACTCACAACTTGTCAGCTGATATCCATCAGAGCAAACAAGTGAGAGAACAAGACTGGGTGAGAGATGACATGTGAGGCAAAAGTCACAGTATTCTGGTAACCTAATATCTCACCATTTTCGTTCATTATTCTCCTTAAAAACAATACAAAGTACAGCACACATTCAAGGGAAAGGGATTACACACACACACACACACACACACACCCAGGAGACAAGATCTTTGGGGGGTATTTTAGTAGATGTCTGTCACATAGACCTTTCACAATCTTATAGCAATTATTTTGTAACATTCTTTTTTGACCTTTGTTTTTCCCTAGATTTTAAAACTTGTTGCACTTTTTTGCTAAGATATTTTTGTATAAATATAAAATTTTCTTTATATTCTTACATTATGTTATGTGTGTTCTATATGTGTTCAAATATGTCAAATATGGAATAAGCTTTAGTAATCATTGTCACAAATAAAAACTTTCCCTCATGGGGCGCCTGGGTGGCGCAGTCGGTTAAGCCAGGTCACGATCTCGCGGTCCGTGAGTTCGAGCCCAGCGTCGGGTTCTGGGCTGATGGCTCAGAGCCTGGAGCCTGTTTCCGATTCTGTGTCTCCCTCTCTCTCTGCCCCTTGCCCGTTCATGCTCTCTCTCTCTGTCCCAAAAAATAAATAAACGTTGAAAAAAAAATTAAAAAAAAAAACTTTCCCTCTTAATTTGACTCATGTTTACTCCAAGTTTTTTATTTTGATTTTTCTCCTGTGTTTTTTGTAATGTTGTGTATTCTAATACAGGAAATTTATTTTTAGATGTTATTAAAACAACAAATGGAATTACTAACACAGATTAGAGGAATATTTAACTAGGGCTTTGTTTCACTGATGTCTTTCGGGTGTACGTTGCCCAGGTCCTACAGAGCTGTCTTACTGAAGTTTTATAGCTATTAGATTCAGAATTATTCAAAATATATAAAAACCTGGAAAGGAGAATTATCTTTCTAACGATGCATGAATGTGAAAGCTAAAATCTAAGGTGATTATTATGGCTAAATGAGACTTATTTTAAGGTTTTTTTTTTAATTTTTTAACATTTATTCATTTTTGAGAGACGGAACATGAGTGGGGTAGGGGAAGAAAGAGAGACAGAGACACAGAATCTGAAGCAGGCTCCAGGCTCTAAGCCTAGAGCCACCCAGGCGCCCTGAGACTGACTTTAAGGTTTTAATATCCTTGTTACACAAGGATAATATTCTTTTTTTTAAGTTTATTGATTTATTATGAGAGAGAGAGAGAGAGAGAGCAAGGGCGAGGTGGGGGAGAGAGAAAGAGACAGAGTGAGAGAGAGAATCCCAATCAAGCTCTGCACCATCAACACAGAGCCCAATGCAGGGCTTGAACCCATGAACCACAAGATCATGACCTGAGTTGAAATCAAGAGTTGACTGTTTAACCAACTGAGCCACCCAGGCTCCCCTACACATGTACTGTCCGTAACACTATAGGCTAGTCCTAATATTTTTGTATTTGGATGAAAAGCAAAAGTATAAAGGCAATTGTAAATAATGATTCATTTCAACTGTCTTTTTAAGGATATAAATAGTCTGGATATCCATTTTTAATTACCCCTAGAAAGAAGGCACTGTTTTAACCTGTCACAATTGGAATATTTTTTCCCTTTAATTTTAAGGAATGCGTTGTTGTAAGAACATGTGTCATTCCTCTGTCCTCATGATTTTTTCATGTCAGCTATTTAGTTTAAGTCCTATATGTTAGAGAGTATTTTCCCCTGTCCTAAAATTGACACTTTATTTAATACTCCCAAAGTTACATTCATTTTGATGTTTATTTTAAAAACTATCAAATTGTAAACAAACAAATAAATATAAAAAGTACCAAATAGTTATCTCTAACTATGACACTTGATATATACACCTTTAAAAAACAAAACCAAACAGAGAAAGACAGATACCATATGGTTTCACTCTTATGTGGATCCTGAGAAACTTAACAGGAACCCATGGGGGAAGGGAAGGGAAAAAAAAAAAAAGGAGGTTAGAGTGGGAGACAGCCAAAGCATAAGAGACTCTTAAAAACTGAGAACAAATTGAGGGTTGATGGGGGGTGGGAGGGAGGGGCGGGTGGGTGATGGGTATTGAGGAGGGCACCTTTTGGGATGAGCACTGGGTGTTGTATGGAAACCAATTTGTCAATAAACTTCATATATAAAAAAAAAAAAAACAAAAAAAAACAAAACCAAACAAAAACAGTATAGACTCTTACCATAATGGGCTAATTATTGAATCCACTACTTAAAATAATTCTTCTGTTTATCCTCTAATAGATGTCATATGTCATATAATAAAATACTCTTGACCTAAGTATCAATAAAAACAGTTCAAGGCTTCAGAAATGCCAAAAGAAATAATGTCATCAGTATAAGAGAATTCTCAAAGCAAGTGTCAGGATATCAGGATCTTGATAGCATTCATCATTTTAGTTCACTTTTGTCATATCAGCAGTAGACTTGTTACATGCGTGTGTCTTTACCTTTCAAATGGCATTCTAAAGGAAATTGATGAATGGATACATAATGTCGCTTATGAAGATTGTCATATAGTTTTAGGAGATTACTTTTGGTTATATTTGGATTACCAAATATTCCTGAAAAAAAAAGATTTATTGCCTTTGACTAAGGATGTTTTTTCAGACATTCCATTATTTGGTAATACTTTTGCAGTGTAGTTATTTAGTAATAGTTTTGCAGACTTAACATTTTGGTGAACTTTTAGGTTAACAGAGAATTTTTCTTTTTAAAGCTAATGTTAAACTCTATATATTTTATTCTAGGGAATGCCAAAAGACTTTCACCCAAAAGAAAAGGTGACATTTCCATTTTGTACAGTCTGCTAAAAGTGCCACACAAGCTAGAGTTTTAATCCATGTCAGTGAGTTATGCACAAATTGATTGTAAATGTAGCATTTTATTGCTATAGAAAGGGAAAAAATAGCATTTCCTTCAAAATAAGATTAAATAGATATGTAATGGGATTTTAGTTATAGAGTTGAATTTTTACACATATTTGTTGGTTATGCTGTATGAAATTTCCTTTCTGCATTTACTGTCTGCTTAAATATCAGCCATAAACACCCTGAAGGGCAGGTGCTGAAATGGCAGACTGAGACTTTCTTCCATCTGTGTAAAAGGTTAGTACCACATTGCAATGCTTAACATAACCTTAAAAATCCATAATTTAAACTCTGTTTCTAGGCCTCTTTCATCCCGAAATGTGATTTTAGTAAAGTATATTCTAGCAAGTTCAACATATAGTATGGAGTGATCATCTTGTTTTCATAAAATAGTTAATCGTATGCTGCCTAGCTGTCATAATTTCAGAAACTTAGAGTAGATAAAAAATGTACGTATATGTTAAATCCTCACGGTTCATGCAAAATTTAGTTGCCTGTTATCAGTTCTACTTGTATAAAATATATTTATCCTTAGAAGACATTCTAACAACTTACAGATAGTGAAAATAAGAGTGAAAAAGGCATAAAAGTTTTATTTATTTTCCAGCTAAGATCAACTTTACTTCAGATGGCAAGATTCCACAAATTCCAAATGCATATATACTCATATAATATAACCTTTACAATTAGATTCTTCATTAATATTGATTTGATATTCTCTATTTTAGAGATTTTTCTTGGCATTATGGAGGTAAATTCATTAGAAATATAAAATTTATTCTTGAACTTTTACAGCATATTCCATTCCACTTACACTAAATTAATTTCTCATTATTGGTATGCATACCTTTTGCTTTAATATGTCCTAATAAACTGCTAAATAACATCAACTTATGATAAACTTCCCTCAGATTTTGAGCCAATCCTATTCTGTCCTTTCCCCTATCATGAACATTTTTCAAAACGAAAAAATATATAATCCAATTTCCTATACTGTTTTCTGGTCTCCTCTTACTCTTGACTTTTCACATTGTATTGTCTTATCCAGCCAGCAAAAGCAATCACTTCCAAACTGTTTCACCAGATTTCCATTCCCCACTCATTAAACAGATCCATCCTTGAGGCAAAAAAATTAGAAAATAAAAAAGTTATTTTCAGTGGCTGCCTGGATGGTTGGAAGAACTATTCTTGTATGTCAGAAACTATCCTTTGCACTTCTATTATTCCTCATTTCTTATTTAAAATGTATATGACATGATTCAGAGAATGCTAATTATTACAAATGCTACTTCAAATTTAGATTGTGTGCAATTTTGTTAGTGATTGACTAGTTTAAGAAGGAAGGATGTGATAATATTATGATATATGTTCTAAGAAAGAAGAACTATAATCCACACACAAAAATTGCTCAGTAATTAAATGAATTCTATACTTGATATAATCGTTCTTTCTTGAAATCAATTTAAATTTCAATTAAGAAATGGCACAAAAACAGACACTCAGATCAATGGAACAGAATAGACAACCCAGAAATAGACCCACAAACATATGGCCAACCAATCTTTGACAAACAGGAAAGCGTATCCAATGGAATAAAGACCGTCTCTTCAGGTAGTGGTGCTGGGAAAACTGGACAGCAACATGCAGGAGAATGAACCTGGACCACTTTCTTACACCATACACAAAAATAAACTCAAAATGGATGAAAGACCTAAACGTAAGATAGGAAGCCATCAAAACCCTCGAGGAGAAAGCAGGCAAAAACCTCTTTGATCTTGGCTGCAGCAACTTCTTACTCAACACATCTCCAGAGGCAAGGGAAACAAACGCAAAAATGAACTACGGGTCCTCATCAGAATAAAAAGCTTCTATACAGTGAAGGAAACAATCAGCAAAACTAAAAGGCAACCAATGGAATGGGAGAGGATATTTGCAAATGACATATCAGATCAAGGGTTAATATCCAAAATCTGTAAAGAACTTATCAAACTCAACACTCAAAAAACAAATAATCCAGTGAAGAAATGGTCAAAAGACATGAATAGCCACTTCTCCAAAGAAGACATCCAGATGGCCAACCGACACATGAAAAATGCTCAACATCACTCATCATCAGGGAAATACAAATCAAAACCACAATGAGATACCACCTCACACCTGTCAAAATGGCTAACGTTAACAACTCAGGCAACAATAGATGTTGGCTACGATGTGGAGAAAGAAGATCTCTTTTGCACTGCTAGTGGGAATGCAAACTGGTGCAGCCACTCTGGAAAACAGTATGGAGGTTCCTCAAAAAAAATTAAAAATAGAACTACCCTATGACCCAGCAATTGCACTACTAAGTATTTATCCAAGGGATACAGGTATGCTTTTTCAAAGGGGTACATGCACCCCAATGTTTATAGCGGCACTATCAACAATAGCCAAAGTATGGAAAGAGCCCAAATGTCTATCAATGGATGAATAGATAAAGAGGATGTAGTATATATATATATATATATATATATATATATATATACACAATGGAGTATTACTTGGCAATCAGAAAAAATGAACTCTTGTCATTCGGAACAACGTGGATGGAACTAGAGGGTATTGTGCTAAGTGAATTAGTCAGAGAGAGACAAATATCATATGACTTCACTCATATGAGGACTTTAAGATACAAAACAGATGAACATAAGGGAAGGAAAGCAAACATAATATAAAAACAGGGAGGAGGACAAAACATAAGAGACTCTTAAATATGGACAACGAACAAAGGGGTGCTGGAGGGGTTGTGGGAGGGGGGATGGGATAAATGCGTAAGGGACATTAAGGAATCTACTCCTGAGATATGCTAACTAACTTGGATGTAAATTAAAAAATAAATAAATTTTAAAAAATAAATATTTATAAATTTCAATCAAGAAAAGAAACAGTTTCCCTCAAAGGCAGTAGTTTAAGCAGATTAAAACATATTTTATACATTGGCTAGTATCTTTAGATATGCAAAAACAATAACACCTTAAAAAGTATTAATGGCAATATTTTAAACAATTAAAGATGTTAAATTGCCAAAATTAGCGAAACATGTCCACTAAAATAATATTTAAAAACTTCTAGTAGCATTTTATTAGTTGTCATTCAGGCAGAGTCCATTAACTTCTTAGTAATTACAGGCAGTCCAAATAATGGATGCTCTCACGGGTGCCCCGTTTCACTCCTATGCTATCACTCTTGTGAACTTCTGAATACTGGCATCATAGTTGTGCGTCCATTCTGGAGAGGCTAAGGGCAAAGAGAGAATGACTTGAGCAATGTGGCATACTTCAAAGTTAAAGTTTCATTTATTAAATTTTATAATTGGAAAAATGCAAATAAATTATCTTTGACTCCAGTCTGAAATGATGTAACATAATTTTTTTAATATTATTGATCAAACACATACAAAAATCCTATGTAATAAATTGGTATAGCAAACACTCGGTCATTAATAAACACTATTTGATTTCATTACTATAATGTGGATCCATTTCAGTTTTTTTAGTTGGGACATCCAATGATAGCCAAGGATAAATCGGGGTAAATCTAATGGCAAACAGAAAGTAAGACCCAATAATGTGACTCAGACCTAAGACAATAGTGCAACCCTGGAAAATCAGAATTGTGTCGCTAAAGAAGTTAGTCCCTCAAAGACATGCCCCTGTTAAGTGCTATCAAAGTCATTGATATATTCAGTTTTCCCATATGAGCTTAGTGCGTTATCACCTAGACCACACTAATCCTACATGAGTGGGGCACACTCCCAAATTGGAGGTTGAGAAGTTGGTTGTGTGCTTGTGGATTTGTTGGAGGGAATCTGGCCAGCTCAGGCCAGCTCAGGTGGACTTTGCTAGGCTCTGCTTCACATGTCTTAGTGTTTCAGGGCTGAGGATAAATTGGCAACCCCTATATAAGACATGCTTATCTCATTATAGAAGATAGAAACACAAGAGATTGAGCTAATTTATGCAATTATGTTAAAGTTCTTGTATGGATGGTGATGTCCTCATATATTCATTGGCCAAAAAAAGTTATAACAACAAGTCTGACAATGATGGGAAAACTTATGTTGTATTTTTGGAGACATTGTAAGTTACTTAGCAAATGGTGTATCTGTACACCGTAGGAGAAAAATTAATTGAGAACATTTTAAAAAGTCTGCTAATTTTCACCCCCTTCAAAAAAGGTAATATTGCACACTATTAAAATTATTTGAGGCACAAACTACTTGCCCTGAATAATTATCAAGTAAAAGAAAATAATTCATAATTAGTCATTCTAGGAAAATTGCCCTAACTGATAAGAAATATTTTTCTTTATAAATGGAGTTTAAGAACCACAGCAAGAGAAAAAAATAAAATGGAAAGAAATAATATGCTTGATAGAGTTGAAAGTAATGATCATTATCATACAAACTAGATTTGAGAAAAGAGACACCTCAGTGAGACCCTAAACAAAGAGATAGAAAAAGGACCAATCAGAGAGAAAGAGCACAATAAATGAAATTTAAGATACACTAGATTGGAATAAATAGCAGACTAAAGGAAGCAGAAGACAAATTAGTGACCTAGAGGTAAGATAGAGTAATGGAAAGTAATCAAGGTGAGCATATGAGATGGAAAAAAAAAAGTATAAAATGAGAATAGACTTAGGAAACTCAGTGACTTTGTTAAGCATAAAAACATTTGCATTATGGGGATTCTAGAAGAGAGAGAAAAAGAGGAAGAAAATTTATTTGAAGAAATAATAGCTGAAAACTTCCCTAATCTAGAGAAGGAAATAGATTTCCAGATCCAGGAGGCACAGAAATCCCCTGCAAAAAAAAAAAAAAATATTTATCAACCCAAGGAGATCCGTACTAAGACACATAGTAATTAAAATGGCAAAACATAGTGATAAAGAAAGAATTTTGACAGCAGTAAGAGAAAAGAAGACAGTTATATACAAGGGAAGCCCCATAAGGTTATCATGGAATTTTTCAAGAGAAACTTTACAGGCCAGAAGGGAGAGGCATGATATATTTGAAGTGCTGAAAGGCAGAAAATCTGCAGCCAAGAATACTCTATCCACAAAGGCTATCATTCAGAATAGAAGGCTATCATTCAGAAATAGTTTCCCATACAAATGAAAGTTCAAGGAATTCTTGACAACTAAACCAGTCCTAGAAGAAATGTTAGAAGGGACTCAGACTGGGAAGGAAAGACCATAAGTTAGAGCAAGAAAAAAAGTAGGAAGCTCAAAAACAGTAAAAATAAGTATATCTGTAAAAATCAGTGAAGGGACTCACAAAATAAAAAGATGTAAAATATGACACTATCTACCTAAAATGGGAGGAGAGGAGTAAAGAAAGGGTTCAAACTTAGGCAGCCATCAACTTAATATAGACTGCTATATGCAGAAGATGTTACATACAAATCTAATGGCAATCACAAGTCAAAAACCCATAACAGATATGCAAAAAATAAAGAGAAAGGAATCCAAATATATCATTAAAGAAAGCCATGGGAGAAGAGAGAAAGGGAAAAAGGGAACAGAGAAGAGCTACAAAACTACCACAAAACAAGTAATAAAATGGCAATATATATATAATATTACATTATTTGAATGTAAATAGACTAAATGCTCCAATAAAAAGACATAGGGTGATGAGGAGCACCTGAGTGGCTCAGTCGGTTAAGCATCTAACTCTTCATTTCAGTTCACCGTTAGTGAGATCAACCCCACATCGGGCTCCTTGCTGACAGTAGGGAGCCTGCTTGGGATTCTCTCTCTCCCTCTCTCTCTACCTCTCCCCTGCTCATGTTCTCTCTCTCTCTCAAAATAAATAAATAAACTTTATTTAAGAAAAAAAGACCTAGGATGACCATTTGGATTAAAAAAAAAGAAAAGAAAAAAACAAGACCCATAAATATGCTGCCTACAAGAGACTCATGTCAGACCTAAAGACAGATGCAGATTGAAAGCAAGAGGATGGACAAACATTTATCAAGCAAATGGATGTGCAAAGAAAGCTAGGGTGGCAATATTTATATAAATGGAGTTTTAGCTAACAAAATCATGTCAAGAGTAATACTTTAATGGAATCTTTGATTCTGGGAAGGGTCACCAGTGTCTAAAGCCAATAAGAACTTCAGGAGATCTTTCTAATGGAGGGAATAGAATATCACCATTTTAACCACAGATCAATCTTAATTAAATATGGAATGATCTGACATTATGTGTCATTGATACAGAGTAATACTGAGTATCTTATATTGGCTGAACCTAATCAAGTTTCTGGTGCTAACTTCCATTTACCAAACAACGGGGAAGAAGGAACGAGCTAAATGACAGGACAACGAAGCCAATAAAGACTTTAAGACCTTTTGTGAGATAGCTGGCATCCCCTGTCTTTATCAATTAGTGAAATATAAAAATGGGGAAATTCTATGAAAATAAGTATTCTTTTCTTTGTAAAATAGTTTTTGAGCAAAAAGTTGTTGTTGTTGTTGTTGTTGTTTTCCTAAAAGCCCATGATGACCTTTCCTTTAGGACCAGATGAAAAACAATTACATATCCTAAATAGCTCATACACATTTTTTTTTCCTTTTTATACCAATGCTTATCACATTTTCTAAAACCCAATATATTCATAAAATATTGTTTCCCTTTGTAAAAAGCTATGTATACTATTATCTAGTAAGATGTTTGTGTTGGAATATTTAGGAATTGTATCATGTATTAAAGACTCGCAAGAGTTTTCAGAGTGTGGAAATAAGTCCTCCCTCTCTCCGTACTTCCTTTCTTTCTGTCCTGCCCCACCTCATCTCCCCCTTCTTCCCCTTCTTCCCCTTGTCTTTCCTTTTCCTCTTCATTCCTGGACCTTCTCAAAATGTTTCCACCGAATTCACATTTGCAATCAACCGATTGTCTAGAACAGTAGATATTTGTTATGTCTGTTCAACAGTTTGGAGGAAATAACTTCAAACCCATGTAATACAATTATAATTAATATTGAAATACTAAATTGCAAAAGGCAAAACATTTTATTAGTCTTCGAAATAAAATAGTACTACCACTTACTGAAAATACACTTTATGAGATAGTGAACAATTTAATATACACTACTTTTTGATAAGATACATTTAGGGAAACTTCAAACCTATTTTATACTTCAAAAATACACAAAATAAAATGTTTTAAATTATATATGTTTAGGGTTTTGCTACTACTTACATCTCCTAGCCTCTTTCTGATACTTGTGTCTTTGTGAAACTTGTTAAATATAATTGAGATATGTTTTCCAGCATTTTAATGTGCTAATAAGGAAACCTTCATCACAATAGAAGTATTGTATTATATGATGGTAGGTAATATTGAAAGATATTATTTATAGTAATGAAGAATTTTATTGTTTTAAAACCTTTGCAGAAGTAGAAGGAATACAAGAAAAAGAAGACTTGGAACATTTCACATGATCTAAATTAGTAAGTCATGAAAAGTGAAAGTTTATATAACTCACTAAATATGAAGATTAATCACTATTGAACATCATTCATGACCTTACAAGGTAGGTATCAATGTGCACACTTTAAACATGAAAAAAAGCAAGCCTCAGTATATTAAGTAACATTCTCAAGGTCAGATAGATGCTATGTAGTGCAGGAAGATTTCAAAATATTTATTCTAATTGTAGAAGCCACACTCTTAAGGATTGTGTAATGATCAGAGCTAATATTAAAGTAGTACAAACCAGTGAAAATACTGTTTTTTGTTATATTTTTTAACTGGCATTCAGTCAGAGTCTTTACTGAAACTGGTTTAGTGGCTGTTAGACATTTTAAATATTTAAATGGCTACATTATCCAGGGAGGGCTGGTGTGCCCATTTTTCTACTAAAGAAAATAGAGTAATAAAAGATAAATTTGATTAGTTGCTTCATTCTTTTAAGTAGGAAACCAGACTTTTTCAAGAGTTAATGTGGAAATATCATTGCGGTCTAACAAATATATGTAAAAGTATGTAAGAATTGAATATAGAGCTCGATGAGTTTTTCATACATTACACTTTTGTAGCAACACAAACGAAGGCCTTTTATTTCTAACACCCAGTATTTATGTTCCCTTTTAGCTGATAATATCATTAGGTTAATGCTGTCCTATCTTCTATCATTATAGATTAGTTTTGCTAGTTTTTAAATTTCATATAAATGGATTCATTCATCATGTGCCCTTTTCATTGGGCTTATGTCTATGATACTCAACCATATTGTCCTTAGACATGCCTTTTGATGGACAGAAGCACTAATTTTTATATACCAGTGATTATAATTGCTGGACCTTGGTGTGTGTGTGTGTGTGTGTGTGTGTGCATTTAGCTTTTTTAGCAAACAATCTATGTCCTAACCACCAATACATAAGTTTTCCTTTGCTCTAAGCTTTTGCCAACATTTTGTTATTGTTTTTCTTTTAAATTGAGCTCTTCTAGTATGTGTGTTATGATACCACATTGTGGTTTTAATTCACATTAAATTAAATTAAATTAAATTAAATTAAATTAAATTGCAGAATTGTGTTTCCTAAACACTATATTACATCATATTTTCGATTCTTACCATATAATTCCCAGTCTTTTATAAGCTACCCATATCTCAGAAAATGTCTTGTGTTAAAAAGTGGTTCATGCTGCCAGACCAGTCCTCCAAGGCAGCAAGGAGAGTTTTCGGGTTTCTCTTTCTCCAGAAGGCTCTTCTTTATGAGCTAAGCCCAATCCGCTGTCCATGCTCAGAAGTGGCATACATACCCAGGGAATAAAATAGCCAGCGATTGTCATCTCCCTTCTGGAAAGGCAGATTAAATTTTCAATATCATTTAAAATGTCATTAATGTGACTTTCCAGCCTTACCTAATTCTTGATATAGTAGCATTGTATTGGGCTGTGGCAATTTACTATATCCTGCTCTGGAGAGAAAGACCTATAGACATTTCTCTAAACATAGGCTCTTAAATTTAAAAATAGTCTAATGTTTTACTGTCTTGCTATAGAGTAAGGGTTTACGTAATTGAATCACTAATCCTTGAATCATAAGCAGCAATATAACTATTTAAAATAGATTGCAACAGTTGAATAGTTAAAATGTATTTCCAGTTGAAATTCTGACCTAAAACTCAGGCTTAATTATCAATCTTATTTCAGAGCTTTTTTTGTTTCTGTTTCTCAATACTCTAATTTACTTGGAAAACTAAACAGTATTAGAAATAGTTTTGCCTTGCAAAGTCTGTATTTTTATCTCCAAATGAGTAGCAATTCTATAAATATTAAAAATCTTATTTCATTAATATAGTCAGCTCCTAATTTCCCAAGTTCACTACTAAATTTATTAAGACTGTGTAGAGAATATCCAAAACTGAACAAACAAAAACACTGAACCAATAATCAAGATTTCTTATAGGCTCAGTATGATAAGAAAGATATTTAAGAAGAAAAAGTAATGTGACAGTAATGTGACCTTCTTATTAATTAAATATCTAAAGAAATTTAAGAGGAATTTCAGGATGTCTGTGAGTTTTAGATATGTATAACTCGATTTTACAAACATGGATAAACAGTTATTTTTAAAAATTTTAATGTGTTTTATAAGTTGGCAGTTATTTGATATTTATTTATGGTTGGTGCATTGCTTAGGGCACATGTTTTACTGCTTTAATAAATATGCTTGTTCTTAAAAAAAGCTGTTGAAAAATAATTATTTATTTATCACATACAATTTTAAATAAAAGCAAAGCAAAGCTGTTATTGTGGCTCCATAGTTTTGAGATATGAGCTCTATTGTCAAATTATTCTGCCATCCTCAATATGTACCTTCTCTCTGGAATCTGAGATGAGATGCTCCTACAACCACTTTTGACATTGTCCCTTTGGGGAATGGAAGGAAACCCAGGTCTTCCAGTGGTTTAGAAAGAAGGCTGGTGAATGCAATTTTAAGTGGCACCCCTATGTGCAAGGCTTAAATCTGTTTCTTTTTGAAAGTAAGACTAAAGAATTGATTAGAAACTACTTTCTCAGTCACATTTGAATGATTCTTTTACTTGAAAGTTCTCGCATATTTTTTTTCTTTTTTCCCTCCATTCCATATTTTTAAATTAGATTTTAAATAATTGTATTGGCTAGCATGTTCATAGAATTGGGAATGTCATTTAACCAACATCCTGGTTAATAATACTTAATATAGATTTACATCATATGCTATATTAGCCAGGATTTCCCAGAGAAACAGACCCAGTAGACTGTATGGAATAGACAGATAGATACATGATGGATGATAGGTAGATGATGATAGATAGATGATAGGTAGATAGATAGATAGATAGATAAACAGAGATTTAGTATGAAAGATTAACTCACACAATTATTGAGGCTGAGAAGTCTCATGATCTGTATTCTGCAAGTTGGAGACCCAGTCCAAACCCAAAAGCCTGAGAATCAGGGGAACCCATGGTATAAGTCCCAGTCTGAGTCATAAAGCCTAAGAACTGGGGGCCAGTTGTATTAGTCTGTGTCTGAGTCCTAAGGGCCAAGAACAAGGAGAACTGATGTCAGAGAGCAGGAGAAGGGGATGGATGTCCTTGCTGAAGCAGAGAGCAGAACTCACTCTTCCTCCACCTTTCCGCTGGACACAGGCTCTCAACAGATTAGATGACGTCAACTGCATGGCTGACGGCAGTCTGCTCTCTGCTTCTAAGGAGAGGAGAGGTTTTTCTTAACATTCTTTCTTCTTCCCATTTATTGGCAGGTCACTTAGTTGCAGCACTGATTAAACATTTAATGTATGTACTTCGTTTTGAACTTTGTTCGATTGCATTCTGCATGAACAGTCTGCAGTATAATCATTCCAGATCCCACTTGTCCAGGTTAGCAGGGGTTCTTTAATCTTCTCCTCTACTCTCTCATATGTCAGGAATCCTTATGTCTGCTGGAATATTTGCTATTGTTCTAACTGGCCACACTGAGCCCAACTTTGTTCTTAGGAATCTGAAGGACATCATGTCCCATGCCATGTCCTGGCAGTCACAGAGGCTGGACATGTCTTGATACTGAAGCTACTGTCATAATGGCCAAGAAAAAGCAGAAAGTTGTTGGTATTTTTGTCACAACAGTGTGTTTAGGTTACTTCTATCTTATTACTCCTTCTAATACTCTGTTAATTATTACCCATCTTTAGCTTCATGACAAAATGGCACCGTTGTTCTCCATATTCTTCTTCTGTCAGCATGGATTTTTTTTTAACACATTATGAGTACAATCTATCTTACAATCCCATTTCAGAATATATCCCAGCCTCACTTTTGTTCTGCTTCTTTCTGACCATGAGCACCTCTTCCCTTCCTTCCAACAGCTTCAGGCTCAGTAAAACATCCTGGAACAAAATACTCAGATCCCAAAGAGAGGAAAGAATTATTATTTTTTTCCAAGTCTTGGGTCACATTTTGCTACCACAAAGAGAAGTCTGGTTCCAAAACGCCACTAAGGAAGAAATGGAGTTATCCCACAATTCTTTCTCCTTCCAATCTGTGCTTTCAATTCTTTTCTTTCTTATCTTTACTATTTTTCTCACTCTAGTGACAAATTTCTACTGACATGCAACTCAGTTCTCATTGCCGATCCATAAAACCATTGAAAGGAAGAATAAAACAAATTAGGTATGTTTTTACTTCTCTTTTATTTTGTTTTGTTTCATTCTAACCTACCTTATTGCTACCCCGAAAGACATAGATTGTGTTACTGAACAAAAGGAAAAGATTTAGGCCATGAACAGTGTATGCATTGAATTCAGTGTCGAGCAATCCACTCTCCTAATGAAGGGGCAAAGAAAAATCATAAAAGAACTCTTTCCTGTTCATGTATTTGTTTGGCTAGTTTAGAAGGTATGGGGACAATTAAATTAACTCAATGACTGTTTTCTGTGAAGGGAAGTACCATTTGCAATTTACCATCTGCATTCAAGCCATGGTAGAACACTGGTAATGTTTCCGTTTCATCAATTAATACCCATATTCATTTAAGGGAAACACATGAATTATGGGAATGTCCTGCTTTGTGGAAACATTAGAGTTCTAGGTGAGGATGGGCAAGACATTGATCTGTCTCTTTGGTTTTGTCCCACAGACAAAATAAATGACTCAATTTACCCTTTGTTAGGAATCTAGTAATAGCAATGATCAGTGTGATAGGTTAAGGTGGTTGTACCAAGAAACCTATTTTAGAAAATATCTCCCTTAATTCCATTAGTTATTTAAGAGCTTAACTAGAAGATAAAATTATCCATTTTCCCCATTAAATTTTATAACATACATCATGAGAAAGTAAACATATTTTGAGTATTATTTAAATGTGAATGTGAATTAAAAATTGACTATTGAAATAAGGATCATCAAGCCCTCTTAAGACTTTGTTGTAAGGCCTGCTTGGAGGTACTTCTTTTTTATTTGAATGAGAAATACGCAAGACATTTTCCAGCAGATAATTCCCCATCAGGGAAATTGCTTATATATAGAAGCAAGTTATGTACAAAAAAAATGACATGACTATATTCTTATAATAATGAATAAAGGGAGAAGGGAAACAGAAAAAAAGTGTAGTTGTTTGTAGTAGCTGGAAAAAAAAAGAAAGTAAAGCTATGGGGAAATTCTGCATACTTTAAAAAGTAAGTAAATACCTTGATTCAGATTTTTAAGATAATTAACATAAAATGTTACTAGCATGTTGTTGTACAAGATATGTCCTTTGAAGAATATGTTGAAAATCTTCCAATAGTTCTACAATTTTTCAGAAATTGTGTTTTAGTGAAAAGAATAGGAATAGAAATGTGTTTTATAGGGGCTATAATATCTTAATGTGAGCTTCTACCTTAAAATTATGGTAGCTTGCATTGGCTCTGATACAGCATCTCAGATCACATCTAATCACTTAGCAAAAGCACATTTTAATGTATGACATACAAAATAGAGGTCTTTAGGGAGTTATATCCTGTAGGAATATTAAATGGCCATATTACAATTATTATTTCTGTAAAGTTATATGAAGAACTTATGCATATCTTTTTTTCTTGGAAATAGCATTTAATATGGCCAGAGGAGTTTCAATTTAGCAAGTATCAAGACATATAAAAAGTCATACCTGAGGCAATTCCCTTTCATCAATATATACTCGATTTTTTTCATTCTTCACAACTGATTTTAAATTTTCTCACATTGTCATGTTTTCCTCCTGTTCATGGATCTTTTAAAAGATAAAGTTTCATTATTTTATTAATAGTCATTACACTTAGATGCTTCATGCTCTCAGTTGATCTATGTTGTGTACAACAGGCCATAACAACTTCTACAGGTTAGCAACGATACAAATAGCTGGCATACACTTAAAATTCTTGTCTGAGATTTATATTTTTACGGGACATTATTGAGTTCAGATTATTAAGGTTTTACCACTCATGTTCTAAATACAACTTTTTGCTTCTTCCAGTTTCCTACTAAATTACTCCCACTAAATATTTTTAATGAAAGTGATCAGAAGGTCCAGGCCATTCACTTATTTCTTTTTTGCCTATAATACTTTATAATAACACAATAATCTTAATTCCCAACAACAAAGTCATCCTGACTCCTCCATTCCATACCTTGTGTCACTGCTTTTATTCATTTCACTTGTATGTAAATATACATAAGCATATCTATGTGCATACCATATATATGCATGTAAGTCAATATTAATTATACATAAACATGTATGCACATGTATATATATATATATATATATGATATATATATCATATATACATAAACATACATATTCTAATCTGTTGTTACTATTATCATTTTGAGCAAACTGTTATGCTAGAATAATTAAAAATAAGAAAAATAAGTTTTTATTCTACCTTCACCTAATTTTTCTTTGATATTCCTCCTTTATGTAGATTAAAGTCTCTGACCTATAGTTTTCTTCTCTCCATAGAACTTCTTTTAACATTTCTTGCCAGGCAGGTCTACTGGCAACACATTTTAATTTTTGTTGGTCTGACAAAGCCTTTCACTTTTGAAGGATAAGTTTGCAGGGTACATAATTCTAAGGTTATGTTTTTTTTTTCCCTCTCTCTCTCAACACTTTAAATATTTCACTTCACTCTTTCTTGCTTGCATCGTTTTTGAGGAGACATTGGATGTAATTCTTATCATTGTTCCCCTTTATATAACATGTTTTTTCCCCTCTAGCTTCTTTCAAGATTTTTTCTTTATCTTCGATTTTCTATTTTGAAAGTGATATGCTTAGGTATAATGTTGTGTTTTTACCATTTACCCTGATGTCTTTTTATCTATATCCAGCTTAGATTTCTTGAGTCATTTTTTAAAATAACCCCTTGTCAAACGACCAAATTAATTTGTCCTTTAGCCTTTTTTTTATGTTTCTTCAGCAAACATAGCATCAGCAGTTAAGAATAATCACACAAGTAAAATATTCATTTCACAAAAATCTCCTGACACCAACACCAACCTAAACTTCAACGTTGCAATCTTACTGTTTTTCTCTTTGGCTCACTCTCACTCTCTACAAAAACCGTTGGAATCTACTCCTACTAGCTTCCTAGATTTGACCCTCATCTATAAATCTTAACATTTTTCTCTTCAGGGGGGAAAATGTTTCAATTACACAATCATGTCCTCAACTCCCCACTTTCATGTGTCTAACCAAGAATTCACTGTTCTCCCTTGTAAATGTGAGAACAGATAGCACTTCTCTTCTAAAAACTTACCTTCTAAGGGTGCCTGCTGGCTTAGTCAGAGGAGCAAGCAACTCTTGATCTCAGGGTCATGAGTTTAAGCCCCACATTGGGAGTAGGGATTACTTAAAAAATAAAATGTTAAAAAAATAAATAAAAGTCTACCTTCTACAACTTATATTACCTTTCTATCATCTCAGGAAAATTACACATTTTCTTATTCTTCCATTTTCCTATACATCTCAGGTTCTCTCCTGATTCTTTTTTGAAGACTGAAGCTAGGATTTGTCTATTAATCTATTGGCTTCCCTGTCTTGTAAGAATACAATGTCTACAAATAATAAGTGTTATATATTTCACTTATTTATTTAAATGATCAATTTAATTAATTTCCTTGTCGTATTACATTGGGCAGGGAACCTCACACTGTGCTGGAACATAATGATCATGGTGGTGACGTTGGTGACAGTGACAATACTACTTTGGCCATTCCTGAAGTAAGCTCGAATTATGTTATATTTTAGATAGTGGGACAGTAGTAACCTAATATAGTGAGCACGTTAGCTTTCCATTTTTCCATTCTGGGAAAACTCATAGATGGTTAAGCTGTTTGTCTCAAGAAAATATGACAAACTCTGCAGTAAGGTCATCAGTGCCTGGGGTTTAAGGATGTACAATGGTTTTGATTCAAAATATATTTTTTTCTATCCAATTTCTTTTTAAATCCACCCATATTAATGTTGTATTTGGTTATTTTCTGGAAATACATCCAATTTTGTCTCACGTCTTAAGATTTATTGATCCATTTTATAAATAATAGTTTCTTTAAATATTCTATCAGCTTTTTTTCCTGTATCATGCTACATTTGAGTTTCTGTGTATCTTCACTATTTTTGTTATGATATAATGATGTATCACATAAAGTTAGATTTTTAATCTCTACAATTATCTTCATTTTACTTATTTTTGCACTTACATTTTAAAGTTTTTATTTATATTTCTTTGTTCTTTTCTAGTTTAAGGGGTTGTGTTTTTCATCAAGTTGTTTCATTTTTCATGTTTACTGGTTATCATAAGCAGAATAATGATTCTCCAGAGATGTCCACATCCTCATCTAATCTCTGTATCTTCAATGAAATATTACCTTACATGGAAAAGGAACCTGCAGACAGAATTGAAGACTTTGAGATGGGGAGATTATTCTGGATTACCCAGGTGGCTACAATATAATCACATGAATCCTTAAAAGTGAAAGAGAGTCAGAAGAATGGGTTAAAGGGTGTGACGTGGGAGTTGATCAGCTGTTGTTGACTCTGAAGATGGAAAAAGGGAGCTAAAGCCAAGGTATGTAGTCAACCCCTGGAAAATGGGAAGGGCAAGGAAACAGATTCTCAAAGCCTCCATAAGGGAACAAAGTCATGCACAGGGATGCCCACGTTAGACTTTTGATTTTTGGACATAATGAATATTTATAATTATCCTCTGTTATTGGTTTTTAATTTATTATATTATGATCAGAAGTCATGGTCTGAGCTTCTTTAACATTTATTGAATTTTAGTTTGTAACTAATTCATGGTCACATTTTTTAATATGATACATTGAAAATAATTATTTTCATTTATTTCATCCACTTCATCTAGTTTTCAATTCTTTATCTATTTAAAGTTACAATCATAAATTGCTCCTCAAGTTGTTAAAAGAAGAGTAGTTGGTTTTAGACACAGCTGGGCCTTCTAGAAGAGTTAAGGAGGTAGAGTTATGGGAAGTAAGAGTAAGGCAGACTAAAACAATGGTGTTTTTAAAAAACATCATCCTGCCTTTGTGATTACTTGGCCCTCGTGCTATGCAGGTCAATAGATTAGAACACTCACTGGCTATGATTAAGATTCCATATCTTTTTCTCCACTCTCAATCTCCATTTCACGTAAGAATTTGTCAAAGATTATGCCACCAATCCCAGGGCCCATATGAGTCAGTCCTGAACAGGCTACTCATATTCTCTCCTATGGTGGAGACAGAATAAAGATGACACAAGAGAATAAGAACAATATAAAGGGTATGTCTGAAAAATTCTCCCTCACATGTAGTAACCAACAACTTTTAGAATAATGGGCACAAAACTTGATAGCAGTTGCCACTGAAGATTGATGGGGAGAACGAGAAAGAGAAAGAATGCCTTTAGGAATTTGGCATTACAGGGACCCCTGGATGGCTCAGTGGGTTAAGTGTCCTACTTTGCCTCAGGTCATGATCTCATTGGTTCATGAGTTCCAGCGCTGCATTGGGCTCTGTGCAGACAACTCAGAGCCTGGAGCCTGCTTTGGATTCTGTGCCTCCCTCTCTCTCTGCCCTCCACTGCTTGTGCTCTGTCTCTCTCAAAAATAAACAAACATTTTAAAAAATTTAATAAATAAAAAAATGTGGGATCACAAAATACATTTAGATATTTGTGGATAGTACTACCACCCATTCCAGATGTTTCCTTCTGTTGAGAGCAACTTTGAGGACCATAATTTGAAGACTATAAATTTGGGATATTTTTATTTTAGCTCCTTCCTCTTTCTCTTTGGGAATCACGCTGCTTGCAGTAAATACACATTCTACTATCTTGTTCCTTTGTGCAATGGATAGGCTTCATTTACTGAAGTGATCTGGTAGCCTTAGACACTTTGACATTGAATATGAATTCTGAAGTTTTAGTTACAGGAAAACAATTAGCCATGTTTTCCAGTTCAGAAAAATCAATACTAAAATTGGAATTTCTGTTGTACACAAGAGTTTTGTTGTGTTTTGTTTTGGTTTTGTTTTTACCTACCAATGTTTTAGGCTTTAGGTAGAAAACAAGAATGTTTTATATGGGACCTCCATGATATTCATTGGTTTCTTCAAATATTTCTAAGGATATTTGAGGAGAAAAAAGGAGAAAAATTAAGATAATAAATCAACCTCTTTAGAAGGTAAGAATCGAGTTTTCTATAAGTTACCTATTTGAATAATAATGAGGCTATCTGGAATAAACCAGATTTTTTTAATTAAACATATTAACACCAAAACTGTTGGTTATTATCTATAAGAAGACTGGCCTTTTATCAGATCTTGATTTAACTTATAATCATCTTTAAATATCATTACTTATTTTTCTAGGGTTTTGATAATTAAAATATAGTGTAATTACGTTAACAGATAAAGGTATTTCTTTGATATCCTTTTGCTCTCTTAAAATTACCAACTGGAGATTAAACAAACAAAGAAATAAGTGTAGCGGTGGTAAAAATGCAGGGCAGATATATCAGCATGTCAGTTTTACATCTGGCTGATATCATGATGACAACAGATCTGTTAAGGCAAATGCTTCCCTGACAAGCTATTTAATTAGAATTACAATAATCTTCCCAGAAATGATCCTTAAAATGAATTGTCTACTGTAAATGGATGAAAATAAATAGTTTGTCTCTCCCCACATCTCCTGAAATAAAAGAGCCAAAGACAAACAGTCTTACAAATACCATAATTTTCCAGATGGAAATGTGGAAGGAACAGTTAACATTAGGTAACAATAAGTATTGCTGTGATTGGAAGTGTTGTTTTCTTTTTTTCTTTTCCACTTTTCATTTTTAGATTGATGTGGATGACGAAGTGATAGTTTTTGTCACAAACTGTCATTAAGCAGGTACTCTATTCACGATGCCTCTAAATCAGTGGAAATAAAGGTAACTAGATTTTTGTTTTTCAATTTAAATGTGGTGGAACACAATGTAAGACCATGTAAAAAATCCTAGGTGGTTTAAAGCCTGCTACCTACATTTGGTATCAAAGTAACCTTGGAAAACTCTTTAATCTCTTTCAAAGTCATTTCCTGGTCTTTAAGTTATAGATAATACTTTTTCATACAATATTTGTGAGAATCATACAATGTGACACCACTTAAAATAATTTCTTGAAAAATATGGAATAGATATAAAGAAAATATATATTTAAGCACAGTGTATAGCACTGGCTTTTGTTTTTATGGAAACAAATTTAATTTGACTTGTCACGGGCCTTAAAATGTGCAAATTTAAAGAGATTTAATGATACTCATTAAATAAAAATATTTCTGAAGAAACATGGAAACTCTGAATTGTGAAGGACACTTTGTATCATATTTGCCCAAACACCAACATGATTTTAGTCTTTTTCATAATATAACTGCCAAGAAAAAACTAACATTAATGACTTAAGTTCTTATATATTCATATCAATACATTTTTGAGAATCATAGAATTTTATATAGAAGACTCATATATCACTTATATATTTCTCTTTTTAAAAATAATATTTATATATTTATTTTAAATCCTTATTTATTTATTTATTTAGAGAGAGAAAGAGAGTGTAGGAGAGGGGGCAGAGAG
Source organism: Lynx rufus (assembly GCF_022079265.1). Classification (NCBI taxonomy): domain Eukaryota; kingdom Metazoa; phylum Chordata; class Mammalia; order Carnivora; family Felidae; genus Lynx; species Lynx rufus. Next base: position 12,065,941 of record NW_025814829.1, read on the forward strand.
AGGAAGAGAGAGAATCCCAAGCAGGCTCTGTGCTGTCAGTGCAGAGCCCAATGTGGGGCTTGAACTCAACAACAGTGAGATCATGACCTGAGCCAAAATCAAGAGTCAGATGCTTAAATGACTAAACCACCCAGGAACCCCTAAGATAATATTTAGATACAATGTACATCATAAAATAATTACAAAACAAATTAAAAATTATGAAGGAAAAGTAAATATATGGATATATTTCTTTCACACATGTCAGTGGATCAATTAACAACGCACACTTCACTGCAGAGATGACTAAATGGTCTGGATATTTTCAAAGTACTTTTGAGGCCTATATGAAAAGAGCTAAATGGAGTATATAAAATACTGTAAATTATATAGCAGAATATGTGAAGATTGAATTTTAAGCTTTGCTTTTTCTTTTATTGTATATATATTTTTAAATGTTGTGATGTACTAAAAATGAACATGATTCAAATGACTCACTTTGTTTCTATTATTTGAACATTTGACAAGCATAGTTATATTTTAAGTATTTATGGGTACTGAAATAACATAAATTAATAGTTCAGAATTTAAGTATCTGGTAAAGTTTGAAGTGTTACATACATATAAAGAAGGATGTTATACAGTAAATTAACATCAAAAATGTAATTTATGTTTTCATATATTTGATTTGTGTACAAAACTTCATGTGAGAAATATGGTTTTTTGCTCAGAAAAATCCTAAAAAAACCTTTATATGTTACAGATTTATTTATGCCGTAGATGAGGAATAGAAAAACTCCTCATAAAGAGCAAAAGTTTTATACATAATCATAAAGTAGTAAGATTACATAACTCTTCTATGATATATACAATCCCAAAACACTTAGCAAGACATTTTTAGAAGAAATAGGCTAATTAAATGCTATCTACAAAATTTGTAGAAACTTCAAAAATAGCTTTCTTTTCACAAAAACAGACACATAGATCAATGGAACAAAATAGTCAACCCAGAAATGGACCCCCAACTGTATGGTCAACTAAGCTTTGACAAAGCAGGAATGAATATCTAGTGAAAAAAGACAGTCTCTTCAACAAATGGTGTTGGGAAAACTAGACAGAAACACAAAGAAAAAATGAAATGGACCACTTTCTTACACCATACACAAAAATAAATTCAAAATGGATGAAAGACCTAAATGTGAGGTAGGAGACCATCAAAATCCTAGAGGAGAACACAGGCAGCAACCTCTTTGACCTTGGCTAAAGCCGCTTTTTACTAGACACATCGCCAGAGGCAAGGGAAACAAAAGCAAACATGTACTATTGGGACTTCATCAAGATTAAAAAAAAGCTTCTGCACAGCAAAGGAAGCAATCAACAAAACTAAAATGCAACCAAAGGAATGGGAGAAGATATTATGACATATCAGATAAAGGATTAGTATCTAAAACCTATAAAGTTCTATAAAGAACTTATCAAACTCAACACCCAAACAAACCAAATAATCTAGTTGAAAAATGGGCAGAAGTCATGAATAAACATTTTTTTCCAAAGAAGGCATCCGGATGACTAACAGACACATGAAAAGATGCTCAACATCACTCATCATCAGGGAAATACAAATCAAAACTTCAATGAGATACCACCTCACACCTGTCAGAATGGATAAAATTAACAACACAGGAAACAATAGAAGTTGGTGAGGATGCAGAGAAAGGAGAACATTACACTATTGGTGGAAATGCCAAGTGGTGCAGTCACTGTGGAAAACACAATGGAGCATCCTCAAAAAGTTAAAAGTAGAACTACCTATGATCCAGCAATTGCACTACTAGATATTTAGCCAAAGGATACAAAAATATTGATTCCAAGGGATATATGTACCCCGATATTTGTAGCAGCATTATTAACAATAGCTAAATTATGGAAAAGACCAAATGTCCATAGACTGATGAATGGATAAAGAAGTGCTGCACACACACAGTGGAATACTACTCAGCCATCAATAAAGAATGAAATCTTGCCATTTGCAACATGTGGGTGGAGCTAGAGAGTATTATGCTAAGCAAAATAAGTCAGTCGGAGAACAACAAATACCATATGATTTCATTCAAAGATGGAATTTAAAAAACAAAACAGATGAATATAGGGGGAAAAGGAGAGAGGCAAACCATAAAACAGACTCTTAACTATAGAGAACAAACTGAGAGTTGCTGGAGGGGAGGTGGGTGGATGATGGGTTAAATGGATGATGGGTTCTAACAAAGATACTTTTCATGAGCACTGAGTATTGCATATAAGTGATGAATCACTAAATTCTACATCTGAAACTAATATTATGCTAACTAGTTTGAATGTAAATAAAAACTTAAAAAAGAAAAAAAGTTTTATTTTTATAATACTCATTTAATTAATGTAAAAACTCCATGGTATAATTTTTAAGAATTTATTATAGATAGTTTGTTCTGTTTCCCTTGCTTAGGTTTTGGTAACATATAATTTAAAATATCTTTTCCCTCTTTAATATACTTAAGTTTGTCTCATCTTTAGTGTCCCCAGCACGGTGCTGGTATTCTGGCAATTATTAGGATGGATCTTATTTTTCCTGCCATTATTTCTTCTATCACTTACATGAACCAGCTACTCAGAGAAAGGAAATCTAACAAGCAAAATCTAATTTAGGAGATGAGGTAATAACCCAGATGCTCTTGGTCATACACTGTCTATACTGAGACATCTAAATGAAGTCTTTTGTTTTCATCAATTACGAGTATTTAAACCAGGAGAAGAGGGTGTTAAAAAAAATGGATATAAGAGCAAGTAAAGTTTCTGTTTCAACCAGGATGACAGATTAGATACCTTGACTACCCTTCTGCAAGTCACCTTATAAAAAGAAGAAATATTAAAAGGCATGGCTAAAATAACCATGAAACAAGAATATTTAAGTGGTTGAAAAATGAAAGGAAAACAGGAATTCCATGAAGTAAAATTAGCTAGTTCACAAGCAAGTATATTTTGGAGCATGTTGAACTTCAGTTTATATTTTGAAGATTGTGCAATGGTCTCAGGTTGGAATCTAAGCCTATGCACACCCCCATGGACAATTAATAATCATATTTCTAGATGTCAGCTCTCTTTAGCTAAAGTACAGTACAACATGGTGGTCCAGTGTTCACATTGCAATAGATAAGGGGGGGAAAGTACAAAAAAGTAATAATTAAAAAGATTTTTGAGTAAACAGGGAGGACTTGATAAATTAGAACTGGAGGATAGAAGGATAGTTTTTAGAAAGAGAGAGTATGTGAGCAGGGGAAAGAGACATAGAAGGAAGGAAGGAGAGAATCTTAAGCAGGCTCCATACTCAGCACAGAGCCCCACTTGGGGGCTCAATCCCATGACTCTGGGATACAACCTAAACTGAAATCAAGAGTCAGAGTCTCAACTGACTGAGCTACCCAGGTGCCTCTAAATATACTATAGTTGAATAAATTTAATAATAGAATAGGCACATAAAGTTACAATTTGTATTTGAAAATCTATTTCACCTAATTAAGTGGATTTAATTTTGCTAATGTTTACTGACTTGATGTCTAAGACTTAGAGCTTTACTATGACGATTACATTTTACATTAGTTCATGTAAACACACACACACACACACACACACACACACACACACTAAAATACCAAAAACCCTATGCTTATATCAATCCTAGCTTTTTGGGCAAAATTCTGTATTTATTCTGAGCATAAGGTAGCGGGCAAAATATCCAAGCCTTGGATAATTTTAAATGCTTCACAGAACAATGTTTATCCTACCTGCACTAAGCTCTCCTCACTGTGCTAAAGGATGCAAATGTGTCCCTTTCAGGGAGAATACAGAGTAGCAGGCTGATATAGGGTATAATATCTCAGCTAATTTTAACTGCTGATATGAACTAAAACAAACATACACAGAATTTCCTACACTTCAATATACTTGAGTCACTAAGAAGAGGGAGCAGATTATCTGGCATAAACACTAGATATTTTATTTTCTACCTGAAAATATTTTGCAATTTTAGCACTGTCATAGAATAACT